>NC_086444.1:753046748-754246748 GCF_028390025.1 Pseudophryne corroboree
TTCCAAAATTAGGGAAAGATCAAGATCCACTTCCACCTCGTGCTGAAGCTGCTGCCACTAGTCATGGCCGAGACGATGAAATGCCAGCAACGTCGTCTGCCAAGGCCGATGCCCAATGGCATAGTACAGAGCATGTCAAAACCAAAACACCAAATATCAGTAAAAAAAGGACTCCAAAACCTAAAATAAAATTGTCGGAGGAGAAGCGTAAACTTGCCAATATGCCATTTACCACACGGAGTGGCAAGGAACGGCTGAGGCCCTGGCCTATGTTCATGGCTAGTGGTTCAGCTTCACATGAGGATGGAAGCACTCAGCCTCTCGCTAGAAAACTGAAAAGACTCAAGCTGGCAAAAGCACCGCAAAGAACTGTGCGTTCTTTGAAATCCCAAATCCACAAGGAGAGTCCAATTGTGTCGGTTGCGATGCCTGACCTTCCCAACACTGGACGTGAAGAGCATGCGCCTTCCACCATTTGCACGCCCCCTGCAAGTGCTGGAAGGAGCACCCGCAGTCCAGTTCCTGATAGTCAGATTGAAGATGTCAGTGTTGAAGTACACCAGGATGAGGAGGATATGGGTGTTGCTGGCGCTGGGGAGGAAATTGACCAGGAGGATTCTGATGGTGAGGTGGTTTGTTTAAGTCAGGCACCCGGGGAGACACCTGTTGTCCGTGGGAGGAATATGGCCGTTGACATGCCAGGTGAAAATACCAAAAAAATCAGCTCTTCGGTGTGGAGGTATTTCACCAGAAATGCGGACAACAGGTGTCAAGCCGTGTGTTCCCTTTGTCAAGCTGTAATAAGTAGGGGTAAGGACGTTAACCACCTCGGAACATCCTCCCTTATACGTCACCTGCAGCGCATTCATAATAAGTCAGTGACAAGTTCAAAAACTTTGGGTGACAGCGGAAGCAGTCCACTGACCAGTAAATCCCTTCCTCTTGTAACCAAGCTCACGCAAACCACCCCACCAACTCCCTCAGTGTCAATTTCCTCCTTCCCCAGGAATGCCAATAGTCCTGCAGGCCATGTCACTGGCAAGTCTGACGAGTCCTCTCCTGCCTGGGATTCCTCCGATGCATCCTTGCGTGTAACGCCTACTGCTGCTGGCGCTGCTGTTGTTGCCGCTGGGAGTCGATGGTCATCCCAGAGGGGAAGTCGTAAGCCCACTTGTACTACTTCCAGTAAGCAATTGACTGTTCAACAGTCCTTTGCGAGGAAGATGAAATATCACAGCAGTCATCCTACTGCAAAGCGGATAACTGAGTCCTTGACAACTATGTTGGTGTTAGACGTGCGTCCGGTATCCGCCGTTAGTTCACAGGGAACTAGATAATTTATTGAGGCAGTGTGCCCCCGTTACCAAATACCATCTAGGTTCCACTTCTCTAGGCAGGCGATACCGAGAATGTACACGGACGTCAGAAAAAGACTCACCAGTCTCCTAAAAAATGCAGTTGTACCCAATGTCCACTTAACCACGGACATGTGGACAAGTGGAGCAGGGCAGGGTCAGGACTATATGACTGTGACAGCCCACTGGGTAGATGTATGGACTCCCGCCGCAAGAACAGCAGCGGCGGCACCAGTAGCAGCATCTCGCAAACGCCAACTCTTTCCTAGGCAGGCTACGCTTTGTATCACCGCTTTCCAGAATACGCACACAGCTGAAAACCTCTTACGGCAACTGAGGAAGATCATCGCGGAATGGCTTACCCCAATTGGACTCTCCTGTGGATTTGTGGCATCGGACAACGCCAGCAATATTGTGTGTGCATTAAATATGGGCAAATTCCAGCACGTCCCATGTTTTGCACATACCTTGAATTTGGTGGTGCAGAATTTTTTAAAAAACGACAGGGGCGTGCAAGAGATGCTGTCGGTGGCCAGAAAAATTGCGGGACACTTTCGGCGTACAGGCACCACGTACAGAAGACTGGAGCACCACCAAAAACTACTGAACCTGCCCTGCCATCATCTGAAGCAAGAAGTGGTAACGAGGTGGAATTCAACCCTCTATATGCTTCAGAGGTTGGAGGAGCAGCAAAAGGCCATTCAAGCCTATACAATTGAGCACGATATAGGAGATGGAATGCACCTGTCTCAAGTGCAGTGGAGAATGATTTCAACGTTGTGCAAGGTTCTGATGCCCTTTGAACTTGCCACACGTGAAGTCAGTTCAGACACTGCCAGCCTGAGTCAGGTCATTCCCCTCATCAGGCTTTTGCAGAAGAAGCTGGAGGCATTGAAGAAGGAGCTAAAAGGGAGCGATTCCGCTAGGCATGTGGGACTTGTGGATGCAGCCCTTAATTCGCTTAACAAGGATTCACGGGTGGTCAATCTGTTGAAATCAGAGCACTACATTTTGGCCACCGTGCTCGATCCTAGATTTAAAGCCTACCTTGGATCTCTCTTTCCGGCAGACACAGGTCTGCTGGGGTTGCAAGACCTGCTGGTGACAAAATTGTCAAGTCAAGCGGAACGCGACCTGTCAACATCTCCTCCTTCACATTCTCCCGCAACTGGGGGTGCGAGGAAAAGGCTCAGAATTCCGAGCCCACCCGCTGGCGGTGATGCAGGGCAGTCTGGAGCGACTGCTGATGCTGACATCTGGTCCGGACTGAAGGACCTGACAACGATTACGGACATGTCGTCTACTGTCACTGCATATGATTCTCTCAACATTGATAGAATGGTGGAGGATTATATGAGTGACCGCATCCAAGTAGGCACGTCACACAGTCCGTACTTATACTGGCAGGAAAAAGAGGCAATTTGGAGGCCCTTGCACAAACTGGCTTTATTCTACCTAAGTTGCCCTCCCACAAGTGTGTACTCCGAAAGAGTGTTTAGTGCCGCCGCTCACCTTGTCAGCAATCGGCGTACGAGGTTACATCCAGAAAATGTGGAGAAGATGATGTTCATTAAAATGAATTATAATCAATTCCTCCGCGGAGACATTGACCAGCAGCAATTGCCTCCACAAAGTACACAGGGAGCTGAGATGGTGGATTCCAGTGGGGACGAATTGATAATCTGTGAGGAGGGGGATGTACACGGTGATATATCGGAGGGTGAAGATGAGGTGGACATCTTGCCTCTGTAGAGCCAGTTTGTGCAAGGAGAGATTAATTGCTTCTTTTTTGGGGGGGGTCCAAACCAACCCGTCATATCAGTCACAGTCGTGTGGCAGACCCTGTCACTGAAATGATGGGTTGGTTAAAGTGTGCATGTCCTGTTTTGTTTATACAACATAAGGGTGGGTGGGAGGGCCCAAGGACAATTCCATCTTGCACCTCTTTTTTCTTTTCTTTTTCTTTGCATCATGTGCTGATTGGGGAGGGTTTTTTTGGAAGGGACATCCTGCGTGACACTGCAGTGCCACTCCTAGATGGGCCCGGTGTTTGTGTCGGCCACTAGGGTCGCTAATCTTACTCACACAGTCAGCTACCTCATTGCGCCTCTTTTTTTCTTTGCGTCATGTGCTGTTTGGGGAGGGTTTTTTGGAAGGGACATCCTGCGTGACACTGCAGTGCCACTCCTAGATGGGCCCGGTGTTTGTGTCGGCCACTAGGGTCGCTAATCTTACTCACACAGCTACCTCATTGCGCCTCTTTTTTTCTTTGCGTCATGTGCTGTTTGGGGAGGGTTTTTTGGAAGGGACATCCTGCGTGACACTGCAGTGCCACTCCTAGATGGGCCCGGTGTTTGTGTCGGCCACTAGGGTCGCTAATCTTACTCACACAGCTACCTCATTGCGCCTCTTTTTTTCTTTGCGTCATGTGCTGTTTGGGGAGGGTTTTTTGGAAGGGACATCCTGCGTGACACTGCAGTGCCACTCCTAGATGGGCCCGGTGTTTGTGTCGGCCACTAGGGTCGCTAATCTTACTCACACAGCTACCTCATTGCGCCTCTTTTTTTCTTTGCGTCATGTGCTGTTTGGGGAGGGTTTTTTGGAAGGGACATCCTGCGTGACACTGCAGTGCCACTCCTAGATGGGCCCGGTGTTTGTGTCGGCCACTAGGGTCGCTAATCTTACTCACACAGCTACCTCATTGCGCCTCTTTTTTTCTTTGCGTCATGTGCTGTTTGGGGAGGGTTTTTTGGAAGGGCCATCCTGCGTGACACTGCAGTGCCACTCCTAGATGGGCCCGGTGTTTGTGTCGGCCACTAGGGTCGCTAATCTTACTCACACAGCTACCTCATTGCGCCTCTTTTTTTCTTTGCGTCATGTGCTGTTTGGGGAGGGTTTTTTGGAAGGGACATCCTGCGTGACACTGCAGTGCCACTCCTAGATGGGCCCGGTGTTTGTGTCGGCCACTAGGGTCGCTTATCTTACTCACACAGCGACCTCGGTGCAAATTTTAGGACTAAAAATAATATTGTGAGGTGTGAGGTATTCAGAATAGACTGAAAATGAGTGTAAATTATGGTTTTTGAGGTTAATAATACTTTGGGATCAAAATGACCCCCAAATTCTATGATTTAAGCTGTTTTTTAGTGTTTTTTGAAAAAAACACCCGAATCCAAAACACACCCGAATCCGACAAAAAAAATTCGGTGAGGTTTTGCCAAAACGCGGTCGAACCCAAAACACGGCCGCGGAACCGAACCCAAAACCAAAACACAAAACCCGAAAAATTTCAGGCGCTCATCTCTAGTATCCCCACTGGGGCGGACTCCCTCAGTGGAGCCCCAGCGTCATGCGGTGGATTTTGCAGAGGCCGGGGAGGACTTCTGTTCCTGGGAACTAGCTGTGTTGTGCAGCTTTTTCCCTCTGCCCTTACCTCTGGCAAGAAAGGACGATCCACGGCCTTTCTTGTTTCTATTTGATCGAAAGGACTGCATTTGATAATGCGGTGCTTTTTTAGGTTGTGAGAGAATATAAGGTTTAAAATTAGATTTGCCTGCCATAGCAGTGGAGACCAGGTCCGAGAGACCTTCCCCAAACAATTCCTCACCCTTGTAAGGTAAAACCTCCATATGCCTTTTTGAGTCGGCATCACCTGTCCATTGTCGGGTCCAAAGGACTCTTCTAGCCGAGATCGACATAGCGTTGATTCTCGAACCCAATAGACCAATGTCTCTTTGTGCATCTCTCATATATAAGACAGCATCTTTTATATGTCCTAGGGTCAATAGGATGGTATCCTTATCCAGGTTATCAAATTCCGCTGATAAGGTATCTGTCCATGCTGCTACAGCACTACACACCCATGCCGACGCAATAGCCGGTCTGAGTAAGGTACCTGAATGTGTATAAATGGACTTCAGGGTAACCTCCTGCTTGCAATCAGCAGGATCCCTGAGGGTAGCCGTATCTTGGGAAGGCAGCGCTACCTTTTTGGATAAGCGTGTCAAAGCTTTGTCCACCCTAGGGGATAATTCCCACCGTATCCTGTCCGTTGGCAGGAAAGGATACGCCATAAGAATCCTTTTGGGAATCTGCAGTTTCTTGTCTGGAGATTCCCAAGCTTTTTCACATAACTCGTTCAGCTCATGTGAGGAGGGAAAATTTATCTCAGTTTTCTTTCCCTTATACATGTGTACCCGCGTGTCATGGACAGGGGGTTCCTCTGTGATATGCAAAACATCTTTGATTGCAATAATCATATATCGAATACATTTAGTCACCTTTGGCTGTAATTTTGCATCATCATATTCGACACTGGAGTCAGAATCCGTGTCGGTATCCATGTCAACTATTTGGGATAGTGGGCGCTTTTGGGACCCCGAAGGTCCCTGCGACATAGGTACAGGCATGGGTTGACTCCCTGACTGTTCCCTAGCTTCAGCTTTATCCATTGTGCAATAAATTTACATTGGCACTTAAAACATTCCACATATCCAGGGCCGTTTCTAGACAATTTGGCTCCCAGTGCGAGATGTAAAAATGCGCCCCCCCCCCCCCCATTGCTATAAAAAAAATTGCGTCCCCCCCATATAGCTATAAAAATAAAAAGTATGCGCGCGCCGGAGGCGCGCGCGCTCCCGACAAGGCATGGCCTCATCTGATATCATCACGCCCACCACAGGGGGGAAAAAATAAAAAAAGTCCCCATTTTACACATTACAGCAGCCAAGTGTCCCCATTTTACACAGTGCGGCAGGCAGGTGTCCCCATTTTACAGAGCGCAGCAGGCAGATATCCCCATTTTACACAGTACGCAGGCAGGTATCCCCATTTTACACAGTGCGGCAGGCAGATATCCCCATTTTACACAGTACGCAGGCAGGTATCCCCATTTTACACAGCGCGGCAGGCAGGTATCCCCATTTTACACAGCACGGCAGGCAGGTATCCCCATTTTACAAAGTGTGGCAGGCAGGTATCCCCATTTTACACAGTGCGGAAGGCAGATATCCCCATTTTACACAGTGCGGCAGGCAGGTGTCCCCATTTTACACAGTGCGGCAGGCAGGTGTCCCCATTTTACACAGTGCGGCAGGCAGGTGTCCCCATTTTACACAGTGCGGCAGGCAGGTGTCCCCATTTTACACAGTGCGGCAGGCAGGCCCCCATTTTACACAGTGCGGCAGGCAGGTGTCCCCAATTTACACAGTGCAGCAGGCAGGTATCCCCAGTGCGGCAGGCAGGTATCCCCAGTGCGGCAGGCAGGTATCCCCAGTGCGGCAGGCAGGTATCCCCAGTGTGGCAGGCAGGTATCCCCAGTGTGGCAGGCAGGTGTCAAGTGGTGGGGGGGAAGGGGGAGAGAGAGATATACTTACATGTTCCGCTCTTCGGATCCCGCCGCCGGACGTCCCTCGCGCCGGCCGCCGTCGCCTCCTTCCAGGCTTCTCTCCTCCCTCTCCCCGAGCGCTCCTGCTCGAGGGGGCGGAGTTTCGTGGAATGACGCGTTTGCGTCATGACGTCACGACGCAAACGCGTCATTTCGCGAAACTCCGCCCCCTCGAGCAGGAGCGCTCGGGGAGAGGGAGGAGAGGGGAAATAACACTTAAAGTGCCGCGGCGGGCGCCCCGTGCGGTTGCACGGCTCGCCCGCCGCTAGAAACGGCACTGCACATATCCATCCAGTCAGGTGTCGGCGCCGTCGACGGCAACACCACATTCATTTGCTCCTCCTCCTCCTCCCTCGAAAAGCCTTCTAACTCAGACATGTCGACACACACGTACCGACACACCACACACTCAGGGAACACTCTTATCTGAGGACAGTTCCCCCACAAGGCCCTTAGGAGAGACAGAGAGAGAGAGTATGCCAGTACACACCCAGCGCTATAATAACCCAGGACAAAAACACAATATTTATGTTTACCCAGATAGCGCTTTTATACTCAATTCGCCAATTATGTCTCTCCCCCCCCCTCTACTTTAAAACCCTCTTGTCACCGTGATCTAAGCAGGGGAGAGTCCGGGGAGCTTCCTCTCAGCGGTGCTGTGGAGAAAAAATGGCGCTGGTGAGTGCTGAGGGAGAAGCCCCGCAACCTCGGCGGCGGGCTTCTGTCCCGCTCTAAAATACAAAACTTTGTCGGGGGCTCGTAGGTATATACAGTGGCCGGCTGTATATACCCATCTTTTGCCAGGAGAGGTTTATTTGCTGCCCAGGGCGCCCCCCCCCCCCCCCCGCGCCCTGCACCCTTACAGTGACACAGTATGTGAGGTGAATGGGAGCAATGGCGCACAGCTGCAGTGCTGTGCGTTACTTCAGTGAAGAACATTGAAGTCTTCTGCCGCCTCTGATGTCTTCTAACTTCTCATACTCACATGGCTTCTACCTTCAGGCTCTGTGAGGAGGACGGCGGCGCGGCTCCGGGACGGACGGCGAGGATGAGACCTACGTACCGATCCCTCTGGAGCTAATGGTGTCCAGTAGCCTAAGAAGCAGAGCCTTTCAACTCACAGAAGTAGGTCTGCTTCTCTCCCCTCAGTCCCATGATGCAGGGAGTCTGTTGCCAGCAGGCTCCCTGAAAATAAAAAACCTAACAAAATACTTTCTGTCAGAAACTCAGGAGAGCCTCTGAAAAGCACCCAGTCTCCTCTGGGCACAGTAATCAACTGAGGTCTGGAGGAGGGGCATAGAGGGAGGAGCCAGTGCACACCCAAATCCTAAAGTCTTTCTTAAAGTGCCCATGTCTCCTGCGGAGCCCGTCTATCACCATGGTCCTTACGGAGTCCCCAGCATCCTCTAGGACGTAAGAGAAAGGCTAATACCACTGACTCATCACAAAATCTCCTGAACCATAAGGACTAGGAACTTGAAATTTGGACAGTAGCTTGCTTTTGTGACATATCCTGCTTTAAGAAGGGATTTTTCAAACTTCCACCCATAAAGGGGTTAAAAGGGGTGAGATAATTCCCCCCTCACAGAGGAGAGTTAAGACAGCTCACCAAGCCGGGGCTATAAAGAATGCATGATGCCGGTGATACCAAGTCGCGAAGGGGGGAAGACACAATGCTCTGTTCCTGGACTTCCATGCAGTGGCAGTTGCAGAGCACTCCATTATTCAAATAAGGGAGCCACATCAACTGCCACCCCTAAACACTGTCAAACATCTCTGGGTGTGGCTCCCCTATTTGAATAATGGACTGCTCTAAAACAGCCACTGGCAAAGAAGTGCAGCCTTATGGTTCAGGAGATTTTGTGATGAGTCAGTGGTAATTGCTATATATATATATATATATATATATATATATATATAAAATACACGTGTACGGCGGCACTAAATACACAGACAGCGGTGTTTACCAACGTTTCAAAGCATGTTGCTTTTTCGTCAGGGCATATACAAACTTTAAAACACTCACCCTATTTAAGTGCTCACCATTCACCCCGCCGTCTCCCGCCGCCGACTTCTCTTCCGGTGAACCAGGCGCCGATTGATGATGTCATCCGTGACACCCAGCACCAAGGTAACAACTATACAAAGCAATATGTATATTTGTAACAGCGTTTCAATACATATGTGATTGGATAACACAATATTCCAGAGCAAAAAACTCTAAACACTTAGAAGCTGTTAAATCAGAAGCGCATAATTATCTATACTGAAAACAAAGAGTTATAAACAAATTAAGGCTGGCCATAAACATATATCAACATTGCTCCTAAAAAGAGAGAGACACAGAACTACACTTCAAAAAATAGACTACAAGAAGCTATTTAGAGCACTGCATTCATTCATACCTTTAGGACTTTGGCCCTCATTCCGAGTTGTTCGCTCGCTAGCTGCTTTTAGCAGCAGTGCAAACGCTAAGCCGCCCCCCTCTGGGAGTGTATCTTAGCTTAGCAGAAGTGTGAACGAAAGGATCGCAGAGCTGCCACCCAAAAAAATTTCAGAGTAGCTGCAGACCTACTCCTACCTTGCGATCACTTCAGTCTATTTAGTTCCTGTTTTGACGTCACAAACACGCCCTGCGTTCGGCCAGCCACTCCCCCCGTTTCCCCAGCCACTCTTGCGTTTTTATCTGGCACGCCTGCATTTTTACACACACTCCCCGAAAACGGTCAGTTACCACCCAGAAACACCCACTTCCTGTCAATTACTCAATGATCAGCAGTGCGACTGAAAAGCGTCGCTAGAGCTTGTGTAAAACTGCATTGGCTTTTGTGAAAGTACGTCGCGCGTGCGCAGTGCGCACCATACGCATGCGCAGAATTGCCGATTTTCAGCCTGATCGCTGTGCTGCGAACAACGGCAGCTAGCGATCAACTTGGAATGACCCCCTTAGTGTGTCTAACCAAAAAATACATCTTGATTCTCTCTGCATCAGCAATTTAGAATGATTACCACCTCTAGGTAGTGGGGGAATGTGATCAATAATTTTATGTTTCAAAGAAGTTGGGGAATGGCCAGCCAAGGCAAGGTGATGGGCAATGGGTTGCTCACTTTTACTCGAGAGAACAGACACTCTGAATGCATATCTATGCTGTCCCATCCTGACCTTAAACTCAAACTCCATTTTCCCAATATAGGGGTATATGCAATTGCGGTTGAATTGCCGCAAATGTCAAAAAACGGGGCATTTTCGACAAAAAAAACCTGTCGAATTGGATTCGACAATGCAATACAGTACTTTTCGACAAAAAACCTGCCATTTCAGATTCGACTTTTTGCAATTTGACATTTCTCAAATTCGACATGTCTGCAATGGTAAAAATGCGGCTTTTCGACAAAAGTATATTCAATTGAAGAATGTCGATTCGACAACAGTGCTTTTCGACAGTCATTTCATCAATTTCATTCCGCGTCCTTTTGCTGTCGTGATCTAATAAAAAAATTTAAAAACATGTTTTTTTGTGTTTTTTTTATTGCTAATAGCTTATCTATTTATATTAGAAGGGATTATCTACTTGGTTTGTCTATTTAGGAGCCACAAGTATTATTTAATATATTTTTTAAAAGAATATATATATTTTTTTACTGACTAAAATAATATGGAGAGATCAGTGCATGTTTTTCAGTGGGAAGGGGTGGGAATGGGTTAAAATTCCTGAAAAAAATTGTGTGGGGTCCCCCCTCCTAAGCATAACCAGCCTCGGGCTCTCTGAGCCTGTCTTGGTTGTAAAAATACGGGGGGGGGGAATGACAGGGGATCCCCCGTATTTTAACAACCAGCACCTGGCTCTGCGTCTGTACCTGGTGCCAAAAATATGGGGGACAAAACACGTAGGTGTCCCCCGTATTTTTAACACAGCACTGGACTTCACTAGCTAGAGAGATAATGCCACAGCCGGGGGACACTTTTATACCGGTCCCTGCGGCCGTGGCATTAAATCCCCAACTAGTCACCCCTGGCCGGGGTACCCTGGAGGAGTGGGGACCCCTTAAATCAAGGGGTCCCCCCCTCCAGCCACCCAAGGGCCAGGGGTGAAGCCCGAGGCTGTCCCCCCCATCCAAGGGCGGCGGATGGGAGGCTGATAGCCAAGTGTCAGAAAAAAAGAATATTGTTTTTTGTAGAAGAAGTACCACAAGAACCACAAGTACCAGCATGCGGGGGGGGGGGGGGGGGGGAAACGGGCCTGCTGGTACCTGTAGTTCTAATGCAAAAAAAATATCCAAATAAAAAAAGTACACACACCGTGACAGTACAACTTTATTACATACATGCACACCGACATACACACATACTTACCTTTGTTGACATGAAGGCTCAGTCCCCTTCTCCACGTAGAATCTACGGGGTACCTGTAAATAAAATTATACTCACAACAATCCAGTGTAGATCGGTCCTCTTCTTAGTTTGTAATCCACGTACTTGGCAAAATAAAAAAACGCAAAACACGATCCACGCACTGAAAGGGGTCCCATGTGTAAACATGGGACCCCTTTCCCAGACTGCCAGGACCCCCCGTGACTGCTGTCAAAGAGGGTCTCTTCAGCCAATCAGGGAGCGCCTCGTCATGGCACTCTCCTGATTGGCTGTGCGCGTGTGAGCTGTCAGGCGGCGCACTTGAGATACACTGTAGCGCATAGGCGCTCCATTGTATCCAATGGTGGGAACTTTGCGGTCAGCAGTTGACCGCGAGTAACCTCAACTGCTGACCGCAAATGGAGCGCATATGCGCTACAGCGTATCTTGAGTGCGCCGCCTGACAGCTCAGACGCGCACAGCCAATCAGGCATTATCTCTAGTGGAGTCCGGTGCTGGTGTTAAAAATACGGGGGACTCCTACATGTTTTGTCCCCCGTATTTTTGGCACCAGGACCGGACGCAGAGCCCGATGCTGGTTGTTAAAATACGGGGGATCCCCCGTCATTTCCCCCCCCGTATTTTTACAACCAGGACCGGTTCAAAGAGCCCGAGGCTGGTTATGCTTAGGAGGGGGGACCGCACGCAATTTTTTTCAGGGTTTTTTTAACACTTTTTGCCGTCCATGAAGTCGAATCCAGGACGCACACTATTCGTCAATTGGTCCGTTTTTCGACAGCGGGACTGTCGAATCCGTTTTTTATTGAATATGTCGAATTCGGGTCCCGGCGGCCGGTATTCGACTGTCGAATTGTGTCGAATCCAAAAACGGTCAAATTGCAGACGGACTTCGACCGCAATTGCATATACCCCATTGTATGATTTCATTATGTGGAAAATCTATTAGCTACAAAATCTAAAATAAAACATGTAATGACATTCAGCATTCTGTAAGCATATGGGAACTTTTTATATGTATTTTTAGAATGATATTAGTATCTCTTTTAAATAAGTGATCTTACATTTTCCAAGCAGTGTCCCCAAAAGTGTCTGATTCACAAGCAAAAGGTCCATAAGAATGTAGACATGGTTCCCAATAAGGTTCTGCATATGAGGCTTATTATCAGACATGGGCCTGATGTAATGAAGTCAGAGTTGGCTGGAGGTGCGGGTTCCCGGCCCAACCTTTTTTTTAAAAGCGGTAATCACTTACAAGCCATGGTTTTGCCTTGTACATGACTGTCCCTTTAAAAAACGCCCGAGTTCAGCTGGGAAGCTGCACCTCCGGCCAACTCAGACTTCATTACATCCGCCCCTTGGCCTGTAAATTAGACTGGGTGGAAGAAATGGCATTGCAAAATAGATGTAGCACAAGACATAGCTTTGCATAATAGATGTGGCACCTGATATGGCTACACAGCAAATTCCCGGGACATACAGTGTATGGCATAGCCTTTTTTTATTGCTGCAAACACCAATCACTAATTTCAGTGGCAGTTAACGGCTAACACTGGAAACGTACTTATTATCCAGTAGGGTAGAAAAACATAGCCATAAATAATCTTACCTTTATAAGGAGCAATTTAAATTATCCATAAGGGTTGCACTGGAACCATAATTAGAGATGAGCGCCTGAAATTTTTCGGGTTTTGTGTTTTGGTTTTGGGTTCGGTTCCGCGGCCGTGTTTTGGGTTCGAACGTGTTTTGGCAAAACCTCACCGAATTTTTTTTGTCGGATTCGGGTGTGTTTTGGATTCGGGTGTTTTTTTCAAAAAACACTAAAAAACAGCTTAAATCATAGAATTTGGGGGTCATTTTGATCCCAAAGTATTATTAACCTCAAAAACCATAATTTACACTCATTTTCAGTCTATTCTGAATACCTCACACCTCACAATATTATTTTTAGTCCTAAAATTTGCACCGAGGTCGCTGTGTGAGTAAGATAAGCGACCCTAGTGGCCGACACAAACACCGGGCCCATCTAGGAGTGGCACTGCAGTGTCACGCAGGATGTCCCTTCCAAAAAACCATCCCCAAACAGCACATGACGCAAAGAAAAAAAGAGGCGCAATGAGGTAGCTGTGTGAGTAAGATTAGCGACCCTAGTGGCCGACACAAACACCGGGCCCATCTAGGAGTGGCACTGCAGTGTCACGCAGGATGGCCCTTCCAAAAAACCCTCCCCAAACAGCACATGACGCAAAGAAAAAAAGAGGCGCAATGAGGTAGCTGTGTGAGTAAGATTAGCGACCCTAGTGGCCGACACAAACACCGGGCCCATCTAGGAGTGGCACTGCAGTATCACGCAGGATGTCCCTTCCAAAAAACCCTCCCCAAACAGCACATGACGCAAAGAAAAAAAGAGGCGCAATGAGGTAGCTGTGTGAGTAAGATTAGCGACCCTAGTGGCCGACACAAACACCGGGCCCATCTAGGAGTGGCACTGCAGTGTCACGCAGGATGTCCCTTCCAAAAAACCCTCCCCAAACAGCACATGACGCAAAGAAAAAAAGAGGCGCAATGAGGTAGCTGACTGTGTGAGTAAGATTAGCGACCCTAGTGGCCGACACAAACACCGGGCCCATTTAGGAGTGGCACTGCAGTGTCACGCAGGATGTCCCTTCCAAAAAACCCTCCCCAATCAGCACATGATGCAAAGAAAAAGAAAAGAAAAAAGAGGTGCAAGATGGAATTGTCCTTGGGCCCTCCCACCCACCCTTATGTTGTATAAACAAAACAGGACATGCACACTTTAACCAACCCATCATTTCAGTGACAGGGTCTGCCACACGACTGTGACTGATATGACGGGTTGGTTTGGACCCCCCCCAAAAAAGAAGCAATTAATCTCTCCTTGCACAAACTGGCTCTACAGAGGCAAGATGTCCACCTCATCATCACCCTCCGATATATCACCGTGTACATCCCCCTCCTCACAGATTATCAATTCGTCCCCACTGGAATCCACCATCTCAGCTCCCTGTGTACTTTGTGGAGGCAATTGCTGCTGGTCAATGTCTCCGCGGAGGAATTGATTATAATTCATTTTAATGAACATCATCTTCTCCACATTTTCTGGATGTAACCTCGTACGCCGATTGCTGACAAGGTGAGCGGCGGCACTAAACACTCTTTCGGAGTACACACTTGTGGGAGGGCAACTTAGGTAGAATAAAGCCAGTTTGTGCAAGGGCCTCCAAATTGCCTCTTTTTCCTGCCAGTATAAGTACGGACTGTGTGACGTGCCTACTTGGATGCGGTCACTCATATAATCCTCCACCATTCTATCAATGTTGAGAGAATCATATGCAGTGACAGTAGACGACATGTCCGTAATCGTTGTCAGGTCCTTCAGTCCGGACCAGATGTCAGCATCAGCAGTCGCTCCAGACTGCCCTGCATCACCGCCAGCGGGTGGGCTCGGAATTCTGAGCCTTTTCCTCGCACCCCCAGTTGCGGGAGAATGTGAAGGAGGAGATGTTGACAGGTCGCGTTCCGCTTGACTTGACAATTTTGTCACCAGCAGGTCTTTCAACCCCAGCAGACTTGTGTCTGCCGGAAAGAGAGATCCAAGGTAGGCTTTAAATCTAGGATCGAGCACGGTGGCCAAAATGTAGTGCTCTGATTTCAACAGATTGACCACCCGTGAATCCTTGTTAAGCGAATTAAGGGCTCCATCCACAAGTCCCACATGCCTAGCGGAATCGCTCCGTGTTAGCTCCTCCTTCAATGTCTCCAGCTTCTTCTGCAAAAGCCTGATGAGGGGAATGACCTGACTCAGGCTGGCAGTGTCTGAACTGACTTCACGTGTGGCAAGTTCAAAGGGCATCAGAACCTTGCACAACGTTGAAATCATTCTCCACTGCGCTTGAGACAGGTGCATTCCACCTACTATATCGTGCTCAATTGTATAGGCTTGAATGGCCTTTTGCTGCTCCTCCAACCTCTGAAGCATATAGAGGGTTGAATTCCACCTCGTTACCACTTCTTGCTTCAGATGATGGCAGGGCAGGTTCAGTAGTTTTTGGTGGTGCTCCAGTCTTCTGTACGTGGTGCCTGTACGCCGAAAGTGTCCCGCAATTCTTCTGGCCACCGACAGCATCTCTTGCACGCCCCTGTCGTTTTTTAAAAAATTCTGCACCACCAAATTCAAGGTATGTGCAAAACATGGGACGTGCTGGAATTTGCCCATATTTAATGCACACACAATATTGCTGGCGTTGTCCGATGCCACAAATCCACAGGAGAGTCCAATTGGGGTAAGCCATTCCGCGATGATCTTCCTCAGTTGCCGTAAGAGGTTTTCAGCTGTGTGCGTATTCTGGAAACCGGTGATACAAAGCGTAGCCTGCCTAGGAAAGAGTTGGCGTTTGCGAGATGCTGCTACTGGTGCCGCCGCTGCTGTTCTTGCGGCGGGAGTCCATACATCTACCCAGTGGGCTGTCACAGTCATATAGTCCTGACCCTGCCCTGCTCCACTTGTCCACATGTCCGTGGTTAAGTGGACATTGGGTACAGCTGCATTTTTTAGGACACTGGTGACTCTTTTTCTGAGGTCTGTGTACATTTTCGGTATCGCCTGCCTAGAGAAATGGAACCTAGATGGTATTTGGTACCGGGGACACAGTACCTCCAACAAGTCTCTAGTTGGCTCTGCAGTAATGATGGATACCGGAACCACGTTTCTCACCACCCAGGATGCCAAGGCCTCAGTTATCCGCTTTGCAGTAGGATGACTGCTGTGATATTTCATCTTCCTCGCAAAGGACTGTTGAACAGTCAATTGCTTACTGGAAGTAGTACAAGTGGGCTTACGACTTCCCCTCTGGGATGACCATCGACTCCCAGCGGCAACAACAGCAGCGCCAGCAGCAGTAGGCGTTACACGCAAGGATGCATCGGAGGAATCCCAGGCAGGAGAGGACTCGTCAGAATTGCCAGTGACATGGCCTGCAGGACTATTGGCATTCCTGGGGAAGGAGGAAATTGACACTCAGGGAGTTGGTGGGGTGGTTTGCGTGAGCTTGGTTACAAGAGGAAGGGATTTACTGGTCAGTGGACTGCTTCCGCTGTCACCCAAAGTTTTTGAACTTGTCACTGACTTATTATGAATGCGCTGCAGGTGACGTATAAGGGAGGATGTTCCGAGGTGGTTAACGTCCTTACCCCTACTTATTACAGCTTGACAAAGGGAACACACGGCTTGACACCTGTTGTCCGCATTTCTGGTGAAATACCTCCACACCGAAGAGCTGATTTTTTTGGTATTTTCACCTGGCATGTCAACTGCCATATTCCTCCCACGGACAACAGGTGTCTCCCCGGGTGCCTGACTTAAACAAACCACCTCACCATCAGAATCCTCCTGGTCAATTTCCTCCCCAGCGCCAGCAACACCCATATCCTCCTCATCCTGGTGTACTTCAACACTGACATCTTCAATCTGACTATCAGGAACTGGACTGCGGGTGCTCCTTCCAGCACTTGCAGGGGGCGTGCAAATGGTGGAAGGCGCATGCTCTTCACGTCCAGTGTTGGGAAGGTCAGGCATCGCAACCGACACAATTGGACTCTCCTTGTGGATTTGGGATTTCGAAGAATGCACAGTTCTTTGCTGTGCTGCTTTTGCCAGCTTGAGTCTTTTCATTTTTCTAGCGAGAGGCTGAGTGCTTCCATCCTCATGTGAAGCTGAACCACTAGCCATGAACATAGGCCAGGGCCTCAGCCGTTCCTTGCCACTCCGTGTCGTAAATGGCATATTGGCAAGTTTACGCTTCTCCTCCGACAATTTTATTTTAGGTTTTGGAGTCCTTTTTTTTCTGATATTTGGTGTTTTGGATTTGACATGCTCTGTACTATGACATTGGGCATCGGCCTTGGCAGACGACGTTGCTGGCATTTCATCGTCTCGGCCATGACTAGTGGCAGCAGCTTCAGCACGAGGTGGAAGTGGATCTTGATCTTTCCCTAATTTTGGAACCTCAACATTTTTGTTCTCCATATTTTAATAGGCACAACTAAAAGGCACCTCAGGTAAACAATGGAGATGGATACTAGTATACAATTATGGACTGCCTGCCGAGTGCAGACACAGAGGTAGCCACAGCCGTGAACTACCGTACTGTACTGTGTCTGCTGCTAATATAGACTGGTTGATAAAGAGATGTCTATGTAACTATGTATGTATAAAGAAGAAAGAAAAAAAAACCACGGTTAGGTGGTATACAATTATGGACGGACTGCCTGCCGAGTGCCGACACAGAGGTAGCCACAGCCGTGAACTACCGCACTGTACTGTGTCTGCTGCTAATATATAGACTGGTTGATAAAGAGATAGTATACTCGTAACTAGTATGTATGTATAAAGAAAGAAAAAAAAACCACGGTTAGGTGGTATATACAATTATGGACGGGCTGCCGAGTGCCGACACAGAGGTAGCCACAGCCGTGAACTACCGCACTGTACTGTGTCTGCTGCTAATATAGACTGGTTGATAAAGAGATAGTATACTCGTAACTAGTATGACTATAAAGAAAGAAAAAAAAACCACGGTTAGGTGGTATATACAATTATGGACGGGCTGCCGAGTGCCGACACAGAGGTAGCCACAGCCGTGAACTACCGCACTGTACTGTGTCTGCTGCTAATATAGACTGGTTGATAAAGAGATAGTATACTCGTAACTAGTATGTATGTATAAAGAAAGAAAAAAAAACCACGGTTAGGTGGTATATACAATTATGGACGGGCTGCCGAGTGCCGACACAGAGGTAGCCACAGCCGTGAACTACCGCACTGTACTGTGTCTGCTGCTAATATATAGACTGGTTGATAAAGAGATAGTATACTCGTAACTAGTATGTATGTATAAAGAAAGAAAAAAAAACCACGGTTAGGTGGTATATACAATTATGGACGGGCTGCCGAGTGCCGACACAGAGGTAGCCACAGCCGTGAACTACCGCACTGTACTGTGTCTGCTGCTAATATAGACTGGTTGATAAAGAGATGTCTATGTAACTATGTATGTATAAAGAAGAAAGAAAAAAAAACCACGGTTAGGTGGTATACAATTATGGACGGACTGCCTGCCGAGTGCCGACACAGAGGTAGCCACAGCCGTGAACTACCGCACTGTACTGTGTCTGCTGCTAATATATAGACTGGTTGATAAAGAGATAGTATACTCGTAACTAGTATGTATGTATAAAGAAAGAAAAAAAAACCACGGTTAGGTGGTATATACAATTATGGACGGGCTGCCGAGTGCCGACACAGAGGTAGCCACAGCCGTGAACTACCGCACTGTACTGTGTCTGCTGCTAATATAGACTGGTTGATAAAGAGATAGTATACTCGTAACTAGTATGTATGTATAAAGAAAGAAAAAAAAACCACGGTTAGGTGGTATATACAATTATGGACGGGCTGCCGAGTGCCGACACAGAGGTAGCCACAGCCGTGAACTACCGCACTGTACTGTGTCTGCTGCTAATATATAGACTGGTTGATAAAGAGATAGTATACTCGTAACTAGTATGTATGTATAAAGAAAGAAAAAAAAACCACGGTTAGGTGGTATATACAATTATGGACGGGCTGCCGAGTGCCGACACAGAGGTAGCCACAGCCGTGAACTACCGCACTGTACTGTGTCTGCTGCTAATATAGACTGGTTGATAAAGAGATAGTATACTCGTAACTAGTATGTATGTATAAAGAAAGAAAAAAAAACCACGGTTAGGTGGTATATACAATTATGGACGGGCTGCCGAGTGCCGACACAGAGGTAGCCACAGCCGTGAACTACCGCACTGTACTGTGTCTGCTGCTAATATATAGACTGGTTGATAAAGAGATAGTATACTCGTAACTAGTATGTATGTATAAAGAAAGAAAAAAAAACCACGGTTAGGTGGTATATACAATTATGGACGGGCTGCCGAGTGCCGACACAGAGGTAGCCACAGCCGTGAACTACCGCACTGTACTGTGTCTGCTGCTAATATATAGACTGGTTGATAAAGAGATAGTATACTCGTAACTAGTATGTATGTATAAAGAAAGAAAAAAAAACCACGGTTAGGTGGTATATACAATTATGGACGGGCTGCCGAGTGCCGACACAGAGGTAGCCACAGCCGTGAACTACCGCACTGTACTGTTGTAAGAGACCCGGCGGGCCTTCTGGCGCAACGCTGTCGGCACTCGCGAGTGCCGTACTCACTCCGCGCCCGCTGCTAGCTCTTACCTTCGGGTCAGTGATGATCCCGGATCCCTCGTCCCAGTCGGTGGCCCTTTCGTCTGTCCGTCTGAAAGAGAAAGGCAACTGCGCTAAGGCCCCAAAAGGGCACTGGGAAAAAAGGGGGGGGGGGGGGGGGGGAGAGGGGGGAAACAATCGGGCAGGCGCTCGCTGAGCTAAGAGATGGTCATCATCGGCACTTGTGGCCTCAGACTGGTTACACCCGCGTGCGAAGCACGGTGGGTGCAACCCGGACGGAAACGCCCTACGAAACCAGGGGGGGGGGGTGGGAGGGGTCACGTACGGTACACAAAACGGACTCGAGCAAGCTGTCCTCACCGGGTATATGTTGGTCCCCTTGCTGGCCCGATGTCTTCGGTCTCGGCACCTGGGACGAACTTCAAAACACAACAACAACAGCAACAACAACGACAGCAACAACAACAAACGGCACCTTACCTTTCCGAGGGACCTACCGGTGGAGTGCCCGTGCACAGTCACGGGTAGTACACCCCGCCCCGTAACTAGTATACGACGGCGCTCGATGCTAGCGCGTACGCAAGGCGGTGCGGACAGGGTATGGAAATATGAACAGTGTACAATGGTAACAAACACGATGCTGTAATGATAAACAGTGCACTACGGTAACAAACACGATGCTGTAATGGTAAACAGTGTACTACCACTGGTGCGGCACACCCAGGGTAGTAATGGGGCCTAGCGTCCGCTGCTGCTCAGGCCGTAGCCTGCCTGACTGTGGGGGCAATGTGGGGGCCTAGCGCCCAATGTGGCTCAGGCCGTAGCCTGCCTGACTGCAAGGGCAATGTGGGGGGGCCTAGCGCCCAATGTGGCTCAGGCCGTAACCTGCCTAACTGCGGGGGCAATGCGGGGGGGGCCTAGCGCCCAATGTGGCTCAGGCCGTAGCCTGCCTAACTGCGGGGGCAATGCGGGGGGCCTAGCGCCCAATGTGGCTCAGGCCGTAGCCTGCCTGACTGCAAGGGCAATGTGGGGGGCCTAGCGCCCAATGTGGCTCAGGCCGTAGCCTGCCTAACTGCGGGGGCAATGCGGGGGGGCCTAGCGCCCAATGTGGCTCAGGCCGTAGCCTGCCTGACTGCAAGGGCAATGTGGGGGGCCTAGCGCCCAATGTGGCTCAGGCCGTAGCCTGCCTAACTGCGGGGGCAATGCGGGGGGCCTAGCGCCCAATGTGGCTCAGGCCGTAGCCTGCCTGACTGCAAGGGCAATGTGGGGGGGCCTCGGCCTAACGCCGGCGTTGGTGGTGCGGTGGGAGCAGACCCGGGGACGGTACCTGCGGGAGAAAAGGGCCTCACTGAGGGCTTACCTGCTCACCGACGTCCGGACCTCCGACTCCAAATCCTCCGCTGGGCCGCCTCCGCTCACCGCGCCGACGTCCTCCGTTCACCCGCCGTCCGAACACACCTCCTCTTCCTGCCGCGTGCGGGCGTTTAAAACCCCTGCCGCGCGGCTCTCTGGGATGGGTGACGCGGCAGGTCCTCATTGGCCCGCCGCGTCGCCCAGTGATGACGCGCCACAACACGTGGGCGCGCCCGCTGCTGCGGCGGGCGGCAGCGGGGGAAGGAGGTTCCGGACCAGTGGTGGGGGGCGGAGTGGGACGCGCCCGCACTCCCACACTTCCCCCCGCCTTTTCCTTTGTGGTCCCCACAAAGACGGGGTTGTGTGACCACTCGAAGTCGGGGTCTGCGAAGCGTGGTGGGGGTACTCCCATGGTGGAACGGGCCGATCTCCGGACCGGTGTGGCTTGTGGCAGGGGGGTTGACGTGGGCTCCCTGGGCGACCCTCCCTGCCTTGCCGGGGACGAGTCAGTTGTCGGCTCCTCTGTGGGTGTAGGGCTGGTTGCCGTGGTTGCCCCCCCCGTGGTCGGGCTGACTGGTGGCGCTGGAGTTGGTGGGGGTCCCCATAAGTCGAAGAGTGTTGGCCCCAGGGTGGCGGCTGGTTCCTCTGGGGCCACCCTGGCTACTGGGGGGTCGCACCGCACTGGTTCCTCTGCTTCGCCCCTTGGGGCCTGTGGCTCGCAAGGGCGCAGCATGTCTCGATGTAGGGTGCGGGTACAACCGCTGTCGTCCTCGGCTCGCACCTGGTAGACTGGACTGCCGGGAGCTGCCTGCCGCTGCACCACATAGGGCACTACTTCCCACCTCTCGCTCAGTTTGTTCTTGGGCCGTTTCTCCCGGACCCGGACCCGTTGACCCACCTCGAGGGGTTCCATCTGAGCCTGGGGAGGTTGGGGGTGCTCAGCGGAGCTTATGTGGGACTCAGCCATCTCTGCCACCGTCTTTAGGCGACGTCTCTGCTCCTCGACCCATCCACCTTCGGTCCATTGGTCGTCCCCCGGCGGTATGGTCAAGTCAAGGTCCTGCAGCTCCCGCCCCGGTCGGCCAAACAACATGAAATAGGGGGAAATGCCTGTGGTCCGGTGTATTCTGTTGTTATATGCCCACACGCACTCCTGGACGAAGTCGGGCCAGCGCCTTCTCTTCTCGGGTGCTAGCGTCCTCAGCATCTGTAAGAGGGTCCGATTAAATCTCTCGCAGGCCCCATTCCCCTGAGGGTGATATGGGGTGGTCCGGGACTTCTGCATGCCATAGGTCTGGCAGAGTCGCTCCATCACCCGGCCTTGGAAGCACGCCCCCTGGTCCGAGTGAATGCGCTCGGGGCACCCATACTTCCGGATGAACTGCTCCACGATGGCTTTGGCGGCCCCCTCCGCTGTCTGGTCCCGGGTGGGGGCCACCACGGTGAACTTGGTGAAGTGATCCGTCATCACCAAGGCATACTGGTATCCGGCCGCCGACTCCCCTAGGGAGACATAGTCCACCATCAGTAGCTCCAGGGGCCTACTTGTCTTGATGGTTTGGACAGGGGCCCGTTGTTCGCTGGGCTTGGTCACCCCACACCTCTCGCACGTTCGGCATACGCCCTCCACCACCCCCTTGAGTCCGGGTAGGAAGTACTGCCGGCGGATCCACTGGAGTGTCTTGGCCACCCCGAAGTGGGCCCCCTCCTCATGGGCCTCTGTCGCCAAGGCCCGGGCTGTAGTTTCGGGGAGGACGATCTGCCACACATAGCGAAGTTCCTGCTCCAGGTAGGCGCGCCGACATAATACGTCCTCCTGGATCGCCAGCCGATCCCACTGGTGTAGTATTTTCTGCCCGTTTGCTCCAAGCTGTTCCCTCTCTCGGTTGGAGGGCCAGTGCCCTCCCTTCTTCCAGTCGCGTAGAGCTCTCAGGACGGGGTCCTGCTCCTGTTGGGTGGCCCAATCCTTGGGGGTTCTTTGCAGGAGGAGACCGCAGCTGGTGGCCTGCCGGGACTGGGGGGCTGGTCCGACCCTGGTGAGGTCTGGAATCTCCAGTCCCTCTTGCTCCTCGTCGGTGGGGCCTGTGGGGCCTTCCACTGGAAACCGGGACAGGGCGTCCGCGTTGGCGTTGTCCCTCCCTGGGCGATACTTTATTTTGTGGGGAAATTTTGCCAGTCGGGCAACCCAGCGTTGCTCCAGAGCCCCTAGTTTGGCTGTGCTGAGGTGGGCCAGGGGATTGTTGTCGGTTACGACCTCGAAGTCCACGCCTGTCAAGTACTCCGCAAACTTTTCGGTCACCGCCCACACTAGTGCCAGCAACTCCAGCTTGAACGAGCTGTAGTTATCGGGGTTCCGTTCGGAGTCCCGTAAGCTCCGGCTTCCGTAGGCGATCACCCGCTCCTGGCCGTCCTGTACTTGGGAGAGCACCGCCCCCAACCCCTGGTGGCTTCCGTCGGTATAGACCAGGAACGGTTTGTCGAAGTCCGCATAAGCCAAGACCGGGGCCTGCATGAGGGCGTCTTTAAGCTGGTTGAACGCGTCGTCTTGGGCTCGCCCCCATTCCACTGCCTTCCTCCGGGCGTCTGTCGCTACCCCTCGAAGAAGGTCATGCAAGGGTCCGGCAATCTTGGCAAAGCCCTTGATGAATCTTCGGTAGTAACCCACCAGTCCCAAGAAGGCCCTCACCTCCGTCACAGTGGTTGGAGCTTTCCACCCACGGATTGCGGCAAGTTTGTCGGGGGTCGGCTGGACCCCCTGCTGGGAGACCACATGGCCCAAGTACTCAAGGCTGGGCTTGAGGAGGTGACATTTCCTTGGCTTTAGTTTAAGCCCAAACTGCTCCAACCTTTGCAGGACCAAGTCCAGTCTCCGCAAATGTTCCTCCAACGTTGGGGCGAACACGATGATGTCATCGAGGTAGATCAGAATCGCATCGAAGTTCAAGTCCCCCAGGCAGCGTTCCATGAGGCGTTGGAACGTGGCCGGGGCATTGGAGAGTCCGAAGGGCATCCTGCAAAAATCGAACAGTCCCATGGGGGTGATGAAGGCGGTCTTGGCCTGGTCCTTCTCGGCTACCGGCACCTGCCAGTACCCACTGGCCAGATCTAATGTTGAAAAATAGCGGGATTTACCTAGTGCTGCCAAAGATTCTTCGATCCGGGGCAGCGGGTACGCGTCCCGCACGGTGCAGTGGTTGAGCTTCCGGTAGTCCACGCAGAAGCGTAGCGCGCCATACTTTTTCTTTACCAGTACGATGGGGGCCGCCCAGGGGCTTTTGCTCTCTCGAATAACCTGGTTGTCCAGCATCTGGCGGATCATGCTCTTTACTTCCTGGTACAATTTGGGCGGGATCGGCCGGTATCGCTCCCGGACAGGGGCGTTGTCCCCCGTGTTGATCTCGTGCTCCAATTCTCGGGTGTAGCCGAAATCTTCCTCGTGCCGCGAGAACGCCTTTTGCCTCTTCCATAGCATCCGTTCTAGTCTTTTGACGTCGGAGGGGCTGGTCTGTTCCAGAGAGACGTCCATCTGGGCCAGTATGGTTTGGCCGTTCCAGCTGGCAGTGGGTTCCTCAGATTCTTCCAGGCTCACGGCCAGTGTCCACGGATTCCGGCCATCCGAATCCAGGACTAGGCCTCGTCCTGTCTCCACGCCTCCCGCCGGGATCGCATCCACCTGTGCGAGGATGGTCCGGGGGGGAATATGGGTGGGGAGGTCCCCCAGGTTACAAATCCGGATGGGGACCATGCCGTTCCGGACCACGGCCAGGACCCGGGCCACAACCAGCCCGGCACCGGACTGGCTGAACCAGCAGGGCTCGATCAGTACCGCCTTACCTTCCAGGCGGTGCTGCGTCCGTACGGGGAAGTCCAACACTACCTCCTGTCGGGGGGGTATCTTTACCCTTTGGTTGTGGTGGGTCTTAATTCGCCCCAAGGGGCCCAGGCCTCGGGCAGACAACCCCTCGCCTAGCTGGACCACTCTCTGTAGGGCCTGTTGTACAGGCTTTTGTATCCCCAGGTATTTCCAATATCGGGGGCCGTTCTCCTGGGCCAGGGCTTGATCTAAGTCTCGCAATATGTTGGTCCCCAGGATGATGGGCCCATGCCTTAACTCGTCTCCGGCGACTACCATTATTCCTTTCTTTCCAAGGGATTGTCCATACAGTTCCACCTCGAGCCACACAACCCCCAGGATTGGGAGGGGCAAGTTGTTGGCGGCCGTGAGGGTTATCCAGTCTCCCACGTCCGTCCTCTTCAAGTGGCTGTAGTCTTGTTGGAAGCATCTCTCGGACATGGTGGACACCTGGGAACCGGTGTCCAGCAGGCAGCGTTGGCTCTGACCATCTAGCTGCGCTATCACGGTGGGGCATTCTCCAATTAGGTCCGAGGAATGGGCGATATCCACACAGTCGTCTCTGTTCCTCGCAGTTTTGCCCGCAACTGCGAGGGATGTTAGTTTAAAGCCCTCCTGCGATCGCTCCGGGGGCGTCGGGCCTCTGGACACTCCCGCGCGAAGTGCCCTGGGCGTCCACACTCCCAACACGCCATCTCCCGGGGTCCCCTCCGTCGGGTGTCCTCCGCTCGTCTGCGCGGCTCCTCCCGCCGGCGTAGACGTTGAAAGGAGTCTCCCATCTCCTCCTCGGCGTCCCTGGTGCTGCCTCCCGGAATTACATTGCGGCTTTCCGATTGTTCCACCCGTCGCTTCAGTTTGGACATCTCTTCCTGGACTAGTAGGAGGGCATTGGTCAGGTCCTTGACGCACCCTTCCAGGGGACTGACCTCTGGCTGGGGGGGCGGTGGTGGTGGCTGGGCCTTCGCCAGGGGTTGGGCCTGCTGAAGAGCTATGACGCAGGACCCAAATTCTGCATCCTGGTCCTTGGTCAAGGCCCTCTCCAGCGCGTCGGGGAAGGTCATGGTGGGCTGAGCCTCAATCTTGTCCAGGAGGTGGTTTCGCAGTTGTTTATTCCTCAGGCCGGCCACGAACCGGTCCCGGAGGCCGGAGTCCGCATCTCCGGTCAACCACTTCTCGTCGGGACGCGCCTTGATCTTCTGCGCGCACTTCTGTAAGACGTTGGCAAACTGGGAGATAGTTTCATCCTCCGTCTGGAATCGCGCGAAGAGGCGCCTCCGGAGCCCATCTGCCGTGGACCTCTCCCGGTAGACGTCCTTGAGGATCTTGTATACCCCGTCGAGGTCCGTCCTCTGCTCCTCCGGTCGCAGCAGCACGGTCTCCCTGGCTTCTCCTTGGAGGAACTGTAGGGCCAGATCCACGTACGCTGAAACTGGCAGGCGGTGTAGCCGGATGACAGAGTCCAGCTGATTCTTCCACTCCTCGAGGGGCATGTTCCACCCATCGTACCTAGACAGAAAATGGATGGCCGTCCCGAGGGGCAGACCGGGCCAATCCGGCGCCGGGGACGTTGCTGGGACCGACATGTCGGATCCTGCCGGCTACGCCAAATGTAAGAGACCCGGCGGGCCTTCTGGCGCAACGCTGTCGGCACTCGCGAGTGCCGTACTCACTCCGCGCCCGCTGCTAGCTCTTACCTTCGGGTCAGTGATGATCCCGGATCCCTCGTCCCAGTCGGTGGCCCTTTCGTCTGTCCGTCTGAAAGAGAAAGGCAACTGCGCTAAGGCCCCAAAAGGGCACTGGGAAAAAGGGGGGGGGGGGGGGGGAAACAATCGGGCAGGCGCTCGCTGAGCTAAGAGATGGTCATCATCGGCACTTGTGGCCTCAGACTGGTTACACCCGCGTGCGAAGCACGGTGGGTGCAACCCGGACGGAAACGCCCTACGAAACCAGGGGGGGGGGGGGTGGGAGGGGTCACGTACGGTACACAAAACGGACTCGAGCAAGCTGTCCTCACCGGGTATATGTTGGTCCCCTTGCTGGCCCGATGTCTTCGGTCTCGGCACCTGGGACGAACTTCAAAACACAACAACAACAGCAACAACAACGACAGCAACAACAACAAACGGCACCTTACCTTTCCGAGGGACCTACCGGTGGAGTGCCCGTGCACAGTCACGGGTAGTACACCCCGCCCCGTAACTAGTATACGACGGCGCTCGATGCTAGCGCGTACGCAAGGCGGTGCGGACAGGGTATGGAAATATGAACAGTGTACAATGGTAACAAACACGATGCTGTAATGATAAACAGTGCACTACGGTAACAAACACGATGCTGTAATGGTAAACAGTGTACTACCACTGGTGCGGCACACCCAGGGTAGTAATGGGGCCTAGCGTCCGCTGCTGCTCAGGCCGTAGCCTGCCTGACTGTGGGGGCAATGTGGGGGCCTAGCGCCCAATGTGGCTCAGGCCGTAGCCTGCCTGACTGCAAGGGCAATGTGGGGGGGCCTAGCGCCCAATGTGGCTCAGGCCGTAACCTGCCTAACTGCGGGGGCAATGCGGGGGGGGCCTAGCGCCCAATGTGGCTCAGGCCGTAGCCTGCCTAACTGCGGGGGCAATGCGGGGGGCCTAGCGCCCAATGTGGCTCAGGCCGTAGCCTGCCTGACTGCAAGGGCAATGTGGGGGGCCTAGCGCCCAATGTGGCTCAGGCCGTAGCCTGCCTAACTGCGGGGGCAATGCGGGGGGGCCTAGCGCCCAATGTGGCTCAGGCCGTAGCCTGCCTGACTGCAAGGGCAATGTGGGGGGCCTAGCGCCCAATGTGGCTCAGGCCGTAGCCTGCCTAACTGCGGGGGCAATGCGGGGGGCCTAGCGCCCAATGTGGCTCAGGCCGTAGCCTGCCTGACTGCAAGGGCAATGTGGGGGGGCCTCGGCCTAACGCCGGCGTTGGTGGTGCGGTGGGAGCAGACCCGGGGACGGTACCTGCGGGAGAAAAGGGCCTCACTGAGGGCTTACCTGCTCACCGACGTCCGGACCTCCGACTCCAAATCCTCCGCTGGGCCGCCTCCGCTCACCGCGCCGACGTCCTCCGTTCACCCGCCGTCCGAACACACCTCCTCTTCCTGCCGCGTGCGGGCGTTTAAAACCCCTGCCGCGCGGCTCTCTGGGATGGGTGACGCGGCAGGTCCTCATTGGCCCGCCGCGTCGCCCAGTGATGACGCGCCACAACACGTGGGCGCGCCCGCTGCTGCGGCGGGCGGCAGCGGGGGAAGGAGGTTCCGGACCAGTGGTGGGGGGCGGAGTGGGACGCGCCCGCACTCCCACACTGTGTCTGCTGCTAATATATAGACTGGTTGATAAAGAGATAGTATACTCGTAACTAGTATGTATGTATAAAGAAAGAAAAAAAAACCACGGTTAGGTGGTATATACAATTATGGACGGGCTGCCGAGTGCCGACACAGAGGTAGCCACAGCCGTGAACTACCGCACTGTACTGTGTCTGCTGCTAATATATAGACTGGTTGATAAAGAGATAGTATACTCGTAACTAGTATGTATGTATAAAGAAAGAAAAAAAAACCACGGTTAGGTGGTATATACAATTATGGACGGGCTGCCGAGTGCCGACACAGAGGTAGCCACAGCCGTGAACTACCGCACTGTACTGTGTCTGCTGCTAATATAGACTGGTTGATAAAGAGATAGTATACTCGTAACTAGTATGACTATAAAGAAAGAAAAAAAAACCACGGTTAGGTGGTATATACAATTATGGACGGGCTGCCGAGTGCCGACACAGAGGTAGCCACAGCCGTAAACTACCGCACTGTACTGTGTCTGCTGCTATTATAGACTGGTTGATAAAGAGATAGTATACTACTAATATTATATATACTGGTGGTCAGGTCACTGGTCACTAGTCACACTGGCAGTGGCACTCCTGCAGCAAAAGTGTGCACTGTTTAATTTTAATATAATATTATGTACTCCTGGCTCCTGCTATAACCTATAACTGGCACTGCAGTGCTCCCCAGTCTCCCCCACAATTATAAGCTGTGTGAGCTGAGCACAGTCAGATATATATATACATTGATGCAGCACACTGGGCTGAGCAGTGCACACAGATATGGTATGTGACTGAGTCACTGTGTGTATCGTTTTTTTCAGGCAGAGAACGGATATATTAAATAAAACAAACAACTGCACTGTCTGGTGGTCACTGTGGTCGTCAGTCACTAAACTCTGCACTCTCTTCTACAGTATCACAGCCTCAGGTCAATCTCTCTCTCTCTCTCTCAACCCTAATCTAAATGGAGAGGACGCCAGCCACGTCCTCTCCCTATCAATCTCAATGCACGTGTGAAAATGGCGGCGACGCGCGGCTCCTTATATAGAATCCGAGTCTCGCGATAGAATCCGAGCCTCGCGAGAATCCGACAGCGTCATGATGACGTTCGGGCGCGCTCGGGTTAACCGAGCAAGGCGGGAAGATCCGAGTCGCTCGGACCCGTGAAAAAAAACATGAAGTTCGGGCGGGTTCGGATTCAGAGAAACCGAACCCGCTCATCTCTAACCATAATAACCACATAGACGTAATGGCTAGAACATGATTACACTTAGTTTGAAGCCTACAGTCTTTTACTTTCCTTGAATGTAGTTCTGACTAGCTATGTGCGCCGGCTCAAATCTCGGGTTTTGGGTTCTTGTTTTAGATCTGTATCCCCTTTGTGTTTTAGATCTGTATGTGTTTTGCCAAAACCTCCCTTGCGAGTTTTTGGATCTGTGTTATTATTATTTTTTGAAATCATAAAAACATCTAAAATCACAGATTTTGGGCCTGACACTAACATTCATTTCCAGTTTTCCACTTATGTCCAGTCAATTTTGACCAGCTCACAGCTCACAATATTGTTTTCATCCAGTTTAGGCCAAAAGATTGCACCGAGGTAGCTAGATGACTAAGCTAAGCGACAGCAGTGGGCGGCACTTAAACTTCCAACATAGCACATCTAGGGAACAGAATGGCACTGCAGTGGCAGACAGGATGGCAGTTTAAACTATCCAAATGTTTGTCGTCACAGTCAGCAATGCTCCAAACAGCACAAAATGCAAAGAAAACCGGTGCAAGGTGGAATTGTCCTTGGGCCCTCCAACCCACCCTTATGTTGTATATATTAAACAGGACATGCACAGTTTAACAAACCAATCATATCAGTGACAGGGACTGTCACTTGTGGCGGAAATTATTGGTTTGTTTGGGCCCCCACAAAATAATTTTTTAGAAGAACTACCTCCGATAAGTAATGCCTCTGAGGATGTTGATGATGAGGGTGTTAATTACATTATAATCTTGTAAATATTCATGTCTTCACTGCAAATGGTGTAACATGGAGGAGGTGCCTAGAATCTAGATGGTTAAAGTTCCTACTTCTACTAACTTTGGCCTCAAAGATGCTTTCACAAACATTGTCAGGATTGGGGTAAAAATAATCCCACATCCAAGAGGTGGCTTTTTTGATCATATGCCCAGACTCCACAATGGCTTTCCTTTTATCACAGTCAACAACTGCAGCCACCAGTGGCTGATTTACACAAACAATATCATCAATATTCTCAGTGTCAGATAGTAGTAGTACACACATATCTTCCCATCTTGTTCCACTTCCACACACAATTCTCAATTTCTATTATGTCTCTCATCATCACCATCTTTAATTGTACTGCTCCCTACATGTGCATATGGTTCAGAAATGGTGGAAGGAGGTGAAAGAGGCTTCTCTATGAGGACAGTGTAAGAAATGTCAGACTCACACATAGCTGACGTAAACACCCCTAAACGTTCCTCAAGAAAGTTTGTCTTACGGCCTCTGCAGCTAACTTTCCTTTTGATGTATTTTACTTTACCACTGTAAAATTAAATGATTTAATCTGCCTTAGTAGATGACACTGACAGACCTGTATTTAATGACTGGTTGCAGCACTTTCACCACTACTATGTGCTTCCTGCTCTCCTCTCAATTGTTTATCCCCCATATCTATCCACAAATACAAATGAAGTGGGGTACAGTACACACCACAATTTCTACAAAAAATGTACCACCTTCAGTGTCGCAAAATACAAGTATGAGTCAGAAATAATAATCAAACACTGCGGTTTAATTTCTCCAACAGTGTCGCACAATATGTGTACGAGTATGAAATAGTAATCAAACACTGCAGTTTAATTTCACCAACAGTGTCGCACAATATGTGTATGAGTCAGAAATAGTAATTGAACACTGCGGTTGACCTTCACCAACAGTGTTGCGCAATATATGTATGAGTAGGAAATAAAATATATTACTATTGTACCACCTTCACCCACAGTGTCACACAATACTTGTGTACATTACAAATAGTGATCGAGTACTGCGGTTGACCTTCACCAACAGTGTGGCACAATACATGTATGAGTAGGAAATAATATACTGCGGACTGACCGGCAGTGTCACAGTACCTATAAAAATATAATAAAAATTGTATAGTATACTGGGGTACAGCACAAACAAAAAATATATATATATTTTCTAATTATATTTTTAGGCTTTTTGTTTTTAGCTTTTATTATTTTAATTTTACACTGGGGCAGAGCCCCTAGATGGACGCACAGATCACCTCTTTCAGATACAGCAGACAGAGCACTCCGCCTGGACTGATACAGCAGAGCACCCCTTTCAGATACAGCAGACAGAGCACCCCTTTTTCAGATACAGAAGACAGAGCACCTCTTTCAGATACAGCAGACAGAGCACCTTGCCTGGACTGAAACAGTAGAGCACCCCTTTCAGATACAGCGGACACAGCTGGACTGATACAGCAGAGCAACCCTTTCAGATGCAGCAGCTAGAGCACCCCTTTTTCAGATACAGCAGACAGAGCACTCCGCCTGGACTGATACAGCAGAGCACCCCTTTCAGATACAGCAGACAGAGCACCCCTTTTTCAGATACAGCAGACAGAGCACCTATTTCAGATACAGCAGACAGAGCACCTTGCCTGGATTGAAACAGTAGAGCACCCCTTTCAGATACAGCGGACACAGCACCCCTTTCAGATACAGCATACAGAGCAACCCTTTCAGACACAGCAGCCAGAGCACCCCTTTTTCAGATACAGCAGACAGAGCATCCCTTTCAGATATAGTAGACAGAGCACCCTGACTGGACTGAAACAGCAGAGCAACCCTTTCAGATGCAGCAGCTAGAGCACCCCTTTTTCAGATACAGCAGACAGAGCACGCCTTTCAGATACAGCAGACAGAGCATCCCATCTGGACTGATACAGCAGAGCACCCCTTTTTTAGATACAGCAGACAGCGCACACCTTTCAGATACAGCAGCCAGAGCACCCCTTTCAGAGGGTTCACTACGGTATGCCGGCGGTCGGGCTCCCGGCGACCAGCATACCGGTGCCGGGAGCCCGACCGCCGGCTTACCGACAGTGTGGCGAGCGCAAATGAGCCCCTTACGGGCTTGCTGCGCTCGCCACGCTACGGGCACGGTGGCGCGCTACACGCGCCACCCTATTTTATTCTCCCTCCAGGGGGGTTGTGGACCCCCACGAGGGAGAATAAGTGTCGGTATGCCGGCTGTCGGGATCCCGGCGTCGGTATACTGTGCGCCGGGATCCCGTCAGTCGGCATACTGAAGACCACCCCTTTCAGATACAGCAGACAGAGCACCTCTTTTTCAGATATAGCAGACAGAGCACACAGTACTGAGACAGGCACGTCCATCCAGTACACTCTCCATAGCCAAAATGAAGATGGCGCCAATCACCGGAGACCTTTATAGAATCCAAAACCCACAAGAATCCTACAACAGGATGATGACGTTTTGCCTCGTTTTGGAACCCGAATAATGCAGGAAGTCCCGAGCCACACTCGCATCTGGACTCGGAATACAAAGTGCAGGTGGGTCAGGTTCTCACAGAACCAGACCCGCTCATCTCTAGTTATGACATAGCCTGAAGGTATGTCTTGCTGTAGGTAGATCTCCTGCGCAACTAGGTATAGGCCAGAGTGCGCGGTGCTACAAAATGCTGTGCTAGCCCTCTTGGCTTAAGGTACCAGTCACACTGTGTAAGTAGCTGACTCAGGACCTAGCAAAAGAGCCCCAGACCATCCAGCTGCTTCCTCCATGTTGGGCAGTTGGTGTCCCAGGCCCAGCGGTTTATTTACTAAGTGATGTAAAAGCCACCTCATCCCGTGTGTTTAAATCCAAAATGTAAAAGGGCAATGTCTCTAACAGCGAATCATGGGGTATTTGGCTTTAAAAGCATTGCTCTTTTACATTTTGGGCTTAATCATGCTGGGGAGCACTGGCATATATACAGTAAGTAACTGTTTAGTATATATACTCTACACTGAGAAACCAGCCTTGCACCTACTCAGTGGTGTGCAGAAACCCTGTATGATGAACCATAGATTTCACATTTTGATTCATCAGTCCTTCCGTCCTTCTTCCAGTCTTCATGGCACTGTTTCATCATGGGCTAGGCAGAACTGCTGTAAGTTATTGACTCATTAATTGTACCCTGAAAGAGGACTTTTTTTAGTTCACGGAGCAGGTTACTGTGGAGAAGTCCTTGACTTCTCCAGTGGCCCCCTGCTCCGTACCTGAACCGCATCACCATACTTTAGTATGGTGTGTGCGATTCATGAAGGAATAGAAAGGAAAGCTCAGCTCTACGCTTCTCCATGGAGTTCATGTTCGCCATCTCAGGATGGTGCAACCTGAACATTAGTGCGGAGACACCTGTGCTGGCTCCGCCTCCTGACCTCCCAGCATTCCCTACAGCCTCCCAAGAGCACAGGCGCCAGCACATGTGCAGAGGGACCTGCCGGCTGAATCCAACACCACAGAGGGGGACCACCAGAGAAGACAGCGTTGCTGGACCCTGGGATACCGCATTGCATGGCCAGTAAGGTGAGTATACATGAATTGCTTCTTTATAATAATAAGAGTATATTTATTTGATTTTCAGGCACTGTCCTGCCTGTCACAAAGCACAGAAAGCGTGGTGCTAGATGTCTGATAGACAGGTTTTCTCCTCTCCTCTCCCTCAACGTCCTATCACCATCTTCCAGCCTCTCGGACCCAGAAAGGGCATTTTCCTTGTTAATCATCTCCCTAAAAACAAATTTTGATCAGCGCACACATAGAGATCAATAAAAAAGTAATTGAGCCTGATTCAGAGGAGGATACAGTGGTGACATCAGACACAAGCGGCCAATAATTATAACATAAAAGATGATGTCCCACTCACACTTTACTGGTTACACCAAATAGTATTTTTTCTTAATTGTAATATTTGCATTTAATAGCACCAAATATACATACGATCAATTATTGTCTTGTAATTTTAGCAAGCTGTGATCCCACTACCTTAGAATTAAATAGCTACTAGTGTATGTTCTGTTTCACACATCAAGTTATTTTACATTGGGCGGGATGTACTAAGGTGTGGCGGAGTATTCCGCCACATTTCGCCTACATACTAATCGCGTATGTACTAACATATGCGATTAGTATAGCAAAGGACAGCTCTCACCAATCAGAGCTGTCCTTTGCGATGCCGGCTGCTGCTGCTGGAGGAAAGGAGACGGGTGGAGACTCCGGGGGATGGAGAGATAGAGACGCCGGCTCCTCCCCCGCCGCTGTCACCATAGGCTCCACCAATCAGCGCAGACTGGAGCCAGAAAGGAGGGCCTGTACAGCATGAAGATTGTCTGCCAGGCAGGAGGAGAAGGGCGGCTGGAGCAGGACATCCTGCCGATGGTGCCCGGAGCTGGGTGCTGGACGGAGCTACGGACTGAGGCATCCTCCGCCCGGCGCCCAGAGGTACACAGGGGAGGGGGAGCGGGGGGGATCCGATTGGATCCCTCAGGATGGGTGCGGAAAGATATAGGCTTCTATAGGGTAACACCAGCAAAGGCTGGCGTTACCCTCCGCACCAAAAACCCGGCGGCCAGGCAGTAGTATATATGAAAATTAGAGATGAGCGCCTGAAATTTTTCGGGTTTTGTGTTTTGGTTTTGGGTTCGGTTCCGCGGCCGTGTTTTGGGTTCGAACGCGTTTTGGCAAAACCTCACCGAATTATTTTTGTCGGATTCGGGTGTGTTTTGGATTCGGGTGTTTTTTTCCAAAAACACTAAAAAACAGCTTAAATCATAGAATTTGGGGGTCATTTTGATCCCAAAGTATTATTAACCTCAAAAACCATAATTTACACTCATTTTCAGTCTATTCTGAATACCTCACACCTCACAATATTATTTTTAGTCCTAAAATTTGCACCGAGGTCGCTGTGTGAGTAAGATAAGCGACCCTAGTGGCCGACACAAACACCGGGCCCATCTAGGAGTGGCACTGCAGTGTCACGCAGGATGTCCCTTCCAAAAAACCCTCCCCAAACAGCACATGACGCAAAGAAAAAAAGAGGCGCAATGAGGTAGCTGTGTGAGTAAGATTAGCGACCCTAGTGGCCGACACAAACACCGGGCCCATCTAGGAGTGGCACTGCAGTGTCACGCAGGATGGCCCTTCCAAAAAACACTCCCCAAACAGCACATGACGCAAATAAGAAAAAAAGAGGCGCAATGAGGTAGCTGTGTGAGTAAGATTAGCGACCCTAGTGGCCGACACAAACACCGGGCCCATCTAGGAGTGGCACTGCAGTGTCACGCAGGATGTCCCTTCCAAAAAACCCTCCCCAAACAGCACATGACGCAAAGAAAAAAAGAGGCGCAATGAGGTAGCTGTGTGAGTAAGATTAGCGACCCTAGTGGCCGACACAAACACCGGGCCCATCTAGGAGTGGCACTGCAGTGTCACGCAGGATGTCCCTTCCAAAAAACCCTCCCCAAACAGCACATGACGCAAAGAAAAAAAGAGGCGCAATGAGGTAGCTGACTGTGTGAGTAAGATTAGCGACCCTAGTGGCCGACACAAACACCGGGCCCATTTAGGAGTGGCACTGCAGTGTCACGCAGGATGTCCCTTCCAAAAAACCCTCCCCAAACAGCACATGACGCAAAGAAAAAAAGAGGCGCAATGAGGTAGCTGTGTGAGTAAGATTAGCGACCCTAGTGGCCGACACAAACACCGGGCCCATCTAGGAGTGGCACTGCAGTGTCACGCAGGATGGCCCTTCCAAAAAACACTCCCCAAACAGCACATGACGCAAAGAAGAAAAAAAGAGGCGCAATGAGGTAGCTGTGTGAGTAAGATTAGCGACCCTAGTGGCCGACACAAACACCGGGCCCATCTAGGAGTGGCACTGCAGTGTCACGCAGGATGTCCCTTCCAAAAAACCCTCCCCAAACAGCACATGACGCAAAGAAAAAAAGAGGCGCAATGAGGTAGCTGTGTGAGTAAGATTAGCGACCCTAGTGGCCGACACAAACACCGGGCCCATCTAGGAGTGGCACTGCAGTGTCACGCAGGATGTCCCTTCCAAAAAACCCTCCCCAAACAGCACATGACGCAAAGAAAAAAAGAGGCGCAATGAGGTAGCTGACTGTGTGAGTAAGATTAGCGACCCTAGTGGCCGACACAAACACCGGGCCCATTTAGGAGTGGCACTGCAGTGTCACGCAGGATGTCCCTTCCAAAAAACCCTCCCCAATCAGCACATGATGCAAAGAAAAAGAAAAGAAAAAAGAGGTGCAAGATGGAATTATCCTTGGGCCCTCCCACCCACCCTTATGTTGTATAAACAAAACAGGACATGCACACTTTAACCAACCCATCATTTCAGTGACAGGGTCTGCCACACGACTGTGACTGATATGACGGGTTGGTTTGGACCCCCCCCAAAAAAGAAGCAATTAATCTCTCCTTGCACAAACTGGCTCTACAGAGGCAAGATGTCCACCTCATCTTCACCCTCCGATATATCACCGTGTACATCCCCCTCCTCACAGATTATCAATTCGTCCCCACTGGAATCCACCATCTCAGCTCCCTGTGTACTTTGTGGAGGCAATTGCTGCTGGTCAATGTCTCCGCGGAGGAATTGATTATAATTCATTTTAATGAACATCATCTTCTCCACATTTTCTGGATGTAACCTCGTACGCCGATTGCTGACAAGGTGAGCGGCGGCACTAAACACTCTTTCGGAGTACACACTTGTGGGAGGGCAACTTAGGTAGAATAAAGCCAGTTTGTGCAAGGGCCTCCAAATTGCCTCTTTTTCCTGCCAGTATAAGTACGGACTGTGTGACGTGCCTACTTGGATGCGGTCACTCATATAATCCTCCACCATTCTATCAATGTTGAGAGAATCATATGCAGTGACAGTAGACGACATGTCCGTAATCGTTGTCAGGTCCTTCAGTCCGGACCAGATGTCAGCATCAGCAGTCGCTCCAGACTGCCCTGCATCACCGCCAGCGGGTGGGCTCGGAATTCTGAGCCTTTTCCTCGCACCCCCAGTTGCGGGAGAATGTGAAGGAGGAGATGTTGACAGGTCGCGTTCCGCTTGACTTGACAATTTTGTCACCAGCAGGTCTTTCAACCCCAGCAGACTTGTGTCTGCCGGAAAGAGAGATCCAAGGTAGGCTTTAAATCTAGGATCGAGCACGGTGGCCAAAATGTAGTACTCTGATTTCAACAGATTGACCACCCGTGAATCCTTGTTAAGCGAATTAAGGGCTGCATCCACAAGTCCCACATGCCTAGCGGAATCGCTCCCTTTTAGCTCCTTCTTCAATGCCTCCAGCTTCTTCTGCAAAAGCCTGATGAGGGGAATGACCTGACTCAGGCTGGCAGTGTCTGAACTGACTTCACGTGTGGCAAGTTCAAAGGGCATCAGAACCTTACACAACGTTGAAATCATTCTCCACTGCACTTGAGACAGGTGCATTCCATCTCCTATATCGTGCTCAATTGTATAGGCTTGAATGGCCTTTTGCTGCTCCTCCAACCTCTGAAGCATATAGAGGGTTGAATTCCACCTCGTTACCACTTCTTGCTTCAGATGATGGCAGGGCAGGTTCAGTAGTTTTTGGTGGTGCTCCAGTCTTCTGTACGTGGTGCCTGTACGCCGAAAGTGTCCCGCAATTTTTCTGGCCACCGACAGCATCTCTTGCACGCCCCTGTCGTTTTTAAAAAAATTCTGCACCACCAAATTCAAGGTATGTGCAAAACATGGGACGTGCTGGAATTTGCCCATATTTAATGCACACACAATATTGCTGGCGTTGTCCGATGCCACAAATCCACAGGAGAGTCCAATTGGGGTAAGCCATTCCGCGATGATCTTCCTCAGTTGCCGTAAGAGGTTTTCAGCTGTGTGCGTATTCTGGAAAGCGGTGATACAAAGCGTAGCCTGCCTAGGAAAGAGTTGGCGTTTGCGAGATGCTGCTACTGGTGCCGCCGCTGCTGTTCTTGCGGCGGGAGTCCATACATCTACCCAGTGGGCTGTCACAGTCATATAGTCCTGACCCTGCCCTGCTCCACTTGTCCACATGTCCGTGGTTAAGTGGACATTGGGTACAACTGCATTTTTTAGGAGACTGGTGAGTCTTTTTCTGACGTCCGTGTACATTCTCGGTATCGCCTGCCTAGAGAAGTGGAACCTAGATGGTATTTGGTAACGGGGGCACACTGCCTCAATAAATTGTCTAGTTCCCTGTGAACTAACGGCGGATACCGGACGCACGTCTAACACCAACATAGTTGTCAAGGACTCAGTTATCCGCTTTGCAGTAGGATGACTGCTGTGATATTTCATCTTCCTCGCAAAGGACTGTTGAACAGTCAATTGCTTACTGGAAGTAGTACAAGTGGGCTTACGACTTCCCCTCTGGGATGACCATCGACTCCCAGCGGCAACAACAGCAGCGCCAGCAGCAGTAGGCGTTACACGCAAGGATGCATCAGAGGAATCCCAGGCAGGAGAGGACTCGTCAGACTTGCCAGTGACATGGCCTGCAGGACTATTGGCATTCCTGGGGAAGGAGGAAATTGACACTGAGGGAGTTGGTGGGGTGGTTTGCGTGAGCTTGGTTACAAGAGGAAGGGATTTACTGGTCAGTGGACTGCTTCCGCTGTCACCCAAAGTTTTTGAACTTGTCACTGACTTATTATGAATGCGCTGCAGGTGACGTATAAGGGAGGATGTTCCGAGGTGGTTAACGTCCTTACCCCTACTTATTACAGCTTGACAAAGGGAACACACGGCTTGACACCTGTTGTCCGCATTTCTGGTGAAATACCTCCACACCGAAGAGCTGATTTTTTTGGTATTTTCACCTGGCATGTCAACGGCCATATTCCTCCCACGGACAACAGGTGTCTCCCCGGGTGCCTGACTTAAACAAACCACCTCACCATCAGAATCCTCCTGGTCAATTTCCTCCCCAGCGCCAGCAACACCCATATCCTCCTCATCCTGGTGTACTTCAACACTGACATCTTCAATCTGACTATCAGGAACTGGACTGCGGGTGCTCCTTCCAGCACTTGCAGGGGGCGTGCAAATGGTGGAAGGCGCATGCTCTTCACGTCCAGTGTTGGGAAGGTCAGGCATCGCAACCGACACAATTGGACTCTCCTTGTGGATTTGGGATTTCAAAGAACGCACAGTTCTTTGCGGTGCTTTTGCCAGCTTGAGTCTTTTCAGTTTTCTAGCGAGAGGCTGAGTGCTTCCATCCTCATGTGAAGCTGAACCACTAGCCATGAACATAGGCCAGGGCCTCAGCCGTTCCTTGCCACTCCGTGTGGTAAATGGCATATTGGCAAGTTTACGCTTCTCCTCCGACAATTTTATTTTAGGTTTTGGAGTCCTTTTTTTACTGATATTTGGTGTTTTGGTTTTGACATGCTCTGTACTATGCCATTGGGCATCGGCCTTGGCAGACGACGTTGCTGGCATTTCATCGTCTCGGCCATGACTAGTGGCAGCAGCTTCAGCACGAGGTGGAAGTGGATCTTGATCTTTCCCTAATTTTGGAACCTCAACATTTTTGTTCTCCATATTTTAATAGGCACAACTAAAAGGCACCTCAGGTAAACAATGCAGATGGATGGATTGGATACTAGTATACAATTATGGACGGGCTGCCGAGTGCCGACACAGAGGTAGCCACAGCCGTGAACTACCGCACTGTACTGTGTCTGCTGCTAATATATAGACTGGTTGATAAAGAGATAGTATACTCGTAACTAGTATGTATGTATAAAGAAAGAAAAAAAAACCACGGTTAGGTCACTGGTATATACAATTATGGACGGGCTGCCGAGTACCGACACAGAGGTAGCCACAGCCGTGAACTACCGCACTGTACTGTGTCTGCTGCTAATATATAGACTGGTTGATAAAGAGATAGTATACTCGTAACTAGTATGTATGTATAAAGAAAGAAAAAAAAACCACGGTTAGGTGGTATATACAATTATGGACGGGCTGCCGAGTGCCGACACAGAGGTAGCCACAGCCGTGAACTACCGCACTGTACTGTGTCTGCTGCTAATATATAGACTGGTTGATAAAGAGATAGTATACTCGTAACTAGTATGTATGTATAAAGAAAGAAAAAAAAACCACGGTTAGGTCACTGGTATATACAATTATGGACGGGCTGCCGAGTGCCGACACAGAGGTAGCCACAGCCGTGAACTACCGCACTGTACTGTGTCTGCTGCTAATATATAGACTGGTTGATAAAGAGATAGTATACTCGTAACTAGTATGTATGTATAAAGAAAGAAAAAAAAACCACGGTTAGGTCACTGGTATATACAATTATGGACGGGCTGCCGAGTGCCGACACAGAGGTAGCCACAGCCGTGAACTACCGCACTGTACTGTGTCTGCTGCTAATATATAGACTGGTTGATAAAGAGATAGTATACTCGTAACTAGTATGTATGTATAAAGAAAGAAAAAAAAACCACGGTTAGGTCACTGGTATATACAATTATGGACGGGCTGCGGAGTGCCGACACAGAGGTAGCCACAGCCGTGAACTACCGCACTGTACTGTGTCTGCTGCTAATATATAGACTGGTTGATAAAGAGATAGTATACTCGTAACTAGTATGTATGTATAAAGAAAGAAAAAAAAACCACGGTTAGGTGGTATATACAATTATGGACGGGCTGCCGAGTGCCGACACAGAGGTAGCCACAGCCATGAACTACCGCACTGTACTGTGTCTGCTGCTAATATATAGACTGGTTGATAAAGAGATAGTATACTCGTAACTAGTATGTATGTATAAAGAAAGAAAAAAAAACCACGGTTAGGTCACTGGTATATACAATTATGGACGGGCTGCCGAGTGCCGACACAGAGGTAGCCACAGCCGTGAACTACCGCACTGTACACTGGTTGATAAAGAGATAGTAGTATACTCGTAACAACTAGTATGACGACGGTATAAAGAATGAAAAAAAAACCACGGTTAGGTGGTATATAATACAATTATGGTTGGACGGACTGCCTGCCGAGTGCCGACACAGAGGTAGCCACAGCCGTGAACTACCGCACTGTACACTGGTTGATAAAGAGATAGTAGTATACTCGTAACAACTAGTATGACGACGGTATAAAGAATGAAAAAAAAACCACGGTTAGGTGGTATATAATACAATTATGGTTGGACGGACTGCCTGCCGAGTGCCGACACAGAGGTAGCCACAGCCGTGAACTACCGCACTGTACACTGGTTGATAAAGAGATAGTAGTATACTCGTAACAACTAGTATGACGACGGTATAAAGAACGAAAAAAAAAACCACGGTTAGGTGGTATATATTATAATACAATTATGGATGGACGGACTGCCTGCCGAGTTCCGACACAGAGGTAGCCACAGCCGTGAACTACCGCACTGTACACTGGTTGATAAAGAGATAGTAGTATACTCGTAACAACTAGTATGACGACGGTATAAAGAACGAAAAAAAAACCACGGTTAGGTGGTATATATTATAATACAATTATGGATGGACGGACTGCCTGCCGAGTTCCGACACAGAGGTAGCCACAGCCGTGAACTACCGCACTGTACACTGGTTGATAAAGAGATAGTAGTATACTCGTAACAACTAGTATGACTATGACGACGGTATAAAGAAAGAAAAAAAAAACCACGGTTAGGTGGTATATAATACAATTATGGATGGACGGACTGCCTGCCGAGTGCCGACACAGAGGTAGCCACAGCCGTGAACTACCGCACTGTACTGTGTCTGCTGCTAATATAGACTGGTTGATAAAGAGATAGTATACAATACTACTAATATACTGGTGGTCAGGCACTGGTCACCACTAGTCACACTGGCAGTGGCACTCCTGCAGCAAAAGTGTGCACTGTTTAATTTTAATATAATATTATTTATCATGTACTCCTGGCTCCTGCTATAACAACCTGCAGTGCTCCCCAGTCTCCCCCACAATTATAAGCTTTATATACAATACATTGATGTGCAGCACACTGGGCTGAGCAGTGCACACAGACTGAGTCACTGTGTGACTGTGTATCGTTTTTTTCAGGCAGAGAACGGATATATTAAATAAAACAAACAACTGCACTGTCTCTGGTGGTCACTGGTCACTGTGGTCGTCAGTCACTAAACTCTGTCTGCACTCTGCACTCTCTTCTAATCTACAGTATCACAGCAATCTCTCTCTCTCTCTCTCTTCTAAATCTAATCTAAATGGAGAGGACGCCAGCCACGTCCTCTCCCTATCAATCTCAATGCACGTGTGAAAATGGCGGCGACGCGCGGCTCCTTATATAGAATCCGAGTCTCGCGAGAATCCGACAGCGTCATGATGACGTTCGGGCGCGCTCGGGTTAACCGAGCAAGGCGGGAAGATCCGAGTCGCTCGGACCCGTGAAAAAAAAAGTGAAGTTCGTGCGGGTTCGGATTCAAAGAAACCGAACCCGCTCATCTCTAATGAAAATGCGGTAAAATCCCTGAAAATGGGTGTTTTTACAGCATTTTCACTTTAGTACATCCCGCCCTAAGATTGCAGTGTCTGCAGACTTATGTTCTTCAATTCTTATGAGAATGAAGGTGTTGCTATTCCTGAATAGAAACGTATATTCCCATATCATACTTCCTGCATGCTGCAGGAAGCTCCTGTTTCACCAGTTAGTCTACCGCTGCCCCAGAAAGCCCACCCAATCCCCCGGAATCTTCCAGCCCCGTGTAAAATCCGGTCAGCACATGCACGAGCCCCGACGCAGGGGGAGCGGAGCTTGATGGCCGGCCGTACACCGCAGGCTGTGTCACCACACAATAGAGTTTACTAGCAGTTACCCTGGCGGCAGCGGCAACAAATCTTTCTCCCTTTCCCACCTGCCCGCACATTGGGAGCAAAGGGCAGTGAGACATTTGGGAGGGGGAGTGATAGGAGAACAGGCTCTCTTGCAGGAAAATTGAGCTAAGTGGTAGCTGGGAGCTCGGAGGAGAGGCTTGAGACTGTGGGGCAGATGTATTAACCTGGAGAAGGCATAAGGAAGTGATAAACCAGTGATATGTGCAAGGTGATAAAGGCAGCAGCCAATCAGATCCTAACTGTTAATTTACATATTGGAACTGATTGGCTGGTGCCTTTAACACCTTGCACATATCACTGGTTTATCACTTCCTTATGCCTCCTCCAGGTTAATACATCTGCCCCAGAGTGCCTGGTACCAAGTGTAGTGTTTGTGATTCTACCCACAGCATGTCTGTGTGTGCATAGTCTGGAACTGCTCAGTGTGACAGTGGTCAGGTCAGTGTGACAGTGTGGGTGGCCGCTGCTCAGTGTTACAGTGTGCAGTGGCCTGGTCAGTGTGACAGTGTGTATGGATCCAGGTCAGTGTATGAGTAGCCTGGTTAGTATGAGAGTGCGTGTGGCTCCTGGACAGTGTGACAGTGTGTGAGTAGCCTGGTCAGTGTGACCATACCTCCCAACTGTCCCGATTTTCGCGGGACAGTCCCATTTTTTGGGACTGTCTCGCTGTCCCACTCGCGAGCCGCGGTGGGGAAGGGGGGGGCAGTTGGGAGGCTCCTGCACTCGCTGCTCTGCTTAACAGAGCAGCGGAGAATAGATGCTGTGCGCATGCACACAGCATCTATTCAGTACAGACAGAGTGAGAGAGGGCATGCCAGCAGCTTACAGGGCGCTGGGCATGCCCCCTCAGTGATGAAAAGGGGGCGTGGCTCGTGATTGCAGCCACTCCCATGAAGCCATGCCCCCTTTTTCACAGGCCACTCCCCCGAAGCGCATGCACTGATGTCCCTCTTTACTTTGGGACAAAGTTCGGAGGTATGGTGTGACAGTGTGTGAGTGGCCTGGTCAGTGTGACATTGTGTAGGGACCCTGGTTGTTTTGTTCATATATTTGTAAATCCAGTCATAAGGACACAGAGACATGTGAGTTCACTGCTGTGCTGTTTTATTCCAACACCAACTCCAGGCACACTGCACACTGGACCACCCACTTCCCAGCATCCCCCTGGTCCCAGGGACAATCACTGAAGATTCAGGCTTACACATATTAGTAAGGGAGTGTCTACAAATATTAAGCATTCTAATACACTAACATCACATCCTCTTTTCTTTAAAGATAAGCCCTGTATGCAACAATTAACAACGTCATATTAAGAACATCATCTAACATGTTTCAATGAGTCTCTCAGGTCTGCGTATTTCCCTTTTGGGGCTTTCATACACAGTCTGTGTTTCATCGACCATGTTGTACCTTTCTAGAATCGTGGTTTGTTCACCATTATCAGGATCATCATACATGTCAGATGAAGGGTATTCTTCAGTCATGTTGTCTTCATTATGGTTAGGTTGAGATCTTAAATCCACCCGATTTCTTCTTACTTCCGTTCCGCGCTCTGTACGTATAGTATAAGATCTTGGTGCTACTTGTGCTTGCACAATACCTTTCTGCACCCAAATACCTTTCTCGTGATCTCTGAGACGGACTTGGTCACCTGTCATGGACAGTTTCTGTTTCGCCTGTTGACATTCCTTACTCAGTCTGACCAACGCTGAGTTATGTGTATTAAGCAGTTCATCATGTATCGGGAGATTTCTCTAATCCTCCTTCCCATCAGCATTTGTGCAGGAGAAAGTCCATTCTGTAAAGGTGTACTGCGGTAGATTAAAAGACTTTTGTAGAAATCTTCTTTACCTTCTTGAGCTTTTTTCATGAGACTCTTTACAGTTTTTACTGAACTTTCCACCAACCCATTTGAGCGTGGATAGTGGAGACTTGACGTAGTATGGACAAATTCCCACTCATTAGAAAATTGTCTAAATTCAGCACTGGAAAACTGAGGACCATTGTCAGTGAACACTTCCATAGGAACACCATGCCTTGCAAAGATTGACTTCATGCAATTGATTACGGCTTTACTAGTAGTTGTATGTAGTGTCTTCACCTCAGGGTAGTTAGAGTAAAAATCAGTCACGACAATGTATGTTTTCCCATTACAATCAAACAAATCTGCGCCAAATTTCTGGTACGGTCTCTCTGGCACTCCGTGAAGACTCAGTGGCTCGACTTGTTGTTTCGGTCTATACGTAAGACATAGTTCACATGTAGCTGTAGTCTGTGCTATGTCTTGGTTCATTCTTGGCCAATATATAACGTCACGCGCTCTCCGCTTACATTTTTCTTCTCCTAAGTGGCCTTCATGTATCTTGCACAGCATAGTTTTTCTTAGTAGTGCAGGTATGACAAACCTATTGCCTTTGTAAATAATACCATCGACAACTGTAAGGTCACTGCAGTACATCCAATAATCATGGATAGACAGCGGGCACGCATGTTTTTCTGCTGGCCAACCTTTCAGAATATCTTTCAACACTTTCATTGTGTCATCTGTCTCAGTTTCTTTCCTAATCTGTTCTTGTCTTGCAAGAGACACTGGTAGAGAAGCTACGATCAAATTAACATAGGCTTCTATCTCTTCATCCATCAGACTTTTGGAACCTTCACTTTTGTCCACAGCACGAGAAAGTGTATCAGCAATGTACATGTATTTGCCGGGACAGTACAGCAAGTGTACATCATATTTCTGTAGTCTGATAAGCATTCATTGAATTCTCATGGGACAGTCATGTAATGATTTAGTCATGATTGCTACCAATGGCTTGTGGTCAGTTTCCACTGTAAATGTTTGACCATACACAAACTGATGAAATCGCTCACTTGCATATGTGATCGCTAGAAGTTCTTTTTCTATCTGAGCATACCTTGTTTCAGCACTTGTCAGTGCTCTTGATGCATAGATTACTGGTTGCCATGTATCCTCATGTTCTTGTAACAGCACTGAGCCTAGGCCAAATTACGAAGCATCTGCTGAAATTCTTATTCTTTTTCGCAGGATCAAAGAATTTTAGCACTGGTTGCTCTGAAATGATCTGTTTCAAGTTTTGCCAACTTTCTTCTTGTTCATGTGACCACATCCACTCGTTATCTTTGTCCAACAACCATCTAAGAGAGGCTGTTCGTTCTGAGAGTTGAGAAATAAACTTTCCTAAGTAAGTAATCATTCCTAGGAATCTTCTGATGTCGTCTTTGTTGTAAGGACGTTCCATGTTCACTATGGCTGATATTTTCCTTGGGTCTGGTTTTACACCTTGATCCGAGACCACATAGCCCATAAAAGTAAGTGTATTCACGCCAAATTCACATTTGTTCTTGTTTAGCTTTAGATTCACTTTCTTGACAAGTTCCATTACTTGTCTCAATCTAGAATCATGTTCTTCCTTTGTAGATCCCCAGACAATAATGTCATCCATCATTGTTTCAACACTTGGAATATGTTCAAAAATCATGTGTATCTTTTTGTGATATATTTCAGGAGCAGACAATATTCCATATGGTAGTCGAAGAAATCTGTATCGACCTTCTAGTGTATTAAATCTACAAAGCTTTGAGCTGGCCTCATCTAGCTTCATTTGCCAGAATCCTGAAGATGCGTCAAATTTACTGAACCATTTTGCTCCCGCAAATTGCGACATGATTTCATCTCTGGTTGGTAGCTTGAAATGTTCTTGTTTAATAGCTTTGTTTAAATCTCTGGGGTCTAGACATATTCTGAGTTGTCCATTTTTCTTTTCAACAATTACTAAGGAGCTTACCCATTCAGTAGGCTCATCAACTTTCTGTATCACACCCAAGGCTTCCATGCGATTTCACTCTTGTTTCAGTTTTCTCTCAGCGCAAACGGCACTTTTCTACAGGGGTGTATCACTGAAGAAACTTGCGTGTCTATATTTATTTTATGCTCTCCAGGCAAACAACCTAGACCTTCAAACAAGTCTCTGTATTCTGTAAACATCGATTTGCAGTCATCTTCTACTTGTGATGTCACCATAAACACTTTCTTTAGCAAGCTTAGTTTCTCACAGGAACTTAATCCTAGAATCGGTTGCACATTTTTATCCACAATCAGTAGAGATGTTTTAAACTGTTGTCCCTTATATTTCAGTATCACTAAGCATATACCTTTCACAGGAATTTCCTCCCCAGTGTACCCTGTAACTTTCACTTTGGCTAGATGAATTTTAGGTTTTACTCTTGAAACGATAATAAGATTTTACTTACCGGTAAATCTATTTCTCATAGTCCGTAGTGGATGCTGGGGACTCCGTAAGGACCATGGGGAATAGACGGGCTCCGCAGGAGACATGGGCACTTTAAGAAAGAATTTAGATTCTGGTATGCTCTGGCTCCTCCCTCTATGTCCCTCCTCCAGACCTCAGTTAGAGAAACTGTGCCAGGAAGAGCTGACAGTACAAGGAAAGGATTTTAGGAATAGAGGGTAAGACTCATACCAGCCACACCAATCACACCGTATAACTTGTGATAACTTTACCCAGTTAACAGTATGAACAATCACAGAGCATCAGATAAACTCTGATGCAACTATAACATAACCCTTATTTAAGCAATAACTATATACAAGCATTGCAGAAGAAGTCAGCACTTGGGACGGGCGCCCAGCATCCACTACGGACTACGAGAAATAGATTTACCGGTAAGTAAAATATTATTTTCTCTAACGTCCTAGTGGATGCTGGGGACTCCGTAAGGACCATGGGGATTATACCAAAGCTCCAAAACGGGCGGGAGAGTGCAGATGACTCTGCAGCACCGAATGAGCAAACACAAGGTCCTCCTCAGCCATGGTATCAAACTTGTAGAACTTTGCAAAGGTGTTTGAAACTGACCAAGTAGCCGCTCGGCAAAGCTGTAATGCCGAGACCCCTCGGGCAGCCACCCAAAAAGAGCCCACCTTCCTTGTGGAATGGGCCTTAACTGATTTAGGCAGCGGTAACCCAGCCGCAGAATGAGCCTGCTGAATCGTGTTACAGATCCAGCGAGCAATAGTTTGCTTTGAAGCAGGCGCCCCAAGCTTGTTGGAAGCATACAGGATAAACAAAGATTCTGTTTTCCTGACCTTAGCCGTTCTGGCTACATAAACCTTCCAAGCCCCGACTACATCCAGTGACTCGGAATCCTCCAAGTCAGTAGTAGCCACAGGCACCACAATAGGTTGGTTTATATGAAAGGATGAAAACACTTTCGGCAGAAATTGTGGGCGGTCCGCAATTCTGCTCTATCCGCATGGAAAACCAGATAAGGGCTTTTATGTGACAAAGCCGCCAATTCTGACACACACCTAGCCGAAGCCAAGGCTAATAGCATGACCACCTTCCACGTTAGATATTTTACTTCCATCGTTTTGAGTGGTTCAAACCAGTGTGATTTCAGGAAACTCAACCCACGTTAAGATCCCAAGGTGCCACTGGAGGCACAAAAGGGGGCTGAATATGCAGCACTCCCTTTACAAACGTCTGAACTTCAGGCAGAGAAGCCAGTTCTTTTTGAAAGAAAATGGATAAGGCCGAAATCTGAACCTTAATGGAACCCAATTTAAGGCCCAAAGTCACTCCCGAATGTAGGAAGTGAAGGAAAAGGCCCAGCTGGAATTCCTCCGTAGGGGCATTCCTGGACTCACACCAAGCCACATATTTTCGCCATATACGGTGATAATGTTGAGCCATCACATCCTTCCTAGCCTCTATCAGCGTAGGAATTACCTCATCCGGAATGCCTTTTTCTGCTAGGATCTGGCGTTCAACCGCCATGCCGTCAAACGCAGCCGCGGTAAGTCTTGGAACAGACAGGGCCCCTGTTGCACAAGTCCTGTCCTAGAGGCAGAGGCCACGGGTCCTCTGTGAGCATTTCTTGCAGATCTGGAAACCAAGTCCTTCTTGGCCAATCCGGAACAAAGAGTATTGTTCTCACTCCTCGTTTCCTTATGATTCTCAGCACCTTGGGTATGAGAGGAAGAGGAGGAAATACATAGACCGACGGGAACACCCACGGTGTCACCAGTGCGTCCACAGTTATCGCCTGAGGGTCTCTTGACCTGGCGCAATATCTCTGCAGCTTTTTGTTGAGGCGGGATGCCATCATGTCCACCTGTGGCAGTTCCCACCGACTTGCAATCTGCGTGAAGACTTCTTGATGAAGTCCCCACTCTCCCTGGTGGAGGTCGTGCCTGCTGAGGAAGTCTGCATCCCAGTTGTCCACTCCCGAAATGAACACCGCTGACAGTGCGCTTACGTGATTCTCCGCCCAGCGAAGAATTCTGGTGGCTTCTACATTCGCCACCCTGCTCCTTGTGCCGCCTTCGCGGTTTACATGAGCCACTGCGGTGATGTTGTCTGACTGAATCAGAACCGGTTGGTCGCGAAGCAGGGACTCCGCTTGACGTAGGGCGTTGTATATGGCCCTTAGTTCCAGGATGTTGATGTGAAGGCAAGTCTCCTGACTTGACCACAGCCCTTGGAAATTTCTTCCCTGTGTGACTGCCCCCCACCCTCGGAGGCTTGCATCCGTGGTCACCAGGACCCAGTCCTGAATGCTGAATCTGCGACCTTCGAGAAGGTGAGCACTCTGCAGCCACCACAGGAGAGACACCCTGGCCCTGGGGGATAGGGTGATTAACCGATGCATCTGAAGATGTGATCCGGACCACTTGTCCAGTAAGTCCCATTGGAAGGTCCTCGCATGGAACCTGCCGAAGGTAATGGCCTCGTATGATGCCACCATCCTTCCCAGGACTCGAGTGCAGTGATGCACTGACACCTGTTTTGGTTTTAATAGATTCCTGATAAGTGTCACGAGCTCCTGAGCTCTCTCTATTGGGAAATAAACCCTTTTCTGGTCTGTGTCTAGGATCATGCCTAGGAGAGGCAGATGAGCTGTAGGAACCAACTGCGACTTTGGAATATATAGAATCCAGCCGTGTTGCCGTTACACTTCCAGAGAAAGTGATACGCTGTTCAGCAACTGCTCTCTTGATCTCGCTTTTATGAGGAGATCGTCCAAGTACGTGATAATAGTGACACCTTGCTTCCGCAGGAGCACCCTCCTTTCCGCCATTACCTTGGTGAATATTCTCGGGGCCGTGGAGAGACCAAACGGCAACATCTGAAATTGGTAATGACAATCCCGTACTGCAATTCTGAGGTACGCCTGATGAGGTGGATAACTGGGGACATGAAGGTATGCATCCTTTATGTCCAGAGTCACCATAAAATCTCCCCCTTTCAGGCTTGCAATGACCGCTCTTAGCGATTCCATCTTGAACTTGAACCTTTTCAGGTACATGTTCAGGGATTTTAAATTCAATATGGGTCTGACCAAACCGTCTGGTTTCGGGACTACAATATGGTCGAATAATAACCCCCTCCTTGTTGAAGATGGGGAACCTTGACCACCACCTGTTGAAGATACAATTTGTGAATTGCAGTTAACACTGTTTCCCTCTCGTGGGGGGAAGCCGGCAGGGCCGTCGGTGAGGGGGCATCTCCTCAAAGTCCAGCTTGTATCCCTGAGACACAATATCTATTTCCCAGGGATCTAACAGGGAGTGAACCCACTTGTGGCTGAACTTACGAAGGCGTGCCCCCACCGGGCCTAGTCCGCCTGTGGAGCCCCAGCGACATGCGGTGGATTTTGTAGAGGCTGGGGAGGACTTCTGTTCCTGGGAACTAGCTGTGTTGTGCAGCTTCTTTCCTCTGCCCCCGCCTCTGGCAAGAAAGGACGCACCTCAGACTTTCTTGTTTCTTTGTTCGAAAGGCTGCCTTTGATAATGTTGTGCTTTCCTAGGCTGTGCAGGAATATAAGGCAAAATATCAGAATTACCAGCTATAGCTGTGGAGACCAGGTCCGAGAACCCTTCTCCACACAATCCTTAGCCTTCCATATGCCTCTTAAGTCAGCATCATCTGTCCATTGCATATTCTACAGGACACGTCAAGCAGAAATCGACATAGCTTTGACTCTAGGACCCAGTAGACTCATGTCTCTTTGGGCATGTTTTATATATATATATATATATATATATATATATATATATCTCTTAAGACAGCATCTTTAATATATATATCTCTATATATACATATATATATATATATATATATATATGTATACACACACACACACACACACACACACACACACACACACATATATATATATATATATATATATATACATACTAGGGTCTCAATCTCTGCTGATAAGGTACCTGTCCACGCTGCCACAGCGCTATAAACCCATGCCGACACAATCGCCGGTCTGAGTAGTGTACCAGAATGTGCACGCTATCTGCAGGATCCCTGAAAATAGCTGTTACGTCAGGGCTACCTTTTGGGCAAACGTGACACCCTAGGGGAAGATTCCCATCGTATCCTGGCCCTAGTGGGGAAAGGATACTCCCTGAGAATTCTTTGTGGGAAACTGCAGTCTCTTGTCTGGAGATTCCCGCTCTTTTTCATCATGAGAGGAGGGAAATTTACCTCAGCTTTCTTCCCCTTAAACATGTGTACCCTCGTGTCAGGGACAGATGAGTCATCAGTGATATGCAAATCATCTTTTATTACAATAATCATATATTGAATACTTTCTTATAGCAAGCTCAGGAGAGCTCACTAAACAGCACCCAGCTTGTCCGGGCACAGATTCAAACTGAGGTCTGGAGGAGGGACATAGAGGGAGGAGCCAGAGCACACCAGAATCTAAATTATTTCTTAAAGTGCCCATGTCTCCTGCAGAGCCTGTCTATTCCCCATGGTCCTTACGGAGTCCACAGCATCCACTAGGACGTTAGAGAAATTAAATTCACCTGTGCGCCAGTATCAAGCTTAAAGGGAATGACAATCTCGTTCACAGTTAAAGGGACAATCCATTCTTTCTTATCTGCACTGCAAAGTTCAATGCAATCCACAAAGAATTCCTCTGTTTGTTTAACAGCATGCACATTGGTTGTTTCACTTTTCATTTTACAGCATTTGGCAAAGTGATTAAGTATATCACATTTCATGCAGGTTTTACCATAAGCCGGGCACATTTTAGGATTGTGAGCATTTCCACATCTACTACACATTTCCTTATTAGACTGTGGCTTAGACTGCTTCATTCTTGAGAATGGAGGTTTGCTTGGCTCTGTTTTCTGCACTACATGTACAGCAGCACCAACTTCCTTGTGTAACGTTTTGGCTTGAAATCTAGTTATTTCTGCAGATCTACACATAGTCACTGCCTTGTCTAGTGTTAGGTCTTGCTCTCTCAGCAGTCTCTCTCTGAGTCCATTATCAGGTATTCCACAGACAATATGATCTATAATCAGTGAATCCTTTAAATCACCAAACTCACAGGTTTTACTGAGTGATTGCAGCTCTGTAACATACTGATCAAATCCATCTCCAGACTTCTGATCACATGAGAAAAACGTATATCTTTCATATGTCACATTTTTCCTTGGCACAAAGTAATCTTCAAACTTTTGCATTATAGAAGATAGCACCATATTCTGCCCCAAACTGAAAACTATTATAAATGTCCAGCACATCCTCTCCTATCACATGGAGGAAAATGGATGCCTTAGTTCTGTCAGCCTCTGTATCAGCTCCACATGCAGCAAGATATATATTAAACCTTTGCTTAAGTCTTTTCCAGTTTTCAGACAAGTTACTAGACATCAGCATGCCGGTTGGAGGAGCTAGTTTATCCATGGTTACTAACTGTTTGAAGAGAGGAGCACACGGCAGGCTTTGCAGACACTGAGTATCACAGCCTTACAGACTTCTGCAAGATTCTTTCACACTCTGAGAGCACTAGCAGTCCAAGTTAAACTTCTTCTGACACCATGTTTTGTTCATATGTTTGTAAATCCAGTCATAAGGACACAGAGACATGTGAGTTCACTGCTGTGCTGTTTTATTCCATCACCAACTCCAGGCACACTGGACCACCCACTTCCCAGCATCCCCCTGTTCCCAGGGACCATCACTGAAGATTCAGGCTTTTACATATTAGTAAGGGAGTGTCTACAAATATTAAGAATTCTAATACACTAACATCACACTGGTAAGTATGAGAGTGTGTGAGTGCACCATTTCAGTGTGACAATGTGTGAGTGGCTCCTGGTCAGTGTGACTGTGTGTGGCCCTTGGTTAGTATAAGTGCCACACACCTGGTCATTGTGACAGTGTGTATGGCCCTTGGTCAGTGTGACAGAGTGTGAGTGGTTTAGTCAGTGTGACAGTGTGTATGGTCCATGGTCGGTGTGATAATGTGTGAGTAGCTTTGTCAGTGTGGCAGTGTGTATGGATCCTGGTCAGTGTGTGAGTGGCCTGGCCAGTGTGACAGTGTGTATGGTCTCTGATCAGTGTATGAGTAGCCTGGTCAGTATGACAGTGTATGTGGCTTCTGGTCAGTGTGACAGTATGTGAGTAGCCTGGTCAGTTTGACAGTGTGTAAGTGGCCTGGCCAGTGTGACAGTGTGTACGGTCCCTGATCAGTGTATGAGTAGCCTGGTCAGTATGACAGTGTATGTGGCTCCTGGTCAGTGTGACAGTGTGTGAGTAGCCTGGTCAGTTTGACAGTGTGTGAGTGGCCTGGTCAGTGTCATTGTGTAGTGACGCTGGTAAGTATGAGAGTGTGTGAGTGACCGCTTGTCAGTGTGACAATGTGTTTGTGGCTCCTGGTCAGTGTGAATGTGTGTGGCCCTTGGTTCAGTGTGTGTGTGTGTGTGTGTGTGTGTGTGTGTGGCCCCTGGACAGTGTGGCAGTGTGTGAGTTGCCCTGGTCAGTGTGAGTGTGTGTCCCCAGACCTGGGATGGCGCTGTGAATTACGACAGCCATGACCTCCAACTCGCCTTCTGACTCACTGGCTCTGCTGGTGAATACTGAAGGCCACTGCCTGCTGTCTGGCCTGTATACTGAAGAATCAAACAGTGGTCCAGGAGGTGGTGATGATGCAGAGGCTGCAGCTGCAAGGGGAGTTCCGGACCCGAGACTCCTCATCGTACCCCCAGCACTATCGCTGGGTGCTGCAGGCTGTGCTGGCCATGGATAAGTGGGCATACTGCTGGGGCTGCAAAGGTGGCTGCTGTACCATGGAGGCTGGAGATGAATGGCATCCACCAGGAGAAGTGGTGTGTAAGCAGCTATCAGGAAGGGCTGGGCTGATATGAGAAGCACAGCCATAGGTCACAGGGGTGGGGTGAGTAACAGTTAACAATTAGCCACATACAGTATGGTTGTGTCTATGTTACCTTCGTGCTCAGAACCTGGAAGTGACAAAACGAGAGGGCAGGAGAGAACTTCCGCCCTTACAGCACCTAAATGTTTTCTTCGTTCTACGTTTGTTTGGGGTAGTTTTATTTTTCTACACAGCATTGGACGCTCGCCACGCTTCTGTCTCGGTGTCTCGCGCCCCACCGCTTCACTCGCCACACTTTACCATACCTCCCAACATGACCCTCTCTAGGAGGGACACAATGCTCTGCTTCTGGACTTTTCTCTTAATTTATGATTGATGACACTTGTCTTGAACAGGTTAGTGGATAAGAAAGGTGTTTCAGTACAGGTGATGGCAATCATATATTAAGAGGGAAGCCAAGGAGAAGAGCATTCTGCCCTCCTGGAGAGGGTCATGTTGGGAGGTATGCTTTACTATTCCAAATAGATTGTGACATAGACCCAGGGGGTTATGGGAAAGGTCCTCTCCACGAAGGTAAACTATATGCTACCCATACAGTATACCTGCCAGGGCCGACTCCTGATCAGCACTGACCAGGTCACATATTAAACATATTAAACAAAAAAATAGCATGGTGCAGTGGGTTGCTAGCTGGGCCAGCGGGGCCCCAAAGCAGCCAGGGCCCTTAGCAAGCACACCTCTTGCACCCTCTATATTTACACCGATGATAATATGGAATTTCTGCAGGAGTAAGTTATTTCTAATAATAACAGTAGTAGTAGTAGTAGTAGTAGTAGTAGTAGTAACCAGTAGTAGTAGTAACCAGTAGTAACCAGTAGTAGTAGTAGTAGTAGTAACCAGTAGTAGTAGTAGTAGTAGTAACCAGTAGTAGTAGTAACCAGTAGTAGTAGTAGTAACAACCAGTAGTAGTAGTAGTAGTAACAACCAGTAGTAGTAGTAACCAGTAGTAGTAGTAGTAGTAGTAGTAACCAGTAGTAGTAGTAACCAGTAGTAGTAGTAGTAACCAGTAGTAGTAGTAGTAGTAACCAGTAGTAGTAGTAGTAGTAACCAGTAGTAGTAGTAGTAGTAGTAGTAGTAACCAGTAGTAGTAGTAGTAACCAGTAGTAGTAGTAACCAGTAGTAGTAGTAGTAGTAACCAGTAGTAGTAGTAGTAGTAGTAACCAGTAGTAGTAGTAACCAGTAGTAGTAGTAGTAACCAGTAGTAGTAGTAACCAGTAGTAGTAGTAACCAGTAGTAGTAGTAGTAACCAGTAGTAGTAGTAACCAGTAGTAGTAGTAGTAACCAGTAGTAGTAGTAACCAGTAGTAGTAACCAGTAGTAGTAGTAGTAACCAGTAGTAGTAGTAACCAGTAGTAGTAACCAGTAGTAGTAGTAGTAGTAACCAGTAGTAGTAGTAGTAACCAGTAGTAGTAGTAACCAGTAGTAGTAGTAACCAGTAGTAGTAGTAGTAGTAACCAGTAGTAGTAGTAGTAACCAGTAGTAGTAGTAGTAGTAGTAACCAGTAGTAGTAGTAGTAGTAGTAGTAGTAACCAGTAGTAGTAACCAGTAGTAGTAGTAGTAGTAGTAACCAGTAGTAGTAGTAGTAACCAGTAGTAGTAGTAGTAGTAGTAGTAACCAGTAGTAGTAGTAGTAACCAGTAGTAGTAGTAGTAGTAGTAACCAGTAGTAGTAGTAGTAACCAGTAGTAGTAGTAGTAGTAGTAACCAGTAGTAGTAGTAGTAGTAGTAGTAGTAGTAGTAACCAGTAGTAGTAGTAGTAACCAGTAGTAGTAGTAACCAGTAGTAGTAGTAGTAGTAGTAGTAACCAGTAGTAGTAGTAGTAGTAGTAGTAGTAACCAGTAGTAGTAGTAACCAGTAGTAGTAGTAGTAGTAACCAGTAGTAGTAGTAACCAGTAGTAGTAGTAGTAGTAGTAGTAGTAACCAGTAGTAGTAGTAGTAGTAACCAGTAGTAGTAGTAGTAGTAGTAGTAGTAACCAGTAGTAGTAGTAGTAGTAGTAGCAGTAGTAGTAGTAGTAGTCTTCCACCTACTTCGGCCTATCAGGTAGCACAGGGAACATGTTTTGTTTGGATCCGGACTGGCTTGGATGTCACTGGATGGTCGGTTGGATCTCACTGATATTTTTAACAGATTTGCTGTTAGGCTCTGACAGGGAGCCTAACAGTGAAGGGAGCGAGCCTATATCGAATGGCTTTGGTTGGAGATATCCCTGAGCCATAAATATGTTTTAAGGGCATATTTATTAAACACATTTTGTGGGAAACGCCTTAAACCATCAAATGCAAAATGTAAGTACCCCCTGAATGTATATCAGAGACTCCTGCTGTTTCCCTGCTTCTGATCACAAGAGCAGCCCCTGTAGGTTTTTATGGGTGGTGCTCACTGGAGTTTCTATAATGGGTGCAGTGTGTGCGGTGTACACGGGCCCCTGAGTCCAGAGGGGGCCCCCACCGCAAACACTGCACCCATTTGTAAAATACTTACCCCTCCGAAGTCCAGCGCCGGCATCCGCAGCGCCGCTAGAACACAGTGAAAATGGCCCAGCGGCCATTTTCATGGCGTTCTGCGCATGCGCAGTAGAGAGATCTCAGGGAAGATGGCCACCGTGCCATTTTCCCAGCGATCTGCGCATGCGCAGTAGAGTCTGAGCCCTCTAGTGCTCAGACTCTACAGCGCTCCGGGTAGAGAGGAGGGGGCCCGACGGAGGAGGCTGAACACGGGCCTCCTTCTCTCTTAAAATGCTCCTGGTGGTGCTATCAAGCTCCGGAATGTGAAGCATTAGCCACTGTAGCCTGTGGGCTGCACATTGCATAAGTTACCAGAATAATGACTGAGCATGCACAGTAGTTCCGCAGCATAAAGTATTGTAGCCATTGTCCCTGGATGTGATTTCTAATACATGTATTTCTTATTACCACAAATGGCGGTGGTAAGAAATTAATTACATCTGGTCTAAAACCTGATAAATACTAAATGGGCCCTTAGGATAGCCAGATGGCAGAGGATTATGCTAGTCTTGTCAGTGACCACAATAAAAAGGCAGCCTATAACAAGGTGCTGCAGACCAGGATACTTGTTCCATTTTCAAGTTTAAAAGCATTGAAAAGTTACAGTGAGGAGTACTACTACTACTCAGTAGGAAATATGGATATAAAATCAGTTTTATTTAGTGGTAAAATTATTTTTGCCTTCTCTCCTGAGAGGTCTGGGAGACTCCTGAATCTCAGGTGGTATTCCTGAACTCCAGGAAGAAAAGACAAGTCTCCCACAATCAGCGCTCCAATGACCACCCCTATCCACAAGTTATGGCCTTGCCCCAGGTGTGGGGACAAAATGATGCGATTGTGACATCATAACCCCACACTCCCCACTTGGCTGCGTCAAGCCCGCCCTCCCTCCCTTCCTCTCCCCTATACCTTCAACACGGCTGGTTACTCCCTAGGTACAGCCAGGATGTTGACATGATTAGTTCAAATATATTTAAATCCCATATCAGTGGGTTTGAGGACTAAGGTAAGATGCACAAACAACACATCAGTTCTTGGATGAGGGAGACCTAAAGAGGAATGCAAAGAGATGCATGGCTTGGACCAAAATCCCATTGACACTTCTTAAGTTAAAATTGGATCCAATGTATAGATGAATGCACATAATACACCCTTCTTTGGCTGAATAAATCTCCATTTCTTCCCAAAAGGTCCCATTTCTCTTTAAAGTTTTATCATCTCCATCTTGAATGATACTAATATTCATTTTTGCATGTGAGGTCACTGGCTACATCTCCCAGACGTCCAGCTAAAATCCCCTACCCAGACTTCCGGTGGGCGGAGCATCGTGATGGCCGCATTTTACTGAGGTCTCCGTCTCCCTGAGATAGAATCTGCTTCCATCAAACGGCAGATTTCACACAAACAAAGCAATATCTAGCAGAGTCTGTAGTGGATGCTCAGCTCTGTCTAATGAACTATCTATCGGGAAGATCGGAGCAGTTACCCACCAGAATCCAGCCTACTTAATCTGAGGCCTACCTGGCTCCCGGTGACATGGCCCGGCGCCATTACTGACCCAGTTGCTTTCCTGGAGCTGGGCCTGATTTCCCTTCCTGGACCCCACCGCACATTGGAAGCCTTGCCGGGATTCTCTGCCGACCGTCCTGTGCGTTGAGAGGGACGGGAGGCGGCTCGCTGAAGAGAAAGCCGAGACCTTGCTGGGTGCGGAGCCTGCCGCATGGGTTGTATACCGCTCGTGCTGCAGTGAACACTCTGACCGGACCCACATTGCTGACTGCCCCGGGAGACGCGATTGGGAAACCCGTGGATCCCGAGACTCATCGAGGCTGACGCACCGAGTGTTGAAGGGATCGGAGCTTCAGGACCGAACGACGGGTGCCTACTGAACGGCGGCGCTGGGCCTGCCATACAACCACTGAAGCCGCCTGGCACTCTGTCCTGCTCGGGAGACAAAACAGACGGAGAGCCGAAGACGCGGGGAGGGACACCATTCCCCCGAACATCTTAGGTGGACTGTCGTATGACTGTGGTACTTCTGCCCACTGCATTTACCATTCGGCACCTGATTGCTGGGGGTCCCGCTACTAAGCGAGATCATCTAATCATAGGAGTGGTGTGACCGGGACAGCGGTGACCAGTTTCATCAGAGAGTGAGAGAAGGGGGACTTTACTAGCCAGCAACTGGAGGACTGCCTAGTTGGGACACAATCTCACTGGGGAAGTACCTACTCAGGTAGTGCTGGTGTCCGGGCTGACAGAAAGGACCTCTTAAAGAAGTGACAAGACTCTCTTTATACTAATTTTATATTTTCTCTGACGTCCTAGTGGATGCTGGGACTCCGTCAGGACCATGGGGAATAGCGGCTCCGCAGGAGACAGGGCACAAAATTTAAAAGTTTGACCACTAGGTGGTGTGTACTGGCTCCTCCCCCTATGACCCTCCTCCAAGCCTCAGTTAGGTTTTTGTGCCCGTCCGAGCAGGGTGCAATCTAGGTGGCTCTCCTAAAGAGCTGCTTAGAAAAAGTTTGTTAGGTTTTTTATTTTCAGTGAGTCCTGCTGGCAACAGGCTCACTGCAACGAGGGACTTAGGGGAGAAGAAGTGAACTCACCTGCGTGCAGGATGGATTTGCTTCTTAGGCTACTGGACACTAGCTCCAGAGGGACGATCACAGGTACAGCCTGGATGGGTCACCGGAGCCGCGCCGCCGACCCCCTTGCAGATGCCGAATAGAGAAGAGGTCCAGAAACCGGCGGCAGAAGACGTCTCAGTCTTCATGAGGTAGCGCACAGCACTGCAGCTGTGCGCCATTGCTCTCCGCACACTTCACACCAGCGGTCACTGAGGGTGCAGGGCGCTGGGGGGGGCGCCCTGGGCAGCAATGTAATATACCTATTCTGGCTAAAATATATCACATATAGCCCCTGGGGCTATATGGATGTATTTAACCCCTGCCAGGTTCCAAAAAAAACGGGAGAAGAAGCCCGCCGAAAAGGGGGCGGGGCCTATTCTCCTCAGCACACAGCGCCATTTTCCTGCCCAGCTCCGCTGCGAGGAAGGCTCCCAGGACTCTCCCCTGCACTGCACTACAGAAACAGGGTAAAAACAGAGAGGGGGGGCACTTATTGGCGATATTTATAATATTTGAGCTGCTATAAAGGGAACACACTTATTAAGGTTGTCCCTATATATATTTATAGCGCTTGGGTGTGTGCTGGCAAACTCTCCCTCTGTCTCCCCAAAGGGCTAGTGGGGTCCTGTCTTCTATCAGAGCATTCCCTGTGTGTCTGCTGTGTGTCGGTACGTGTGTGTCGACATGTATGAGGACGATGTTGGCGTGGAGGCGGAGCAATTGCCTGTAATGGTGATGTCACCCCCTAGGGAGTCGACACCAGAATGGATGCCTTTGTTTATGGAATTACGGGATAGTGTCAGCACGCTACAAAAGTCGGTTGACGACATGAGACAGCCGGCAAACCAGTTAGTACCTGTCCAGGCGTCTCAGACACCGTCAGGGGCTGTAAAACGCCCTTTACCTCAGTCGGTCGACACAGACCCAGACACTGACACTGAATCCAGTGTCGACGGTGAAGAAACAAACGTATTTTCCAGTAGGGCCACACGTTATATGATCACGGCAATGAAGGAGGCTTTGCATATCTCTGATACTGCAAGTACCACAAAAAGGGGTATTATGTGGGGTCTGAAAAAACTACCTGTAGTTTTTCCTGAATCAGAGGAATTGAATGACGTGTGTGATGAAGCGTGGGTTACCCCTGATAAAAAACTGCTAATTTCAAAGAAGTTATTGGCATTATACCCTTTCCCGCCAGAGGTTAGGGCGCGCTGGGAAACACCCCCTAGGGTGGACAAGGCGCTCACACGTTTATCCAAACAAGTGGCGTTACCGTCTCCTGATACGGCCGCCCTCAAGGATCCAGCTGATAGGAGGCTGGAAAATACTCTAAAAAGTATATACACACATACTGGTGTTATACTGCGACCAGCAATCGCCTCAGCCTGGATGTGCAGTGCTGGGGTGGCTTGGTCGGATTCCCTGACTGAAAATATTGATACCCTGGATAGGGACAGTATTTTATTGACTATAGAGCAATTAAAGGATGCGTTCCTTTATATGCGAGATGCACAGAGAGATATCTGCACTCTGGCATCAAGAGTAAGTGCGATGTCCATATCTGCCAGAAGAAGTCTATGGACACGACAGTGGTCAGGCGATGCGGATTCCAAACGGCATATGGAAGTATTGCCGTATAAAGGAGAGGAATTATTTGGGGTCGGTCTATCGGATTTGGTAGCAACAGCCGGGAAGTCCACCTTTTTACCTCAAGTCCCCTCCCAACAGAAAAAGCCGCAGTCTTATCAGCCGCAGTCCTTTCGTTCCTATAAGAACAAGCGAGCAAAAGGACATTCATATTTGCCCCGAGGCAAAGGAAAGGGTAAGAGACTGCACCAAGCAGCCCCTTCCCAGGAGCAGAAGTCCTCCCCGGCTTCTGCAAAGGCCTCAGCATGACGCTGGGACCTTACAAGCGGACTCAGGGGCGGTGGGGGGTCGCCTCAAGAATTTCAGCGCACAGTGGGCTCACTCGCAGGTGGACCCCTGGATCCTGCAGGTAGTATCTCAGGGTTACAGGTTGTAATTCGAGAAGTCTCCCCCTCGCCGGTTCCAAAAGTCTGCTTTGCCAACGTCTCCCTCCGACAGGGCGACGGTATTGGAAGCCATTCACAAGCTGTATTCTCAGCAGGTGATAGTCAAGGTACCCCTTCTACAACAGGGAAAGGGGTATTACTCCACGCTATTTGTGGTACCGAAGCCTATTCTAAATCTGAAATCTCTGAACCTGTACATACAAAAATTCAAGTTCAAGATGGAGTCACTCAGAGCAGTGATAGCGAATCTGGAAGAGGGGGATTTTATGGTGTCCTTGGACATCAAGGATGCTTACCTCCATGTCCCAATTTGCCCTTCACACCAGGGGTACCTCAGGTTCGTGGTACAAAACTGTCATTATCAGTTTCAGACGCTGCCGTTTGGATTGTCCACGGCACCCAGGGTCTTTACCAAGGTAATGGCCGAAATGATGATTCTTCTTCGAAGAGAAGGCGTATTAATTATCCCTTACTTGGACGATCTCCTGATAAGGGCAAGATCCAGAGAACAGCTGGAGGTCGGAGTAGCACTAACTCAAGTAGTGCTCCAACAGCACGGGTGGATTCTGAATTTTCCAAAATCCCAACTGATCCCGACGACACGTCTGCTGTTCCTAGGGATGATTCTGGACACTGTTCAGAAAAAGGTATTTCTTCCGGAGGAGAAAGCCAGGGAGTTATCCGAACTAGTCAGGAACCTCCTAAAACCAGGGACAGTGTCTGTGCATCAATGCACAAGAGTCCTGGGAAAAATGGTGGCTTCTTACGAAGCGATTCCATTCGGCAGATTCCATGCACGAATTTTTCAGTGGGATCTGCTAGACAAATGGTCCGGATCGCATCTGCAGATGCATCAGCGGATAAAATTGTCGACAAGGACAAGGGTCTCTCTGCTATGGTGGTTGCAGAGTACTCATCTGTTAGAGGGCCGCAGATTCGGCATACAGAACTGGGTCCTAGTGACCACGGATGCCAGCCTGAGAGGCTGGGGAGCGGTCACACGAGGAAGAAACTTCCAGGGCGTGTGGTCAAGCCTGGAAACGTCTCTTCACATAAATATACTGGAGCTAAGAGCAATCTACAATGCTCTAAGCCTGGCAAAACCTCTGCTTCAGGGTCAGCCGGTGTTGATCCAGTCGGACAACATCACGGCAGTCGCCCACGTAAACAGACAGGGCGGCACAAGAAGCAGGAGGGCAATGGCAGAAGCTGCAAGGATTCTTCGCTGGGCGGAAAATCATGTGATAGCACTGTCAGCAGTGTTCATTCCGGGAGTGGACAACTGGGAAGCAGACTTCCTCAGCAGACACGATCTTCACCCGGGAGAGTGGGGACTTCATCCAGAAGTCTTCCACATGATTGTGGTCCATTGGGAAAGACCAATGGTGGACATGATGGCGTCCCGCCTCAACAAAAAACTGGACAGGTATTGCGCCAGGTCAAGAGACCCTCAGGCAATAGCTGTGGACGCTCTGGTAACACCATGGGTGTACCAGTCAGTGTATGTGTTCCCTCCTCTGCCTCTCATACCCAAGGTACTGAGAATTATACGGCAAAGGGGAGTAAGAACAATACTCGTGGCTCCGGACTGGCCAAGAAGGACTTGGTACCCGGAACTTCAGGAGATGCTCACGGAAGATCCGTGGCCTCTACCTCTAAGAAGGGACCTGCTTCAGCAGGGACCGTGTCTATTCCAAGACTTACCGCGGCTGCGTTTGACGGCATGGCGGTTGAACGCCGGATCCTAAGGGAAAAAGGCATTCCGGAAGAGGTCATCCCTACCCTGGTCAAAGCCAGGAAGGAGGTGACTGCACAACATTATCACCGCATTTGGAGAAAATATGTTGCATGGTGTGAGGCCAGGAAGGCCCCGACAGAGGAATTTCAACTGGGTCGATTCCTACATTTCCTGCAAACAGGATTATCTATGGGCCTCAAATTAGGGTCCATTAAGGTTCAAATTTCGGCCCTGTCGATATTCTTCCAGAAAGAATTGGCTTCAGTTCCTGAAGTTCAGACTTTTGTAAAAGGAGTACTACATATACAGCCCCCGGTTGTGCCCCCAGTGGCACCGTGGGATCTCAATGTAGTTTTGGATTTTCTCAAATCCCATTGGTTTGAGCCACTCAAATCGGTAGATTTGAAATATCTTACATGGAAAGTAACCATGCTACTGGCTCTGGCTTCAGCCAGGAGAGTGTCAGAATTGGCAACTTTATCATATAAAAGCCCATATCTGATTTTCCATTCGGACAGGGCAGAATTGAGGACGCGTCCTCATTTTCTGCCTAAGGTGGTATCAGCGTTTCACCTGAACCAGCCTATTGTGGTGCCTGCGGCTACTAGCGATTTGGAGGATTCCAAGTTGCTGGACGTTGTCAGAGCATTGAAAATATATATTTCAAGGACGGCTGGAGTCAGAAAATCTGACTCGCTGTTTATACTATATGCACCCAACAAGCTGGGTGCTCCTGCTTCTTGGATTTGTAGCACAATTCAACTGGCACATTCTGTGGCAGGCTTGCCACAGCCTAAATCTGTCAAGGCCCACTCCACAAGGAAGGTGGGCTCATCTTGGGCGGCTGCCCGAGGGGTCTCGGCATTACAACTCTGCCGAGCAGCTACGTGGTCAGGGGAGAACACGTTTGTAAAATTCTACAAATTTGATACCTTGGCTAAGGAGGACCTGGAGTTCTCTCATTCGGTGCTGCAGAGTCATCCGCACTCTCCCGCCCGTTTGGGAGCTTTGGTATAATCCCCATGGTCCTGACGGAGTCCCAGCATCCACTAGGACGTCAGAGAAAATAAGATTTTACTTACCGATAAATCTATTTCTCGTAGTCCGTAGTGGATGCTGGGCGCCCATCCCAAGTGCGGATTGTCTGCAATACTTGTACATAGTTATTGTTACAAAAAAATCGGGTTGTTTATTGTTGTGAGCCATCTTTTCAGAGGCTCCTACGTTATCATACTGTTGTTAACTGGGTTCAGATCACAAGTTGTACGGTGTGATTGGTGTGGCTGGTTTGAGTCTTACCCGGGATTCAAAATCCTTCCTTATTGTGTACGCTCGTCCGGGCACAGTATCCTAACTGAGGCTTGGAGGAGGGTCATAGGGGGAGGAGCCAGTACACACCACCTAGTGGTCAAACTTTTACATTTTGTGCCCTGTCTCCTGCGGAGCCGCTATTCCCCATGGTCCTGACGGAGTCCCAGCATCCACTACGGACTACGAGAAATAGATTTATCGGTAAGTAAAATCTTATTATTTACTCTGGTCTCACTCCTTCTCTACATCTTTACTAGTGTTCCTTCATACTTCTCCTAGAATATCTTTTCTCTCTCTTTCTACACCTTTCCTTTTTAATTTAGCTTCCATTTTCTGAGCGCTGCCATATCTCCCAGTGTATCCAGCACCAGTAAGAGTACTATTTTTTTTTTTATTTTTTTTTTACTTTTTACTTTCTTAACAGTCTGTTCATTAGGTAATACGGTGCACGCCTGACATCTAGTGGCTCTTGAGGTACATAGCCAGATAGCTTTACAATTGTTCGTATACCTGCATACTCAGAGCTGATTCACTATATAAAAAGCAATCCCATAACACAAACGGGATCACTACTTCAGATTTGCTCTGATGCGCTTATATACATTGTATATTGTAGGATACTTGGTCTCTTCCATTACCCTACTGCAGTTCCCTACCTCATAAGTGTTTGGTACCTAGTCTGGTCAATTCTACTATAGAAAAGCAACGGTGTCATCTGGTGGTGCAAGACTGTAATATCACAATCTCTATAAGAAGATATTTGTCTGCTGCATTTTTCATCTAATATCAATTTTATACATACCATTACTATTATATATATAATTTTTTTTTGTATTAATATCCTAGGTGTAACTAGCATTTCTTGGCGCTAACAGCACTGTTGGTCACGATTCATAGGACTGTATAAATCTTATAGCATCCTAGAATTTGTATGGTGAGTGATACTCAATTAAACACAGTCATGTGATTCAGAGGTTTAATGGATCGCTAGCCTACCTATTGTAATATGTGATTTTTATTATTTCTCTGACGTCCTAAGTGGATGCTGGGGACTCTGTCAGGACCATGGGGATTAGCGGCTCCGCAGGAGACAGGGCACAAAACTAAAGCTTTAGGATCAGGTGGTGTGTACTGGCTCCTCCCCCTATGACCCTCCTCCAAGCCTCAGTTAGGTTTTTGTGCCCGTCCGAGCAGGGTGCAATCTAGGTGGCTCTCTTAAGGAGCTGCTTAGAAAAAGTTTTTAGGTTTCTTATTTTCAGTGAGTCCTGCTGGCAACAGGCTCACTGCATCGAGGGACTTAGGGGAGAGAAGTTCAACTCACCTGCGTGCAGGATGGATTGGCTTCTTAGGCTACTGGACACCATTAGCTCCAGAGGGAGTCGGAACACAGGTCTCACCCTGGGGTTCGTCCCGGAGCCGCGCCGCCGACCCCCCTTACAGATGCTGAAGATTGAAGGTCCGGAAACAGGCGGCAGAAGGCTCTTCAGTCTTCATGAAGGTAGCGCACAGCACTGCAGCTGTGCGCCATTGTTGTCACACACTTCACACCAACGGTCACGGAGGGTGCAGGGCGTTGCTGGGGGCGCCCTGGGCAGCAATGTATAATACCTTATTCTGGCTAAAAATACATCACATATAGCCCCTGGAGGCTATATGGATGTATTTAACCCCTGCCAGGTCTCAGAAAAACGGGAGAAGAAGCCCGCCGAAAAGGGGGCGGGGCCTATTCTCCTCAGCACACAGCGCCATTTTCCCTCACAGAAATGCTGGTGGGAAGGCTCCCAGGCTCTCCCCTGCACTGCACTACAGAAACAGGGTTAAAACAGAGAGGGGGGGCACTTATTTGGCGATATGTATATATATATTAAAATGCTATAAGGGAAAAACACTTTTCTCTATCGTCCTAGTGGATGCTGGGGTTCCTGAAAGGACCATGGGGAATAGCGGCTCCGCAGGAGACAGGGCACAAAAAGTAAAGCTTTAGGATCAGGTGGTGTGCACTGGCTCCTCCCCCTATGACCCTCCTCCAAGCCAGTTAGATTTTGTGCCCGGCCGAGAAGGGTGCAATCTAGGTGGCTCTCCTAAAGAGCTGCTTAGGAAAGTTTAGCTTAGGTTTTTTATTTTACAGTGAGTCCTGCTGGCAACAGGATCACTGCAACGAGGGACTTAGGGGAGAAGAAGTGAACTCACCTGCGTGCAGGATGGATTGGCTTCTTGGCTACTGGACATCAGCTCCAGAGGGACGATCACAGGTACAGCCTGGATGGTCACCGGAGCCTTGCCGCCGGCCCCCTTGCAGATGCTGAAGTAAGAAGAGGTCCAGAATCGGCGGCAGAAGACTCCTCAGTCTTCTAAAGGTAGCGCACAGCACTGCAGCTGTGCGCCATTTTCCTCTCAGCACACTTCACACGGCAGTCACTGAGGGTGCAGGGCGCTGGGAGGGGGGCGCCCTGGGAGGCAAATGAATACCTATTTTGGCTAAAAATACCTCACATATAGCCTCCGGAGGCTATATGGAGATATTTAACCCCTGCCAGAATCCGTTAAGAGCGGGAGACGAGGCCGCCGAAAAAGGGGCGGGGCCTATCTCCTCAGCACACAGCGCCATTTTCCCTCACAGAAAGGCTGGAGGGAAGGCTCCCAGGCTCTCCCCTGCACTGCACTACAGAAACAGGGTTAAAACAGAGAGGGGGGGCACTAATTTGGCGATATGCTTATATATATATTAAGATGCTATAAGGGAAAACACTTATATAAGGTTGTCCCTATATAATTATAGCGTTTTTGGTGTGTGCTGGCAAACTCTCCCTCTGTCTCTCCAAAGGGCTAGTGGGTCCTGTCCTCTATCAGAGCATTCCCTGTGTGTGTGCTGTGTGTCGGTACGTGTGTGTCGACAGGTAGGAGGACGATGTTGGTGAGGAGGCGGAGCAATTGCCTGTAATGGTGATGTCACTCTCTAGGGAGTCGACACCGGAATGGATGGCTTATTTAGGAAATTACGTGATAATGTCAACACGCTGCAAGGTCGGTTGACGACATGAGACGGCCGACAAACAATTAGTACGGTCCAGACGTCTCAAAAACACCGTCAAGGGTTTTAAAACGCCCGTTTACTTTAGTCGGTCGACACAGACACAGACAGGGACACTGAATCCAGTGTCGACGGTCAATAAACAAACGTATTCCTTATTAGGGCCACACGTTAAAGGCAATGAAGGAGGTGTTACGTATTTCTGATACTACAAGTACCACAAAAGAGGGTATTATGTGGGATGTGAAAAAACTACCATAGTTTTTCCTGAATCAGATAAATTAAATAAAGTGTGTGATGATGCGTGGGTTCCCCCCGATAGAAAATTATGGGCGGTATACCCTTTCCCGCCAGAAGTTAGGGCGCGTTGGGAAACACCCCTTAAGGTGGATAAGGCGCTCACACGCTTATCAAAACAAGTGGCGGTACCGTCTATAGATAGGGCCGTCCTCAAGGACCAGCTGACAAGGCTGGAAAATATAATAAAAAGTATATACACACATACTGGTGTTATACTGCGGCCAGCGATCGCCTCAGCCTGGATGTGCAGAGCTAGGGTGGCTTGGTCGGATTCCCTGACTAAAAATATTGATACCCTTGACAGGGACAGTATTTTATTGACTATAGAGCATTTCTATATATGCGAGATGCACAGAGGGATATTTGCACTCTGGCATCATGAATAAACGCGATGTCCATAACTGCCAGAAGATGTTATGGACACGACAGTGGTCAGGTGATGCAGATTCCAAACGGCACAGTATGGCCGTATAAAGGAAGAGGACTTGTTTGGGGTCGGTCCATCGGACCTGGTGGTCACGGCAACTGCTGGAAAATCCACCGTTTTTTACCCTAAGTCACATCTCTGCAGAAAAAGACACCGTCTTTTCAGCCTCAGTCCTCTCGTCCCTATAAGATCATATCTGCCCAGGGATAGAGGAAAGGGAAGAAGACTGCAACAGGCAGCCTATTCCCAGGAACAGAAGCGTTCCACCGCGTCTGACAAGTTCTCAGCATGGCGCTGAGACCGTACAGGACCCCTGGATCCTACAAGTAGTATCCCGGGGGTACAGATGGGAATGTCGAGACGTTTCCCCTTCGCAGGCTCCTGAAGTCTGCTTTACCAAGTCTCCCTCCGACAAGGAGGTAGTATGGGAAAAAATTCACAAGCTGTGTTCCCAGCAGGTGACAATTAAATTACCCCTCCTACTACAGAAAAGGGGTATTATTCCACACTATATTGTGGTACTGAAGCCAGAAGGCTAGGTGAGACTTATTCTAAAAAATTTTTTTTGAACACTTACAAAGGTTCAAATTAAGATGAAGTCACTCAGAGCAGTGATAACGAACCAAGGGGACTATATAGTGTCCCGGGACATCAGGGATGCTTACCTCTATGTCCCAAATTTGCCCTTCTCACTAAGGGTACCTCAGGTTCGTGGTGCAGAACTGTCACTATCAGTTTCAGACGCTGCCGTTTGGATTGTCCACGGCACCCCGGGGTCTTTACCAAGGTAATGGCCGAATTGATGATTCTTCTTCGAAGAAAAGGCGTCTTAATTATCCCTTACTTGGACGATCTCCTGATAGGGGCATAGTCCAGGTAACAGTTGGAGGTCGGAGTAGCACTATCTCGGATACTGCTACAATCAGCACGGGTGGATTCTAAATATTCCAAAATCGCAGCTGATCCCGACGACACGTCTGCTGTGCCTAGGGATGATTCTGGACACAGTCCAGAAAAAGGTGTTTCTCCCGGAAGAGAAAGCCAGGGAGTTATCCGAGCAAGTCAGGAACCTCCTAAAAACAGTGCATCATTGCACAAGGGTCCTGGTAAAAATGGTGGCTTCCTACGAAGCAATTCCATTCGGCAGATTTCACGTAAGAACTTTTCAGTGGGATCTGCTGGACAAATGGTCCGGATCGCATCTTCAGATGCATCAGCGGATAACCCAATATCCAAGGACAAGGGTGTCTCTCCTGTGGTGGTTATAGAGTGCTCATCTTCTAGAGGGCCGCAGATTCGGCATTCAGGATTGGATGCTGGTAACCACGGAGCCCAGCCTGAGAGGCTGGGGAGCAGTCACACAAGGGAAAAATTTCCAGGGAGTGTGATCAAGTATGGAGACTTTTCTCCACATAAATATACTGGAGCTAAGGGTAAATTTATAATGCTCTAAGCTTAGCAAGACCTCTGCTTCAAGGTCAGCCGGTATTGATCCAGTGGGAAAAACATCACGGCAGTCGCCCACGTAAACAGACAGGGCGACACAAGAAGCAGGAGGGCAATGGCAGAAACTGCAAGGACTTTTCGCTGGGCGGAAAATTATGTGATAACACTGTCAGCAGTTTTTCATCCCGGGAATGGAAACTGGGAAGCAGACTTCCTCAGCACGACCTCCACCCGGGAGAGTGGAAACTTCATTGAGAAGTTTTTTCCACATGATTGTAAACCGTTGGGAAATACCAAAGGTGGACATGATGGCGTCCCGTCTGAACAAAAAACGGGACAGGTATTGCGCCAGGTCAAGGGACCCTCAGGCAATAGATGTGGACGTTCTGGTAACACCGTGGGTGTACCAGTCGGTGTATGTGTTCCCTCCTCTGCTTCTCATACCTAAGGTGCTGAGAATTATAAGACGTAGAGGAGTAAGAACTATACTCATGGCTCCGGATTGGCCAAGAAGGACTTGGTACCCGGAACTTCAAGAGATGCTTACAGAGGTCTTATGGCCTCTGCCGCTAAGAAGGGACTTGCTTCAGCAAGTACCATGTCTGTTCCAAGACTTACCGCAGCTGCGTTTGTCGGCATGGCGATGGAAAGCCGGATCCTAAGGGAAAAAAGGCATTCCGGAAGAGGTCATTCCTACCCTGGTCAAAGCCAGAAAGGAGGTGACCGCACAACATTATCACCACGTGTGGCGAAAATTTGTTGCGTGGTGTGAGGCCAGGAAGGCCCCACAAAGAAATTTCAACTCGGTCGTTTCCTGCATTTCCTGCAAACAGGAGTGTCTATGGGCCTCAAATTGGGGTCCATTAAGGTTCAAATTCGGCCCTGTAAATTTTCTTCCAGAAAGAATTGGCTTCAGTTCCTGAAGTCCAGAAGTTTGTCAAGGGAGTATTGCATATACAAACCCCTTTTTTGTGCCTCCAGTGGCACTGTGGGATCTCAACGTAGTTCTGGGATTTCTCAAATCACATTGGTTTAAAACCAGTCAAATATGTGGATTTGCAGCATCTCACATAAAAAGTGACCATGCTCTTGGCCCTGGCCTGGACCAGGCGAGTGTCAAATTGGTGGTTTTTTCTCAAAAAAGCCCATATCTGTTTGTCCATTCGGACAGGGCAGAGCTGCGGACTCGTCCCCAGTTCTCTCCCTAAGGTGGTGTCAGTGTTTCACCTGAACCAGCTTATTGTGGTGCCTTGCACCTACTAGGGACTTGGAGGACTCCAAGTTGCTAGAAGTTGTCAGGGCCCTGAAAATATATTCCAGGACAGCTGGAGTCAGAAAATCTGACTCGCTGTTTATACTGTATGCACCCAACAAGTTGGGTGCGCCTGCTTCTAAGCAGTCGATTGCTCGTTGGATTTGTAACACAATTCAACTTGCACATTCTGAGGCAGGCCTGCCACAGTCTAAATCGGTTAAGGCCCATTCCACAAGGAAGGTGGGCTCATCTTGGGCGGCTGCCCGAGAGGTCTCGGCATTACAACTCTGCCGAGCAGCTACGTGGTCAGGGGAGAACACGTTTGTAAAATTCTACAAATTTGATATCCTGGCAAAAGAGGACCTGGAGTTCTCTCATTCGGTGCTGCAGAGTCATCCGCACTCTCCCGCCCGTTTGGGAGCTTTGGTATAATCCCCATGGTCCTTTCAGGAACCCCAGCATCCACTAGGACGATAGAGAAAATAAGAATTTACTTACCGATAATTCTATTTCTCGGAGTCCGTAGTGGATGCTGGGCGCCCATCCCAAGTGCGGATTATCTGCAATACTTGTACATAGTTACAAAAATCGGGTTATTATTGTTGTGAGCCATCTTTTCAGAGGCTCCGCTGTTATCATACTGTTAACTGGGTTTAGATCACAAGTTGTACGGTGTGATTGGTGTGGCTGGTATGAGTCTTACCCGGGATTCAAAATTCCTCCCTTATTGTGTACGCTCGTCCGGGCACAGTACCTAACTGGCTTGGAGGAGGGTCATAGGGGGAGGAGCCAGTGCACACCACCTGATCCTAAAGCTTTACTTTTTGTGCCCTGTCTCCTGCGGAGCCGCTATTCCCCATGGTCCTTTCAGGAACCCCAGCATCCACTACGGACTCCGAGAAATAGAATTATCGGTAAGTAAATTCTTATTATATAAAGGTTGTCCCTGTATAATATAGCGTTTTTGGTGTGTGCTGGCAAACTCTCCCTCTGTCTCCCCAAAGGGCTAGTGGGGTCCTGTCCTCTATCAGAGCATTCCCTGTGTGTGTGCTGTGTGTCGGTACTTGTGTGTCGACATGTATGAGGACGATGTTGGTGAGGAGGCGGAGCAATTGCCGGTAATGGTGATGTCACTCTCTAGGGAGTCGACACCGGAATGGATGGCTTATTTAAGGAATTACGTGATAATGTCAACACGCTGCAAGGTCGGTTGACGACATGAGACGGCCGGCAAACCAATTAGTACCTGTCCAGGCGTCTAAAACACCGTCAGGGGCGTTAAAACGTCCTTTTACCTCAGTCGGTCGACACAGACACGGACACTGACTCCAGTGTCGACGGTGAAGAAACAAACGTATTTTCCTTTAGGGCCACACGTTACTTGTTAAGGGCAATGAAGGAGATGTTACATATTTCTGATACTACAAGTACCACAAAAAAGGGTATTATGTGGAGTGTGAAAAAACTACATGTGGTTTTTCCTGAATCAGATAAATTAAATGAAGTGTGTGATGATGCGTGGGTTTCCCCCGATAGAAAATTATTGGCGGTATACCCTTTCCCGCCAGAAGTTATGGCACGTTGGGAAACACACCTTAGGGTGGATAAGGCGCTCACACGCTTATAAAAACAAGTGGCGTTACCGTCTCCAGATACGGACGCCCTCAAGGAGCCAACTGATAGGAGGTTGGAAAATATCCTAAAAAGTATATACACACATACTGGTGTTATACTGCGACCAGCGATCGCCTCAGCCTGGATGGGCAGCGCTGGGGTGGCTTGGTCGGATTCCCTGACTGGAAATATTGATACCCTTGACAGGGACAGTATTTTATTGACTATAGAGCATTTAAAAGATGCATTTCTATATATGCGAAACTCTGGCATCAAGAGTAAGTGCGATGTCCATATCTGCCAGACGATGTTTATGGACACGACAGTGGTCAGGTGATGCAGATTCCAAACGGCACATGGAAGTATTGCCGTATAAAGGGGAGGAGTTATTTGGGGTCGGTCCATCGGACCTGGTGGCCACGGCAACAGCTAGAAAATCCACCTTTCTCTATCGTCCTAGTGGATGCTGGGGTTCCTGAAAGGACCATGGGGAATAGCGGCTCCGCAGGAGACAGGGCACAAATGTAAAGCTTTTCCAGATCAGGTGGTGTGCACTGGCTCCTCCCCCTATGACCCTCCTCCAGACTCCAGTTAGATTTTTGTGCCCGGCCGAGAAGGGTGCAATTCTAGGTGGCTCTCATAAAGAGCTGCTTAGAGAAAGTTTAGCTTAGGTTTTTTATTTTACAGTGATTCCTGCTGGCAACAGGATCACTGCAACGAGGGACAGAGGGGAGAAGAAGTGAACTCACCTGCGTGCAGGATGGATTGGCTTCTTGGCTACTGGACATCAGCTCCAGAGGGACGATCACAGGTACAGCCTGGATGGTCACCGGAGCCGTGCCGCCGGCCCCCTTGCAGATGCTGAAGTAAGAAGAGGTCCAGAATCGGCGGCTGAAGACTCCTGCAGTCTTCTAAAGGTAGCGCACAGCACTGCAGCTGTGCGCCATTTTCCTCTCAGCACACTTCACACGCAGTCACTGAGGGTGCAGGGCGCTGGGGGGGGGCGCCCTGGGAGGCAAATGTAAACCTATATAAAGGCTAAAAATACCTCACATATAGCCCCCAGAGGCTATATGGAGATATTTAACCCCTGCCTGTATTCACAAAATAGCGGGAGACGAGCCCGCCGAAAAAGGGGCGGGGCCTATCTCCTCAGCACACGGCGCCATTTCCTCTCACAGCTCCGCTGGTCAGGACGGCTCCCAGGTCTCTCCCCTGCACTGCACTACAGAAACAGGGTAAAACAGAGAGGGGGGGCAAATTTAATGGCAATATCTTGATATATATAAAGCAGCTATAAGGGAGCACTTATTATAAGGCTATCCCTGTCATATATAGCGCTTTTTGGTGTGTGCTGGCAGACTCTCCCTCTGTCTCCCCAAAGGGCTAGTGGGTCCTGTCTTCGTTTAGAGCATTCCCTGTGTGTCTGCTGTGTGTCGGTACGTGTGTGTCGACATGTATGAGGACGATATTGGTGTGGAGGCGGAGCAATTGCCAAATATGGGGATGTCACCTCCTAGGGGGTCGACACCAGAATGGATGCCTTTATTTATGGAATTACGGGATAGTGTCAACACGCTAAAGCAGTCGTTTGACGACATGAGGCGGCCGGACAATCAATTAGTGCCTGTCCAGGCGCCTCAAACACCGTCAGGGGCTGTAAAACGCCCTTTGCCTCAGTCGGTCGACACAGACCCAGACACAGGCACTGATTCCAGTGGTGACGGTGACAAATCAACCGTATTTTCCAGTAGGGCCACACGTTATATGATTTTGGCAATGAAGGAGGCGTTACATTTAGCTGATACTACAGGTACCACTAAACAGGGTATTATGTGGGGTGTGAAAAAACTACCTATAGTTTTTCCTGAATCAGAAGAATTAAATGACGTGTGTGATGAAGCGTGGGTTGCCCCTGATAAAAAGCTGATAATTTCAAAGAAATTATTGGCATTATACCCTTTCCCGCCAGAGGTTAGGGAGCGCTGGGAAACACCTCCTAGGGTGGACAAGGCGCTAACACGCTTATCAAAACAAGTGGCGTTACCTTCTCCTGAGACGGCCGCACTTAAAGATCCATCAGATAGGAGGATGGAAAATATCCAAAAAAGTATATACACACATGCAGGTGTTATACTACGACCAGCTATAGCGACTGCCTGGATGTGCAGTGCTGGGGTAGTTTGGTCAGAGTCCCTGATTGAAAATATTGATACCCTGGACAGGGACAATATTTTACTGTCGTTAGAACAAATAAAGGATGCATTTCTTTATATGCGTGATGCACAGAGGGATATCTGCACACTGGCATCACGGGTAAGTGCTATGTCCATTTCGGCCAGAAGAGCTTTATGGACGCGACAGTGGACAGGCGATGCGGATTCAAAACGGCATATGGAAGTTTTGCCGTATAAAGGGGAGGAGTTATTTGGAGTCGGTCTATCAGATTTGGTGGCCACGGCTACAGCCGGGAAATCCACCTTTCTACCTCAAGTCACTCCCCAACAGAAAAAGGCACCGACTTTTCAACCGCAGCCCTTTCGTTCCTTTAAAAATAAGAGAGCAAAGGGCTATTCATATCTGCCACGAGGCAGAGGTCGAGGGAAGAAACAGCAACAGGCAGCTCCTTCCCAGGAACAGAAGCCCTCCCCGGCTTCTACAAAAGCCTCAGCATGACGCTGGGGCTTCTCAAGCGGACTCGGGGACGGTGGGAGGTCGTCTCAAAAATTACAGCGCGCAGTGGGCTCACTCGCAGGTAGATCCCTGGATCCTGCAGATAATATCTCAGGGGTACAGGTTGGAATTAGAGACAGATCCACCTCGCCGTTTCCTGAAGTCTGCTTTACCAACGTCCCCTTCCGAAAGGGAGACGGTTTTGGAAGCCATTCACAAGCTGTACTCTCAGCAGGTGATAGTCAAGGTACCTCTTCTACAACAAGGGAAGGGGTATTATTCCACTCTATTTGTGGTACCGAAGCCGGATGGCTCGGTAAGGCCTATTCTAATTCTGAAGTCCTTGAACCTGTACATAAAGAAGTTCAAGTTCAAGATGGAGTCACTCAGAGCAGTGATAGCGAACCTGGAAGAAGGGGACTTTATGGTATCCTTGGACATCAAGGATGCGTATCTCCACGTTCCAATTTACCCCTCACACCAGGGGTACCTCAGGTTCGTTGTACAAAACTGTCACTATCAGTTTCAGACGCTGCCGTTTGGTTTGTCCACGGCACCTCGGGTCTTTACAAAGGTAATGGCCGAGATGATGATTCTTCTTCGAAGAAAAGGCGTATTAATTATCCCATACTTGGACGATCTCCTAATAAGGGCAAGGTCCAGAGAACAGCTAGAGATGGGATTAGCAATATCTCAAGAGGTGCTAAAGCAGCACGGATGGATTCTGAATATTCCAAAATCCCAATTAATGCCGACAACTCGTCTGCTGTTCCTAGGGATGATTCTGGACACGGTTCAGAAAAAGGTTTTTCTTCCCGAGGAAAAAGCCAAGGAGTTATCCGACCTGGTCAGGAATCTCCTAAAACCAGGAAAGGTGTCTGTACATCAATGCACGCATCTTCAGATGCACCTGCGGATAACCCTGTCTCCAAGGACAAGGGTATCTCTTCTGTGGTGGTTGCAGAGGGCTCATCTATTGGAGGGCCGCAGATTCGGCATACAGGATTGGATCCTGGTGACCACGGACGCCAGCCTGAGAGGCTGGGGAGCAGTCACACAAGGAAGAAACTTCCAGGGAGTGTGGTCGAGCCTGGAAAAGTCTCTTCACATAAACATTCTGGAACTAAGAGCAATCTACAATGCTCTAAGCCAGGCGGAACCTCTGCTTCAAGGAAGACCGGTGTTGATCCAGTCGGACAACATCACGGCAGTCGCCCATGTAAACAGACAGGGCGGCACAAGAAGCAGGAGTGCAATGGCAGAAGCTGCCAGGATCCTTCGCTGGGCGGAGAATCACGTGATAGCACTGTCAGCAGTGTTCATCCCGGGAGTGGACAACTGGGAAGCAGACTTCCTCAGCAGACACGATCTTCACCCGGGAGAGTGGGGACTTCATCCAGAAGTTTTCCACATGCTAATAAACCGTTGGGAAAGACCAATGGTGGACATGATGGCGTCTCGCCTCAACAAAAAACTGGACAGGTATTGCGCCAGGTCAAGAGATCCGCAGGCAATAGCTGTGGACGCGCTGGTAACACCTTGGGTGTACCAGTCGGTGTATGTGTTTCCTCCTCTGCCTCTCATACCAAAGGTATTGAGAATCATACGGCAAAGCGGAGTAAGAACGATACTAGTGGCTCCGGATTGGCCAAGAAGGTCTTGGTACCCGGAACTTCAAGAGATGGTCACGGACGATCCGTGGCCTCTACCTCTAAGACAGGACCTGCTTCAGCAGGGACCGTGTCTATTCCAAGACTTACCGCGGCTGCGTTTGACGGCATGGCGGTTGAACGCCAGATCCTAAAAGGAAAAGGCATTCCAGAAGAAGTCATTCCTACCTTGATTAAGGCAAGAAAGGAAGTCACCGCGAAGCATTATCACCGCATTTGGCGGAAATATGTTGCGTGGTGCGAGGATCGGAGTGCTCCGACGGAGGAATTTCAACTGGGTCGTTTCCTACATTTCCTGCAATCAGGATTGTCTATGGGTCTCAAATTGGGATCTATTAAGGTTCAAATTTCGGCCCTGTCAATATTCTTCCAAAAAGAATTGGCCTCAGTTCCTGAGGTCCAGACTTTTGTCAAAGGAGTACTGCATATACAGCCTCCTGTGGTGCCTCCGGTGGCACCGTGGGATCTAAATGTAGTTTTAGATTTCCTCAAATCCCATTGGTTTGAACCACTAAAAAATGTGGATTTGAAATATCTCACATGGAAAGTGACTATGTTACTGGCCCTGGCGTCCGCCAGGAGAGTATCTGAACTGGCGGCTTTATCTTATAAAAGTCCTTATTTAATTTTCCATTCGGATAGGGCAGAGCTGCGGACGCGTCCGCATTTTCTCCCTAAGGTGGTATCAGCGTTTCACCTGAACCAGCCTATTGTAGTGCCTGCGGCTACAAGCGACTTGGAGGACTCCAAGTTGTTGGACGTTGTCAGAGCTTTAAAAATATACATTTCAAGGACGGCTGGAGTCAGAAAATCTGACTCGCTGTTTATACTGTATGCACCCAACAAGTTGGGTGCGCCTGCTTCTAAGCAGTCGATTGCTCGTTGGATTTGTAACACAATTCAACTTGCACATTCTGTGGCAGGCCTGCCACAGCCTAAATCTGTTAAGGCCCATTCCACAAGGAAGGTGGGCTCATCTTGGGCGGCTGCCCGAGGGGTCTCGGCATTACAACTCTGCCGAGCAGCTACGTGGTCAGGGGAGAACACGTTTGTAAAATTCTACAAATTTGATACCCTGGCAAAGGAGGACCTGGAGTTCTCTCATTCGGTGCTGCAGAGTCATCCGCACTCTCCCGCCCGTTTGGGAGCTTTGGTATAATCCCCATGGTCCTTTCAGGAACCCCAGCATCCACTAGGACGATAGAGAAAATAAGAATTTACTTACCGATAATTCTATTTCTCGGAGTCCGTAGTGGATGCTGGGCGCCCATCCCAAGTGCGGATTATCTGCAATACTTGTACATAGTTATTGTTAACTAATTCGGGTTATTGTTTAGGGAGCCATCTTTCAGAGGCTCCTCTGTTATCATACTGTTAACTGGGTTTAGATCGCAGGTTGTACGGTGTGATTGGTGTGGCTGGTATGAGTCTTACCCGGGATTCAAAATCCTCCCTTATTGTGTACGCTCGTCCGGGCACAGTACCTAACTGGAGTCTGGAGGAGGGTCATAGGGGTAGGAGCCAGTGCACACCACCTGGTCTGGAAAAGCTTTACTTTTTGTGCCCTGTCTCCTGCGGAGCCGCTATTCCCCATGGTCCTTTCAGGAACCCCAGCATCCACTACGGACTCCGAGAAATAGAATTATCGGTAAGTAAATTCTTATTTTTTTACCCCAAGTCACATCTCAGCAGAAAAAGACATAGTCTTTTCAGCCTCAGTCCTTTCGTCCCCATAATATCTGCCCAGGGATAGAGGTAAGGGAAGAAGACTGCAGCAGGCAGCCCATTCCCAGGAACAGAAGCCTTCCACCGCTTCTGCCAAGTCCTCAGCATGACGCTGGGGCCGTACAAACAGGTGCGGTGGGGGGTCGTCTCAAGAGTTTCAGCACGCAGTGGGCTCACTCGCAAGTGGACCCCTGGATCCTACAAGTAGTATCCCAGGGGTACAGATTGGAAATTCGAGACGTCTCCCCCTCGCAGGTTCCTGAAGTTTGCTTTACCAACGTCTACCTCCGACAGGGAGGCAGTATTGGAAACAATTCACAAGCTGTATTCCCAGCAGGTGATAATCAAAGTACCCCTCCTACAACAAGTAAAAGGGTATTATTCCACACTATATTGTGGTACTGAAGCCAGACGGCTAGGTGAGACCTATTCTAAATGGAGTCACTCAGAGCAGTGATAGCGAACCAGGAAGAAGGGGACTATATGGTGTCCCTGGACATCAAGGATGCTTACCTCCATGTCCAAATTTGCCCTTCTCACAAAGGGTACCTCAGGTTCGTGGTACAAAACTGTCACTATCAGTTTCAGACGCTGCCGTTTGGATTGTCCACGGCACCCCGGGTCTTTACCAAGGTAATGGCCGAAATGATGATTCTTCTTCAAAGAAAAGGCGTCTTAATTATCCCTTACTTGGACGATCTCCTGATAAGGGCAAGGTCCAGAGAACAGTTGGAGGTCTGAGTAGCACTATCTCAAGTAGTTCTACGACAGCACGGGTGGATTCTAAATATTCCAAAATCGCAGCTGTCTCCGACGACACGTCTGCTGTCCCTAGGGATGATTCTGGACACAGTCCAGAAAAAGGTGTTTCTCCCGGAGGAGAAAGCCAGGGAGTTATCCGAGCTAGTCAGGAACCTCCAAAAACCAGGAAAAGTGTCAGTGCATCATTGCACAAGGGTCCTGGGAAAAATGGTGGCTTCTTACGAAGCGATTCCATTCGGCAGATTTCACGCAAGAACTTTTCAGTGGGATCTGCTGGACAAATGGTCCGGATCGCATCTTCAGATGCATCAGCGGATAACCCTGTCTCCAAGGACAAGGGTGTCTCTTCTGTGGTGGCTGCAGAGTGCTCATCTACTAAAGGGCCACAGTTATGCATTCAGGACTGGGTCCTGGTGACCACGGATTCCAGCTTGAAAGGCTGGGGAGCTGTCACACAGGGAAAAAATTTCCAGGGAGTGTGATCAAGTCTGGGGACTTCTCTCCACATAAATATACTGGAGCTAAGAACAATTTACAATGCTCTAAGCTTAGCAAGACCTCTGCTTCAAGGTCAGCCGGTATTGATCCAGTGGGACAACATCACGGCAGTCGCCCACGTAAACAGACAGGGCGGCACAAGAAGCAGGAGGACAATGGCAGAAACTGCAAGGATTCTTCGCTGGGCGGAAAATCATGTGATAGCACTGTCAGCAGTTTTCATTCCGGGAGTGGACAACTGGGAAGCAGACTTCCTCAGCACGACCTCCACCCGGGAGAGTGGGGACTTCATCGAGAAGTTTTTTCCACATGATTGTGCACCGTTGGGAAAGACCAAAGGTGGACATGATGGCGTCCCGCCTGAACAAAAAACTGGACAGGTATTGCGCCAGGTCAAGAGACCCTCAGGCAATAGCTGTGGACGTTCTGGTAACACCATGGGTGTACCAGTCGGTGTATGTGTTCCCTCCTCTGCTTCTCATACCAAAGGTACTGAGAATTATAAGACGTAGAGGAGTAAGAACTATACTCGTGGCTCCGGATGGGCCAAGAAGGACTTGGTACCCGGAACTTCAAGAGATGCTCACAGAGGACTCAGGGCCTCTGCCGATAAGAAGGGACTTGCTTCAGCAAGTACCATGTCTGTTCCAAGACTTACCGCGGCTGCGTTTGACGGCATGGCGGTTGAACGCCGGATCCGTAGGGGAAAAAGGCATTCCGGAAGAGGTCATTCCTACCCTGGTCAAAGCCAGGAAGGAGGTGACAGCACAACATTATCACCACGTGTGGCGAAAATATGTTGCGTGGTGTGAGGCCAGGAAGGCCCCACGAAGAAATTTCAACTCAGTCGATTCCTGCATTTCCTGCAAACAGGAGTGTCTATGGGCCTCAAATTGGGGTCCATTAAGGTTCAAATTTCGGCCCTGTCGATTTTCTTCCAGAAAGAATTGGCTTCAGTTCCTGAAGTCCAGAAATTTGACAAGGGAGTACTGCATATACAACCCCCTTTTGTGCCTCCAGTGGCACTGTGGGATCTCAACGTAGTCCTGGGATTCCTAAAATCACATTGGTTTAAACCGCTCAAATCTGTGGATTTGAAATATCTCACATGGAAAGTGACCATGATGTTGGCCCTGGCCTCGGCCAGGCGAGTGTCAGAATTGGCGGCTTTGTCTCACAAAAGCCCATACCTGATTGTCCATTCGGACAGGGCAGAGCTGCGGACTCGTCCCCAGTTTCTCCCTAAGGTGGTGTCAGCGTTTCATCTGAACCAGCTTATTGTGGTACCTGCGGCTACTAGAGACTTGGAGGACTCCAAGTTGCTAGATGTTGTCAGGGCCCTGAAATTATAGATTTCCAGGACGGCTGGAGTCAGGAAAACTGACTTGCTGTTATCCTGTATGCACCCAAAAAACTGGGTGCTCTTGCTTCTAAGCAGACGATTGCTAGTTGAATGTGTAGTACAATTCAGCTTGCACATTCTGTGGCAGGACTGCCACAGCCAAAATATATAAATGCCCATTCCACAAGGAAGGTGGGCTCATCTTGGGCGACTGCCCGAGGGGTCTCGGCGTTACAACTTTGCCGAGCTGCTACTTGGTCAGGGGCACACCCTGGCTGAGGAGGACCTGGAGTTCTCTCACTCGGTGCTGCAGAGTCATCCGCACTCTCCCGCCCGTTTGGGAGCTTTGGTATAATCCCCATGGTCCTGACGGAGTCCCCAGCATCCACTTAGGACGTCAGAGAAAATAAGATTTTACTTACCGATAAATCTATTTCTCGTAGTCCGTAGTGGATGCTGGGCGCCCATCCCAAGTGCGGATTGTCTGCAATACTTGTACATAGTTATTGTTACAAAAAAATCGGGTTGTTATTGTTGTGAGCCGTCTGTTCAGAGGCTCCTACGTTTGTCATACTGTTAACTGGGTTTAGATCACAAGTTATACGGTGTGATTGGTGTGGCTGGTATGAGTCTTACCCGGGATTCAATATCCTTCCTTATTGTGTACGCTCGTCCGGGCACAGTATCCTAACTGAGGCTTGGAGGAGGGTCATAGGGGGAGGAGCCAGTACACACCACCTGATCCTAAAGCTTTAGTTTTGTGCCCTGTCTCCTGCGGAGCCGCTAATCCCCATGGTCCTGACGGAGTCCCCAGCATCCACTACGGACTACGAGAAATAGATTTATCGGTAAGTAAAATCTTATTTTTTTCTGCCTATTTCGGGGGCACATTCAATTTCTGGCCTAAGACAACCGTCCATAGTATGGACAAATTTCTAGATAGGTCTCAAATGTCAACCATGAAAAACAGGAATAAGGTTAAGAACACTCTACCCTTGAGCTCCACTACACGTGGCTTGGTTAGCTCTTCCCCATCCATCACACCTCCAGAAAGCCCCCCTTTGGGAGACACAGGTGGTGCCCCTAGTCTGCTGAACCCAGCACAGACATCACAAATTGAACAAAAACTAGACGCCATTCAGGCTTCTATTAACACCATCCTAACACATCTAGAAACAAACACTAAACGCCTGGTTGAGGTGGAACAACGCACCAGTACCAATGAGGATGCCATTTCTGAACTCAAACAATTTGCTGAGGCACAGGCCCAACTTAACATCAAACTAGAACCTAAACTAGAAGATTTAGAGAATAGAACCCGACGGAGTAATCTGCGGTTCTTAGGCATCCCCGAATCCGTAAAAGGGTCAGACCTAATGGATCTCCTTAGCACTGACATCATATCCATACTGAATGTTCCCACTTCATCAGGCACAGTTATGATTGAAAGAGCACATCGTATAGGACCTGAGAGAGAGAACCGAGATGTAAGGCCAAGGCCAGTCATAGCAAAATTTTTAAACTATAGGGATAAAGAGAATGCTCTAATGGCCTACCGCAAAAGACGCACTCTCCTAGTGCGTGGTGCTCAAATCTTGATCTTTCAAGATTTTTCCAATGTGGTTACTCAGAAGCGTAGAGAATTTACACCTATCTGTAAACACCTTTTTGAAAACAACATTAAATTCACTCTTTTGTATCCTGCCAAACTCAGAGTTACTACTGATGGCAAAACACAAATGTTTGATGACCCTACTCAGGCCAGGAGTTGCCTTAAACTTGCCTCACACGCTCCAGCCAGCGACCCGCCCCCAAATGGGTGATAACTTAGATTGCCATAAGTTACTAAGGCTTGTGATGCCGTACTATTGAGTTAGTTTTGGTGTAATTCTGAATGTCTCACCCTGCACTAATGGGTGTTACACCTGATCCAAATATAATATTGTCACTGTTGATGTTAATTTGGTTGTTCTTGCTTTTACTTTTCTCTTTCCCCCTTGTCTTACCCCCCCTTCCTAGGCCGTGCGTGTCCGAGTCTTGGTCTCGACCTGGTAGGAGATCTCACATGTGCTCTGCTAGCTGGGACGGAGCAGATGTGCTGTACTTTCAAGTCAAGTTACGCGCAAGTACCATGAGAATTGGCATAGGATGACACAAACACAGACAATTTAATATGCAGATTCCGCGGGTCACCTCAAATTCATTTAGACTTTTATCATGGAATGTGGCAGGCCTGAATTCAGCTATCAAAAGACGTAGAGTATTGACGCTCTTAAAGCGCGCTCATCCAGATATAATATTTCTGCAGGAAACCCACTGGCAGAAAAACTCAAACCCCACTTTAAAGAGCCCCTGGTTGGGAGAGTGTATTTCGGCTTCTTATTGTAAGAAAAAAAGAGGAGTTGCAATTTTATTTGCCAGGAACCTCAATTTTGAAGTAACCAAAACTATCGCTGACTCAGAAGGCAGGTACCTCATGCTAAATGTACTATTACATGGCGAGCAATTTACATTACTTAACATCTATGCACCAAATTCCCCTAATTTTACATTCTTTCAGACGATATCTAATTTGTTAATGCAACACGCCACACCTAACTTAATCATTGGAGGTGACATGAATTCGCTTCATGATGCTGCCCTGGACCATTCTAGATCTCCAGTACATATGTCTGCTCAGAATAGAGAAGGCCTTTCTCTTTTATGCTCTCATCATTCTTTGTTAGATGTCTGGAGACTTCAAAATGGCTTTAGTAGAGAGTATACGTACCACTCACGAGTGCATGACACCTTTACGAGGCTGGACTATATTCTACTAGAGGAATCCTTATTTACACGGGTTACTCGCACCTTTATAGATAACATCATAATCTCAGACCATGCCCCGATACTATGTGATATAGAGAGGAGGAATCCTCTGCATACATCTAAACTATGGCGCTTCCCAATTTACTTGTCACAAAATGAAGATTTCCAAAAATATCTCAAAACTAACTGGCAGGCTTATGTGGATGACAATATACAACACTGGGACAATATAGTCTTATTTCGGGAAACTTCAAAAGCAGTATTGCGAGGACATATCATATCATATGTAGCTAAGCGTAACAAAGATAAAAAAAAGAACAATTACGCTCTTTAACTGAAAGATTACGTCACTCACACCAACAATATCTACTCAATACTACGGAGGAAAACAAATTCATATATCTGCAGGAAAAGGGCTTACTGGAAGCCTTTCTCTTACAAGAAGCAAAACTTAAAACTCAATATATGAAAAATCATTATCATCGCTGAGGCGGCAAGTCTGGTCGACTTCTGGCCTTTATGGCAAAACAGCAAAAGAAAAAATGTTATATAACTAAATTACTAGACAGGGATTCAGGAATGGCCGTTACTTCCCACCCAAATATACTAAACTTACTAGAATCATATTATACTGACCTATATAAAACTAGTGAACCCAATCAAAAAAATCTAGATGATTTTCTGGAGACCGTTGGGTTGCCTAAGCTAACGGCAGAACAGAGGGAGGGCCTTAATGATCCAATTACGGAGCAGGAAATTCTTACAGCTATTGATTCTCTTAAATTAAACAAAGCACCAGGTCCAGACGGCTTAAATGCAAATTACTACAAATTGTTAAAATCAGATATAATCCCAACACTCTCCACTTTATTCCAACAGATTTTTAATGACAAGGTTTCTTACCCATCATTCAACGAGGCCATAACAATATTATTACCTAAACCAGGAAAAGACATCTCTCTTATGGAATCTTATAGACCTATCGCATTGTTAAACCAGGACTACAAGATTCTAGCTAGAATATTGTCCACTAGGCTACAGAATTTAATGCCATCTCTCCTAACCCCACACCAACTAGGCTTCACATCGGGTCGTCACTCGGTTTTGGGGATTCGCTCGGATATAGCGGTATTGGCTTCCTCCCCAGCAAACAAAGCTTCTTCAACTATAATACTGGGTCTGGATACTGAGAAGGCCTTTGACAAAGTCTTATGGGAGTACCTGTTCAAGGTGCTGGATTACAGAGGTTTTGGATCTCTCTTTGTGGAGATGATTAAATATTTTTACTTAAAGCCCAGTACTAGATTGTTGATTAATGGCCTTCTCGATAAGCCGCTTCAGATGCAGCGAGGGACACGCCAGGGTTGCCCACTGTCGCCTTTACTGTTCAACCTGGCACTGGATCCCATGTTGCGCCATTTACAACATTGGCCGACCTTTCAGGGGGCAAAAATTGGAGATCAGGAATTAAAACTACAGGCTTTTGCCGACGACTTAATACTTTTTATCTCTAATCCTGAGGTATGCTTGGAACCTTTGTTTAATAAACTCAATTATTTTGGCTCACTATCGGGATTTCGGATTAATTTATCTAAGTCAAAGGCAATGGCTTTAGGCAATCGTCCTTATAAAACAGCTAACCCCTTTGGAGGATTGCAGTGGACCTCTTCGCAGATACAATACTTAGGGATATACTTAACCAGAAATATCCATAACCTGTACTATGCAAACATAACCCCACTTATTGCAAATATTGCAGCAGAACTAGAGGGGTGGCAGCACCTACAGCTATCGTATCTGGGAAGAGCCAATTTAATCAAACTCATCACTTTCCCAAAGTTATTATACCCGTTACAAGTCCTCCCACTCATACTCACTTTATCTGATGGAAAAAAAATTATGGAACTATTCAGAAACTTTATCTGGTCCAAGAAGAGGCCAAGAATTAGCCTAAAAATACTACAAAAGACTAGAGAAGAGGGTGGAATAAACTTCCCTAATATTAAATTGTATAATCAAGCAGCCACTTGTAGATATATCAAAGATTGGCTCCATGGGAGAGATCAATACGCAAATTACACACTTGAAAAGCAATTTCTTTCCAATCTCGACTTGACTTGCTTTTTACACTTACCCAAACATTGAGAACTTCTTTTCAGTATGGGAGAGTTACATAGACACTTTACCCATTGAGACTAGACAGCAAATACACAAATGTTTTGGCATGACTATCTGGTATGAGACTAGATTGTGCATACAAGATCCGCAAGTCACTTTGAGTTGAGAGATGGCGGATGGCCCGGACGCGCATGGCTCCCCCCCCCCCTTAAAAAAAAATAAAAAAATTCTCTTCTCTTTTCTCTCTCTCTTCTTCTTTACCCCCTTTCCCTCCTCTCCCTCTTTCTTTGCTTTCTCTAATTTCCATCTAATTAGATTTTAAATTGCAATCATCTATTGTATGCTGATAAGTCATAACAAAAATCAACAAGAGACTGTATTAGTTCAACATGATCTTTTCTTTATTTTTTTTTCTTCTCTATTGATCTCTGATGTCAATGATATACTTTTACAACACAAAATCGCTATGTATATCTGCGTTGTTATATCAAGAGGCAGAAAATTTCAAGAAAATGTGTACATTGGATATTAGTATTTCTTATTATTGTCATTTTACCTGTACGATTGCAATAAAAACATTAAAAAAAAAAAAAAAAAATCCCCTACCCACATTCTCAACCTGTTTGAATATTTCCCCCAGACCCTGCTCCTTCATAAAATGTCTCCTTTCGTAGACCTGTGCAGATCCTCCCCATATCCAAAGGCATGATATCTTAGATTTACAGTGTGTTGCTTAATGTTTCTCTCCCCATACAAAACTATCATGAAATAGCATGGTAAAGAGATTTTGGTCCCCCTCTCATGAGGAGGCGTGGGAAGAAATTAGATTGGGACTAGCTAATAGCTCCATCTTCACCCGAGTCATGGATATATCCTACAAGTACTGTATTGTACCCAGTGGCAAATTTTCTATTAGGCACTTAAGGCACGTGCCTAGGGGTGTCACTTGTTTCGGGACGGCACTTGGATGCTTGTGTTGGTGCTGTCAGCCCAAAAAGTGCCAGTAACTGCAAATTATTTCCACTCTACTGTACTATATGCCATCTTGAATGGAGTGTAAATGGGTAGGACATGTGCATACTACCCCTGTAAGCTGTACTACCTAGTAAATATGTATACATAATTAAAATGTCATAGTGGCTTATTTCTATTATTCTATTAAATTGGATATCATCAAATGAGAGCTTATAACCAATTAATGAAAATAATAAAATTAGGCAGATGCGCTGTTACTATTGTGCATAGGAGCGCACTCACCCATAAATCTGCCCCCGATTATACCCTGTGAGACTTTCCAGAATGTCTCCTTTCTCTTACATACTAGAGGATGCTGGGGTCCACATTAGTACCATGGGGTATAGACGGGTCCACTAGGAGCCACTGGCACTTTAAAAGTTTAATAGTGTGGGCTGGCTCCTCCCTCTATGCCCCTCCTACCAGACTCAGTTTAGAAAATGTGCCCGGAGGAGCCGGTCACAGCTAGGGGAGCTCCATAGGAGTTTTCTCTGACGTCCTAAGTGGATGCTGGGGACTCCGTCAGGACCATGGGGAATAGCGGCTCCGCAGGAGACAGGGCACAAAAGTAAAAGCTTTAGGATCAGGTGGTGTGCACTGGCTCCTCCCCCTATGACCCTCCTCCAAGCCTCAGTTAGGTTTTTGTGCCCGGCCGAGAAGGGTGCAATCTAGGTGGCTCTCCTAAAGAGCTGCTTAGAGTAAAAGTTTTGTTAGGTTTTTTATTTTCAGTGAGTCCTGCTGGCAACAGGCTCACTGCATCGAGGGACTTAGGGGAGAAGAAGTGAACTCACCTGCGTGCAGGATGGATTGGCTTCTTAGGCTACTGGACACTAGCTCCAGAGGGACGATCACAGGTACAGCCTGGATGGGTCACCGGAGCCGCGCCGCCGACCCCCTTGCAGATGCTGAAGAGAGAAGAGGTCCAGAAATCGGCGGCTGAAGACTTCTCAGTCTTCATGAGGTAGCGCACAGCACTGCAGCTGTGCGCCATTGCTCTCAGCACACTTCACACCAACGGTCACTTGGGGCGCTTGGGGGGGCGCCCTGGGCAGCAATGAAAGTACCTATGCTGGCTAAAAATACATCACATATAGCCCCTGGGGCTATATGGATGTATTTAACCCCTGCCAGGTTGTCAGAAAAACGGGAGAAGAAGCCCGCCGAAAAGGGGGCGGGGCCTATTCTCCTCCGCACACAGCGCCATTTTCCTACACAGCTCCGCTGCTAGGAAGGCTACCAGGCTCTCCCCTGCACTGCACTACAGAAACAGGGTTAAAACAGAGAGGGGGGGCACTTATTTGGCGATATTATTATATATTAAGATGCTATAAGGGAAAACACTTATATAAGGTTGTCCCTGTATAATATAGCGTTTTGGTGTGTGCTGGCAAACTCTCCCTCTGTCTCCCCAAAGGGCTAGTGGGGTCCTGTCCTCTATCAGAGCATTCCCTGTGTGTGTGCTGTGTGTCGGTACGTGTGTGTCGACATGTATGAGGACGATGTTGGTGAGGAGGCGGAGCAATTGCCTGTAATGGTGATGTCACTCTCTAGGGAGTCGACACCGGAATGGATGGCTTATTTAGGGAATTACGTGATAATGTCAACACGCTGCAAGGTCGGTTGACGACATGAGACGGCCGGCAAACCAATTAGTACCTGTCCAGGCGTCTCAAACACCGTCAGGGGCTTTAAAACGCCCATTTACCTCAGTCGGTCGACACAGACACGGACACTGACTCCAGTGTCGACGGTGAAGAAACAAACGTATTTTCCATTTGGGCCACACGTTACATGTTAAGGGCAATGAAGGAGGTGTTACATATTTCTGATACTACAAGTACCACAAAAGAGGGTATTAGGGCCCTCATTCCGAGTTGATCGGTCGCAAGGCGAATTTAGCAGAGTTACACACGCTAAGCCGCCGCCTACTGGGAGTGAATCTTAGCTTCTTAAAATTGCGACCGATGTATTCGCAATAATGCGATTACTAACTACTTAGCAGTTTCAGAGTAGCTCCAGACTTACTCTGCCTGTGCGATCATTTCAGTGCTTGTCGTTCCTGGTTGACGTCACAAACACACCCAGCGTTCGCCCAGGCACTCCCACCGTTTCTCCGGCCACTCCTGCGTTTTTTCCGGAAACGGTAGCGTTTTCAGCCACACGCCCCTGAAACGCCGTGTTTCCGCCCAGTAACACCCATTTCCTGTCAATCACATTACGTTCGCCGGAGCGAAGAAAAAGCCGTGAGTAAAAATACTTTCTTCATAGTAAAGTTACTTGGCGCAGTCGCAGTGCGAACATTGCGCATGCGTACTAAGCGGATTTTCACTGCGATGCGATGAAAAATACCGAGCGAACAACTCGGAATGAGGGCCTATGTGTGGTGTGAAAAAACTACCTGTAGTTTTTCCTGAATCAGATAAATTAAATGAAGTGTGTGATGATGCGTGGGTTTCCCCCAATAGAAAATTATTGGCGTTATACCCTTTCCCGCCAGAAGTTAGGGCGCGTTGGGAAACACCCCTTAGGGTGGATAAGACGCTCACACGCTTATCAAAACAAGTGGCGTTACCGTCTCCAGATACGGCCGCCCTCAAGGAGCCAGCTGATAGGAGGCTGGAAAATATCCTAAAAAGTATATACACACATACTGGTGTTATACTGCGACCAGCGATCGCCTCAGCCTGGATGTGCAGCGCTGGGGTGGCTTGGTCGGATTCCCTGACTGAATATTGATACCCTTGACAGGGACAGTATTTTATTGACTATAGAGCATTTAAAGGATGCATTTCTATATATGCGAGATGCACAGAGGGATATTTGCACTCTGGCATCAAGAGTAAGTGCGATGTCCATATCTGCCAGAAGATGTTTATGGACACGACAGTGGTCAGGTGATGCAGATTCCAAACGGCACATGGAAGTATTGCCGTATAAAGGGGAGGAGTTATTTGGGGTCGGTCCATCGGACCTGGTGGCCACGGCAACAGCTGGAAAATCCACCTTTTTTACCCCAAGTCACATCTCAGCAGAAAAAGACACCGTCTTTTCAGCCTCAGTCCTTTCGTCCCCATAAGGGCAAGCAGGCAAAAGGCCAGTCATATCTGCCCAGGGATAGAGGAAAGGGAAGAAGACTGCAGCAGGCAGCCCATTCCCAGGAACAGAAGCCCTCCACCGCTTTTGCCAAGTCCTCAGCATGACGCTGGGGCCGTACAAGCAGACTCAGGTGCGGTGGGGGGTCGTCTCAAGAGTTTCAGCGCGCAGTGGGCTCACTCGCAAGTGGACCCCTGGATCCTACAAGTAGTATCCCAGGGGTACAGATTGGAAATTCGAGACGTCTCCCCCTCGCAGGTTCCTGAAGTCTGCTTTACCAACGTCTCCCTCCGACAGGGAGGCAGTATTGGAAACAATTCACAAGCTGTATTCCCAGCAGGTGATAATCAAAGTACCCCTCCTACAACAAGGAAAGGGGTATTATTCCACACTATATTGTGGTACTGAAGCCAGACGGCTCGGTGAGACCTATTCTAAATCTGAAATATTTGAACATTTACATACAAAGGTTCAAATCAAGATGGAGTCACTCGGAGCAGTGATAGCGAACCAGGAAGAAGGGGACTATATGGTGTCCCTGGACATCAAGGATGCTTACCTCCATGTCCCAATTTGCCCTTCTCACCAAGGGTACCTCAGGTTCGTGGTACAAAACTGTCACTATCAGTTTCAGACGCTGCCGTTTGGATTGTCCACGGCACCCCGGGTCTTTACCAAGGTAATGGCCGAAATGATGATTCTCTTCAAAGAAAAGGCGTCTTAATTATCCCTTACTTGGACGATCTCCTGATAAGGGCAAGGTCCAGAGAACAGTTGGAGGTCGGAGTAGCACTATTTCAAGTAGTTCTACGACAGCACGGGTGGATTCTAAATATTCCAAAATCGCAGCTGTCTCCGACGACACGTCTGCTGTTCCTAGGGATGATTCTGGACACAGTCCAGAAAAAGGTGTTTCTCCCGGAGGAGAAAGCCAGGGAGTTATCCGAGCTAGTCAGGAACCTCCTAAAACCAGGAAAAGTGTCAGTGCATCATTGCACAAGGGTCCTGGGGAAAATTGTGGCTTCTTACGAAGCGATTCCATTCGGCAGATTTCACGCAAGAACTTTTCAGTGGGATCTGCTGGAAAAATGGTCCGGATCGCATCTTCAGATGCATCAGCGGATAACCCTGTCTCCAAGGACAAGGGTGTCTCTTCTGTGGTGGCTGCAGAGTGCTCATCTACTAAAGGGCCACAGATTCGGCATTCAGGACTGGGTCCTGGTGACCACGGATGCCAGCCTGAAAGGCTGGGGAGCAGTCACACAAGGAAAAAATTTCCAGGGAGTGTGATCAAGTCTGGAGACTTCTCTCCACATAAATATACTGGAGCTAAGAGCAATTTACAATGCTCTAAGCTTAGCAAGACCTCTGCTTCAAGGTCAGCCGGTATTGATCCAGTGGGACAACATCACGGCAGTCGCCCACGTAAACAGACAGGGCGGCACAAGAAGCAGGAGGGCAATGGCAGAAACTGCAAGGATTCTTCGCTGGGCGGAAAATCATGTGATAGCACTGTCAGCAGTGTTCATTCCGGGAGTGGACAACTGGGAAGCAGACTTCCTCAGCACGACCTCCACCCGGGAGAGTGGGGACTTCATCGGGAAGTCTTCCACATGATTGTGAACCGTTGGGAAAGACCAAAGGTGGACATGATGGCGTCCCGCCTGAACAAAAAACTGGACAGGTATTGCGCCAGGTCAAGAGACCCTCAGGCAATAGCTGTGGACGTTCTGGTAACACCGTGGGTGTACCAGTCGGTGTATGTGTTCCCTCCTCTGCTTCTCATACCTAAGGTACTGAGAATTATAAGACGTAGAGGAGTAAGAACTATACTCGTGGCTCCGGATTGGCCAAGAAGGACTTGGTACCCGGAACTTCAAGAGATGCTCACAGAGGACTCATGGCCTCTGCCGCTAAGAAGGGACTTGCTTCAGCAAGTACCATGTCTGTTCCAAGACTTACCGCGGCTGCGTTTGACGGCATGGCGGTTGAACGCCGGATCCTAAGGGAAAAAGGCATTCCGGAAGAGGTCATTCCTACCCTGGTCAAAGCCAGGAAGGAGGTGACCGCACAACATTATCACCACATGTGGCGAAAATATGTTGCGTGGTGTGAGGCCAGGAAGGCCCCACGAAGAAATTTCAACTCGGTCGATTCCTGCATTTCCTGCAAACAGGAGTGTCTATGGGCCTCAAATTGGGGTCCATTAAGGTTCAAATTTCGGCCCTGTCGATTTTCTTCCAGAAAGAATTGGCTTCAGTTCCTGAAGTCCAGAAGTTTGTCAAGGGAGTACTGCATATACAACCCCCTTTTGTGCCTCCAGTGGCACTGTGGGATCTCAACGTAGTTCTGGGATTCCTCAAATCACATTGGTTTAAACCGCTCAAATCTGTGGATTTGAAATATCTCACATGGAAAGTGACCATGATGTTGGCCCTGGCCTCGGCCAGGCGAGTGTCAGAATTGGCGGCTTTGTCTCACAAAAGCCCATATCTGATTGTCCATTCGGACAGGGCAGAGCTGCGGACTCGTCCCCAGTTTCTCCCTAAGGTGGTGTCAGCGTTTCACCTGAACCAGCTTATTGTGGTACCTGCGGCTACTAGGGACTTGGAGGACTCCAAGTTGCTAGATGTTGTCAGGGCCCTGAAAATATAGGTTTCCAGGACGGCTGGAGTCAGGAAAACTGACTTGCTGTTATCCTGTATGCACCCAACAAACTGGGTGCTCTTGCTTCTAAGCAGACGATTGCTAGTTGGATGTGTAGTACAATTCAGCTTGCACATTCTGTGGCAGGCCTGCCACAGCCAAAATATGTAAATGCCCATTCCACAAGGAAGGTGGGCTCATCTTGGGCGACTGCCCGAGGGGTCTCGGCTTTACAACTTTGCCGAGCTGCTACTTGGTCAGGGGCACACCCTGGCTGAGGAGGACCTGGAGTTCTCTCACTCGGTGCTGCAGAGTCATCCGCACTCTCCCGCCCGTTTGGGAGCTTTGGTATAATCCCCATGGTCCTGACGGAGTCCCCAGCATCCACTTAGGACGTCAGAGAAAATAAGAATTTACTTACCGATAATTCTATTTCTCGTAGTCCGTAGTGGATGCTGGGCGCCCATCCCAAGTGCGGATTGTCTGCAATACTTGTACATAGTTATTGTTACAAAAATCGGGTTATTATTGTTGTGAGCCATCTTTTCAGAGGCTCCGCTGTTATCATGCTGTTAACTGGGTTCAGATCACAGGTTGTACAGTGTGATTGGTGTGGCTGGTATGAGTCTTACCCGGGATTCAAAATCCTTCCTTATTGTGTACGCTCGTCCGGGCACAGTATCCTAACTGAGGCTTGGAGGAGGGTCATAGGGGGAGGAGCCAGTGCACACCACCTGATCCTAAAGCTTTTACTTTTGTGCCCTGCCTCCTGCGGAGCCGCTATTCCCCATGGTCCTGACGGAGTCCCCAGCATCCACTACGGACTACGAGAAATAGAATTATCGGTAAGTAAATTCTTATTTTTCTAGTTTTATTTTTTTAATTAGAGTTTAGGCACAGGGAGGCTGCTGGCAACAGCCTCCCAGCTTCAAGGGACTTAGTGTCCAACCCTGAGAGTTTAATGGCCACTATCTCTACTGACAGGACACTGAGCTCCTGAGGGTGATGATCGCTAGCCGCCCCAAGTGACCACTCACTCCCGCAGCATGCTGCCACCCCCTAACAGAGCCAGAAGATTCCGGTGGCGAGTGAGTCACCGGCCCCCACAGCAAGCGGGGACCCGGTGTGAAGATGACGGCAACAAGGTGGGAGCGCAGTACTAACTGCGCTCCAGAGGCTCAGCGGTACACTGTAGGGCGCTATGAGGAGCGCCCTGAGCCAGCGCCTATACCCTACATTGGTCACCAAGGCTGTCAAGGACCTCGGTAACGCTGCCAGCATAATTCCTCAGGCCAGTATAAAAAAGTGAAGAGCGGGAAGCAGCGCCATGTTCAAGAGGTGGAGCTTCTCCTCAGAGTGGACCCAGCGGCGTTCAGCACCATTTTCCTGCCTGCAGATCTAGTACAGAGACGCTGACAGGGAGAACTGTCCCTCCACGCAACTCCAGCTATCCTGTGCGGTACCAGGGGGTTGTAGAAGGGTGGCAGGCTGTGAAATTACTGTGTAGTCTATTAAGTTACACAGTCAGCGCCAGGTAGTTGTATTATATTTACCTAGGGTAGCGCTGTGTGTGTGCTGGCTCCAAGCTCTGTGCTTCTCTGTGGCATTCTTGGGAGGGAAACTGTGTCTGACATTTTCCTGTGTGTGTGTGTGTGTGTGTGTGTGTGTGTGTGTGTGTGTGTGGGTGTTTGTTTTCTCACATAGCCATGTCTAGGGACTCTGTGTCTTATGCTGCAGAGGACATTTCTTCTCCAGAGGAGTCCATTCCATGTACATAGGAATGTAATGTATTGTCTCACATCCCTATTACTGAGCCTGAGTGGTTGACCTCTATTAAGGGAATGATATCTCAGATCTCTACTAGGGTAGCTCATACTGAGATTGAAAGTCAGGTTTTAAAGAAGTCTATGACAGTTTGGTCAGGTTCTGTCCCTATTCCTTCAAAATCCCCTGGCATTTACCCACAGAAACATGCACTTGCAGAGTTTATGCAAGATGACATGGATACTGACTCTAACAGTGACGGTGATGGGGATGTGCTAAGGGGGGCAACATCCCTGGCTAAGGGGGTGCAGCTCATGATTGAGGCCATTAGAGATGTATTAAACATCTCTGACACAACACCTGAGCAGGTTGAGGAGGCTTACTTCACATATAATAAGAAAGCCTCGCTAACCTTCCCTGCGTCTAAACAATTAAACACTTTATTTGAAAAGTCCTGGGAATCCCCTGAGAAAAAAATTCAGATCCCCAAGAGGATTCTGGTTGCTTTTCCCTTCCCGGAGGACGATAGAAAAAGATGGGAAAACCCACCCATAGTTGACGTCTCCAGACGTCCAGTGGTTTTACCTGTCCCTGGATCTACTGTGTTAAAAGAACCTGCTGATTGTAAGATTGACACTACGCTCAGATCCATATACACTGCTTCAGGGGTGGCATTAAGGCCTACTATTGCCTGTGCATGGATCTCAAAAGCTATAGTAAAGTGGTCAGGCACATTACTAGAAGATTTAGATACAATGGATAAAAGTGACATTGAACTGTTTTTACGTAACATACAGGATTTTGCGGGGTTCATGGTGGAATCCATGAAGGACCTGGGTATGCTGAATGCACGGATATCTTCCATGTCTGTCTCAGCTCGCAGGGGACTCTGGCTACGTCAATGGTCGGCAGACGCGGAATCCAGGAGAAGTGTGGAGAACCTACCATACACAGGTCAGGCTCTGTTTGGTGAAGCGTTGGATGTGTGGATTTCCACGGCAACCACGGGGAAGTCACCTTTTCTTCCCTAAGCTACACCTTCTACGAAGAAACCCTTTTCTTCATCCACATAGCAGTCCTTTCGGACGGCTAAAACAAAAAAGTCCAAGTTCCCTACCACTTTTTTTAGAGGTGGGCGTGCAAAATCTAAAAAGCCTGCACCTGCAGGCTCCGAGGACCAGAAGCCTGCTTCTGGTTCCTCAAAATCCTCAGCATGACGGTGGACCACACAGCCTGGTGGATGGTCTGGTGGGTGCGAGGCTCAGACGTTTCTGGGTGTCGTTCGGCCTGGATCCCTGTTCTCCCGTCTCACCGATTCTTCAAATCAGGCTTGCCAGCATTACTGACAGACAGGGCTGTCCTACAGGAAGCCATTCAAAAATTGGAAAGGTCAGTGGTCATCGCTACAGTTCCACCGCATATGCAAAACAAGGATTACTATTTGAACCTTTTCATGGTACCGAAACCGGATGGTTCGGTCAGACCGATTTTGAACTTGAAATCGTTAAACCCTTATCTGAGGGAGTTCAAGTTCAAAATGGAGTCTCTCAGAGTGGTGATCTCAGGTCTGGAGGAGGGGGAGTTTCTGGTATCCCTGAAAATCAAGGATGCGTACCTCCACATTCCAATTTGGCCGCCACACTAGGCTTATCTCAGGTTTGCACTGTTAGACAGTCACTATCAGTTTCAGGCACTACCATTCGGTCTCTCCACGGCACCGAGGGTGTTCACCAAGGTGATAGCAGAGTTTATGGTTCTCCTCCGCAGACAGGGAGTGAACATAATTACAAATCTGGATGATCTGCTGATAAAGGCGTCGACCAGGGAGACCTTGTTGCAGTCCATTGCTCTCATGAGTCGTCTGCTCAGGGAACATGGTTGGATTCTGAACCTTCCGAAGTCACATTTGGAGCCGACAAGGAGATTGTCTTTCCTGGGGATGATCCTCGACGCAGAAGTGCAGAGGGTGTTTCTACCAGATGAAAAAGCGTTGGTGATTCAAACAATGGTCCGGGATGTCCTGAAGCTAGCCCGGGTATCGGTTCATCAGTGCATTCTCCTTCTGGGGAAGATGGTTGCCTCCTACGAGGCTCTACAGTACGGAAGATTCCATGCTCGATCCTTCCAATTGGATCTCCTAGTCTCACCTACATATGCACCTGAGGATACGTCTGTCGCCAGAAGCAAGGATTTCACTCATCTGGTGGCTGCAAATGTCTCCCCTTCTGGAGGGATGCAGGTTTGGGATTCAGGACTGGATCCTTCTAACCACGGACGCAAGTCTCTGGGGTTGGGGCGCAATCACTCAAGGGGAAACCTTCCAAGGAAGGTGGTCAAGCCTAGAATCCAGTCTTCCAATAAACATTCTGGAACTAAGAGCCATGTACAACTGTCTTCTCCAAACGGCACATTTTCTACGAGATAGTGCCATTCAAGTACAGTCGGACAATGTAACGACGGTGGTTTACATAAACCGACAGGGCGGAACGAAGAGCAGAGTTGCAATGACAGAGGTAAAAAGGATCTTCCTCTGGGCAGAAAGGCACGCACTGGCGCTGTCAGCAATCTTCATTCCTGGAGTAGACAACTGGGAAGCGGACTTCCTCAGCAGACACGATCTCTATCCAGGAGTGGGGCCTCCATCCGGAGGTGTTCACGGAGGTGATAAATCTTTGAGGTGTACCTCAAATAGACATGATGGCCTCACGTATCAACAAGAAGCTTCGGAGGTATTGTTCCAGGTCAAAAGACCCGCAAGCAGTGGCAGTGGACGCCCTGGTGACTCCATGGGTGTTCCAGTCAGTGTATGTGTTTCCCCCACTGCCACTCATTCCAAGGGTTCTAAAGATCATAAAGAGAACAAGAGTTTAGACAATCCTCATTGCTCCGGACTGGCCAAGAAGGGCTTGCGAGGCGGATCTCCTGATCTACTGCTGGAAGATCCGAGACCTCTTCTTCTTCAGGAGGAACTTCTGCAACAGGGGCTGTTCGCTTATCAAGACTTACCACGGCTACGTTTGATGGCATGGAGGTTGAACGTCAGATATTAGCTCAGATGGGCATTTCGAACAAGGTTATTCCTACCCTGATACAGGCTAGGAAAGGAGTTACGTCTAAACATTACCATCGCATTTGGAAAAAGCATGTGTCTTGGTGTGAATCCAAGAAGTTTCCTACGGTGGAGTTTCAACTGGGATGATTTCTCCTCTTCCTGCAAGCAGGTGTGGATATGGGCCTGCGTTTGGGATCAGCAAAGGTCCAGATTTCAGCCTTATCCATTTTCTTCCAGAAACAGCTGGCTTCCCTCCCCGAGGTTCAGACTTTTTTTTAAGGGGTTCTGCACATCGAGCCTCCCTTTGTGCCGCCTATGGCATCCTGGGATCTTAACGTGGTGTTGCAGTTCCTCCAATCGGATTGGTTCGAGCCTCTACAGGGGGTTGAGGTCAAGTTTCTTAGATGGAAGGCTGTCACTTTGTTGGCCCTGGCATCTGCTAGACGTGTGTCAGAGTTGGGGGGCTTTGTCTTGTAAAAGTCCCTACTTGATCTTCCATGAAGAAAGAGCTGAGTTGCTACTGACTCTCCAATTACATCAAAGTCCTTGGATGTTGTAAGGGCTCTGAAGATTTATGTGAAGAGGACTGCTCGTCACAGAAAATCGGACTCTCTGTTTGTCCTGTATGATCCCAAGAAACTTGGGTGTCCTGCTTCTAAGCAGACGATCTCTCGCTGGATCAGGTTCACTATCCAGCATGCGTATTCTATAGCAGGATTGCTGTGTCCGAAATCTGTTAAGGCCCAATCTACTCATAAGGTGGGTTCTTCCTGGGCGGCTGCCCGGGGTGTCTCGGCTTTACAGCTTTGCCGCGCGGCTACTTGGTCTGGGTCGAACACGTTTGCTAAGTTCTACAGGTTCAATACTTTGGCCTCTGAGGACCTAAGGTTTGGTCAATCAGTTCTGTAGGAGCCCCCGCGCTCTCCCTCCCGTTCTGGGAGCTTTGGTACATCCCCATGGTACTAATGTGGACCCCAGCATCCTCTAGGATGTAAGTGAAAATAGGATTTCTCTGACGTCCTAGTGGATGTTGGGAACTCCGTAAGGACCATGGGGAATAGCGGCTCCGCAGGAGACTGGGCACAAAAGTAAAGCTTTAGGACTACCTGGTGTGCACTGGCTCCTCCCCCTATGACCCTCCTCCAAGCCTCAGTTAGATTTTTGTGCCCGAACGAGAAGGGTGCACACTAGGGGCTCTCCTGAGCTGCTTAGTGAAAAGTTTAGTTTTAGGTTTTTTATTTTCAGTGAGACCTGCTGGCAACAGGCTCACTGCATCGAGGGACTAAGGGGAGAAGAAGCGAACTCACCTGCGTGCAGAGTGGATTGGGCTTCTTAGGCTACTGGACACCATTAGCTCCAGAGGGATCGAACACAGGCCCAGCCATGGAGTCCGGTCCCAGAGCCGCGCCGCCGGCCCCCTTACAGAGCCAGAAGCAAGAAGAGGTCCGGAAAATCGGCGGCAGAAGACATCCTGTCTTCACCAAGGTAGCGCACAGCACTGCAGCTGTGCGCCATTGCTCCTCAGCACACTTCACACTTCGGTAACTGAGAGTGCAGGGCGCTAGGGGGGGGGGCGCCCTGAGCAGCAATAAAAACACCTTGGCTGGCGAAAATACATCACATATAGCCCCCAGGGCTATATGGATGAATTTTAACCCCTGCCAGATTACACTGAAAAACGGGAGAAAAGGCTGCCGAGAAGGGGGCGGAGCCTATCTCCTCAGCACACTGGCGCCATTTTCCCTCACAGCTCCGTTGGAGGGAAGCTCCCTGGCTCTCCCCTGCAGTCACTACACTACAGAAAGGGTTAAAAAAGAGAGAGGGGCACTAATTAGGCGCAGTATAAACAATACAGCAGCTATAAGGGGAAAAACACTTATATAAGGTTATCCCTGTATATATATAGCGCTCTGGTGTGTGCTGGCAAACTCTCCCTCTGTCTCCACAAAGGGCTAGTGGGGTCCTGTCCTCTATCAGAGCATTCCCTGTGTGTGTGCTGTGTGTCGGTACGTTTGTGTCGACATGTATGAGGAGGAATATGATGTGGAGGCGGAGCAAAATTGCCTGTAATAGGGATGTCACCCCCTAGGGGGTCGACACCTGAGTGGATGAACTGTTGGAAGGAATTACATGACAGTGTCAGCTCTGTACAAAAGACAGTGATGACATGAGACAGCCGGCTACTCAGCTTGTGCCTGTCCAGACGTCTCATAGGCCGTCAGGGGCTCTAAAGCGCCCGTTACCTCAGATGGCAAATACAGACGCCGACACGGATACTGACTCCAGTGTCGACGGTGAAGAGACAAATATGACTTCCAGTAGGGCCACACGTTACATGATTGAGGCAATGAAAAATGTTTTACACATTTCTGATAATACGAGTACCACCAATAGGGGTATTATGTTCGGTGAGGAAAAACTACCTGTAGTTTTCCTGAATCTGAGAAATTAAATGAGGTGTGTGATGAAGCGTGGGTTTCCCCCGATAAAAAAAACTGATAATTTCTAAACAGTTATTGGCATTATATCCTTTCCCGCCAGAGGTTAGGGTGCGTTGGGAAACACCCCCTAGGGTGGATAAAGCACTCACACGCTTGTCAAAACAGGGGCTCTACCCTCTCCTGAGATGGCCGCCCTTAAGGATCCTGCTGATAGAAAGCATGAGGGTATCCTAAAATGTATTTACACAACATACTGGTGTTATACTGCGTCCAGCAATCGCCTCAGCCTGGATGTGCAGTGCTGGGTTGGCGTGGTCGGATTCCTGGACTGAAAATATTGATACCCTAGATAGGGACAGTATATTATTGCCTATAGAGCATTTAAAAGATGCATTTCTATATATGTGTGATGCACAGCGGGATATTTGCCGACTGGCATCAAGAGTAAGTGCGCTGTCCATTTCTGCCGGAAGAGGGTTATGGACACGACAGTGGTCAGGTGATGCGGATTCCAAATGGCATATGGAAGTATTGCCTTATAAAGGGGAGGAGTTATTTGGGGTCGGTCTTTCAGACCTGGTGGCCACGGCAACAGCTGGGAAATCCACGTTTTTACCCCAGGTCGCCTCTCAACATAAGAAGACGCCGTATTATCAGGCGCAGTCCTTTCGTTCCCATAAGGGCAAGTGGGCAAAAGGTTCCTCATTTCTGCCCCCGTGACAGAGGGAGAGGAAAAAGGCTGCAGAAATCAGCCAGTTCCCAGGAACAGAAGCCCTCTCCCGCCTCTGCCAAGCCCTCAGCATGACGCTGGGGCTTTACAAGCAGACAGGGAGGCAGTTTTGGAAGCCATTCACAAGCTGTATTCCCAGCAGGTGATAATCAAGGTACCCCTCCTGCAACAGGGAAAGGGGTATTATTCCACACTGTTGTGGTACCGAAGCCGGACGGCTCGGTGAGACCGATTTTAAATCTAAAATCTTTGAACACTTACATACAGAGGTTCAAATTCAAGAGAAGGGGACTACATGGTGTCTCTGGACATCAAGGATGCTTACCTTCATGTCCCAATTTACCCTTCTCACCAAGGGTACCTCAGGTTTGTGGTACAGAACTGTCACTATCAGTTTCAGACGCTGCCGTTGGATGGTCCACGGCACCCCGGGTCTTTACCAAGGTAATGGCCGAAATGATGATACTCCTTCGAAGGAAGGGAGTTTTAGTTATCCCTTACTTGGACGATCTCCTGATAAGGGTAAGATCCAGGGAACAGTTGGAGGTCGGTGTAGCACTATCTCAGGTAGTGTTGCGACAGCACGGTTGGATTCTCAATATTCCAAAATCGCAGCTGGTTCCGACGACTCGTCTTCTGTTCCTAGGGATGATTCTGGACACAGTCCAGAAAAAGGTGTTTCTCCCGGAGGAGAAAGCCAGGGAGTTATCCGAGCTAGTCAGGAACCTCCTAAAACCGAGCCAAGTCTCAGTGCATCAATGCACAAGGGTTCTGGGAAAAATGGTGGCTTCCTACGAAGCAAGCCCATTCGGCAGATTCCACGCAAGAACTTTCCAGTGGGACCTGCTGGACAAATGGTCGGGGTTGCATCTTCAGATGCATCAGCGGATAACCCGGTCACCAAGGACAAGGGTGTCCCTCCTGTGGTGGTTGCAGAGTGCTCATCTTCTAGAGGGCCGCAGATTCGGCATTCAGGACTGGGTCCTGGTGACCACGGATGCCAGCCTGCGAGGCTGGGGAGCAGTCACACAGGGAAGAATTTTCTAGGGCTTATGGTCAAGCCTGGAGACATCACTTCACATAAATATCCTGGTGCTAAGAGCCATTTACAATGCTCTAAGCTTAGCAAGACCTCTGCTTCAAGGTCAGCCGGGTTGATCCAGTCGGACAACATCACGGCAGTCACCCACGTAAACAGACAGGGTGGCACAAGAAGCAGTCACTGGCAGAAGCTGCAAGGATTCTTCGCTGGGCGGAAAATCATGTGATAGCACTGTCAGCAGTATTCATTCCGGGAGTGGACAACTGGGAAGCAGACTTCCTCAGCAGACACGACCTCCACCCGGGAGAAGGGGGACTTCACCCAGAAGTCTTCCACATGATTATAAACCGTTGGAAAAACCAAAGGTGGACATGATGGCGTCCCGCCTCAACAAAAAACTCGACAGGTATTGCGCCAGGTCAAGGGACCCTCAGGCAATAGCTGTAGACGCTCTGGTAACACAGTGGGTGTACCAGTCAGTGTATGTGTTCCCTCCTCTGCCTCTCATACCCAAGGTACTGAGAATTATAAGATGGAGAGGAGTAAGCACTATATTCGTGGCTCCGGATTGGCCAAGAAGGACTTGGTACCCGGAACTTCAGGAGAGGCTCACAGAGGATCCGTGGCCTCTACCTCTAAGAAGGGACCTGCTCCAGCAGGGACCCTGTCTGTTCCAAGACTTACCGCGGCTGCGTTTGACGGCATGGCGGTTGAACGCCGGATCCTGAAGGAAAAAGGCATTCCGGATGAAGTCATCCCTATCCTGATCAAAGCCAGGAAGGATGTAACCGCAAAACATTATCACCGCATTTGGCGAAAATATGTTGCGTGGTGCGAGGCCAGTAAGGCCCGACGGAGGAATTTCAACTGGGTCGATTCCTACATTTCCTGCAAACAGGAGTGTCTATGGGCCTGAAATTGGGGTCCATTAAGGTTAAAATTTCGGCCCTGTCAATTTTCTTCCAGAAAGAACTAGCTTCAGTCCCTGAAGTGCAGACGTTTGTAAAAGGGGTACTGCATATACAGCCTCCTTTTGTGCCTCCAGTGGCACCTTGGGATCTCAATGTAGTTTTTGGGTTCCAAAAGTCACATTGGTTTGAACCACTTAAAGATGTTGGCCCTGGCCTGGGCCAGGCGCGTGTCAGAATTGGCGGCTTTATTCTGTAAAAGCCCTTATCTGAATTTCCATACGGACAGGGCGGAATTGAGGACTCGTCCTCGGTTTCTCCCTAAGGTGGTTTCAGCGTTTCACCTGAGCCAACCTATTGTGGTGCCTGCGGCTACTAGGGACTTGGAGGACTCCAAGTTGCTAGACGTTGTCAGGGCCCTGAAAATATATGTTTCCAGGACGGCTGGAGTCAGAAAATCTGACTCGCTGTTTATCCTGTATGCACCCAACAAGCTGGGTGCTCCTGCTTCTAAGCAGACTATTGCTCGTTGGATTTGTAGTACAATTCAGCTTGCACATTCTGTGGCAGGCCTGCCACAGCCAAAATCTGTATCGCCCATTCCACACGGAAAGTGGGCTCATCTTGGGCGGCTGCCCGAGGGGTCTCGGCTTTACAACTTTGCCGAGCAGCTACTTGGTCAGGGGCAAACACGTTTGCTAAATTCTACAAATTTGATACCCTGGCTGAGGAGGACCTTGAGTTCTCTCATTCGGTGCTGCAGAGTCATCCGCACTCTCCCGCCCGTTTGGGAGTTTTGGTATAATCCCCATGGTCCTTACGGAGTTCCCAGCATCCACTAGGACGTCAGAGAAAATAAGAATTTACTTACCGATAATTCTATTTCTCGTAGTCCGTAGTGAATGCTGGGCGCCCATCCCAAGTGCGGATTGTCTGCAATACTTGTACATAGTTATTGTTAACTAAATCGGGTTATTGTTGTAGTGAGCCATCTTTTCTAGAGGCTCCTCTGTTATCATACTGTTAACTGGGTTCAGATCACAAGTTATACGGTGTGATTGGTGTGGCTGGTATGAGTCTTACCCGGGATTCAAAATCCTTCCTTATTGTGTACGCTCGTCCGGGCACAGTATCCTAACTGAGGCTTGGAGGAGGGTCATAGGGGGAGGAGCCAGTGCACACCAGGTAGTCCTAAAGCTTTACTTTTGTGCCCAGTCTCCTGCGGAGCCGCTATTCCCCATGGTCCTTACGGAGTTCCCAGCATCCACTACGGACTACGAGAAATAGAATTATCGGTAAGTAAATTCTTATTTTTAATTACCTACCGGTAAATCCTTTACTCGTAGTCCTGTAGAGGATGCTGGGCGCCCGCCAAGCGCTTCGTTATCCTGCAGTGTTTACTTGGTTCAGTACTGCTTTGTTCTTAGTTAAGTACTGCGATATTACTTGGTTCAGTCATGTTATTCAGCTGTTGCTGAGTTTTTTCAAGCTAGTTAGCTTGGTTTGCCTTGTTTGTGTGAGCTGGTGTAAATCTCACCACTATCTGTGTAAAATCCTTTTTTCGAACTTTTCCGTCTCCTCGGGCACAGTTTCTAGAGTCTGGTAGGAGCCTGGGACATAGAGCGAGGAGCCAGCCCACACTATTAAACTCTTAAAGTGCCAGTTGCTCCTAGTGAACCCGTCTATACCCCATGGTACTAATGTGGACCCCAGCATCCTCTATGGACTACGAGAAAAGGATTTACCGGTAGGTAATTAAAATCCTATTTTTGCCTCATATTTGGACTTGGCCTGTAATTGCCCCCTACAGGACGTCAGTTGGCAGCCTGATCACGGCCTCTTTTAGATCCCAACTCCAAAAGATCTATCTTTATTTTCTCTTACGTCCTAGAGGATACTGGTGTCCACATTTAGTACCATGGAGTATAGGCGGGTCCACTAGGAGCCTTGGGCCTTTTAAGAAATCAATAGTGTGCACTGGCTCCTCCCTCTATGCCCCTCCAACCAGACTCAGTTTAGAAAATGTGCCCGGAGGAGCCGGTCACACTTAGGGAAGCTCCTGAAGAGTTTTCTACATTTATTTTTTCTGTTTGTTATTTTCAGACAGTGCTGTTTGGCACCAGCCTGCCTACTTCGTGAGACTTGGGGGGGAGGGGCGGCCCAACCTCTTCCAGGTTTAATGGTCCCGTTCCCCACTGACAGGACACTGAGCTCCTGAGGGTCAATTATACGAGCCCCACCACGGTAAGCGTATGGTCCAGCAGCACGCCGCCACCCCTAACAGAGCCAGAAGTAAGAAGAGTGGTGAGTAGGTGGCCGGTGTCCCGGTTAGCGGGTCACTGGCTGAAATGGTGGCATAAGGGTGTGGAGCGCAGCGCTGACAGGCAGGCTGCGCTCCAGGGCTCAGGATGACATGCTGTGTGAATGTGTTCCACTGTGAGGGGTGTGTTGAGCCACTACTTACATTACCCACACTGGCAAACTAGCTTACAGGGGTTCTAACCCACTGTTAAGCACAATGCATACCTCAGCCAGTATAAAAAGCCGTGAAGACCGTGTGCCATTATGGGGGCGGGGCTTCACTATGAGCGGACCCAGCAGCTCACCAGCACCCTTTTCCCTCTGCAGCTCTACACAGACTGGCGGGGAAGCGCAGCCCCTCCACAAGTACTCCAGCTTGCCTCAGCAGTACCAGGGGGTCATAGAAAAGGGGGGGAGCAGTATTAGAATACTGAGCCTTTCTTAAGAGGGCTTAGTTTGCCACCCAGCTAACCTTATAATTAGCTATAGGGGCGCTGTGTGGCTGGCTCCATCATACTCTGTGTCCCCCTAGGGGGCTCTGTGTTGGTTAACTGTGCTTTTAACCTATTTATCCTGTATGTGTGTGTGTTTTTTTACATTTTACTATGACAAAGGAGTGTGTTTCATGCACAGCAGAGTGTTTTTCTCACTCAGGGGGATCTCTACAGTGTACTCAGGATAGTACACATTCTCAGGCTAGTGGATCCGAACCAGTATGGTTGGATTCATTAAAAGGGATGATCTCAAATATTTCACATAGAATTATCCCAAAATGAGAAGACACAATACTGAACACAATCTGGGGATGACCTGATGAATAGAGATTCAGTGGCCATTCCAGTGTCTCAGACCCCTGCCATTTGTCCACAAAAGCGTACATTGGCCCGAATCATGCAGACTGATACTGATGATGATCAGACATTGAGGAGGGTGAGGTGGACTCGGGAGGGAGGGATGCAGCTTTGTCATAGGGAATACAGGCCCTGATAAAGGCTATTAGAGATGTCCTGCACATTCCTGACAAAGCGACAGAGTCAGCATCTCCATAAAGCTTGTAAAGTGCTCTAAAATGTCCAGGTAGATGGCTGCGTTGACTCTGGACTTAATAAAGCACAGTGGACCAACACCAGCAGATGACATGGCTCTCCAAATCAACACACACAGTGGAAACTTCACACTGGACTTCAAGCATCTTGGATTGTGTGCCTCTCCCTTCTTCCTACATACTCTGGGACCTTGGTTTCCAAATGAGATGCAAAATTTGATCTCATCAGAAAAGAGGACTTTGGACCACTGAGCAACAGACCAGTTCTTTTTTTCTTTAGCCCAGGTAAGACACTTCTGACGTTGTTTGTTGTTCAGGAGCGGCTTGACAAGAGATGGAGATGCTGATTTCATTTTCCAGCAGGACTTGGCACCTGCCCGCACTGCCAAAACTACCAAAACCTGGTTCAGTGACCGTGGGATTACTGTGCTGGATTGGCCAGCAAACTCGACTGACCTGAAACCCATAGAGATCTATGGGGCATTGCCAAGAAAAAGATGAGAGACATGAAATGGAACAATGCAGTAGAGCTGAAGGCCGCTTTTGAAGCATCCTGGTCTTCCATAATACCTCAGCAGTGCCAGAGGTTGATAGAATCCATGTCATGCCGCATTGAGGCAGAAATTCATGCAAAAGGGGTCCAAACCACGTACTGAGTACATATGCATGACTATACTTTTCAGAGGACCGACATTTCTGTATTTAAAATCCTTTTTTTATTAATTTTATGTATTAATAAGATTTTACTTACCGGTAAATCTATTTCTCGTAGTCCGTAGAGGATGCTGGGACTCCGTAAGGACCATGGGGAATAGACGGGCTCCGCAGGAGATAGGGCACTTTAAGAAAGCTTTGGACTCTGGGTGTGCACTGGCTCCTCCCTCTATGCCCCTCCTCTAGACCTCAGTTAGGGAAACTGTACCCAGAGGAGATGGACAGTACGAGGAAGGATTTTTGTAAATCTAAGGGCGAGATCCATACCAGCCACACCAATCACACCATATAACTTGTGATAAACTTACCCAGTTAACAGTATGAACAACAACATAGCCACGGTTCAACCGAAAAACTATAACATAACCCTTATGTAAGCAATAACTATATACAAGTCTTGCAGAAGAAGTCCGCACTTGGGACGGGCGCCCAGCATCCTCTACGGACTACGAGAAATAGATTTACCGGTAAGTAAAATCTTATTTTCTCTGACGTCCTAGTGGATGCTGGGAACTCCGTAAGGACCATGGGGAATAGACGGGCTCCGCAGGAGACTGGGCACTCTAAAAGAAAGATTAGGTACTATCTGGTGTGCACTGGCTCCTCCCTCTATGCCCCTCCTCCAGACCTCAGTTAGATTTCTGTGCCCGGCCCGAGCTGGATGCACACTAGGGGCTGTAACACACACTCCGGTTTTTCCCGGATGGCAAAAAGCCGGACAAACTTTGTCCGGCTTTTTGCCATCCGGGAGAAACCGGCAGTGTCTGTCACACAGGACGGCTTTGAGCCGTGTGTGATGCTGTGCGCATGCGCAGCATCAGACACGGCTTCAGAAAAAACAGTTGTGTGTGAAAGCTCCCCTTCACACACACGGTTTACTGGCTCCAAAGACGGCCCGGCCGCCGGACCTTCCAGTGGTGAGACCCGGCTGCAACCCGGCAGCCGGGGCCGTGCAGTATGATGGGACCCTAGCCCTCACACTGTTAACTACAATGCCGGCACGGGAAAAAGCCGTCCGGCTTTTTCCCGGCCGGCAAAAGCCGGGTAGTGTGTTTCAGCACTAAGGGCTCTCCTGAGCTTCTAGAAAGAAAGTTTAAAATTAGGTTTTTTTATTTTACAGTGAGACCTGCTGGCAACAGGCTCACTGCAACGAGGGACTAAGGGGAGAAGAAGCGAACCTACCTGCTTGCAGCTAGCTTGGGCTTCTTAGGCTACTGGACACCATTAGCTCCAGAGGGATCGACCGCAGGACCCGTCCTTGGTGTTCGTTCCCGGAGCCGCGCCGCTGTCCCCCTTACAGAGCCTGAAGCATGAAGATGGTCCAGAAAATCGGCGGCAGAAGACTTCAGTCTTCACCAAGGTAGCGCACAGCACTGCAGCTGTGCGCCATTGCTCCTCATGCACACTTCACACTCCGGTCACTGAGGGTGCAGGGCGCTGGGGGGGGCGCCCTGAGCAGCAATAAAAACACCTTGGCTGGCAAAATAATCACAATATATAGCCCCAGAGGCTATATATGTGATAATTACCCCTGCCAGATTCCATAAAAAAGCGGGAGAAAAGTCTGCGAAAAAGGGGCGGAGCTATCTCCCTCTGCACACTGGCGCCATTTTCGCTTCACAGTGTAGCTGGAAGACAGCTCCCCAGGCTCTCCCCTGTAGTTTTCAGGCTCAAAGGGTTAAAAAGAGAGGGGGGGCACAAAATTTAGGCGCAATATTGTTTATACAAGCAGCTATAGGGGAAAATTCACTCAGTGATAGTGTTTATCCCTACAGTATATAGCGCTCTGGTGTGTGCTGGCATACTCTCTCTCTGTCTCCCCAAAGGGCTGTGTGGGGTCCTGTCCTCAGTCAGAGCATTCCCTGTGTGTGTGCGGTGTGTCGGTACGGCTGTGTCGACATGTTTGATGAGGAGGCTTATGTGGAGGCGGAGCAGATGATGAAAATGGGATGTCGCCCCCTGTGGGCCGACACCAGAGTGGATGGATAGGTGGAAGGTATTAATCGACAGTGTCAACTCCTTACATAAAAGGCTGGATGACGTAACAGCTATGGGACAGCCGGCTTCTCAGCCCGCGCCTGCCCAGGCGTCTCAAAGGCCATCAGGGGCTCAAAAACGCCCGCTCCCTCAGATGGCAGACACAGATGTCGACACGGAGTCTGACTCCAGTGTCGACGAGGTTGAGACATATACACAATCCACTAGGAACATCCGTTACATGATCTCGGCAATAAAAAATGTGTTACACATTTCTGACATTAACCCAAGTACCACTAAAAAAGGGTTTTATATGTGGGGAGAAAAAGCAGGCGGTGTTTTGTTCCCCCATCAAATGAGTGAATGAAGTGTGAAAAAGCGTGGGTTCCCCCGATAAGAATCTGGTAATTTCTAAAAAGTTACTGATGGCGTACCCTTTCCCGCCAGAGGATAAGTTACGCTGGGAGATATCCCCTAGGGTGGATAAAGCGCTCACACGTTTGTCAAAAAAGGTGGCACTGCCGTCTTAGGATACGGCCACTTTGAAGGTACCTGCTGATAAATAGCAGGAGGCTATCCTGAAGTCTGTATTTACACACTCAGGTTCTAGACTGAGACCTGCAGATAGTGCTGCTGCAGCGTGGTCTGCAACCCTTTCAAACAATAAGACGTCGTCTTATATATGAGGGATGCACAGAGGGATATTTTGCCGGGTGGCATCCAGAATTATTGCAATGTCCATTCTGTCAGGAGGGTATTAGAGACCCGACACTGGACAGGTGATGCTGACTTTAAAAGGCACATAGAGCCTTATAAGGGTGAGGAATTGTCTGGGGATGGTCTCTGGGACCTCGTATCCACAGCAACAGCTGGGATGAAAATTTTTTACCTCAAGTTTCCTCACAGCCTAAGAAAAGCACTGTATTATCAGGTACAGTCCTTTCGGCTTCAGAAAAGCAAGCGGGTCAAAGGAAAAAGCTGCACCAGTCAGCCAGTTCCCAGAATCAAAATTCTTCCCCCGCTTCCTCTGAGTCCACCGCATGACGCGGGGGCTCCACAGGCATAGCCAGGTACGGTGGGGGGCCGCCTCAAAAATTTCATCGATCAGTGGGCTCGCTCACAGGTGGATCCCTGGATCCTTCAAGTAGTATCTCAGGGGTACAAGCTGGAATTCGAGGCATCTCCCCCCCGCCGTTTCCTCAAATCTGCCTTGCCGACAACTCCCTCAGGCAGGGAGGCTGTGCTAGAGGCAATTCACAAGCTGTATTCCCAGCAGGTGATAGTCAAGGTGCCCCTACTTCAACAAGGACGGGGTTACTATTCCACACTGGTTGTGGTACCGAAACCGGACGGTTCGGTGAGACCCATTTTAAATTTGAAATCCTTGAACACATACATTAAAAAATTCAAGTTCAAGATGGAATCGCTCAGGGCGGTTATTGCAAGCCTGGAGGAGGGGGATTACATGGTATCCCTGGACATCAAGGATGCTTACCTACATGTCCCCATTTACCATCCTCATCAGGAGTACCTCAGATTTGTGGTACAGGATTGCCATTACCAATTCCAAACACTGCCGTTTGGACCGTCCACGGCACCGAGGGTCTTTACCAAAGTAATGGCAGAAATGATGATACTCCTTCGAAAAAAGGGAGTTTTAATTATCCCGTACTTGGACGATCTCCTTATAAAGGCGAGGTCCAAGGAGCAGTTGTTGGTCGGAGTAGCACTATCTCGGGAAGTGCTACATCAGCACGGATGGATTCTATACGTTCCAAAGTCACAGCTGGTTCCTACCACACGCCTACTGTTCCTGGGGATGGTTCTGGACACAGAACAGAAAAAAGTGTTTCTCCTGCAGGAGAAAGCCAAGGAGCTGTCATCTCTAGTCAGAGACCTCCTGAAACCAAAACAGGTATCGGTGCATCACTGCACACGAGTCCTGGGAAAAATGGTAGCTTCTTACGAAGCAAAATTCCATTCGGCAGGTTCCATACAAGAACCTTTTAGTGGGACCTCTTGAACAAGTGGTCGGGATCGCATCTTCAGATGCATCGGCTGATAACCCTGTCTCCAAGGACCAGGGTATCTCTACTGTGGTGGCTGCAGAGTGCTCATCTTCAAGAGGGCCGCAGATTCGGCATACAGGACTGGGTCCTGGTAACCACGGATGCCAGCCTTCGAGGCTGGGGGGGCAGTCACACAGGGAAGAAACTTCCAAGGACTTTGGTCAAGTCAGGAGTCGTCCCTACACATAAATATTCTGGAACTAAGGGCCATTTACAATGCCCTAAGTCAGGCAAAACCCCTGCTTCAAAACCAGCCGGTACTGATCCAGTCAGACAACATCACGGCAGTCGCCCACGTAAACCGACAGGGCGGCACAAGAAGCAGGATGGCGATGGCAGAAGCCACAAGGATTCTCCGATGGGCGGAAAATCACGTCTTAGCACTATCAGCAGTGTTCATTCCAGGAGTGGACAACTGGGAAGCAGACTTCCTCAGCAGACACGACCGACACCCGGGAGAGTGGGGACTTCATCCAGAAGTCTTCCAACTGTTGGTAAACCGTTGGGAAAGGCCACAGGTGGACATGATGGCGTCCCGCCTAAACAAAAAACTAGATATTGCGCCAGGTCAAGGGACCCTCAGGCGATAGCTGTGGACGCGCTAGTGACACAGTGGGTGTACCAGTCGGTTTATGTATTCCCTCCTCTGCCTCTCATACCAAAGGTACTGAGAATAATAAGAATACGAGGAGTAAGAACGATACTCGTGGTTCCGGATGGGCCAAGAAGAGCTTGGTACCCAGAACTTCAAGAAATAATATCAGAGGACCCATGGCCTCTACCGCTCAGATAGGATCTGCTACAGCAGGGGCCCTGTCTGTTCCAAGACTTACCGCGGCTGCGTTGGACGGCATGGCGGTTGAATTCCGGATCCTAAAGCAAAAGGGCATTCCGGAGGAAGTCATTCCTACGCTGATAAAAGCCAGGAAAGAAGTATCCGCAAACCATTATCACCATATTTGGCGAAAATATGTTGCGTGGTGTGAGGCCAGGAAGGCCCCAACAGAGGAATTTCAGCTGGGTCGTTTTCTGCACTTCCTACAGTCAGGAGTGACTATGGGCCTAAAATTGGGTTCCATTAAGGTCCAGATTTCGGCTCTGTCGATTTTCTTCCAGAAAGAACTGGCTTCACTGCCTGGAGTTCAGACATTTGTAAAGGGAGTGCTACATATTCAGCCCTTTTTTTGTGCCTTCTGTGGCACCTTGGGATCTCAACGTGGTGTTGAGTTTCTTAAAATCACATTGATTTGAGCCACTTAAAACTGTGGATTTGAAATATCTCACGTGGAAAGTGGTCATGTTATTGGCCTTGGCTTCGGCCAGGCGTGTGTCAGAATTGGCGGCTTTGTCATGTTAAAGCCCTTATCTGATTTTCCATATGGATAGGGCAGAATTGAGGACTCGTCCCCAGTTTCTCCCTAAGGTGGTATCAGCTTTTCACTTGAACCAACCTATTGCAGTGCCTGCGGCTACTAGGGACTTGGAAGATTCCAAGTTACTGGACGTAGTCAGGGCCTTAAAAATTTATATTTCCAGGACGGCTGGAGTCAGGAAAACTGACTCGTTTTTTATCCTGTAGGCACCCAACAAAATAGGTGCTCCTGCTTCTAAGCAGACTATTGCTCGCTGAAATTGTAGCACAATTCAGCTGGAGCATTCTGCGGCTGGATTGCCGCATCCTAAATCAGTAACAGCCCATTCCACGAGGAAAGTGGGCTCATCTAGGGCGGCTGCCCGAGGGGTCTCGGCTTTACAACTTTGCCGAGCTGCAACTTGGTCAGGGGCAAACACGTTTGCTAAATTCTACAAATTTGATACCCTGGCTGAGGAGGACCTTGAGTTCTCTCATTCGGTGCTGCAGAGTCATCCGCACTCTCCCGCCCGTTTGGGAGCTTTGGTATAATCCCCATGGTCCTTACGGAGTTCCCAGCATCCACTAGGACGTCAGAGAAAATAAGATTTTACTCACCGGTAAATCTATTTCTCGTAGTCCGTAGTGGATGCTGGGCGCCCATCCCAAGTGCGGATTGTCTGCAATACTTGTATATAGTTATTGCCTAACTAAAGGGTTATTGTTGAGCCATCTGTTGAGAGGCTCAGTTATGTTTCATACTGTTAACTGGGTATAGTATCACGAGTTATACAGTGTGATTGGTGTGGCTGGTATGAGTCTTACCCGGGATTCAAAATCCTTCCTTATTGTGTCAGCTCTTCCGGGCACAGTATCCTAACTGAGGTCTGGAGGAGGGGCATAGAGGGAGGAGCCAGTGCACACCAGATAGTACCTAATCTTTCTTTTAGAGTGCCCAGTCTCCTGCGGAGCCCGTCTATTCCCCATGGTCCTTACGGAGTTCCCAGCATCCACTACGGACTACGAGAAATAGATTTACCGGTGAGTAAAATCTTATTTTCTCTAACGTCCTTGAGGATGCTGGGACTCCGTAAGGACCATGGGGATTATACCAAAGCTCCCAAACGGGCGGGAGAGTGCGGATGACTCTGCAGCACCGATTGAGCAAACAGGAGGTCCTCCTCAGCCAGGGTATCAAACTTATAGAACTTTGCAAAGGTGTTTGTCCCCGACCAAGTAGCTGCTCGGCACAACTGTAATGCCGAGACCCCTCGGGCAGCCGCCCAAGAAGAGCCCACTTTCCTAGTGGAGTGGGCCTTTACCGATTTCGGTAACGGCAATCCTGCCGTAGAATGCGCCTGCTGAATCGTGTTACAGATCCAGCGAGCAATAGTCTGCTTTGAAGCAGGAGCGCCAACCTTGTTGGCCACATACAGAACGAACAAAGCTTCAGTCTTCCTGATTCTAGCCGTTCTGGTCACATAAATCTTCAAAGCCCTGACTACATCCAGGGACTCGGAATCCTCCAAGTCCCGTGTAGCCACAGGCATGACAATAGGTTGGTTCACATGAAAAGATGAGACCACTTTTGGCAGAAAGTGAGGGCGAGTCCTCAACTCTGCCCTATACACGTGAAAAACCAAGTATGGGCTTTTATGTGATAAAGCCGCCAATTCGGAAACACGTCTTGCCGAAGCTAACGCCAACAACATTATCACTTTCCACGTGAGGTATTTCAACTCCACAGTTTTGAGTGGTTCAAACCAAGGTGACTTGAGGAAACGTAACACCACGTTAAGATCCCAAGGCGCCACCGGAGGCACAAAGGGAGGCTGAATATGCAGCACGCCCTTCACAAAAGTCTGTACTTCAGGAAGAGAGGCTAATTCTCTTTGAAAGAAAATGGATAAGGCCGAAATCTGGACCTTTATGGACCCTAATTTTAGGCCCAAAGTCACTCCTGTTTGAAGGAAGTGAAGTAGACGGCCCAAATGGAACTCCTCCGTAGCAGCAGCTCTGGCCTCACACCAAGAAACATATTTCCGCCATATACGGTGATAATGTTTTAACGTCACGTCTTTCCTAGCCTTGATCAGGGTAGGAATGACTTCCTCCGGAATCCCCTTTTCCGCTAGGATCCGGCGTTCAACCGCCATGCCGTCAAACGCAGCCGCGGTAAGTCTTGGAACAGACAGGGCCCCTGCCGCAGCAGGTCCTGCCTTAGAGGAAGAGGCCACGGATCCCCTGCGAGCAACTCTTGCAGCTCCGGATACCAAGTCCTCCGTGGCCAATCCGGAACAATGAGTATTGTTCTGACCCTGCTTCGTATTATTCTCAACACCTTGGGTATGAGAGGAAGAGGAGGAAACACATAGACCGATCTGAACACCCAAGGTGTCACCAGAGCGTCTACCGCTACCGCCTGAGGGTCCCTTGACCTGGCGCAATACCGCTTTAGCTTTTTGTTGAGACGGGATGCCATCATGTCGATTTGAGGCAGTCCCCAACGATCCGTGATCTGTGCGAAGACTTCTTGATGAAGTCCCCACTCTCCCGGATGCAGGTCGTGCCTGCTGAGGAAGTCCGCCTCCCAGTTGTCCACCCCCGGGATGAACACCGATGATATCGCGCTTACATGGCCTTCCGCCTAGCGTAGAATCCTGGTCGCTTCTGCCATGGCCATTCTGCTCCTTGTTCCGCCTTGGCGGTTTATATGAGCCTCTGCCGTGACATTGTCTGACTGAATCAGAACCGGTTTTCTCTGAAGCAATTCCTCCGCTTGACGCAGGGCGTTGTATATGGCCCTCAACTCCAGGACGTTGATGTGGAGACAAGACTCTAGGCTTGACCAGAGACCTTGGAAATTTCTTCCCAGTGTCACTGCTCCCCAGCCTCGGAGGCTTGCGTCCGTGGTCACCAGGACCCAGCCCTGAATGCCGAACCTGCGACCTTCTAGTAGGTGAGCACTGTTCAGCCACCACAGGAGAGATACCCTGGTCCTGGGAGACAGGGTGATCCTTTGATGCATTTGTAAATGGGACCCGGACCACTTGTCCAAGAGGTCCCATTGAAAAGTCCTCGCATGGAACCTGCCGAAAGGGATGGCCTCGTAGGAAGCCACCATCTTCCCCATGACCCGCGTGCACTGATGCACTGAAACCTTTTTTGGTTTTAATAGGTTCCTGACCATGGCTATGAGTTCCTGAACCTTTTCGATCGGAAGAAAAACCTTTCTGGTCTGCGTCTAGAATCAGCCCCCAAAAGGTCAGACGCGTTGTAGGGACTAGCTGGGACTTCGGTATATTGAGAATCCAGCCGTGTATCTGCAACGTCTTCATGGACAGAGACACGCTGTCCAGCAACCTCTCCCGAGATCTCGCCTTTATGAGGAGATCGACCAAGTATGGGATAATTGTGACCCCCTGCCTGCGCAGGAGCACCATCATTTCCGCCATTACCTTGGTGAAAATTCTCGGGGCCGTGGAAAGCCCAAACGGCAACGTCTGAAATTGGTAGTGACAGTCCTGCACTGCAAGTCTCAGGAACGCCTGATGCGGGGGGAATATCGGAACATGAAGGTAAGCATCCTTTATGTCCGGGGACACCATCCAATCCCCCCCCTCCAGGCTGGCGATGACCGCCCTGAGTGATTCCATTTTGAACTTGAACCTCTTCAAGTACAGGTTCAGAGATTTCAGGTTTAAAATGGGTCTGATCGAACCGTCCGGTTTCGGGACCACAAACAGGGTTGAGTAATATCCCTCTCCTTGCTGGAGATGAGGAACTGTGACAATCACCTGTTGAATATACAATTTTTGGATTGCTGCCAACACTAGCTCCCTCTCTGACGGGGAAGCCGGCAGAGCCGATTTGAAAAATCCGCGAGGAGGCAAGTCTTCGAATTCCAGCCTGTATCCCTGAGAAACAATTTCTAATGCCCAGGGATCCACCTGTGAGTGAACCCAGACGTGGCTGAAAAACCGAATACGAGCCCCCACCAGATCTGCCTCCCCTCGGGAAGCCCCAGCGTCATGCGGTGGACTTTGCAGACGCAGGGGAGGACTTCTGCTCTTGGGAACTAGCTGTGTGCAGCTTTTTTCCTCTGCCTTTCCCTCTGGCCACAAAGGATGATCCCCGTACCTTCTTGTTTTTATTGGAACGAAAGGACTGCATTTGATAATGAGGTGTCTTTTTTTGTATGCTGCGGGGGGACATAAGATAAGAAATTTGACTTACCAGCCGTAGCCGTAGAGACAAGATCCGAGAGGCCGTCTCCAAACAACTCCACCCCTTTGTAAGGCAAGGACTCCATATGCCGCTTTGAATTGGCATCTCCCGTCCACTGTCGGGTCCACAAGAGCCGCCTAGCAGAAATAGACATAGCATTTATTCTGGAGCTTAATAAACAAATGTCTCTCTGAGCATCCCTCATATACAAGGCAGCATCTCTGATATGCTCTATGGTCATATGAATGGCATCCCTATCTAAGGTGTCAATTTCCGTAGATAAGGAATCTGCCCATGCCACAACCGTACTACAATCCCAGGCAGACGCCATAGCCGGTCGAGCAATAGTACCGGAATGATTATAAATGTGCTTTAAGGTAATTTCCTGCCTGCGATCAGCAGGTTCCTTGAGGGAAGCCGTATCCTGAGAAGGCAGTGCCACCTTTTTGGACAAACGTGTCAGCGCCTTGTCAACTTTTGGCGAAGATTCCCAGCGTATCCTATCAGTTTGTGGAAAAGGATACGCCATGAGAATCCTTTTGGGAACTTGTGGTCTCCTATCCGGAAATTCCCAAGCCTTTTTGCACAAGTCACTTAATTCAAATGAGGATGGAAAAGTGACTTCAGGCTTTTTCCCTTTATACATGTGTACCCTCGTGTCAGGGACAGGGGGTTCCTCAGTAATATGCAAAACCTCTTTAATGGCAATAATCATGTACCGTATACCCTTTGCCACCTTCGGCTGTAATTTTGCATCTTCATAGTCGACACAAGAGTCAGTATCTGTGTCATCGATCTGGGATATGGTGCGCTTCTGAGACCCCGAAGGACCTGGCGCCCCAGGGACAGGCATGGACTGGCTACCTGACTGATCCCTAGCTTCTGCCTTGTCTAACCTTTTATGCAATAGATTGACATTTGCATTCAAGACATTCAGCATATCCACCAATTCCGGTGTCGGCGTTGCCGACGGCGACCTGACATTCAAGCACTCCCCCTCCACATTAAGCGAGCCTTCCTCGTCAAACATGTCGACACACGCGTACCGACACACTTCCCACACACACAGGGAACCCCTTTCCTGAAGACAGTATCCCTGTCAAGGCCCTTTGGAGAGACAGAGAGAGAGTATGCCAGCACACACCCCAGCGCAATGACCCTGGAGACCAACACAAAATGTTTTTCCCCAGCAGCGCTGTATAATATGTAAACCGCCAATTATGTGCCCCCCCCCCTCTCTTTTAAGCACCCTTTCACCGTGTGTAAGCAGGGGAGAGTCCGGGGAGCTTCCTCTCAGCAGTGCTGTGGAGAGAAAATGGCGCTGGTGAGTGCTGAGGGAGAAGCCCCGCCCCCTCGGCGGCAGGCTTCTGTCCCGCTCAAACTTAGTAAAATATGGCAGGGGCTCTTTTATATACATGTACAGAGCCCACCTGTACATGTATATAGTCTTTTTGCCATGCAGAGGTTTATATTGCTGCCCAGGGCACCCCCCCCCCCGCACCCTGCACCCTTACAGTGACCGAAGTATGTGAGGTGTATGGGAGCAATGACGCACAACTGCAGTGCTGTGCGTTACCTCAGTGAAGCTGAAGGCTTCTGCCGCCTGACGACTTCTGTCTTCTGTACTTCTAGCTCTGTGAGGAGAACGGCGGCGCGGCTCCGGGGGTGGACGCCCAGTAAGAACCTGCGTTCACCCCCTCTGGAGCTAATGGTGTCCAGTAGCCGAGGAAGCAGAGCCTATCTTTGACAAGAAGGTCAGCTCCTCTCTCCTCAGTCCCTCGATGCAGGGAGCCTGTTGCCAGCAGTGCTCCCTGTGAAAAAGTAGTAAAAGGTAGAAAAAAATCCAAACAAAAATGCTTCTAGGCAGAGAACTCTGGAGAGCTCTCTGCAGTGCACCCATCTTGCTCTGGGCACAGTGTAAAAACTGAGGTCTGGAGGAGGGGCATAGAGGGAGGAGCCAGTGCACACCCAGAGTCCAAAGCTTTCTTAAAGTGCCCTATCTCCTGCAGAGCCAGTCTATTCCCCATGGTCCTTACGGAGTCCCAGCATCCTCAAGGACGTTAGAGAAATTCAAATTTTCTGAGATTTTGGATTTGGGGTTTTCTTAAACTGTAAGCCACAATCATCAAAATTATAACAAATAAAGGCTTGAAATATCTCACTTTGCATGTAATAAGTCTATATAATATATTAGTTGATCCTTTTAAGTTGAATTAATTAAATAAATGAACTTTTGCACGATATTCTAATCTTCTGAGTTTCACCTGTAAATAAAGAAGTCCAGGAACAGAGCATTATGGCTCTCCTGGAAAGGGTCATGTTGGGAGGTTAGACAGAGTTATGCTGTCATAAATGCGACTGCATCAAAAGAAGTTCTGAATCAGCCCCACAGTATGTACCAGGACTATAGAGTCATCTGCATAGCTAATAGCTGTTTTTGTCCCATTTAGTCATTTCCACCTGATTGTAAACTGTTGTATGTGGATTTAGGTGGCACTATGCGGGTATTCAGTAGTAGACAGTAATGAGATGTGAATCCTGCCCCTACCTTTGCAGCCTGGCTGCAGACGCAGGGGGGCATCAACAAATCAGCAATGCCAATGCAATCCAATTGCGATTGCATCACTGCTGCATGCTGGGCGGCCTTGCCCTTTGCTGGGGATCCCAGCATGCGATCGGAGCCAGTTACAGTTTTGCTAAAATAGCAAAACTGCAACTGAAGCTGAATGAGGGCCCATGGCATCTTTCTTTTGAGTAGATGACCCTATGCAACCCAGGGAGGATAATGGTATGTCATGCGTATCTATGTAATCACAATTATGCTTGCACCTAAGTGTTTAAGCCAGTATTGTGATTTTGTTATAGCCACAATATATGAAAATGAGTAACAAAGGGCAGGTACAGTATAGACCAAGTTTTGAAGCATTTGTGACTTTTGAGGGGTGGTGCTCAGTGTAGCTGCACAAGAGGCTGATAGCCCACAGTACTGCACCAAAGTAGCCGTGTGCTTGTTATTACATATTACATTTCCAGAGCTATAGAAGACATGAATATGGGGCAAACAAAATAGTACAATGGAAAACATTCAAATTGCTAAATGGGAACTCCAATACCAAATCAGACACTGGTTGACTTGTCTTTCTTATTTTATTGTTGAAACACCACATACATAAATACATACATAAAAACATACATATCTATATTCATCTATTAATTTCATTGTGTGTGTGTAGATAGATAGATAGATAGATAGATAGATAGATAGATAGATAGATAGATAGATAGATAGATAGATAGATAGATTGATTGATTTATATAAATATATATATATATATATATATATATATAGTTTAAGGTAGATAGGAAGTTTGAGAGATATACAAATTTTGAGGTAGATACGAAGTCTGAGGTAGATACAAAGTTTGAGGTAGATACAAAGTCTGAGGTAGATACATTGTTTGAGATAGATACAAAGTTTGAGGTAGATACATTGAGGTAGATACAAAGTTTGAGGTAGATACAAAGTCTGAGGTAGATACATTGTTTGAGGTAGATACAAAGTATGAGGTAGATAAATGTTTGAGGTAGATACAAAATTTGAGGTCGATACAAAGTTTGAGGTAGATACAATGTATGCGGTAGATGCAAAGTTTGCAAAAGATACAGTTTTCTCTAAATACAAAGTTTACGAAAGATACAAAGTATCAGGTAGATACAAAGTTTGAGAAAGATACAATTTTTTGTAGATACAAAGTTTGCAAAAGATACAAAGTTTTCTCTAAATACAAAGTTTACGAAAGATACAAAGTATCAGGTACATACAAAGTTTGAGAAAGATACAAAGTTTGAGATAGATACATTGTTTGAGGTAGATACAAAGTCTGAGGTAGATACAAAGTCTGAGGTAGATACATTGTTTGAGGTAGATACAAAGTTTGAGGTAGACTCAAAGTTTAAGGTACATGCAAAGTTTGAGGTAGATAAATTGTTTGAGGTAGATACAAAGGTTGAGGTAGATACATTGTTTGAGGTAGATACAAAGTTTGAGGTAGATACAAAGTTTGAGGTAGATGTAAAGTCTGAGGTGGATACATTGTTTGAGGTAGATACATTGTTTGAGGTAGATACAATGTATGCGGTAGATACAAAGTTTGCAAAAGATACAAAGTTTTCTCTAAATTCAAAGTTATGAAAGATACAAAGTATCAGGTAGATACAAAGTTTGAGAAAGATACAATGTTTTTTTTTATAGATACAAAGTTTGCAAAAGATACAAAGTTTTCTCTAAATACAAAGTTTATGAAAGATACAAAGTATCCGGTAAATACAAAGTTTGAGGTAGATACAAAGTATGCGGTAGATACAAAGTTTTTTCTAAATAAAAAGTTTACAAAAGATACAAAGTATGAGGTAGATACAAAGTTTGAGAAAGATACAATGTTTTCTCTAAATACAAAGTTTACGAAAGATACAAAGTTTCAAGTAGATACAAAATTTGAACTTTGAGAAAGATACAATTTTTTTGTAGATACAAAGTTTGCAAAAGATACAAAGTTTTCTCTAAATACAAAGTTTACGAAAGATACAAAGTATCAGATACATAAAAAGTTTGAGGTAGATACAATGCATGCGGTAGATACAAAGTTTGCAAAAGACACAAAGTTTTCTCTAAATAAAAAGTTTGCGAAAGATACAAAGTGTCAGGTAGATACAAAATTTTAAGTTTGAGAAACAATGTTTTTTAAGATACAAAGTTTCAAGTAGATACAATGTATGCGGTTGATACAAAGTGTCAGGTAGATACAAAGTTTGCGATAGATACAATGTTTGCGGTAGATACAAAGTATCGGGCAGATATAATGTTTGTTTATGACATTAGATGTCCACCTTGGGCATCCCATCAGCTTCTTCCAATCTCCTGCACCCAGAAGCTGCGTTTTCCTCATCAATCATCTCCCTAAAAAACAAACTTTGATCAGTGAATGGTATTTAAAAAGAAACTTTTCCCATCTACAAGTACACAAGTCTGAGTAGGACACGATATTAATATTTATGCAAATGTTCAATGTTTTATAACTTTTTTTTTAAACATATGTTTTTTGTTTGAAAGCAGACATAAAATAGAATATGACGGTACAAAACATCAATGTCAAAGCATCCATACCATAAATATCCAGAAATAATTTCCATGAAAGCACCACATTGCCATGAATATACAGATGTAGCCATGCTCATTTTACTGCGATGTGGCATGCTGCATAACAGAATGCGGCATGGCGTACCAGGCTGTGACTATTCGCAGCTGGCGATCAATTTAATGGAGCGATCACCGGCTGTGAGTATTCGCAGCCTGGCATGCCATGCAGCAAGCTGTGTTGCAGCATGCTGCATCACAGTATAATGAGCATGGCTGCATCTGTATATTCATGGCACCGTCAGAGCCTCCAGATGACCTCGACCACAGCTGTATTGTAAATACCTTACAAAGACTGACAACAGAATGCCTACCCCATATGAACCCTGTCTGATCTCCATGAATAACAGAGGGAAGAATACATTTGACTCTCTCTGACATTATTTTTGTTAGGGTTTTATAATCTATATTTAAGAGAGAGATTAGACCTGTAGGATCCAGGAAGTTCTGGGTCTCTGCCTGGTTTAGGTAGTACCTTCAATGTGGGAGTAATAAAATGTACTGGTAAGGTATGAATAGATATTTTAGAGTTATAAACAATGTTTTATAACTTTTAACTATAAAGTGGCACAGGGCATGTGGCCCAGAGTCACGGTACTGATTGAGACTTGTGGAGATGTATTGGGTTCTCCTGGGTGGCAGCTATTCAGATGTCCTGTTTGTGTTATAGGAGTGCTGTGGGCATGTGACCAGGGATGGGCTGGCAGGGCTATTACCCTGAGTCTTGTGATATTGGAGTGTAGCCGCAGTCACCCTGCCAGTGCTGCCTCTGTGTACTGGTGGTCAACAGCTGCCGGGCACTAGGACCCAGCATCTTCTGCGCATGCACGGCTCATCACTGCGTCTTTACTCTACGCTGCACTGCTGCAAGGAAGAGGAGCATGCAGCCTAATAAGAAGGTAAATTAGAGGGGGTTGGCTCTTGAGGTGACTCAGTAGTATAATGATAGCTACTAAACACAGTATGAAAAGCTATTTCCATACAGAAGATGACGGGAACTTTACAGCTTTTGGGCCTAGAGCACAATGCTGCTACAGGAAATGATCTCATCCTATGGGAAATGAATAGAGAGGCAGAGTTTCTGTAGCCCCAGGTGCAGGCAGATATGGAGGTGCTGTTTCTACATCATAGCAGAGACCCGAAACCTACCCTAACAACCAGAACATGGAAGATGCACATATTCCATTGTATCTGACATCAACTTACCTGTGAGGGGAGTCTGTGCTGGTTACTATGGGCATGTCACCATCCGGGTCCATGCAGTCAGTGGAGGGCAGGCTCTCTGCCACCATCAGGCTAGCCTGGGGGATCTCATGTGGTGGCTCCTGCACCTCAGCTTCCTCAAGCAGTTCTTCAGGCTTGGTCTCACACACCTATGGTAACAGGTACCCAGTGAGAAATGATAAAGGCAATGGAGACATTTCCACCCCAAACTATGTTTTAAAATATAACTGGAAGAAATGCAGATATAAAGCATCAGTAAAATGTGTTCCTGGTTCTATGTGTGAGAGCAGAAGAGGAAACCAGCAACCTGTAAAGCTACAGACATACAGCGGTGTCCTTTTCTGTTGTTGCCGCGATGTATATGCTCCCGCTCTGCATACCTTACAATGGGACTGGTCATTCACTTTAATATAAGCCCAGCCGCAATGTGTACGCATCATGATCCCGCTACAGAACACTGCTATAAGCACTAGAGCTGTAGCAGGACACATCTGTAGGACCTGATTCCCCGGTTACTCAGTTACTTAAGTGCAAAAATCTGCAAATGCCAGTGTAAGCATTCCCCTTGTGTTCTTCCTTGGGGGCTGAGCAAACCCTGCAACACCCACTTTTCTTATCTCAGCATTGCTCATGTCCACTGGTGTATATGATCACTGCACCATCGGACAAACATGGACTCCTCTAGCAGCCCCTGACTGGTGCAGAGTCTCCCGCGTCACTTTCTGTAATAATGACTAATGTGACTGCCAGAGAGACATGCCCATGGCACTACCTTCAGGTCACCTCCCAGTCTCCACCCTGAAACACCCAGGTATGATAAGCGCCATCTCGGGTAGTAGCATTTTCATATGCAGGTGCGCACACCATCACACTCACACTTCGTGCACAGTAAGTGTTTCCAAGTCTCGTGCAGTAGCAAAGAATCGCTCATCTGCACAAACATCGCCGCTTTCATATCAGGAAATCACCAGCACCATGTTCTATCAGATAATGAATTCATCTAAACTAGTTTTGTTATTGGTATGAATAACATATTTGCTGATACGGGTCATACCATGTGTATCATTGGTTTCCCCTTTTCAAACTGTTGCTTGTGGAAACTGTTCAGTAATAAAACAAACAAGACACAATGGGAGGTATGCAAATGATATACTGTATCATGCCCAATCTGCTTCCTAAAATTTTCCCAGTTATTGCACATATCGCGCCCATAGTAATAAGGTTTAGCTGTGTAAAGGGTTAGGTACTTCGCTACCCCGGGAGTAGCAAGCTGAAATGATGATACCACCCCCCCCCCCCCCAGGGCAGAAACAGAATGGGTGTGGAAGGGGGTGAAAGGAATTGAATACCACACAATGTGCTATGGTTCTGTGACCCCAAGTGGCAGTATACCAATGATTTGTGACCCAATATGCCAATGTGCCATTGTTCTGTGGCACCGAGCGGCAGTGTGAAATCATTCTGTGACCCCTGCTGGCAGTATGCCATTGTTCGCTTACCTCAAGTAGCAATGTTCCAATGTTCTGCGACCCTAAATGGATATGTGCCTTTGTTCTCTGACCACAGGGGGGCAGTGTGCCATTGTTCTGTGACCCCATGTGTCAGTGTGTGATAGTTCTGTAACAAGAGCCATTGTGCCATTGTTTTGTGACAAGTGGCAGAGTGCCTTTGTTCTGGAACATCAGTTGGCAGTGTGCCATTGTTTTGAGATCACAACAGAGTTCCACATAATGTGTCATACGTATGACAGTCAAGTTATCCAAGAAATAGAGTCTGTGACTACACTTCTTGTGATCCCAACACACAGATTGTAGACACTCAACTACATAAAATGATGGTGGTCGACTCATCAGAGTGTCTCTGTATTTTTGGCAATCACTGGAATGGTCTTGTATAGAATAGTGGTCACTGGGATGCTTTCTGTATTGTATGTTATTCACTGGGAGGCAATCTGTATGTTACATTATTTAATGGGATATTATTTGTATAGTATGGCATTAACAGGTATTCTCTCTGTATGTTATGTGGTCACTAGGATGCTCTCTGTGATGTATGGTGGTCTGTGTCCTGAGAGGCTGCACTGACAGTTTGTCTTTGTTCTCTGTTCTAACCTTTAAATAAATTAGAATTTTATAGGTTTACAGACTTTTATACCTCACATCATGGGGAAAAAGGGAATAAAAGCATAATTATGTTTTACAAACTGTAATAATACTGGCCATGTCTTCACATACCTTGTCCGTATTGGTGTGTTCACATGCGTTCGATGTCTTGGCATATTCATTAAGCAGCTCTGCCATGATCTTATTGCAGATCGCTTGCTGCTTCACTCCATCAATGTCAGGAGCCACACTATACAGAGAGAGAAGTATTAGTCCCCCTGTCACAGTCACTGTATTCCAGATCCCCATAATGCGGTCTCCCCAGTTATAGCGGCATATTCTGCACTGGAGGAGGTATGTTACTTAGAGACTGGAGGGGTGGCACAGCCGGGAGACATCACTCACACTATTCCTTGCCTACTGAGGGTGACTTAGCTCATTTCACCAACCCCAGTCACCACTGCAAAAACTAAGGGAGCCCTGTGGGGGCAATGACTGACATATTCCAGCAGCCAGTAACATCAACTACAGTAAATTAAAAATAATTAAAGGAACCATCAAATTAGCCTTTAAATAGTACTTCAAAAACAAAATATTATAGAAAAAAATAGCATTTTGTAACATTTACATATATTACAAAGTTACAGAGTTTGGAGGAAAGTGCACATAACCATTGTATATTTGTATATTTCATTATTCTTGTTAATGCTTGGAACCCAATGTGTAATCCATGGAGCCCTCATAGATAGCTGTGAGCAGGGGCTGCTCACTTGAGGTTTAATGGCAATAATCATTGGCCCCTACATGAAACAATGGATGCTGACATCTCTCATTGCATATTACACAGGAACATGGATCTCTCCTACGTAGGTTACATTCCCGGCAGAGGCGGAACTACCATTGGTGCAGCAGGTGCATTTCACTGGTGCCCCTTCGGACTAAGGGACCCACTGCTGCCCAGACCAGCACTGAGTTATCCACTGGACCCCCACACATCATTTTGAGATATGTCAGATGAATGGCCCAGTGCAGACAGCAAGGTAGGCCCCACTGCCTGAGGGACCTGTCCCTTACCTTAGGTAGGCGGAGCTGACCTTGTGTGTGTCAGACTGATAGAGGAGTCCTGCCACCTATCAGCACTGATGATCACAGCCACTTACTGCCTCTAATTAACAGACAGCTGTACATTTTTTATTTTTTTTTAAACATATATTTATTGAATTTTTTAGCAAAAGCAATACAGAACAGACAGGCATGGAAAAATATTGAGAATTTCAATAAGACATAACGATTGCAGTGACAACATGAGAGACACAGCTGTACATATTTCCTGATTCACTGCTGTCTTTGAATGAAAGGCAGCTCACAGCCGTGTAACTGGTGCTATCAGAGTCTGCCTGATTGAGTGCCAAACTGAGGAAAGCACAAGGGGTTGGGGCCCTGTCAGGCACAGAGCAAAGGCTGCTGTGTTCCTGCCTCCATGAAGGTACATGCCCCCTGTTTGCCACACCGCACAGAACACTGTGCTTGCAGCGTCACCCGTTGCCTGCCTCTGTCACCCTTTGACTCTCCCTGTCACCCGCTGTCTCTCCCTGTCACCCACTGCTGTGTGGCATATTGTGATTTTGGGTTGGGGTGGAGGAAGGGGCCCAAATTATATTTTTGCACTTGGGCCCACCACTCACAAGTTCCACCACTGATTCCCAGGTGTGTCACATTAGGTGTCAGTGCTTGTAGTAATTGTTATCGTGTAGTAATGTAGTAATTGTTAACAGTGACGTCCTATCTCCACGTATGAACGTCTCAGATACAAATATTTCTCATATATTGGCCAAAGCAGGTAAGGCCAGACGTACATTTCATCTTATGCCAATGTATTTAGCAGAACTCTGCTCATTGTATTGCAGTTGCAAATGCCCATCTCCCCTTAATAAATCGTCTCACATTTATGATCATTTTCCTTAATGCCCTTATAATAATACCCAGCTTATCGCCAACAGAGACACGTCCCTAAAAGCCATGCCTCTCACAGCTTGTTATATAGAACACTATGGGGACGGCTGCTGCCAGCGCTGTTACTCACAGAGGAAAAGATCTCTCAATATCTCCTGTTTCATAGCTTTGATAAGTAGGCGGGAAATGTATTTCTCCCACAGACATATCTTATATAGATCTCACAGAGATTCACAGTACATATGTGTCCTGGGTGTGGCATACATTCATAATGTCAACATGAGAATGTCAGCATGGTCTTACTATCGACATGCTTGGCATCTTGATGTTGACCACATCAGCAATCATCACGTCGACACTGATGAAATGTCAACATGATTAGAAAGTCCACCAAATGTCCCTGGTGGTCTGGTGACATACATATACATAAACTTATAAAAGGTTCCTATAATGAGACTTTCATGCAAACATCAGAGTAATACTATATTCAATCTTACCGGAAGCAGTTTGGTCCAAACACTATGGCCAGATTGTTGGCATCCATTTTGTTGTCTGCACTATGTGCAGCCACCTGTGCCAGGAAATGGCAGATGTAATTCAGCAGGCGGTAATGGGCTTCCGGCAACTCCTTTATCACTTCCATCCAGCTGCGTTCCGGTGGTGTGTCTCCTTCATTCTCTGTGATAACAACAAGCAACAGTCTGAGCGCACACTCCAGAGCAATCCCAGTCATGTAGGGCAAGAAATGCTCTATATCATTAATCCATTCCAATTGTAAGCTACTGTAATGTACCTGACGTGAAGTAATGTCTGTAGACCACTGGGTGAGACTAATAATAATACTAATAATAATAATAATAATAATCATCATCATCATACTAATAACAATAAAGGCCTTAAATGAATCTGTTTTTGTTAATTCTCATTTATAAAAACCCCATGAGATTTGCTACCACAGGAGGAAAATCCTCCAAGCATCTGTGCTGCTACTTCTGAATGTCACTAAGCTGAGTGTGTTGCCCATTTTCTGCCTGGTGAGCTGCATCCCAGAACGCTATTATTCAGTCCTCGTAGTCACAGTCATTTCCATAATGTCACTTCATGTTTTATTGGCCCAGCAGCATCATAGTTACTGTTATGCTGGTCCCTTATCCCTCGTCATTGTCACCTGAGGGGACACGGTGCACATCTATGGCAGAGTCTCTGTAGCATAGGTAACATCACCTAATACCTGCCACTAGCTACATGTTACTCAGTGCCCATATGTAATGTGTGCCCGCCAATCTCTTTCTGTGCTTACATTTATTACAGATATCTTTTAAAAAAAAATTATCTAGAACTTTGTCCACGGTTTTGAGGTCCTTAAATTGCTGTATGATATGTAATACAAATTGCACTCACCCTGGTAACACTGCATAAGGTTGGGAAGTACTGCAGTGGAGATTAGCCCGTCCGGGATCTCTCTGAGGAAGAGCTTCAGGAGACTGGCAGCGGCAGGGACATTCCCTTGCTCCGGTAGCGTCACTGGTTCACTCCGGTCATATCTGTCACGGAGTTCATTCACCAGTTTGACGTTTCCGTTTACTCGGAAGATGCCTTCATAACTTATCCCTGAAAGCATACAACATATAAACTTCTTACAGAGTGACACTTACTTGTTCTTTCTATGGGGTATATGTAATAGGTTGTGAGTTCTGTGAGGAGGCCCAATCTCACCTGTAGACTAGTGGTATAAAGTGGTATAATGTAAAAGGTAAAAACAGTCACATGAACACATTACATTTGTAATAAGAACATCAATAAATATAAGGAGAATTAGTACACTAAGGGGGAGATTTACTAAGCAGTGATAAAAGTGGAGAAGTGAGCCAGTGGAGAAGTTGCCCATGGCAACCAATCAGCATTGACGTAACATATATAATTTGCATACTATAAAACTATACAAAGCAGCTGATTGGTTGCCATGGGCAACTTCTCCACTGGCTCACTTCTCCACTTTTATCACTGCTTAGTACATGTCCCCCTTTTTGCCCAATTCAGCATGAATTGCATTAGCACGGAAAATGCTATTTGCCGATTTCTACACTTCTGTACATGTGCACATGCTGCTGCGCACAGGCACGAGGACGGCGGGGTCGAGTCGACGGAGCGGCATTGTGGAGTTTTTCAGGTGATGATGCAGCATGTGGGGGCGTAGTACAGACAACGAAGGTGTGTCCGGACCATTTGCAGGGTGGGCTGCGGTGGCTGCATGACGTCACCAAAACATGGTGGCCCGGCGACTGCCTTCGCAGCCTATGCTACCCTTAAGATGTGAGTGCATTGCTGTTTAGCGATGCGCTCGCATTTCAGCAGAGAGGGGAGAATCCAGCATGTGGGGTGGCCTTGCCCTGTGCTGGATGGTCCCCTGCATGCTAGAGAAAGGAGCTGTAGTTTTGCGATTTCTCGGAAAACTACAACTCATACTGAATTAGGCCCTTAATGCAGATGATACCAGTAACATTAATCAACAGTCAGGGGAGATAATAATTTGCTGGTATAAGCACAGACAGTTACTCCTGACTGTAATGAGAGAAACATAACGTTAGCTCCGCAGAGGTTTCATTCATATAACATAGCACAGACATCAGTCAGGTGATCAGGGGAACCTAGGAGACAGCATGGACAGAGCGCTATAACAGAGCTGAGAGGAGTGGAGATTAGCACCACACTAGCACTACCCACTATATACAGGGAGGAGAGCGGCGCAGCTGGGTGCAGACAGCGCAATCAATGCAACACGTGACAAGCACCAGATTCATCTGTATAAGAATCTACCTATCTCTTCATTCACAGCAAAAGGGTTCACAATGCAGAACAAATACCCAGCAGCAAAGTAAAGACAAATGTGACTTTAGAGCACTAGACCCATTATATCAGTAAGTGTTATAGGTAAGTGATTATATATATAAATAATCAGCCTATGCATAACAGATAAGGAAAGCTTACCTTCACTGCGCAAGTACTCCACAATGCTCCACACCACTGCTGGCACTCCATCCATCACCAGGCCGTCTTTCTCCAGCTCAGCGAGTGGCACACCAAACACCTTCCCGCTGGGTATGGGGGGCTGTTCTTTGCCAGGGTGTGTTGCCACTCCTTTTTTCGCCTTCTTCAGCCTCGCAGTTTTGCTTGGCTATAGGGAGCAGAGAGAAGAAGAGACATCATGAGCTGTGGCTACATAAGACTCCGCAGTACAAGCATTCTCTGCCATGGAAGCAATAATACAGAACAGGGCAGAGGAACCAGCAGTAACTTTACCAATGTGGATTATAACTTATTGTTACAGTTATAATAATGATGGTAATGTATCAGTGAGGCACCAGGAGGCATGGGCAGTTAGTGACAGTTAGAGTTGTGCGTGAGGAGAAGGGGCAGGAGACAGCTGCTGGCAGGAGGAGGCGCACACTTCAGCCGTTACCTCAGTGCCTCATACAGCCAAAAATGAGATGGGGGCTGCATGTGTGATAGAGGCAGAAGTGCTGAAGAACCACAAAGCCCAGCAAGGGGAGATGGACGCTTCAGTGCCGATACTGTGAGAGCCTGTGAGGCTAATGGTGAAACGTGAGTCTTACACTATACAACATGCCCACATTATGAGACACTGCTGCCTAGGATTTGTGCAGGGGGAGATATAGGAGATGCACATAATGGTGTAAATATCTCAGGTCCTGTGCTGGGGAGGAACTGGGAGGAGCGTAAATAAATCTCCATTGTTTGTGAATGAGAGACGGTCTGTGCCCATGTTACTGTAATGCCCGTGTGCACTGCACCCCCTGCCCCATACCACCTATGTGTTCCTACATGAATATTACTATAAGGCCCACGTGAACAGGACCCCTCTGGTCACCTTTGCCCACACCCAAGAGCTAACCAGGACTAACATGAGTGAAAGGCGGAGGTGCATCACCCACCCATGGACACTTAGGGTGAGATTCAAATGATATATCACGCCCAATTTCCTTTCTAAAATGATCTCCGTTATCGCACATATTGCGCCCATAGTAATCAGGTTTACTGTGTAAAGGGTTGGGTGCCTCACTACTCCGGGGGTAGCGAGCTGAAATAATGATACAACGTCCCTGAGGGCAGAAACAGAACGAGTGTGGAAAGGGGTGAAAAGAATTGAATCTCCCCCCTAATGGTACATCCAGTGATAGGGAGCTACATTTAAAAAGTGTTTTCTTAGATTTTATGTTCAATGCATGTAAATAAAAATTGTTGCCATTGAGTTAATTGGTACAATATACCTATCTCCCCATATTTACGCCTGCAAAACTGAGACAAAACATCGCCCATTCTGCCCCAAAACACCCACTTTTGGGTGATCTCCGCCCCTTTTGCGGTCTGTGAAAATCCTCTATATGTGCAGCGTGCAACAAATAAATATAAAAGCGCACTTACCTTTTTCCATGGTGTCGGGAGGCACATTTTACAGCAAATGCAGCCCATAGCTGCACACAATTTAGAGATTAACTCTAAGGTCAACAATAATTCAAATTTTAAAGAATAAGCCGAGAGCAGAAAATCAGCTCCTCGTCCTGGAAACACTAGAGGGTCCCAGGTAATAGAACCACCGTGTCACAGAACAGATATGATGTCATAATAACTGTAGCACAAGTGTGCTGTGATTGGATAGCAGCCATGCAGCACAAATTTGCATAAAAACATAGTTTTATATTGTAAATCAGCACAAGAGTAGACATAATACAGTTACTATGAAGGCAATCTTTATGTATTGATTAACGGGCCCGAAAACATTATTATCTCATGGGGCAATATTATTTGAAGAACATATTAGAAGGGCAGGGGGGCAGTTGGGGGAGCCTTTGATCACTCACTGCTCTGCTTAGCAAAGCAGCGAGTGATTTCTCAATAAATGCCGTGCGCACGCACACAGCATCTATTCAGTGAGGGGAAGTGAGCCGGGGGCTGCCCAGCTGCTACGGGTGCGCAGGGCACGCCCCCAAAATGTCAAAAACAGGTCCGTGTTGCGAGGCCACACCTACTCTGATGCCCCGCCCCTCGCATACGGGCCACACACCCTTTTCGGGTCGCACAGAGGTCCCGAGTCGCTGAGGACAAAAGTTGGGAGTTATGAATTAATGTATAATCATAATAATATTTATTATTAGGGTAACATTAGTTGATCACTAATAGGGGTAATAAAAATTTAATCATGTTTCTCTTTGTAACTCTGTCCGGGCTCATACTTGACAGGCCAGCATAGGCTTCTTGTTTCCCCATTCATTAACCCTCTCCTCCTCCCCCCCCCCCATTATTCTCCCAGTTATATTTCATTCAAGTAAAAGTGATAAAACCTCAGTAGTATTACTGAATCATGTCATAGTTTTAGAGTAACTTTCTCCCTCTTTTTATATATTCCTATGGGGGTCATTCTGAGTTGATCGCACGTAGCAACGTTTTGCTGCCCGTGCGATCAACTCGCCCCCGCCTATGGGAGAGGGCTTTTTTGCATAGCAAGGCTGCGAACGCTTGTGCAGCCGTGCAATGCAAAAACATTTTGTGCAGTTTCTGAGTAGCTTTCAACTTACTCCCCGCTGCGATATCTTCAGCCTGTCCGGTCCCGGAATTAACGTCAGATAACCGCCCTGCAAATGCCTGGACACGCTTGCGTTGGACTCACCACTCCCAGAAAATGGTGAGTTGCCTCCCCGGAACGCCTTCCTCCTGTCAATCTTCTTGCGACCGCGACAGCGATCGCTTTCTTCGTTCTTCTTGTCGTTGCCCAGCGACCAACGCCGCACCTACGCACTGCAGCCACCGCGCATGCGCAGAACCGACCTGTTCACACCACTGCAAAAAACAGCAGCGTGCGAATGACCCCCTATGTTTGGATTGTTGCCACAGTTTCGCTTGGTGTGCTAAGTTTATTTGCATTGTCTGTTACTAATATGCTCTTGCCAGAAATAAAGAGATTTAAAAATATATCTTTATGACAGGCAACAATTATTATTTTATAGCAACACAATTATTATTTTATGGTACTATAGATGGCACATCATGTAATATTACATTGTACATTACACATGTAATATTACATTACATTACACATCATGTAATATTCATTGTTGCCCACGTCATTAAGTCACCCCATTAGCTATACATTAATTTTGCCTCCTAAATAAAATGAATAAATGATATTGCTCTAGTAATCAAGTTATATATTAACTAGTTTCAGCACTGGGGGTAAGTTAAGTAAATCTGTAATAAGATTATGGTCTTTGAGATAAGCGTTTTTTGTGGGCATATTGGTGGTCATTCCGAGTTGTTCGCTCGTTGGCGATTTTCGCTATGCTGCGATTTATTGCTAACTGCACATGTGCATGGTACGCAGAGCGCATGAGCTAAGTTATTTAACACAAAACTTAGTAGATTTGCTGGTGTTTGTGCGGCGATTTTCAGTCGCACTGCTGATCGTAATTGATTGACAGGAAAGGGACGTTTCTGGGTGGCAATTGAGCGTTTTCTGGGAGTGTGCTAAAAAATGCAGGCGTGTCAGGGAAAACGCGGGAGTGTCTGGAGAAACGGGGGAGTGGCTGGCCGAACGCAGGGCGTGTTTGTTACTTCAAACCAGGAACTAAACGGACTGAGCTGATCGCAATCTAGGAGTAGGTCTGGAGCTACTCAGAAACTGCAAGAAAATATTTAGTAGCAATTCTGCTACTCTTTCGTTCGCTATTCTGCTATGCTAAGATACACTCCCAGAGGGCGGCGGCCTAGCATTTGCAATGCTGCTAAAAGCAGCTAGCGAGCGAACAACTCGGAATGAGGGCCATTATACTCAGAGGCGTAACTAGGGTTTTTGGAGCCCAGGGCAAGATTAGGAATGGCGCCCCCCCCAAAAAAAAAAGAAAGAAAAGCCTTATAAAGAAATTGTGTGCGCGTGCCGCAGACACGCAGCAGAAAACAATGGGCGTGGTCACATACCTGAAGGGGCGTGGCCACTGGAAATGGGGCATGGCAACATGACACGCCACCTGTTTTACGTCCCACTGTGAACATTCATTTCAATTCAGCATGCACCTTACGTGTATGATGGTTTCTAACGATATGGAACCTCTGAAGAACTGTATCCTCTGAGGCAGAAGGCGTCTTCAGTCGATAATCACTGTTCATATAGGAGATCCCATCATCCAGAAGATGCCTGTTTGTGTAGAAATATTAACAAGGTCAGCATCATGCAACAGCGGTTCAACAAGACTCACATCCTGCCCCCCGTGTCATATCCTGCCCCCTGTGTCTCTCAGCCACACCATCATCTCCCTCTAGTGTCATCTCTCAGTCACACAATCACCACCCCGTGTATCATCTCTCAGCCACACCATCACCTCCTCCTGCGAATTCGCTCAGCACACTATCACCTCCCCATGCATCGTCATTCAGCACACCATCACCTCTCCCTACGTCATTATTCAGCACACTGTCACCTCCGCCTGTGTCATTATTCAGCACACCGTCACCTCCCCCTGCGTCGTCATTCAGCACACGCCATCGCACTCTGTGTCTCTGTGTGTTTCCCATGCGCTGTGAGCTCATGCTGCTGATGTCAGGGAGGCTGCACCGCACCTGAGCGCTCTGTGATGGCATTCTGGCAGAGAGGGCGGGACATATTAAAATACATTGCCGCACCTAGCCGCCTACCGCAGCGATGTACTAACATATGCGATTAACATCACAATGTGGTAGACGAGCCCCCCTGCGATGTTGAATGGAGATACTCACACTGCTGGTGGGGTCATGGAGACACACTGGTGAGGGGATGTGGGGCATAGAGACACATACTGGAGGGGAAGGGGGGCATGGATTCACACACTGCTGGTGGGGGCATGGAGACACACTGGTGGAGGGAGAGGAACATGGAGACACACACACTACTGATGGGTAGTAGGGGGGCATGGAGACACACTGGTGGGGGTAGGGGAACATGGAGATACACACACTGCTGATGGGGGGTAGGGGGGCATGGAGACACACTAGTGTGGGGAGGGGGCCATGGAGACACACACTACTGATGAGGGGGAGGGGGACATGGAGACACACATTGGTGGGGGAAGAGGGACACAGACACACACACACACACACACACACACACACACACACACATTGCTGATGGGGGAGGGGGACATGGAGACACACTGGTGGGGGGAGGGGGACATGAAGACACACACTGCTGATGGGGGTAGGGGGACATGGAGACACATGCAGTCAGGGTCAAACACACACACACACACACACACACACACACACACACACACATTGCTGATGGGGTAGGGGGACATGGAGACACACTGGTGTGGGGAGGGGGACATGAAGACATACACTGCTGATGGGGGGAGGGGGACATGGAGACACATGCAGTCAGGGTCAAACACACACACACACACACACACACACACACACATTGCTGATGGGGTAGGGGGACATGGAGACACACTGGTGTGGGGAGGGGGACATGAAGACACACACTGCTGATGGGGGGAGGGGGACATGGAGACACATGCAGTCAGGGTCAAACACACACACACACACACACACACACACACACACACACACACAGAGAGGTGCCCTCACCTTGAAGACTTGTAGTCACCAACAGCTGCTCCCTCCTCTTCCACGCTGCCAGCCAGGGCCCAGGAGAAGAGCTGTAGAAGATGCCGCTGTAGCTACTCCCCCTACTCGGGTCAGATGAGCATGTGCTGGGCCTGTTAAATCTGTTACTTGTATTTCAATAAGAGTTTTTAATGTAACCAGGACACAGGGAGTGTTGTATGCTTCTTTACTTTAGAAGAACAGGAAACTAAAGAACACAGAAATAGATTCATACACCAACTAATACAAATACAAAATAAGATCCGTTGTACCCTTCCACCAGAACACATATACAGCAATGGGAACTATATACACCACACTCCTCCCAACTTAGATAAATGCAGACATGAAAATGTTAGCACTAAGCAATGTATACGTTACCCCAGAAGGCTACAAATCAAGCCTTTGAGGTGCTATACAAACTCTGTCTGGATACCGATGTTTAACTCCCAGAGTGACTGACTGCTTCACCGTTATCACACTAGAAGGTTCAGGATCAGTTGTTACTAAGGGAACCTCATGCTCAGGTAACTCCATAACAGGTTTGGGAACAGTCTCTGTATCTGTCCCAGAGGGGTACATTTCCTCCACAGTGTCAGGAACAGTCTCTGTATCAGTTCCAGAGGGGTATACATAAACCCCCACATCACTGGCTTGACTATCTCCAGCTGTCGACGTACAGTCAGTTTGCCTCCCAGCCTCAATGATTTGATCAAAGTGGCGACGCCACAATTCTCCTCCAACTTCAATCACGTATATCAGAGGGCCGGATTTGGAAGAAACTATTCCTGGTTGCCATTTGTCTGCTCTGTAATCACGGACAAGCAGCTCTTGGCCAATGTGGAAGAACCGAGTAGGTTTCTGATAAACTGATTGAAACTGTTTGTTATATACCTTCCGCCTCACATCCGGTTTTAGCAAGTACCACTGAGACCGTAAGTTCCGTTGCATAAAGAGCACCGCAGGAGGCTGACCGGCAGTGGAGTGCTCAGTCCTACGATATATAAACAAGAAGTTGTCAATCTTGTGTTGCAAAGGTAGATGTTCATGGTGCATGGACTTGATAGCTTTTTTGAATGTTTGGACAAATCTCTCAGCCAAACCGTTAGTTGCTGGATGGTGTGGAGCTGATGTAAAATGTTTAATTCCATTGTCTTGCATGAACTTTTTGAATTCCATGGACACAAACTGTGGCCCATTGTCACTGCACACTTGCTCCGGTAGACCATTTCTAGCAAAGATGGTTTGCAGCACAGCAATTGTTTTCTCAGAAGTAGTGGATTTCATCTTTATTACCTCTGGCCATTTTGAATGAGCGTCCACTGCAATAAGAAACATACAATCCATGAATGGACCAGCAAAGTCAATATGTACCCGCTGCCATGGAGATGAAGGCCATTCCCAGGGGTGTAACGGGGCTAAAGGTGGTGCATTTTGAACTCTTTGACATCCTTCACACCCTTTTGTCAAAGTTTCAATTTGACCATCGATTCCTGGCCACCACACATAGCTTCTAGCAAGATTCTTAATTTTTACTGTGCCTAGGTGACCCTCGTGCAAATTTTCCAAAACTGTTTAGCAGTTTAGGTGGTATTACCACTCGGGACCCACACAATAGAGTTCCTTGACAGACAGAAAGCTGATCTCTCCTGCCCGAAAACCCGTAATATTGAGCATCGCCATGTTTAGGCCAACCTTTGAGAGTTAAGTCCATTACTTTTGATAGTACCGGGTCTTTCCTTGTTTCCCGATTGATCATGGCATTGGTAATAGATAGCTGTTCCATCAACATATTGTGATACACTTCCAGGGGGTCTCCATCACTGTCCTCCCTCCTAACTTTGGGGCAAGGGAGAACGCGATAGACAATCAGCGTTGCCATGTAATTTTGTTCCTTTAAACTCAATGTCGTATGTATGAGCACCTAGGAATAATGACCAACGTTGAAGCCGAGCTGCTGTCATGGCTGGGACTCCCTTGTGGGGGTTAAAAATTGATACCAGTGGTTGATGATCCGTAATTAATGTAAACCTTTGCCCATACAAAAATTTATGAAATTTCTTCACTCCCCATACTAAACTTAAGGCCTCTTGGTCAATTTGTTCATAATTCTTCTCTGCCACTGTCAAAGACCGTGAAGCAAACGCTATTGGCTTCTCGCTACCATCTCTCAGTTGATGTGATAACACTGCTCCAATGCCGTACGGTGACGCATTACACGCTAGCCTGATGGGTAGTTTCGTATCAAAATGAGTAAGGACTTAAGGGACAATTCCAAGTTGATCGCAGCAGGAATTTTGTTAGCAGTTGGGCAAAACCATGGCTCTCATTCCGAGTTGTTCGCTCGCAAGCTGCTTTAAGCAGCATTGCACACGCTAAGCCGCCGCCTACTGGGAGTGAATCTTAGGTTAGCAAAATTGCGAACGAAAGATTCTCAAAATTGCGAATAGAAATTTCTTTGCAGTTTCTGAGTAGCTCGATACTTACTCTGCCACTGCGATCAGTTCAGTCAGTTTCGTTCCTGGTTTGACGTCACAAACACACCCAGCGTTCGGCCAGACACTCCCCCGTTTCTCCAGCCACTCCCGCGTTTTTCCCAGAAACGGCAGCGTTTTTTCACACACACCCATAAAACGGCCAGTTTCCGCCCAGAAACACCCACTTCCTGTCAATCACACTCCGATCACCAGAACGAAGAAAAAACCTCGTAATGCCGTGAGTAAAATACCAAACTTCTTAGCAAATTTACTTGGCGCAGTCGCAGTGCGAACATTGTGCATGCGCAATTAGCGGAAAATCGCTGCGATGCGAAGAAAATTACCGAGCGAACAACTCAGAATGAGGGCCCATGTGCACTGCAGGGGAGGCAGATTTAACATGTGCAGAGAGAGTTAGATTTGGGTGTGGTGTGTTCAATCTGCAATCTAATTTGCAGTGTAAAAATAAAGCAGCCAGTGTTTACCCTGCACAGAAACAAAATAACCCACCCAAATCTAACTCTTTCTGCACATGTTATATCTGCCTCCCCTGCAGTGCACATGGGTGGTCATTCCGAGTTGTTCGCTCGCAAGCCGTTTTTAGCAGCTTTGCACACGCTAAGCCTACGCCTACTGGGAGTGAATCTTAGCTTCTTAAAATTGCGAACGAAAGATTCGCAATATTGCAAAAAGACATCTCTGTGCAGTTTCTGAGTAGCTCCAGACGTACTCGGCATCTGCGATCAGTTCAGAGCTTGTCGTTCCTGGTTTGACGTCACAAACACACCCAGCGTTCGCCCAGACACTCCTCCGTTTCTCCAGCCACTCCCGCGTTTTTCCCAGAAACGGTAGCGTTTTTTCACACACACCCATAAAACGGCCAGTTTCCGCCCAGAAACACCCACTTCATGTCAATCACATTACGATCGCCTGAACGAAGAAAAAGCCGTGAGTAAAATACCTAACTTCATAGCAAATTTACTTGGCGCAGTCGCAGTGCGAACATTGCGCATGCGCACTAAGCGGAAAATCGCTGCGATGCGATGAAATTTACCGAGCGAACAACTCGGAATGACCCCCATGGTTTTGCCCAACTGCTAACAAAAATCCTGCTGCGATCAACTTGGAATTACCCCCTTTATCAGATGTAATCAATCTTTTTGTTTCTGAGAATGCTTTCTCACAGTCTTTTGTCCACTTCCATCGTGCATTTTGTGACACAGACTGTGGCTGGGGTGCTTGTAGTACTGCCTCAATTTTATCATTTGATTTGTGCATGCCTTCTCTATCAATCACATGTCCACAATATGAAATGCTTTCTTGGAAAAATGCACACTTATCTTTAATTACGCTGAGTCCATATTCCTGTAGTCGGTTAATACTTTTTCCAAATTATTTAAATGGTCCACATCATCTTTGCCTGTTACAATTATATCATCCAGGTAACATTGCGTACCTGGTATTCCTTGTAGGACTTGATCCATTGCTCTCTGCCATAATGCTGGGGCAGAAGAAAGTCCAAACATAAGACGGTTATATTGTAATAAACCTTTGTGAGTATTGATGGTTAAATATTTCTTAGATGCCTCCTCAATTTCCATTTGCAAGTACGCTTGAGCTAGGTCAATTTTGGAGAAGCGGTCGCCCCTGAGAGAGCTGCAAAGATGTCCTCTATTTTAGGTAAAGGATACTGCACAGTCCGTAGTACTGGATTTATTGTCATTTTGAAATCTCCGCAAATATGGATGCTTCCCATTTTGTCTTTCTTTACTATTAGAACTATGGGCGTAGCCAGGGCCGTAACTAAGTGTGTGCCAAGTGGGCTTGGCACACAGCGCAGTAGCCCTGAGGGCGCACGGCCAGCAGCATGTAATGAGTCAAATTGACTCATTACATGCCGCCTGTTCTGTGCTGTGCGCCGCCGCGCTGTGGAGGGAGAAGAGAGCAGAGCCGGGAAGGTGAGAAGGAGAAGGAGGGAGGGGGACTGGAGCCGCAGCAGCGCTATTTCATTGGTAGTAAGCGCCGCTGCAGCAGCCCCCTCTCCTTCCGTATTGGCTGCCTGGCGCTGCTGTGGATGCTGGAATGTGGTTCCTCCATTCCAGCATCCACAGCAGCGCCAGGCAGCCAATACGGAAGAAGAGGGGACTGCTGCAGCGGCGCTTACTACCAATTACATAGCGCTGCTGCGGCTCCAGTCCCCCTCCCTCCTCCTCCTTCTCATCTGCCTGCACTGAGGAAGCTGCACGAGGAGCCTGTCAGCGGGGAGATGGTAAGTATCTCTCTCTCTCTCTTTCTCTCTCTCGGACACCGTCTGCCATAATGTGTAAAAAGGGGGCCTGGCAGCCGCAATGTGTAAAAAGGGGGCCTGGCTGCCGCAATGTGTAAAAAGGGGGACTGGCTGCCAATATGTGTAAAAAGGAGGACCGGCTGCCGCAATGTGTAAAAAGGGGTACACCATCTGCCGTAATATGTAAAAAGGGGGCCTGGCTGCCGCAATGTGTAAAAAGGGGACTGGCTGCCGCAAAGTGTAAAAAGGGGGACTGGCTGCAGCAATGTGTAAAAAGGGGGACTGGCTGCCGCAATTAATAAAAAGGGGGACGCTGGCTGCTGCAATGTGTATAAAGGGGGACTGGCTGCCGCAATGTGTAAAAAGGGGGACGCTGGCTGCTGCAATGTGTATAAAGGGGGACACCATCTGCCGTAATGTGTAAAAAGGGGGATGCTGTCTGCCGTAATGTGTAAAAAGGGGGATGCTGTCTGCCGTAATGTGTAAAAAGGGGGACTGTCTGCTGTAATGTGTAAAAAGGGGGACGCTGTCTGCTGTAATGTATAAAAGGGTCTCTACCTGGTGTAGTGGCGCTACTGTGCAGCGTAATTTGAATAATGAAGACTACTGTGCACCGTAGTATGAATTGCTATTATTTTGTGGCCACGCCCCTTCCCCATAAAGCCACACCCCTATATATTCATCTTACATGGGGGGGTTGGGGGGCGTCGATGTCGTTTCTTGCACACAGGGCTAAAATGTAGTGATGAGCGGGTTCGGTTCCTCGGAATCCGAACCCGCCCGAACTTCAGCTTTTTTTACACGGATCCGAGCGACTCGGATCTTCCCGCCTTGCTCGGTTAACCCGAGCGCGCCCGAACGTCATCATGACGCTGTCGGATTCTCGCGAGGCTCGGATTCTATCGCGAGACTCGGATTCTGTATAAGGAGCCGCGCGTCGCCGCCATTTTACACGTGCATTGAGATTGATAGTGAGAGGACGTGGCTGGCGTCCTCTCCGTTTAGAGAAGAAATAGATAGGAGAGTGAGAGTGAGACAGTGACACTTCATTTACTGGAGCTTAGGAGGAGTACTCAGACAGAGAGTGCAGAATTTTGCTGATAGTATTAGTTAGTTATACTAGTGACAGAGTGAGACAGTGACACTTCATTTACTGGAGCTTAGGAGGAGTACTCAGACAGAGAGTGCAGAATTTTGCTGATAGTATTAGTTAGTTATACTAGTGACTGACCAGTGACCACCAGTGCAGTTTTATATTATTTAATATAATCCGTTCTCTGCCTGAAAAAACGATACACAGTGACTCAGTCACATACCATATCTGTGCTCAGCCCAGTGTGCTGCTGCATCATCTATGTATAATATCTGACTGTGCTCACACAGCTTAATTGTGGGGGAGACTGGGGAGCAGTTAGGTTATAGCAGGAGCCAGGAGTACATATTAAAATTAAACAGTGCACACTTTTTTTCTGCAGGAGTGCCACTGCCAGTGTGACTGACCAGTGACCTGACCACCAGTATATAGTATACTATATTGTATTGTGAATGTCTGCCTGTAAAAGTTAAACACACGTCGTGTGACTTGTATGGTGTTTTTTTATTCTATAAAATAAAAAACTCATTCTGCTGACAGACAGTGTCCAGCAGGTCCGTCATTATATAATATATACCTGTCCGGCTGCAGTAGTGATATATATATATTTTTTATATCATTATTTATCATCCAGTCGCAGCAGACACAGTACGGTAGTTCACGGCTGTAGCTACCTCTGTGTCGGCACTCGGCAGTCCATCCATAATTGTATACCACCTACCCGTGGTTTTTTTTTTCTTTCTTCTTTATACATACTACATCTCATTATCATCCAGTCTATATTAGCAGCAGACACAGTACAGTACGGTAGTCCACGGCTGTAGCTACCTCTGTGTCGGCACTCGGCAGTCCGTCCATAATTGTATACCACCTACCCGTGGTTTTTTTTTTCTTTCTTCTTTATACATACTACATCTCATTATCAACCAGTCTATATTAGCAGCAGACACAGTACGGTAGTCCACGGCTGTAGCTACCTCTGTGTCGGCACTCGGCAGTCCATCCATAATTGTATACCACCTACCCGTGGTTTTTTTTTCTTTCTTCTTTATACATACTACATCTCATTATCATCCAGTCTATATTAGCAGCAGACACAGTACAGTACGGTAGTCCACGGCTGTAGCTACCTCTGTGTCGGCACTCGGCAGTCCATCCATAATTGTATACCACCTACCCGTGGTTTTTTTTTCTTTCTTCTTTATACATACATACTACATCTCTTTATCAACCAGTCTATATTAGCAGCAGACACAGTACGGTAGTCCACGGCTGTAGCTACCTCTGTGTCGGCACTCGGCAGTCCATCCATAATTGTATACCACCTACCCGTGGTTTTTTTTTCTTTCTTCTTTATACATACATACTACATCTCTTTATCAACCAGTCTATATTAGCAGCAGACACAGTACGGTAGTCCACGGCTGTAGCTACCTCTGTGTCGGCACTCGGCAGTCCGTCCATAATTGTATACCACCTACCCGTGGTTTTTTTTTCTTTCTTCTTTATACATACATACTACATCTCTTTATCAACCAGTCTATATTAGCAGCAGACACAGTACGGTAGTCCACGGCTGTAGCTACCTCTGTGTCGGCACTCGGCAGTCCATCCATAATTGTATACCACCTACCCGTGGTTTTTTTTTCTTTCTTCTTTATACATACATACTACATCTCATTATCATCCAGTCTATATTAGCAGCAGACACAGTACAGTAGGGTAGTCCACGGCTGTAGCTACCTCTGTGTCGGCACTCGGCAGTCCATCCATAATTGTATACCACCTACCCGTGGTTTTTTTTTCTTTCTTCTTTATACATACATACTACATCTCTTTATCAACCAGTCTATATTAGCAGCAGACACAGTACAGTACGGTAGTCCACGGCTGTAGCTACCTCTGTGTCGGCACTCGGCAGTCCGTCCATAATTGTATACCACCTACCCGTGTTTTTTTTTTCTTTCTTCTTTATACATACTACATCTCATTATCAACCAGTCTATATTAGCAGCAGACACAGTATGGTAGTCCACGGCTGTAGCTACCTCTGTGTCGGCACTCGGCAGTCCATCCATAATTGTATACCACCTACCCGTGGTTTTTTTTTCTTTATTCTTTATACATACTACATCTCATTATCATCCAGTCTATATTAGCAGCAGACACAGTACAGTACGGTAGTCCACGGCTGTAGCTACCTCTGTGTCGGCACTCGGCAGTCCATCCATAATTGTATACCACCTACCCGTGGGTTTTTTTTTCTTTCTTCTTTATACATACATACTACATCTCTTTATCAACCAGTCTATATTAGCAGCAGACACAGTACGGTAGTCCACGGCTGTAGCTACCTCTGTGTCGGCACTCGGCAGTCCGTCCATAATTGTATACCACCTACCCGTGGTTTTTTTTTCTTTCTTCTTTATACATACATACTACATCTCATTATCATCCAGTCTATATTAGCAGCAGACACAGTACAGTACAATAGTCCACGGCTGTAGCTACCTCTGTGTCGGCACTCGGCAGTCCATCCATAATTGTATACTAGTATCCATCCATCTCCATTGTTTACCTGAGGTGCCTTTTAGTTGTGCCTATTAAAATATGGAGAACAAAAATGTTGAGGTTCCAAAATTAGGGAAAGATCAAGATCCACTTCCACCTCGTGCTGAAGCTGCTGCCACTAGTCATGGCCGAGACGATGAAATGCCAGCAACGTCGTCTGCCAAGGCCGATGCCCAATGTCATAGTACAGAGCATGTCAAATCCAAAACACCAAATATCAGTAAAAAAAGGACTCCAAAACCTAAAATAAAATTGTCGGAGGAGAAGCGTAAACTTGCCAATATGCCATTTACCACACGGAGTGGCAAGGAACGGCTGAGGCCCTGGCCTATGTTCATGGCTAGTGGTTCAGCTTCACATGAGGATGGAGGCACTCAGCCTCTCGCTAGAAAAATGAAAAGACTCAAGCTGGCAAAAGCAGTAGCACCGCAAAGAACTGTGCGTTCTTCGAAATCCCAAATCCACAAGGAGAGTCCTATTGTGTCGGTTGCGATGCCTGACCTTCCCAACACTGGACGTGAAGAGCATGCGCCTTCCACCATTTGCACGCCCCCTGCAAGTGCTGGAAGGAGCACCCGCAGTCCAGTTCCTGATAGTCAGATTGAAGATGTCAGTGTTGAAGTACACCAGGATGAGGAGGATATGGGTGTTGCTGGCGCTGGGGAGGAAATTGACCAGGAGGATTCTGATGGTGAGGTGGTTTGTTTAAGTCAGGCACCCGGGGAGACACCTGTTGTCCGTGGGAGGAATATGGCCGTTGACATGCCTGGTGAAAATACCAAAAAAATCAGCTCTTCGGTGTGGAAGTATTTCACCAGAAATGCGGACAACATTTGTCAAGCCATGTGTTCCCTTTGTCAAGCTGTAATAAGTAGGGGTAAGGACGTTAACCACCTCGGAACATCCTCCCTTGTACGTCACCTGCAGCGCATTCATAATAAGTCAGTGACAAGTTCAAAAACTTTGGCCGACAGCGGAAGCAGTCCACTGACCAGTAAATCCCTTCCTCTTGTAACCAAGCTCACGCAAACCACCCCACCAACTCCCTCAGTGTCAATTTCCTCCTTCCCCAGGAATGCCAATAGTCCTGCAGGCCATGTCACTGGCAATTCTGATGATTCCTCTCCTGCCTGGGATTCCTCCGATGCATCCTTGCGTGTAACGCCTACTGCTGCTGGCGCTGCTGTTGTTGCTGCTGGGAGTCGATGGTCATCCCAGAGGGGAAGTCGTAAGCCCACTTGTACTACTTCCAGTAAGCAATTGACTGTTCAACAGTCCTTTGCGAGGAAGATGAAATATCACAGCAGTCATCCTGCTGCAAAGCGGATAACTGAGGCCTTGACAACTATGTTGGTGTTAGACGTGCGTCCGGTATCCGCCGTTAGTTCACAGGGAACTAGACAATTTATTGAGGCAGTGTGCCCCCGTTACCAAATACCATCTAGGTTCCACTTCTCTAGGCAGGCGATACCGAGAATGTACACGGACGTCAGAAAAAGACTCACCAGTGTCCTAAAAAATGCAGTTGTACCCAATGTCCACTTAACCACGGACATGTGGACAAGTGGAGCAGGGCAGGGTCAGGACTATATGACTGTGACAGCCCACTGGGTAGATGTATGGACTCCCGCCGCAAGAACAGCAGCGGCGGCACCAGTAGCAGCATCTCGCAAACGCCAACTCTTTCCTAGGCAGGCTACGCTTTGTATCACCGCTTTCCAGAATACGCACACAGCTGAAAACCTCTTACGGCAACTGAGGAAGATCATCGCGGAATGGCTTACCCCAATTGGACTCTCCTGTGGATTTGTGGCATCGGACAACGCCAGCAATATTGTGTGTGCATTAAATATGGGCAAATTCCAGCACGTCCCATGTTTTGCACATACCTTGAATTTGGTGGTGCAGAATTTTTAAAAAAACGACAGGGGCGTGCAAGAGATGCTGTCGGTGGCCAGAAGAATTGCGGGACACTTTCGGCGTACAGGCACCACGTACAGAAGACTGGAGTACCACCAAAAACTACTGAACCTGCCCTGCCATCATCTGAAGCAAGAAGTGGTAACGAGGTGGAATTCAACCCTCTATATGCTTCAGAGGTTGGAGGAGCAGCAAAAGGCCATTCAAGCCTATACAATTGAGCACGATATAGGAGGTGGAATGCACCTGTCTCAAGCGCAGTGGAGAATGATTTCAACGTTGTGCAAGGTTCTGATGCGCTTTGAACTTGCCACACGTGAAGTCAGTTCAGACACTGCCAGCCTGAGTCAGGTCATTCCCCTCATCAGGCTTTTGCAGAAGAAGCTGGAGACATTGAAGGAGGAGCTAACACGGAGCGATTCTGCTAGGCATGTGGGACTTGTGGATGGAGCCCTTAATTCGCTTAACAAGGATTCACGGGTGGTCAATCTGTTGAAATCAGAGCACTACATTTTGGCCACCATGCTCGATCCTAGATTTAAAGCCTACCTTGGATCTCTCTTTCCGGCAGACACAAGTCTGCTGGGGTTGAAAGACCTGCTGTCAAGTCAAGCGGAACGCGACCTGTCAACATCTCCTCCTTCACATTCTCCCGCAACTGGGGGTGTGAGGAAAGGCTCAGAATTCCGAGCCCACCCGCTGGCGGTGATGCAGGGAAGTCTGGAGCGACTGCTGATGCTGACATCTGGTCCGGACTGAAGGACCTGACAACGATTACGGACATGTCGTCTACTGTCACTGCATATGATTCTCTCAACATTGAAAGAATGGTGGAGGATTATATGAGTGACCGCATCCAAGTAGGCACGTCACACAGTCCGTACTTATACTGGCAGGAAAAAGAGGCAATTTGGAGGCCCTTGCACAAACTGGCTTTATTCTACCTAAGTTGCCCTCCCACAAGTGTGTACTCCGAAAGAGTGTTTAGTGCCGCCGCTCACCTTGTCAGCAATCGGCGTACGAGGTTACATCCAGAAAATGTGGAGAAGATGATGTTCATTAAAATGAATTATAATCAATTCCTCCGCGGAGACATTGACCAGCAGCAATTGCCTCCACAAAGTACACAGGGAGCTGAGATGGTGGATTTCAGTGGGGACGAATTGATAATCTGTGAGGAGGGGGATGTACACGGTGATATATCGGAGGATGATGATGAGGTGGACATCTTGCCTCTGTAGAGCCAGTTTGTGCAAGGAGAGATTAATTGCTTCTTTTTTTGGGGGGGTCCAAACCAACCCGTCATATCAGTCACAGTCGTGTGGCAGACCCTGTCACTGAAATGATGGGTTGGTTAAAGTGTGCATGTCCTGTTTATACAACATAAGGGTGGGTGGGAGGGCCCAAGGACAATTCCATCTTGCACCTCTTTTTTCTTTTATTTTTCTTTGCGTCATGTGCTGTTTGGGGAGGGTTTTTTGGAAGGGCCATCCTGCGTGACACTGCAGTGCCACTCCTAGATGGGCCCGGTGTTTGTGTCGGCCACTAGGGTCGCTTATCTTACTCACACAGTCAGCTACCTCATTGCGCCTCTTTTTTTCTTTGCGTCATGTGCTGTTTGGGGAGGGTTTTTTGGAAGGGCCATCCTGCGTGACACTGCAGTGCCACTCCTAGATGGGCCCGGTGTTTGTGTCGGCCACTAGGGTCGCTTATCTTACTCACACAGTCAGCTACCTCATTGCGCCTCTTTTTTTCTTTGCGTCATGTGCTGTTTGGGGAGGGTTTTTTGGAAGGGCCATCCTGCATGACACTGCAGTGCCACTCCTAGATGGGCCCGGTGTTTGTGTCGGCCACTAGGGTCGCTTATCTTACTCACACAGTCAGCTACCTCATTGCGCCTCTTTTTTTCTTTGCGTCATGTGCTGTTTGGGGAGGGTTTTTTGGAAGGGACATCCTGCGTGACACTGCAGTGCCACTCCTAGATGGGCCCGGTGTTTGTGTCGGCCACTAGGGTCGCTTATCTTACTCACACAGTCAGCTACCTCATTGCGCCTCTTTTTTTCTTTGCGTCATGTGCTGTTTGGGGAGGGTTTTTTGGAAGGGCCATCCTGCGTGACACTGCAGTGCCACTCCTAGATGGGCCCGGTGTTTGTGTCGGCCACTAGGGTCGCTTATCTTACTCACACAGTCAGCTACCTCATTGCGCCTCTTTTTTTCTTTGCGTCATGTGCTGTTTGGGGAGGGTTTTTTGGAAGGGCCATCCTGCGTGACACTGCAGTGCCACTCCTAGATGGGCCCGGTGTTTGTGTCGGCCACTAGGGTCGCTTATCTTACTCACACAGTCAGCTACCTCATTGCGCCTCTTTTTTTCTTTGCGTCATGTGCTGTTTGGGGAGGGTTTTTTGGAAGGGACATCCTGCGTGACACTGCAGTGCCACTCCTAGATGGGCCCGGTGTTTGTGTCGGCCACTAGGGTCGCTTATCTTACTCACACAGTCAGCTACCTCATTGCGCCTCTTTTTTTCTTTGCGTCATGTGCTGTTTGGGGAGGGTTTTTTGGAAGGGACATCCTGCGTGACACTGCAGTACCACTCCTAGATGGGCCCGGTGTTTGTGTCGGCCACTAGGGTCGCTTATCTTACTCACACAGTCAGCTACCTCATTGCGCCTCTTTTTTTCTTTGCGTCATGTGCTGTTTGGGGAGGGTTTTTTGGAAGGGCCATCCTGCGTGACACTGCAGTGCCACTCCTAGATGGGCCCGGTGTTTGTGTCGGCCACTAGGGTCGCTTATCTTACTCACACAGTCAGCTACCTCATTGCGCCTCTTTTTTTCTTTGCGTCATGTGCTGTTTGGGGAGGGTGTTTTGGAAGGGCCATCCTGCGTGACACTGCAGTGCCACTCCTAGATGGGCCCGGTGTTTGTGTCGGCCACTAGGGTCGCTTATCTTACTCACACAGTCAGCTACCTCATTGCGCCTCTTTTTTTCTTTGCGTCATGTGCTGTTTGGGGAGGGTTTTTTGGAAGGGCCATCCTGCGTGACACTGCAGTGCCACTCCTAGATGGGCCCGGTGTTTGTGTCGGCCACTAGGGTCGCTTATCTTACTCACACAGTCAGCTACCTCATTGCGCCTCTTTTTTTCTTTGCGTCATGTGCTGTTTGGGGAGGGTTTTTTGGAAGGGCCATCCTGCGTGACACTGCAGTGCCACTCCTAGATGGGCCCGGTGTTTGTGTCGGCCACTAGGGTCGCTTATCTTACTCACACAGTCAGCTACCTCATTGCGCCTCTTTTTTTCTTTGCGTCATGTGCTGTTTGGGGAGGGTTTTTTGGAAGGGCCATCCTGCGTGACACTGCAGTGCCACTCCTAGATGGGCCCGGTGTTTGTGTCGGCCACTAGGGTCGCTTATCTTACTCACACAGTCAGCTACCTCATTGCGCCTCTTTTTTTCTTTGCGTCATGTGCTGTTTGGGGAGGGTTTTTTGGAAGGGCCATCCTGCGTGACACTGCAGTGCCACTCCTAGATGGGCCCGGTGTTTGTGTCGGCCACTAGGGTCGCTTATCTTACTCACACAGTCAGCTACCTCATTGCGCCTCTTTTTTTCTTTGCGTCATGTGCTGTTTGGGGAGGGTTTTTTGGAAGGGCCATCCTGCGTGACACTGCAGTGCCACTCCTAGATGGGCCCGGTGTTTGTGTCGGCCACTAGGGTCGCTTATCTTACTCACACAGCGACCTCGGTGCAAATTTTAGGACTAAAAATAATATTGTGAGGTGTGAGGTATTCAGAATAGACTGAAAATGAGTGTAAATTATGGTTTTTGAGGTTAATAATACTTTGGGATCAAAATGACCCCCAAATTCTATGATTTAAGCTGTTTTTTAGGGTTTTTTGAAAAAAACACCCGAATCCAAAACACACCCGAATCCGACAAAAAAAATTCGGTGAGGTTTTGCCAAAATGCGGTCGAACCCAAAACACGGCCGCGGAACCGAACCCAAAACCAAAACACAAAACCCGAAAAATTTCCGGCGCTCATCTCTACTAAAATGCCTAGTTACGGCACTGGGCGTAGCCCATTCACTCCATTCCACTGGGGAGAGTATACCAGAGTCTTCCAGTTTTGGTAGTTCCTCCTCAACCGCTGGTCAGATGGCATAAGGTACTGTGAGAGCTTGTGGATCCAACTCTATACTGGCCTTAATGTCCTTTAACGTGCCTATCCCTGGTTGGAAAATGGGTTGTGCGGCAGCTAACAATTCAGTAAGTTCCTTAATAGCTGCGTCATTGTTGGATACATCAGATGCAGTAGATTGTAGCCTGTGAATGGAATGCCAGTCAAGTTGGATTTTCCTTATCCATTCGCGGCCCAATAATGCCGGTCCACCCTGTGGAAGTATGTACAAATACAGCTTATGGGTATTGCCTTTGTATTTCACATAAACTTTTATTTTTCCCAGTGGGGACACCGGTTCACCCGTATATGTGCGGAGTGTTACGGATGTTTTCTTTAAAGGAATAGCAGCAAACAGGCGTTTGTAATCACTTGCATTTAGCACTGACAGAGCAGAGCCTGTGTCTAATTCCATTTTTAAGTCAATACCTGCTACTTCCAAAGTGACCCAAATCACTTGACGCTCTTTTGCTGTCATAGAGTGCATCTCTAGGCTGCATAACCCTTTTTCTGTACCAGTACTATCAGTAGAGTCTGATTCATTGTCTGCTACTTTATGTACCTGGGATGTTGTATGTTTTCTCCCGGGGACTTTGGATACTTGCGAGCGGTTTGGTGTTTTCCCCGACTGACACACCCTTTCAATATGGCCTCTTTTCTTACATTTTCTAAACACTTTGTCTTTAAACCAGCACTGACTGGCATCATGTGAGGACTTCCCACAGCAAACACAGGACTGTCTCTGATACCAATAAACTGGATTGGGAGTACATTCTGGTGCCTTTTGCTGCAATTCTGATGCATCCCTGGTTGCAGTCTTCAGTGAAATAGCTATGGACAGTGCTCGCTCAAAGGTCAGGTCAGGCTCAGCCAGCAATTTCTTTTGTGTACTTGCACTTTTCATCCCACAAACTAAACGGTCTCTTAGAGCATCTGATAACCCTGCTCCAAATGCTCAGTGTTCAGATAACCTCTTCAGCTCTGCAATGTATTTAGAAAGGCTTTCACTTTCACATTGATTCCTTCTATGAAACCTGAATCTTTCAGCAATCACTAATGGTTTAGGGTTTAAGTGCTTTTGCAAAATATCCACAATGTCAGTAAAGGACTTGTTGGCTGGCTTCTCAGGTGCTATTAAACTCCTCAGCAGACTGTATGTTTGGGCACCCATTACACTGAGTAAGACTGGAACCTTCTTGTCACCTTCCACGGATTTAGCGGAACAGTACAAATCTACTCTCTCAATATATGTAACCCAGTCCTCTATAGTACCATCAAAAGCAGCTATTGTGCCAATATATCCTGACATTATTCCTGTATACTTTGTCCTACCTTCCTTAGAAAATGAAGATATAACGCACGTGCTCCTTTTATTCAAGTTAGGTGCTGCTGGCAGTCTGAATGAGTTGTTCCTGTTTGCACCCCACAATTGTGCTGTGTCAGCCCACTGGTGCTCCACTGATACCTGGAGCCATGCTGAAGAACAGTTTAATCCTCGTCGCCAGTGTTAAATCTGTTACTTGGATTTCAATAAGAGTTTTTAATGTAACCAGGACACAGGGAGTGTTGCATGCTTCTTTACTGGAGAAGAACAGGAAACTAAAGAACACAGAAATAGATTCATACACCAACTAATACAAATACAAAATAAGATCCGTTTGTAACCTTTCACCAGAACACATATACAGCAATGGGAACTATATACACCACAGGGCCCACCAATCTGGGCTCAGCACATGCTCCTCTGACCCCCACTGTCAGCAGGTTACTCTCTGCTGCTGCTGCTCATTATCACAGAGCAGGCACCCGGCATCAGCCGCACGTTGACGGAGGCGGGCGGGTGAGCAGGTATGATGCCCTGGCCGACGGCACCCCCTTCTGCTGGGCCTGCCACAACGCCCAGGGCTCATGCCCTGCTCAACCCCCTTAGTTACGCCTCTGATTACACTTCCTTCCTGTTGTGCCAAAACCACATTGGAATTGGGTGTATGGTCATGTGTCATAGCAGGCGTTGCAACATCTCTGGTAGGCATGGCCAAACTCAAGTTGTTGGGGTTTTTTTTAACATCATTTTATTGCTGCTTGCCCTGGAGGTGCCTGCCGTTAGTGAATGCAGCAGGGGAAGTTCCTCACAAAAATTAGGTCAGCTATAGATGAAATTGGGACAGCTGAGAGGTATGCAATTATGATGCCCCAGTATATGCTCCCACAACCGCTGCTAAGAAACCTGCAAGGGTTAATGGACCTTCCGGTTGCTAAGCAACCACAGCCAGCAGGAGGGCTACAGGGAGAGCATTAGGACCCAGGAGAGCTGAGGAACGGAGCCCGGAGCACGCGAGAATCAAGAGGCACAGTTGGCGCCCGAGTCCTGTGTTGGTGTGAGCTGACAGGGAGACACGTGGTGCTGCGGTGAGCGGGGACGGTGCGCAGTGAAGAGGTCCGACTGCCGCCGGGTGGAGGAGAGGGAAGCGCTGCCACTGGCCACCGGGAGAAGTGAGGCCGCAGCCGCTGAGAGGGTGAGAGCCGTGGCCGGAAGGCGCTAGCATGAGCGTCATGCTGGGGAGCGGGGAGGCGCACCCTGCGACAGGAGAGGGAGAGCAGCCATTTCTGATATGTGCCAGGTTTACTAACCAGCCACTCAAGTTACTTAAAACGGTAACTACTCCTTCTGCAATAAACCTTTGTTACCATGTCCCACCGTAGTGATCTTTGTATATCAGGGGGTATTGTCCATACTGGGGTGTCTCCGTCCTTCTGCCCAAATTCTATACAGGTGTTCCATGTGGAGTTCGGAAGGCGTCCCGGCAAGTGGAAGGGGGCGACCAGACTGGCCACAACGGGATAGGTGTGGAATCCCAGGTACGCTGACATATTACAAAATACATGGTTTGCTCATAAAATCTGTCACCTATATAACATACCCTTACATCTCGATTCCCAAAATGGAGCATGGCTACATCACATTGTCATCAACAAAAAAGGGAGTGTCCACAAACCCAGGGATAGTGTCCAGTTCTAAAGTTCTAGTGTGCCACACCCATTGTGGCTACATCTTGCCGGCACGGGCACTCCTGGCGTGGCTAGGGGTGCCCAAGGTGGGCAGCGCCTTTTGCTGCCCCATTTACATTGTGAGTGTGCAACTAAGATGTGCACGCGGTCACAGCAAATTAGGTGCATTCGCTCCTAGTTGTAGCCACAATGGCCCTCATTCCGAGTTGATCGCTCGCTAGCTGCTTTTAGCAGCAGTGCAATCGCTAGGCCGCCGCCCTCTGGGAGTGTATTTTAGCTTAACAGAAGTGCGATTGAAAGGTTAGCAGAACTGCTCGAAAAAAATTTCATGCAGTTTCTGAGTAGCTCCAAACCTACTCCTACCTTGCAATCACTGCAGACAGTTTAGTTCCTGCTTTGACGACACAAACACGCCCTGCGTTCGGCCAGCCACTCCCCCGTTGCCCCAGGCACGCCTGCGTTTTTACCTGACACGCCTGCGTTTTTAAGCACACTCCCGGAAAATGCTCAGTTACCACCCAGAAATACCCACTTCCTGTCAATCACTCACCGATCAGCACGAAAAGCGTCGCTCGACCTTGTGTAAAATAAGAATTTACTTACCGATAATTCTATTTCTCATAGGCCCTCATTCCGAGTCGTTCGCTCGGTATTTTTCATCGCATCGCAGTGAAATTCCGCTTAGTGCGCATGCGCAATATTCGCACTGCGACTGCGCCAAGTATCTTTGCTATGAAGATAGTATTTTTACTCACGGCTTTTTCATCGCTCCGGCGATCGTAATGTGATTGACAGGAAATGGGTGTTACTGGGCGGAAACACGGCGTTTTATGGGCGTGTGGCTGAAAACGCTACCGTTTCCGGAAAAAACGCAGGAGTGGCCGGAGAAACGGGGGAGTGGTTGGGCGAACGCTGGGTGTGTTTGTGACGTCAAACCAGGAACGACAAGCACTGAACTGATCGCACAGGCAGAGTAAGTGTGGAGCTACTCTAAAACTGCTAAGTAGTTTGTGATCGCAATATTGCGAATACATCGGTCGCAATTTTAAGATGCTAAGATACACTCCCAGTAGGCGGCGGCTTAGCGTGTGTAACTCTGCTAAATTCGCCTTGCGACCGATCAACTCGGAATGAGGGCCATAGTCCGTAGTGGATGCTGGGGACTCCGTAAGGACCATGGGGAATAGCGGCTCCGCAGGAGACTGGGCACAAAGTAAAAAGCTTTAGGACTACCTGGTGTGCACTGGCTCCTCCCCCTATGACCCTCCTCCAAGCCTCAGTTAGGATACTGTGCCCGGACGAGCGTACACAATAAGGAAGGATTTTGAATCCCGGGTAAGACTCAAACCAGCCACACCAATCACACCGTACAACTTGTGATCTGAACCCAGTTTACAGCATGATAACAAAGGAGCCTCTGAAAAGATGGCTCACAACAATAATAACCCGATTTTTGTAACAATAACTATGTACAAGTATTGCAGACAATCCGCACTTGGGATGGGCGCCCAGCATCCACTACGGACTATGAGAAATAGAATTATCGGTAAGTAAATTCTTATTTTCTCTAACGTCCTAAGTGGATGCTGGGGACTCCGTAAGGACCATGGGGATTATACCAAAGCTCCCAAACGGGCGGGAGAGTGCGGATGACTCTGCAGCACCGAATGAGAGAACTCCAGGTCCTCCTCAGCCAGGGTATCAAATTTGTAGAATTTAGCAAACGTGTTTGCCCCTGACCAAGTAGCTGCTCGGCAAAGTTGTAAAGCCGAGACCCCTCGGGCAGCCGCCCAAGATGAGCCCACTTTCCGTGTGGAATGGGCTTTTACAGATTTTGGCTGTGGCAGGCCTGCCACAGAATGTGCAAGCTGAATTGTACTACAAATCCAACGAGCAATCGTCTGCTTAGAAGCAGGAGCACCCAGCTTGTTGGGTGCATACAGGATAAACAGCGAGTCAGATTTTCTGACTCCAGCCGTCCTGGAAACATATATTTTCAGGGCCCTGACTACGCCTAGCAACTTGGAATCCTCCAAGTCCCTAGTAGCCGCAGGCACCACAATAGGCTGGTTTAAGTGAAATGCTGAAACCACCTTAGGAAGAAATTGAGGCCGAGTCCTCAATTCTGCCCTATCCGTATGAAAAATTAGGTAAGGGCTTTTATAGGATAAAGCCGCCAATTCTGATACACGCCTGGCTGAAGCCAGGGCTAACATCATTACCACTTTCCATGTGAGATATTTTAAGTCCACAGTGGTGAGTGGTTCAAACCAATGTGATTTTAGGAATCCCAAAACTACATTGAGATCCCAAGGTGCCACTGGAGGCACAAAAGGAGGCTGTATATGCAGTACCCCCTTGACAAACGTCTGAACTTCAGGAACTGAAGCTAGTTCTTTTTGGAAGAATATTGACAGGGCCGAAATTTGAACCTTAATGGACCCCAATTTTAGGCCCATAGACACTCCTGTTTACAGGAAATGCAGGAATCGACCCAGTTGAAATTCCTCTGTAGGGGCCTTCCTGGCCTCACACCACGCAACATATTTACGCCAAATACGGTGATAATGTTGCACAGTTACATCCTTCCTGGCTTTGATCAGAGTAGGGATGACTTCATCCGGAATGCCTTTTTCCTTCAGGATCCGGCGTTCAACCGCCATGCCGTCAAACGCAGCCGCGGTAAGTCTTGAAACAGACATGGTCCCTGCTGGAGCAGGTCCTTTCTTAGAGGTAGAGGCCACGGGTCTTCCGTGAGCATCTCTTGAAGTTCCGGGTACCAAGTCCTTCTTGGCCAATCCGGAGCCACGAGTATAGTCTTTACTCCTCTCCTTCTTATGATTCTCAATACTTTGGGTATGAGAGGCAGAGGAGGGAACACATACACTGATCGGTACACCCACGGTGTTACCAGAGCGTCCACAGCTATTGCCTGAGGGTCCCTTGACCTGGCGCAATATCTGTCAAGTTTTTTGTTGAGGCGGGATGCCATCATGTCCACCTTTGGTTTTTCCCAACGGTTCACAATCATGTGGAAGACTTCTGGGTGAAGTCCCCACTCCCCCGGGTGGAGATCGTGTCTGCTGAGGAAGTCTGCTTCCCAGTTGTCCACTCCCGGAATGAACACTGCTGACAGTGCTATCACATGATTTTCCGCCCAGCGAAGAATCCTTGCAACTTCCGTCATTGCCCTCCTGCTTCTTGTGCCGCCCTGTCTGTTTACGTGGGCGACTGCCGTGATGTTGTCCGACTGGATCAACACCGACTGACCCTGAAGCAGAGGCCTTGCCTGACTTAGGGCATTGTAAATGGCCCTTAGTTCCAGGATATTTATGTGAAGTGACGTTTCCATGCTTGACCACAAGCCCTGGAAATTTCTTCCCTGTGTGACTGCTCCCCAGCCTCTCAGGCTGGCATCCGTGGTCACCAGGACCCAATCCTGAATGCCGAATCTGCGGCCCTCTAGGAGATGAGCACTCTGTAACCACCACAGGAGAGACACCCTTGTCCTTGGAGACAGGGTTATCCGCTGATGCATTTGAAGATGCGATCCGGACCATTTGTCCAGCAGATCCCACTGAAAAGTTCTTGCGTGGAATCTGCCGAATGGAATCGCTTCGTAAGAAGCCACCATCTTTCCCAGGACCTTTGTGCATTGATGCACTGACACCTGGCCTGGTCTTAGGAGGTTCCTGACTAGGTCGGATAACTCCCTGGCTTTCTCCTCCGGGAGAAACACCTTTTTCTGTACTGTGTCCAGAATCATCCCTAGGAACAGCAGACGTGTCGTCGGAATCAGCTGCGATTTTGGAATATTTAGAATCCAACCGTGCTGTCGTAGTACTATTTGAGATAGTGCTACTCCGACCTCTAACTGTTCTCTGGACCTTGCCCTTATCAGGAGATCGTCCAAGTAAGGGATAATTAAGACGCCTTTTCTTCGAAGAAGAATCATCATTTTGGCCATTACCTTGGTAAAGACCCGGGGTGCCGTGGACAATCCAAACAGCAGCGTCTGAAACTGATAATGACAGTTCTGTACCACAAACCTGAGGTACCCTTGGTGAGAAGGGCAAATTGGGACATGGAGGTAAGCATCCTTGATGTCCAGAGAGACCATATAGTCCCCTTCTTCCAGGTTCGCTATCACTGCTCTGAGTGACTCCATCTTGAACTTGAACTTATGTAAGTGTTCAAGGATTTCAGATTTAAAATGGGTCTCACCGAGCCGTCCGGCTTCGGTACCACAAACAGCGTGGAATAATACCCCTTTCCCTGTTGTAGGAGGGGTACCTTGATTATCACCTGCTGGGAATACAGCTTGTGAATGGCTTCCAATATCGCCTCCCTGTCGGGGGGAGACGTTGGTAAAGCAGACTTCAGGAACCGGCGAGGGGGAGACGTCTCGAATTCCAATTTGTACCCCTGAGATACTACCTGCAGGATCCAGGGGTCCACTTGCGAGTGAGCCCACTGCGCGCTGAAAATCTTGAGACGGGCCCCCACCGTGCCTGAGTCAGCTTGTAAGGCCCCAGCGTCATGCTGAGGACTTGGCAGAAGCGGGAGAGGGCTTCTGTTCGTGGGAAGAGGCTGTCTGCTGCAGTCTTTTTCCCCTTCCTCTGCCCCGGGGCAGATATGAGTGGCCTTTTGCCCGCTTGCCCTTATGGGGACGAAAGGACTGAGCCTGAAAAGACGGTATCTTTTTCTGCTGCGAGGTGACTTGGGGTAGAAAGGTGGATTTCCCGGCCGTTGCCGTGGTCACCAAGTCCGATAGACCGACCCCAAATAACTCCTCCCCTTTATACGGCAATACTTCCATATGCCGTTTGGAATCCGCATCCCCTGACCACTGTCGCGTCCATAATCCTCTTCTGGCAGAAATGGACATCGCACTTACTCTTGATGCCAGAGTGCAAATATCCCTCTGTGCATCTCGCATATATAGAAACGCATCTTTTAAACGCTCTATAGTCAATAATATATTGTCCCTGTCCAGGGTATCAATATTTTCAGTCAGGGAATCCGACCAAGCCACCCCAGCACTGCACATCCAGGCTGAGGCGATTGCTGGTCGCAGTATAATACCAGTATGTGTGTATATACTTTTTAGGACATTTTCCAGCTTCCTATCAGCTGGTTCCTTGAGGGCGGCCAAATCAGGAGACGGTAACGCCACTTGTTTTGATAAGCGTGTGAGCGCCTTATCCACCCTAGGGGGTGTTTCCCAGCGCGCCCTAACCTCTGGCGGGAAAGGGTATAATGCCAATAATTTTTTAGAAATTAGCAGTTTTTTATCGGGGGAAACCCACGCTTCATCACACACCTCATTTAATTCATCTGATTCAGGAAAAACTACGGGTAGTTTTTTCACACCCCACATAATACCCTTTTTTGTGGTACTTGTAGTATCAGAAATGTTCAAAACCTCCTTCATTGCCGTGATCATGTAACGTGTAGCCCTACTGGAAAATACGTTTGTTTCTTCACCGTCGACACTGGAGTCAGTGTCCGTGTCTGTATCGACCTGATGTAACGGGCGCTTTAGAGCCCCTGACGGTGTTTGAGACGCCTGTATTAACTGATTATCCGGCTGTCTCATGTCGTCAACAGACTTTTGTAAAGTGCTGACACTATCACGTAATTCTTTCCATAAGATCATCCAGTCAGGTGTCGACTCCCTAGAGGGTGACATCACTAACACAGGCAATTGCTCCGCCTCCACACCATTTTCCTCCTCATACATGTCGACACAACGTACCGACACACCGCACACACACAGGGAATGCTCTGATAGAGGACAGGACCCCACTAGCCCTTTGGAAAGACAGAGGGAGAGTTTGCCAGCACACACCAGAGCGCTATATATATACAGGGATAACCTTATATAAGTGTTTTTCCCTAATATAGCTGCTGTATATCTTTATATGCCAATTTTATGCCCCCCCTCTCTTGTTTTACCCTGTTTCTGTAGTGCAGGACTGCAGGGGAGAGTCAGGGAGCCTTCCTCCAACGGAGCTGTGAGGAAAAAATGGCGCCAGTGTGCTGAGGAGATAGGCTCCGCCCCCTTTTCGGCGGCCTTTCTCCCGCTTTTTTATTGTAATTTAGGCAGGGGTTAAATACATCCATATAGCCCAGGAGCTATATGTGATGTATTTTTAGCCAAAAAAAGGTATTTCTATTGCGTCTCAGGGCGCCCCCCCCCCCCCAGCGCCCTGCACCCTCAGTGACCGGAGTGTGAAGTGTGCTGAGAGCAATGGCGCACAGCTGCGGTGCTGTGCGCTACCTTAATGAAGACAGGACGTCTTCTGCCGACGATTTTCCGGACTCTTCAGTCTTCTGGCTCTGTAAGGGGGACGGCGGCGCGGCTCCGGGACCCATCCATGGCTGGGCCTGTGATCGTCCCTCTGGAGCTAATGTCCAGTAGCCTAAGAAGCCCAATCCACTCTGCACGCAGGTGAGTTCGCTTCTTTTCCCCTTAGTCCCTCGATGCAGTGAGCCTGTTGCCAGCAGGTCTCACTGAAAGTAAAAAACCTACTTTAAACTTTTTCTCTAAGCAGCTCAGGAGAGCCACCTAGATTGCACCCTTCTCGTTCGGGCACAAAATCTTAACTGAGGCTTGGAGGAGGGTCATAGGGGGAGGAGCCAGTGCACACCAGGTAGTCCTAAAGCTTTTTACTTTGTGCCCAGTCTCCTGCGGAGCCGCTATTCCCCATGGTCCTTACGGAGTCCCCAGCATCCACTTAGGACGTTAGAGAAAATTGCATAGTTTTGTGTGAAATTACTTTGCGCATGCGTACTGCGGCCCGTACGCATGCGCAGAAATGCCGATTTTTAGCCTGATCGCCGCGCAGCGACCGAAAGCAGCTAGCGATCAACTCGGAATGAGGGCCCATGAGCGTTGCTACATCTGTTTATGTGGTGTCACATATGTCACAGCTAACAAGAGTCCTGATAATCTGGACAGTGAGACAGCCCCCTCATATTAGGACCATGCTGCCTTAATCAGTTGGGAGGTAGAAATGTATGGATATAACCTCACACAATTGTTCTTACATGTTAAACACACAAAGTCCACTGGAGAGAATCCTATAAATACAATTGCACACAGTTCCTGTGCTCACCAATCCCATTTTCTGAAACTACACGCTCCAAATTTATATGAAAGCATTTAGGGGCTGATTATAGCCCCCATGTTAATTATGTATCCGACTCACCGCAAGTAGCAGCAGCAGATACTAATATACAAGAGCAATTCTATATCGCTCCAGTTCTGGGATAGTTGTTCCGAAAAACTTATCTTGAAATGTTCTTTTAAGTAAAATTAAGTTCTAAGTAGCATATTAATAAAAAAAATAAGAATTTACTTACCGATAATTCTATTTCTCGTAGTCCGTAGTGGATGCTGGGAACTCCGTAAGGACCATGGGGAATAGCGGCTCCGCAGGAGACTGGGCACAAAAGTAAAAGCTTTAGGACTACCTGGTGTGCACTGGCTCCTCCCCCTATGACCCTCCTCCAAGCCTCAGTTAGGATACTGTGCCCGGACGAGCGTACACAATAAGGAAGGATTTTGAATCCCGGGTAAGACTCATACCAGCCACACCAATCACACCGTACAACCTGTGATCTGAACCCAGTTAACAGCATGATAACAGAGGAGCCTCTGAAAAGATGGCTCACAACAATAATAACCCGATTTTTTGTAACAATAACTATGTACAATTATTGCAGACAATCCGCACTTGGGATGGGCGCCCAGCATCCACTACGGACTACGAGAAATAGAATTATCGGTAAGTAAATTCTTATTTTCTCTGACGTCCTAGTGGATGCTGGGAACTCCGTAAGGACCATGGGGATTATACCAAAGCTCCCAAACGGGCGGGAGAGTGCGGATGACTCTGCAACACCGAATGAGAGAACTCCAGGTCCTCCTCAGCCAGGGTATCAAATTTGTAGAATTTAGCAAACGTGTTTGCCCCTGACCAAGTAGCTGCTCGGCAAAGTTGTAAAGCCGAGACCCCTCGGGCAGCCGCCCAAGATGAGCCCACCTTCCTTGTGGAATGGGCTTTTACAGATTTTGGCTGTGGCAGGCCTGCCACAGAATGTGCAAGCTGAATTGTACTACAAATCCAACGAGCAATAGTCTGCTTAGAAGCAGGAGCACCCAGCTTGTTGGGTGCATACAGGATAAACAGCGAGTCAGATTTTCTGACTCCAGCCGTCCTGGAAACATATATTTTCAGGGCCCTGACTACGTCCAGCAACTTGGAGTCCTCCAAGTCTCTAGTAGCCGCAGGTACCACAATAGGCTGGTTCAAGTGAAACGCTGAAACCACCTTAGGGAGAGATTGAGGACGAGTCCTCAATTCCACCCTGTCTGAATGGAAGATCAGATAAGGGCTTTTACAGGATAAAGCCCGCCAATTCTGACACGCGCCTGGCCGAGGCCAGGGCCAACAACAGGACCACTTTCCACGTGAGATATTTTAACTCCACAGATTCAAGTGGTTCAAACCAATGTGACTTTAGGAACCCCAAAACTACATTGAGATCCCAAGGTGCCACTGGAGGCACAAAAGGAGGCTGTATATGCAGTACCCCTTTTACAAACGTCTGAACTTCAGGAACTGAAGCCAGTTCTTTCTGGAAGAAAATTGACAGGGCCGAAATTTGAACCTTAATGGACCCCAATTTTAGGCCCATAGACACTCCTGTTTACAGGAAATGCAGGAATCGACCTAGTTGAAAATTCCTCCATCGGGGCCTTACTGGCCTCGCACCCCGCAACATATTTTCGCCAAATGCGGTGATAATGCTTTGCGGTTACATCCTTCCTGGCTTGATCAGGATAGGGATGACTTCATCCGGAATGCCTTTTTCCTTCAGGATCCGGCGTACAACCGCCCTGCCGTCAAACGCAGCCGCGGTAAGTCTTGGAATAGACAGGGTCCTTGCTGGAGCAGGTCCCTTCTTAAAAGTAGAGGCCACGGGTCCTCCGTGAGCATCTCTTGAAGTTCCGGGTACCAAGTCCTTCTTGGCCAATCCGGAGCCACGAGTATAGTTCTTACTCCCCTCCGTCTTATAATTCTCAGTACTTTTGGTATGAGAGGAAGAGGAGGGAACACATACACTGACTGGTACACCCACGGTGTTACCAGAGCGTCCACAGCTATTGCCTGAGGGTCCCTTGACCTGGCGCAATACCTGTCCAATTTTTTTGTTTAGGCGGGACGCCATCATGTCCACCTTTGGTTTTTCCCAATGGTTTACAATCATGTGGAAGACTTCTGGGTGAAGTCCCCACTCTCCCGGGTGGAGGTCGTGCCTGCTGAGGAAGTCTGCTTCCCAGTTGTCCACTCCCGGAATGAACACTGCTGACAGTGCTATCACATGATTTTCCGCCCAGCGAAAAATCCTTGCAGCTTCTGCCATTGCCCTCCTGCTTCTTGTGCCGCCCTGTCTGTTTACGTGGGCGACTGCCGTGATGTTGTCCGACTGGATCAGCACCGGCTGACCTTGAAGCAGAGGTCTTGCTTGGCTTAGGGCATTGTAAATGGCCCTTAGCTCCAAAATATTTATGTCTCCAGGCTTGACCACAAGCCCTGGAAATTTCTTCCCTGTGTGACTGCTCTCCAGCCTCGCAGGCTGGCATCCGTGGTCACCAGGACCCAGTCCTGAATGCCGAATCTGCGGCCCTCTAGAAGATGAGCACTCTGCAACCACCACAGGAGAGACACCCTTGTCTTTGGTGACAGGGTTATCCGCTGATGTATCTGAAGATGCGATCCGGACCATTTGTCCAGCAGGTCCCACTGGAAAGTTCTTGCGTGGAATCTGCCGAATGGAATTGCTTCGAAGGAAGCCACCATTTTTCCCAGGACCCTTGTGCACTGATGCACTGACACTTGGCCTGGTTTTAGGAGGTTTCTGACTAGTTCGGATAACTCCCTGGCTTTCTCCTCCGGGAGAAAACACCTTTTTCTGGACTGTGTCCAGGATCATCCCTAGGAATAGAAGGCGTGTCGTCAGGATCAGCTGCGATTTTGGAATATTGAGAATCCAACCGTGCTACCGCAGCACTATCTGAGATAGTGCTACCCCGACTTCCAACTGTTCCCTGGATCTTGCCCTTATCAGGAGATCGTCCAAGTAAGGGATAGCTAAAACTCCCTTCTTTCGAAGGAGTATCATCATTTCGGCCATTACCTTGGTAAAGACCTGTGGTGCCGTGGACAATCCAAACGGCAGCGTCTGAAACTGATAGTGACAGTTCTGTACCACAAACCTGAGGTACCCTTGGAGAAGGGTAAATTGGGACATGTAGGTAAGCATCTTTGATGTCCAGAGAGACCATATAGTCCCCTTCTTCCAGGTTTGCAATCACTGCTCTGAGTGACTCCATCTTGAATTTGAACCTTTGTATGTAAGTGTTCAAGGATTTTAGATTTAAAATTGGTCTCACCGAGCCGTCCGGCTTCGGTAACACCAATAGTGTGGAATAGTACCCCTTTCCCTGTTGCAGGAGGGGTACCTTGATTATCACCTGCTGGGAATACAGCCTGTGAATGGCTTGCAATACTGTCTCCCTGTCTGAGGGAGACGTCGGTAAAGCAGACTTTATGAAACGGCGAGGGGAAGACGTCTCGAATTTCTTGAGACGGGCCCCCACCGTGCCTGAGACCGCTTGTAAAGCCCCAGCGTCATGCTGAGGACTTTGCGGAGGCGGGAAAGGGCTTTTGTGGGAATTGGCTGTTTGCTGCAGCCTTTTTCCTCTCCCTCTGCCACGGGGCAGAAATGAGGCGCCTTTTGCCCGCTTTATGGGGCCGAAAGGACTGCGCCTGATAATACGGCGTCTTCTTAGGTTGAGAAGCTACCTGGGGTAAAAATGTGGATTTTCCAGCCGTTGCCGTGGCCACCAGGTCTGTTAGACCTACCCCAAATAACTCTTCCCTTTTATAAGGCGATACTTTCATATGCCTTTTGGGATCAGCATACCTGACCACTGTCTTGTCCATAACCTTCTTCTGGCAGAAATGGACAGCGCACTTACTCTTGATGCCAGTCGGCAAATATCCCTCTGTGCATCACGCATATATAGAAATGCATCTTTTAAATGCTCTATAGTTAGTAATATACTGTCCCTATCTAGGGTATCAATATTGTCAGTCAGGGAATCCGACCAAGCCACCCCAGCACTGCACATCCAGGCTGAGGCGATTGCTGGTCGCAGTATCACACCCGTGTGAGTGTATATACATTTTAGGATATTTTACTGCTTTCTGTCAGTAGGTTCCTTAAGGGCGGCCGTATCCGGGGACGGTAGTGCCACCTGTTTAGACAAGCGTGTGAGCGCTTTATTCACCCTAAAGGGTGTTTCCCAACGTGCCCTATCCTCTGGCGGGAAGGGGTATGATGCCAATAACTTTTTTATCGGGGGAAACCCACGCATCATCACACACTTCATTTAATTCCTCAGATGCAGGAAAAACTACAGGCAGTTTTTTTCTCACCCAACATAATACCTTTTTTAGTGGTACTGGTATTATCAGAAATGTGTAAAAACATTTTCCATAGCCTCAATCATGTAACGTGTGGCCCTACTGGAAGTCACATTCGTCTCTTAATCGTCGACACTGGAGTCAGTATCCGTGTCGGCGTCTGTATCTGCCATCTGCGGTAACGGGCGTTTTAGAGCCCCAGATGGCTTTTGAGACACCTGGACAGGCACAGACTGAGTCGCCGGCCGTCTCATGTCATCAATCTTTTGTAAAGAGCTGACACTGTCACATAATTCCTTCCATAAGCTCATCCACTCGGGTGTCGACTCCCTAGGGGGTGACATCTCTGTTACAGGCAATTGCTCCTCCTCCACCTCATTTTCCTCCTCATACATGTCGACACAACGTACCGACACACAGCACACACACAGGGAATGCTCTGATAGAGGACAGGACCCCACTAGCCCTTTGGGGAGACAGAGGGAGAGTATGCCAGCACACACCAGAGCGCTATATATATATATATACAGGGATAACCTTATATAAGTGTTTTTCCCCTTATAGCTGCTGTATTGTTACACTGCGCCTAATTAGTGCCCCCCTCTCTTTTTTAACCCCTTTCTGTAGTGTAGTAACTGCAGGGGAGAGCCAGGGAGCTTCCCTCCAACGGAGCTGTGAGAGAAAATGGCGCCAGTGTGCTGAGGAGATAGGCTCCGCCCCGTTCTCGGCGGCCTTTTCTCCCGTTTTTCTGTAGAATCTGGCAGGGGTTAAAATACATCCATATAGCCCTGGGGGTTATATGTGGTGTATTTATGCCAGCCAAGGTGTTTTACATTGCTGCTCAGGGCGCCCCCCCCCTAGCGCCCTGCACCCTCAGTGACCGGAGTGTGAAGTGTGCCTGAGTAACAATGGCGCACAGCTGCAGTGCTGTGCGCTACCTTGTTGAAGACTGATGTCTTCTGCCGCCGATTTTTCCGGACCTTTTCTTGCTTCTGGCTCTGTAAGGGGGCCGGCGGCGCGGCTCCGGGACCGAGCTCCGAGGCTGGGCCTGTGTTCGGTCCCTCTGGAGCTAATGGTGTCCAGTAGCCTAAGAAGCCCAATCCACTCTGCACGCAGGTGAGTTCGCTTCTTCTCCCCTTAGTCCCTCGATGCAGTGAGCCTGTTGCCAGCAGGTCTCACTGAAAATAAAAAACCTAAAACTAAACTTTTCACTAAGAAGCTCAGGAGAGCCCCTAGTGTGCACCCTTCTCGGCCGGGCACAAAAATCTAACTGAGGCTTGGAGGAGGGTCATAGGGGGAGGAGCCAGTGCACACCAGGTAGTCCTAAAGCTTTTACTTTTGTGCCCAGTCTCCTGCGGAGCCGCTATTCCCCATGGTCCTTACGGAGTTCCCAGCATCCACTAGGACGTCAGAGAAATATATATATTGTTAATCCTCCAAAAGTGTTTGTTTTCAGAGGACTGTTGTAGTTTAGAGTATTAGGGCTATTCAGGGCCGTTTCTTGGGGCAGGCGAGCAGTGCAACCGCACTGGGCGCCCGCCGCGGCACTATCTGTGGCTCCCTGCTTCCCCCTCCTATTTCTCCCCAAGTAACCCGACGCAACCCCGTCACTCCGCGAAACTCCCCCCCCCCCCCCGAGCGGAGTACAGAGGGGGATCCAAGTTAGGAAGAGGGAAAGGCCGGCGCGATGAGCGACTGGTGAGGCGGGCCGAAGAGCGGTAATCGCCTCTGTAAGTATTCTCTCTCTCTCAATGTGTAAAATGGGGACACCTGCCGTAATGTGTGAAATGGGGACTCTTGCCTGCCGTAGTGTGGGGATTTAATGTATCAAGGGCATTGCGGTATGTGGCATAATATGGTGCAGGGGGCATTACTGTGTGGGGCTTAATATGGTAGAATTTTTTTTTCCTGTGGTGGTCGTGATCTGTTGGAGCAGGGTCAAAAACTGGATTGTGAGGTAGTCTTTTCAGACGAGGCCATGCCCATTTAAATGAGGCCACACCCATTTAGATGAGGTCACGTCCCCTTGCCGGTTGCACACGCACGGTTTTTTTTTATCTAGGCGTGTGGGGGCACATTTTTTTTATGTCATGGGGGGCGTATTTTTAATCTCGCACTGGGAGCCAAATTGGCTAGAAACAGTCCTGGGGCTATTTCAGCTGGGGGTACTGCAGTGTATTTCAGAGGTATCTACTGCAGCCAATCTCTCATAATGGTTGTATCAGCGGTAGCTTACTATAAGGACAGTGATAATTCTCCAATTATAAAGCTCCAAAAAGCTTAGGGGCCAATTTATTGACATTATTTTTACTAAAATAATGTGAAAAAGGGTGTTTTCATACCCTTTTCACATTATTTTCTCTGACGTCCTAGTGGATGCTGGGTACTCCGTAAGGACCATGGGGAATAGACGGGCTCCGCAGGAGACTGGGCACTCTAAAGAAAGATTTAGGACTACCTGGTGTGCACTGGCTCCTCCCCCTATGACCCTCCTCCAAGCCTCAGTTAGATTTCTGTGCCCGGCCGAGCTGGATGCACACTAGGGGCTCTCCTGAGCTCCTAGGAAGAAAGTATATGTTAGGTTTTTTATTTTCAGTGAGACCTGCTGGCAACAGGCTCACTGCATCGAGGGACTAAGGGGAGAAGAAGCGAACCTACCTAAGTGGTGGTAGCTTGGGCTTCTTAGGCTACTGGACACCATTAGCTCCAGAGGGATCGAACACAGGACCCGACCTCGTCGTCCGTTCCCGGAGCCGCGCCGCCGTCCCCCTTACAGAGCCAGAAGCAAGAAGGTCCGGAAAATCGGTGGCTGAAGACTTCTGTCTTCTCCAAGGTAGCGCACAGCACTGCAGCTGTGCGCCATTGCTCCTCATGCACACCACACACTGCGGTCACTGATGGGTGCAGGGCGCTGGGGGGGGGCGCCCTGAGCAGCAATATTAACACCTTGGCTGGCGAACTGGCACCATATATAGCCCCAGGGGCTATATGGGTGCTTATTAACCCCTGCCAGAACTTTTACAATAGCGGGAGAAAGCCCGCCGGAAAAGGGGCGGAGCCATCTCCCTCAGCACAAAGGAAGCTCCCTGGCTCCCCCCTGCAGTCCTGCACTACAGAAAAGGGTAAAAAAGAGAGGGGGGGCACAAATTAGGCGCAGTATAAATATATATTATGCAGCTATAAGGGGAAAACACGTTTTTATAGGTGATATATAGCGCTCTGGTGTGTGCTGGCATACTCTCCCTCTGTCTCCCCAAAGGGCTTTGTGGGGTCCTGTCCTCTGTAAGAGCATTCCCTGTGTGTCTGCTGTGTGTCGGTACTGCTGTGTCGACATGTATGAGGAGGAAAATGATGTGGAGGCGGAGCAAATGCCTGTGAATGTGATGCATACATATTCTGGCTGCTCTCTGTGGGAGAGAGCAGCCAGGTCGGCTCAGCAGGGGGGCAGGGGCAGGCTCTGACGTGGGGAGGAGGTGGATCGAAGGTGGGGCAGAGGCGGAGCAGGGGCGGGCCGGGGGCGGAGTTACATGGCACGGCGTTTAAGCCACGCCCCCGCTCTGTAATGCCGCGATCCCCGGCATTACACTGCAGGGGGCGTGGCTATGATGACGCGATTCAGCAAGAATCGCGTCATCAACTGCCCGGACCGCCCACTTTACACAGTAAGTGGGCGGACGGGCAGGGTGACAGCTCGTTCCGGGAGACTTGCCTGCTCTTCCGTGGGGCCGGGAGGGTCACCCGATTTTCGGGAGCCTCCCGGCCATTCCGGGAGAGTAGGCAAGTATGATGTGATGTCACCCCCTGCGGAGTCGACACCTGTGTGGTTGGACTTATGGAAGGAATTGCGTGAAAGTGTCAACTCCTTACACAAAAGGTTTGACGACATAGGACAGCCGGCTACACAGCTTGTGCCTGTTCCAGCGTCTCAAATGTCATCAGGGGCTTTAAAACGCCCGCTACCTCAGGTGACAGATACAGACGTCGACACGGATACCGACTCCAGTGTCGACGATGATGAGACTAGTGTACCCTCCAATAGGTCCACCCGTTACATGATTGAGGCAATGAAAAATGTTTTGCACATTTCTGATAATACCCCAGGTACCACAAAAAAGGGTATTATGTTTGGTGAGAAAAAACTACCTGTAGTTTTTCCTACATCTGAGGAATTAAATGAGGTGTGTGAGGAAGCGTGGACTTCCCCCGATAAGAAATTGATAATTTCAAAACGGTTATTGGCAGCGTACCCTTTCCCGCTAGAGGATAGGTCACGTTGGGAAACACCCCCTAGGGTAGATAAGGCGCTGACACGCTTATCAAAGAAGGTGGCACTACCGTCTCCGGATACGGCCACCCTGAAGGAACCTGCTGATAGAAAGCAGGAAGCTACCCTAAAAGCTATTTACACACACACGGGCATTATATTGCGACCAGCGATTGCATCAGCTTGGATGTGCAGTGCTGCTGCTGCGTGGTCAGATTCCCTGTCGGATAATATTGATACCATGGATAGGGACAATATTTTGCTGACGATTGAGCATATAAAAGATGCAGTCTTATACATGCGTGATGCACAGAGGGATATTTGCCGACTGGCATCAAGAATAAGCGCTATGTCCATTGCCGCCAGAAGGGGGTTATGGACTCGGCAATGGTCTGGCGATGCCGACTCTAAGCGGCACATGGAAGTTTTGCCCTATAAAGGGGTGGAACTGTTTGGGGATGGTCTTTCGGACCTCGTGTCCACAGCTACTGCTGGGAAATCGACCTTTTTGCCACAGGCTGCCCCACAGCAAAAGAAAGCACCGTATTATCAGGTACAGTCCTTTCGGCCCCAGAAAAGCAAGAGGGCTAGAGGCTCATCCTTTCTGCCGAGAGGCAAAGGTAGAGGAAAAAAGCTGCAACACACAGCTAGTTCCCAAGAGCAGAAGTCCTCCCCCGCGTCCGGTAAGTCCACAGCATGACGCTGGGGCTGCTCAGGCGGACCCGGGGACGGTGGGGGCCCGGCTCAGGAATTTCAGCGCTCAGTGGGATCTCTCACAAGTGGATCCCTGGGTTTTTCAAGTAATATCTCAGGGGTACAAGCTGGAATTCGAGACGTCTCCCCCCCCGCCGTTTCCTAAAATCTGCCTTACCGGCAACTCCCTCCGCCAGGGAGGCGGTGTTGGTGGCTATTCAAAAACTGTATTCCCAGCAAGTGATTGTCAAAGTACCCCTCCTTCAGCAAGGAAAGGGTTACTATTCCACAATGTTTGTGGTACCGAAACCGGACGGTTCGGTGAGACCCATCTTAAATCTAAAATCCTTGAACACTTATATCAAGAGGTTCAAGTTCAAGATGGAATCGCTCAGGGCGGTTATTGCGAGCCTGGACGAGGGGGATTACATGGTCTCCCTGGACATCAAGGATGCGTACCTCCATGTCCCCATTTACCCTCCTCACCAGGAGTACCTCAGATTTGTGGTACAGGACTGTCACTATCAGTTCCAGACGCTGCCGTTTGGGTTGTCCACGGCACCGAGGGTCTTTACCAAGGTAATGGCCGAAATGATGATACTCCTTCGCAAGAAGGGAGTTTTAATTATCCCGTACTTGGACAATCTCCTGATAAAGGCGAGGTCCAAGGAACAGTTGGTAGTGGGGGTAGCGCTTTCTCGGGAAGTGCTACAACAGCACGGCTGGATTCTCAATATTCCAAAGTCACAGCTGGTCCCGACGACACGTCTTCTGTTCCTGGGAATGATTCTGGACACAGACCAGAAAAGAGTGTTTCTTCCAGTGGAAAAAGCCGAGGAGTTGTCATCTCTAGTCAGAGACATCCTAAAACCGGGACAGGTGTCGGTACATCAATGCACACGAGTCCTGGGAAAAATGGTAGCTTCGTACGAGGCGATTCCATTCGGAAGGTTCCACGCAAGGACTTTCCAGTGGGACCTGTTGGACAAATGGTCCGGGTCCCATCTCCAGATGCAACAGCGGATAACCCTGTCGGCAAGAACCAGGGTGTCGCTGCTGTGGTGGCTGCAGAGGGCTCATCTACTAGAGGGCCGCAGATTCGGAATACAGGACTGGGTCCTAGTAACCACGGATGCCAGCCTTCGGGGCTGGGGTGCAGTCACACAGGGAAGAAATTTCCAAGGACTGTGGTCAAATCAGGAGATTTCGCTTCACATAAATATTCTGGAGCTAAGGGCCATTTACAATGCCCTAAGCCAAGCAAGACCCCTGCTTCAGAACCGGCCGGTACTGATCCAATCAGACAACATCACGGCGGTCGCCCATGTAAACAGACAGGGCGGCACAAGAAGCAGGAGGGCAATGGCAGAAGTCACAAGGATTCTCCGATGGGCTGAGAATCATGTGTTAGCACTGACAGCAGTGTTCATTCCGGGAGTGGACAACTGGGAAGCAGACTTCCTCAGCAGGCACGACCTCCACCCGGGAGAATGGGGACTTCATCCAGAAGTCTTCCAGATGCTGGTAAACCGTTGGGAAAAACCACAGGTGGACATGATGGCGTCCCGCCTCAACAAAAAGCTAAAAAGATATTGCGCCAGGTCAAGGGACCCTCAGGCGATCGCTGTGGACGCTCTAGTGACACCGTGGGTGTACCAGTCGGTTTATGTGTTTCCTCCTCTACCTCTCATACCCAAAGTACTGAGAATAATAAGAAAGCGAGGAGTGAGAACTATTCTCGTGGCTCCGGATTGGCCAAGAAGAGCTTGGTACCCGGAGCTTCAAGAGATGCTTGCAGAGGACCCTTGGCCTCTGCCGCTCAGACAAGACCTGCTGCAGCAGGGACCCTGTCTGTTCCAAGACTTACCGCGGCTGCGTTTGACGGCATGGCGGTTGAACGCCGGATCCTAAAGGAAAAAGGCATTCCGGAGGAAGTCATCCCTACCCTGATCAAGGCCAGGAAGGATGTCACCGCAAAACATTATCACCGCATTTGGCGAAAATATGTTGCTTGGTGTGAGGCCAAGAAGGCCCCAACGGAGGAATTTCAACTGGGTCGATTCCTGCATTTCCTGCAAGCAGGTGTGACGTTGGGCCTCAAATTGGGGTCCATTAAGGTCCAGATCTCGGCCCTGTCGATTTTCTTCCAGAAAGAACTGGCTTCACTGCCTGAAGTTCATACTTCTGTCAAGGGAGTTCTGCATATTCAGCCTCCTTTTGTGCCAACAGCTGCGTGTTTATTCTTTGTGTTAAGAGCTGCTCTCACGGGTACCTAAGAGGTCATCACATCGAGGTGGTTCAGAGATATTATCCTTACAATTTGGGAGCTCGATGCCGGGATCCAGCCGATCGTCCCCTGATCGGTAAGATAGAGAATTTTGTTGTCTGTCTTGTCCGCTAAGGGATTGCGACCATCTACTGTATCTGAACTCACTCCGTGTTCCGGGAACACGTGACAAGGTAATATTTAAGTCCGGGACTTAATGTTACGTAGTTTTATGTAAAGGATTTTTTTAAGGCGCCATAAACAGGTATCAGGGATACCATAGAAGGACCAGGGGTCCACGTAACAACGCCTCCTCGATTTGATCACCTAAATATTTGTATGTCTGTCTTATAAGTACTCATATTGTAATTTTTCTATTAAGGACACTCAGTGAACGGGTGGTAAGTGCACGGACGCTGAGTGTCAGAGGACATTGTTGTTTACAGTGATTTTAAGTACATTTAGAAGTTGATTTGTGACAAATATTATTGTGTACAGTTATAGGGACATTAATTGTACGGGTGGTAAGTGTACGTACATTTGGTGTCACATATTGTTGTACTGTTGTTGTTTTCTGTCCCCGGTAGTTTTTGTAGGGAATATGCACTCCCACATGTTACCAATGATCTATAATCAGATCAGCTGAATGCATACATAGACTATTGTTCCCTTTCCCTGTTATTTGTGAATTCTTTTAGAAATATATATATTGCGCGGGTGGTAAGTGTACGCGCATTATATGACATTGTGCTCGGAACAGTCTATGTTTTTATGATAAGATTGTTGCAACTTCACTTTAAACACGTTAGTTACTTGTTGGTAATATGGGATCAGACCAGAGTAAAGAAACTGAATACCCCCCTCCCCTCCCGGGAGAGACCTGCAAGGAATATGTTGCTCGTGTCTCCCCTACAAACTACTACCTTGTTAACCCCTGGCTAGACAACCTAGCTGGCTGGACGGAAGCCATGAAAAGTCCCGATCCCTTTCCCAGAGACGGGTCAAACTTGCCATTTTATATGGATATGGTGAAGGGCTTATGCCTTGAGGACAAGGAAGCTTGGCCGTGGTATGACCACGATCCTCAATGGGATATAACATATATGCGGGCGGGGGGAGAGCAGTGGCTTACCATAGCCCCTCATTGGCAGGATAGACCAAGAAAAGTCAGAACTAAGAACAGATCCAACACTCAGTCCCAACTCCATGCAAAAGAAAAAGACAGATTTCAAAAGTTGACTAACAACATCTGTCCCCCACCCTACAATCGCCTATACCCATCTTTAACAGACGAGGACATCTTAGCCCTGTCCTCTGCAGTTATTCCAGCCCCGCCATCTGCCCCCACGCCCCCGCCACCTCAGTCATCATCCATCTCCATTTCACTCTCACCCCCTCGCTCCGCTTCTGCAACCACTCGTCAGTCAGCGGACTCCACAATTGTCACTAATGAAATCACTAGTCCTGGACATACCCGGTCCGGTAGACTCATTTCAGGGACAGACGGCGGTGCACAGGGGACAGAGACACACATGCCTTTTATGACAGTGGGTGATCAACTATTAAAAAAACCCATTGAGATTGAGGATCTAGACAGAATTATTAAGAACTGTCCCAAACCTACGGTAGCACCCAAGGGCTGCATCGCCTATTTAAAAAAGGCTTGTAAAGGCCGCAGTTTCACACAGGAAGACATGAGGCTTATCATAGACGGAGTCATAGATCATTACAACGGGTGGGATTGGAGTAAAGTGCCCACAATCAGTACCCCTATAGCACCGGCTAATCAAACTGCCACTAATTACCCCCTCAATACACAGGACGGCATAAAGAAAATGTGGGATGAACTGAGTGAACATATGGACGCAGTGTTTAAAACCCGCTCGTCTCTCCCAGTAGCAGTAGCTTGCAAACAGAAACCTAGTGAGAATGTGACTGAATTCTGGAAGAGATTTAAAAAGTGTTGGTCAGAGGAGGCAGGTCTCACCCTAGTTAATACCGACAACTTACTCATTTCTACATTTATAAACAACTTGTTGCCATCCGTGACATTAACTGTAAAACAAAGTGTTTCTAGTTGGACCTCAGACAACATTGAGGTATTTAGTAAACACTTATATGAGAAGGAAGCAGCAGGCTGCTTTGACATTAAAAAGATTACTCAAAACGTACCGACCCACAGTTTTCAGAACCCCCGGGGGCAACACAGGAACCCTCGCCCCCATCGGGACATCCCACAGAATAGGGGTCCCCTTGCACCTCCAAACAGACGACACACATCCTGCTTTAATTGTGGAAAAGATGGACATTGGGCTAGGGACTGTCCTTACCCCTTTAATAAAACTAAACAACCATTGACTGAACCTGTCCCCACTAACAATACTCCCAGAGACGCCCCAGGGTTCCAAATTGACTGGCAGGGACAGCCCCGCTGACGGGGCCCGGAGGAGAGTGTCCCGACTTTCATGCAGCTCACTGGTCACTGGAAGGAGCCCCCAATGGTCAATCTAGGCATAAATGGAACAAGTGTCCCATTCCTGATTGACAGTGGAGCCACCACCAGTGTCCTGTGTAGGGACCAGTACCATGGACCCTTAAGAAAGTCCGCTCCTTCAATGGGAATCAATGGGATACCCACAAAAGCTTACTCCACTGTACCCCTCCCTATTGACACACCACGTGGACAATATATAGGGACTCACTCGTTCACTGTCATACCTGACTGCCCAGTTAACTTGTTGGGAAGAGACCTCCTTACTGAACTACAGATAACTATTACCCCTACTGGTAAGAGTATGGACATAATCTCACCACATTTCCCCGTGATTACTGAAACCTCTGAACTAGACACCATAGACCCCCACGTATGGGCAGAAGGGCCCCTCGACACAGGCCTGATATCTTGTACCCCCTACAAGGCCACACTGAAACCTGATGTACACCCCGTTTACCAGAAACAATATCCATTGTCTAAAGAAAAAATGGATGGCCTTAAGCCCATGGTAGAGCAATTCCTGCAGCAAGGCATACTCAGACCTGTAGTTTCTCCTTACTGTACTCCTGTCAACCCTGTTGCTAAATCAGATGGCTCAACTAGATTTGTACAGGACTTAAGGGCAATTAACCAGCTAATTGTCCCCATTGCTCCCATAATTCCAGACACTAACTCCCTCCTCTCAGCCATCCCTGCGAACGCTGTGCATTTTACCGTCATTGACTTGAAAAATGCCTTTTTTAGCATACCGGTTGACCCACAGACACAATTACTGTTTGCATTTTCTTTTGGGGGCCAGCAATTAACTTGGTGTAGGTTACCCCAGGGGTTCATAGACGCTCCTGTTGTTTACACCATTGTCCTCCAAGCCACTTTAAAATCATGGCCCCCCCCCCCAAGGTTCTGTCCTGCTACAGTATGCAGATGATCTGCTTCTCTGTAGTCAAACGGAGGAGGCCTGCCGAGAGGATGGTTTATCACTGCTACAATGGCTCTGTCAATGTGGACACAAAGTGTCAAAAACTAAAATGCAATGGTGTAAAAAGCAAGTTGATTATCTGGGTTTTGTCCTCACAGAGGGAGAGAGGAAGGTCGGTCCACAACGCATTCAGTCTGTACTGGGTCTGGTCAGCCCAGCCACTCAGAAGGAAATGCTGTCCTTTCTGGGTATGATAAACTACTGCAGACAGTGGATATCTGATTGTTCCTATTATGACAATATTCTGAGACAAGCCACACTAGCTGACAAACCCAGAGACATACAATGGTCACAAGAAATGTTGGATGCATACGAGAATTTGAAATGTTTGTTGATTAAAAGTCCGGCACTTGGCCTCCCCAACTATGTATTACCTTTTCATCTCTTTGCAAGGGACAACTGTAAAACCATGGCGGGGGTACTAACTCAAGAACATGGAGGTAAGCTGCGCCCCGTGGCATTTTTTTCTAAAATAATGCCTGTGTCAGTCCAGGGAATGCCTGCTTGTCTTCGAGCCCTGGCAGCCTGCGCAATGGTGGCTGAGATGGCCATGACTCTCACCCTAGGTCACCTTACTGTACTACATACCACACATAATGTAGTTACCCTACTTAAAGGCCTCCACACGCAACATATGTCTGCCCAACGCCTCAGTGGCTATGAAGTACAATTGTTGGGAAACCCATCCCTTACTATTAAGTATGCCAATGCGACTTCAGGCCCTGCCCCTATCTTAAATGCACTCCTTGGTCTCAAAGGCCCCCTAGACGACTTGCCCGATGACCATGATTGCGGTATGACTATAGAGACTGAGACATCTCCCAGACTGGACATGTCCCCCATACCGGTACCTGATTCTGACCATGTCTTTGTGGACGGCTCTTGCACTAGACCAAATGACTCCACATACCAAGCAGGTTATGCCGTTGTGCGCCTGCCAAATGACGTTCTTGAGGCAAAGCCCATACCTTATCAATCTGCACAGGCTGCTGAACTCATAGCCCTAACCAGGGCATGTATTCTGTACCAGGATAAACCTGTCACCATCTACACAGACTCAAAATACGCCTACGGCGTTGTGCATGACCATGGAGTTATCTGGTCCCGCCGGGGTTTCATCGGAGCTGACGGTAAGAACATTTCACATGCCCAACTTATCACAGACTTACTTCATGCAATACTCCTGCCTAGTGACATTGCCATCTTACATTGTAGAGCCCACACTGGTGGGGCTGATGAAATTTCCAGGGGTAATGCTCTCGCAGATAGCTCCGCCCGTCAGGCAGCTCAGCTCCCTACCATACACCAAGCCATGGCCGTCATGACCCCACCCATGATAGATGATCAGTATCTACTTACTGAACTCCAAGTTTCTGCCTCCCCCAAAGATTTAGCTGATTGGTTGTTTCCAATAATGCAGAAGAATCCTAAAACAGGATTAATCTGCAAAGAGGGGAAACCATGTATACCTCAAGCAAGCGCTCCTTTGTTCATATCGCACTATCATGGGATTGGTCACAACAGCAAACATACAACACATACATTACTAGACAAAGATTTTTACATCACAGACGCGAGATTACTAGTTGACCAGTATGTTAGCAGATGCATTACATGCTTAAGAAACAACCCTAACAATCCTATGAAGGCAGCTCACCAACACCTGGCATATCCAACCACGCCCTTTACTCATTTGCAAATTGATTTTACTCATATCCCAAACAAAGGGGATAAACAGGAGTATGCCTTAGTTATAGTAGACATGTTTTCAAGGTGGCCCGAAGCATTCCCTACCAAGGTGGAGGATGCCAAGACTGTTGCTAGAATACTCACACAGGAAGTTATACCCAGGTGGGGCTGCCCATTACAAATAAATAGTGACAAAGGTTCAGCTTTCACGGCCAAGATCACACAGGCTTTGGTAAAGGCCCTACAGATAGAATGGAAGTTTCACATTCCGTATCACCCCCAAAGTTCAGGGGTCGTAGAGAGGATGAATAGGACTATTAAGGACAAGTTAAGGAAGGCCACGGGAGGTACCTTTCACAAATGGAAACAAGTCCTCCCTATTATTCTAGCAGAAATCAGGATGACCCCACAGAAGACTTTGGGATACTCCCCCTTTGAGATACTCATGGGAAGACCCTTTCCCACGCCCTGGGCAAAGAAACCCATGATAGTGCAAGAGGGGGATCTCGATCAGATCAGGGAAGAATATGTCAGGTCTCTCATAACCAAACTGACTGAAGTTGAGCATAATGTTGTTCGGAAAAATCCCTCTAATCCACAGGAACCAACTCACCCCTTCCAGGTGGGAGACAGAGTGGTTGTTAAGGTTCTCCCCAGAAACAAGGAACCAGGAGACTTCGCGTACGGTCCCGAAACAGAGGTTGTTGCAGTTACCAGAACAGCGATCCTTACCAAAGAAGGCCCTACCTGGATACATGCGTCCCGAGTAAAGAACATACCTAGACCAGACCGGGAAGGAAGACCAGAAGGGGTACTAACGGGAGTAGACAACTCTGACCCCCAACAACAAAGAGAGGTACTAACGGGGGCGGACAGCCCTGACCTCCAGCAGGAAGAGGTACTAACGGGGGCAGACAGCCCCGACCTCCAACTCATCCAAAATGATGACTTCATACATGGAGAAGACGATGGTGAACCACGGATCATGCTGGGCTTGTGTTGCCCTGACTTTTATCACAGTCCTGACACTCCCCTGTAAAACTGAGGTTGACATCTCACAGAAGGGAGGGGTGATCACTTTATGGTATAACTCCTCCAACACACATGTAGCCACATATATTGTAGAATATTTTAAGTTCCATAAGCTTGCTAAGGCAGAGGCCTCCATACACCCTAGCCATAAAAAACTAGAGGATTTATCTGTAGAATTGAGAAAGAATTCCGGCATTGATAACCCCTGGAGCCAATACTTCGGGTGGTTTGAGAACTGGAAACAAGCACTTGTACAATTGGGAATCTTTATATTGATTACTCTCATTCTTATATGTGTTATTGTGTTCTGCATCCTACCATGTTGTCGACGGCTCACAACTAAGACCATCGAGAATAATCTCATGTATGAGTCTATAGCCCCACCACATGACAACTCACCTGCAGGCTATAAACAATATCTGGCCAAATACCGTTCAGGGAAACCTCCTCGGAAGAATCATATCATATGAATTTATGATTCTAAGAGGGGGTTGAAGGGTTAAAGGGTCCATGTTCTTTACTCACTGTTATTGCTACAGAGACAAAGACGTCTCAAGGTTCCCATATAAAATGTATAACCATATGAAGCTACTCCCACGCCACACACTGAAACTATGTACTAACTGTGCCTTAGTTTTGACACGTACCCCTGTCCGTGTACGGAAGTCCTTATAAGGACATAGAGCTCGTGGTGCCCTCGTGCATTTCATGTTTCCGCTGTATGATATCCTGCATGTAGTGTCGTAAGTTAACTTCCTTAACCAATTATGTTCTTGCACGTATTGTATACACCCATGTGTCTTATCTACATAGTAAGCCGTAATTCCTATAATAAACAGAGTGATTCTTAACCAACAGCTGCGTGTTTATTCTTTGTGTTAAGAGCTGCTCTCACGGGTACCTAAGAGGTTATCACATCGAGGTGGTTCAGAGATATTATCCTTACAGGAGCTTTGGTATAATCCCCATGGTCCTTACGGAGTACCCAGCATCCACTAGGACGTCAGAGAAAATAAGATTTTACTCACCGGTAAATCTATTTCTCGTAGTCCGTAGTGGATGCTGGGCGCCCATCCCAAGTGCGGATTGTCTGCAATACTTGTAAATAGTTATTGTTACAAAAATCGGGTTGTTATTGCGAGCCATCTGTTCAGAGGCTCCATTGTTATCATACTGTTAACCGGGGTTCCTATCACGAGTTATATGGTGTGATTGGTGTGGCTGGTATGAGTCTTACCCGGGATTCAAAATCCTTCCTTATTGTGTCAGCTCTTCCGGGCACAGTGTCCTAACTGAGGCTTGGAGGAGGGTCATAGGGGGAGGAGCCAGTGCACACCAGGTAGTCCTAAATCTTTCTTTAGAGTGCCCAGTCTCCTGCAGAGCCCGTCTATTCCCCATGGTCCTTACGGAGTACCCAGCATCCACTACGGACTACGAGAAATAGATTTACCGGTGAGTAAAATCTTATTTTAGTATCACCTGGATGTATTAAAGAGCATTTGGAGTAGTTTTCATGAAACACTGCTCCAAACCCTTTAATTGTAATTTTTTAAGTAAGCCACATTGTCACCCCCATACTTATAATAGGAAATGCGATCTGGCCTGAATTTATAAAAAAAAAAAAAAATACCACAGTGTGCCCTGTGATTTCGCCAGCTCTGGCTGGCGAGATCACAGGGCAGCACTGCGATGTACACCATTTGCCTAGCTTTCTCTGCCTCCTGGCAGAGAAATCTGTGCGTGACCGGCCTCCAGTGATCAGCTATATATGTCCTATGGACACAGAAGCTGATCACAGTGTAAAAAGAAAAGAAAAAGTAAAAAAAGCAAAAACATACTTACCAGTCCAGGAGCCGGTGTCCACTGATCCGGTGAGTTCTACCAGGCGCCGGGTCCTCCATATGTTGCTCTATCCCTGCATGCGATAATTGATACATCCATGCAATGTAATCAATTATCACAGTGCGAGTTTGGTCGGGTTTATCACCTGTCATCCAAATCATCAGATGCGGATGGTGATAAATAGACCTCTAAGGGGTCTATTCATGAAGCAGTGAAAAGTGTGGAAAAGTGAGCCAGTGGAGAAGTTGCCCTTGGCAACCAATCAGCACTGAAGTAACATTCACAATTTGCATACTAGAAAATAATACAGAGCAGCTGATTGGTTGCTGTGGGCAACTTCACTGGCTCACTTCACCACACTTTTCACTGCTTCATGAATAGACCCGTTAGTGTTCCAGAGCTTGGCCATGTTAGCTAAAACCATATTTAGTTGCCATTAGGTATTTTAGCCTACAGATGAACACATTAATCAAGCTGGTTTGAACCCCAAAGTTCTAGCATTAGATATCACTGTACTTTCCAGCATTCACTGGTACAAGCTTTTATTGTGGCCCATATCCTGATGTATAGCCTACCATAACTAACCCAGAAAAAGCACTCCAAATCACCTTGATATGCGGTGATAAGGAATGCTCATTTTGTGGATGTAAGGCAAGTGTCACTGACTGAAAGCCACCTCCCTTATGGCTTGTATGCTGGCCTCCCTGACTCTCCTCTGTAGCTTCTCCACAGCAGTGTAAGGCAGAGCCGGTCTTAGCTATAAGCAGGCTAGGCATTTGCCTAGGGCATCCAAGCATGTCTAGGGGCATCCAAGCATGTCCCTGCAGTATCTCATGCTGGGAGGGAGTCTGCAAACTGTTACTTTCTAAATGTGTTCAATCAGTACACTGATTACACTCCTGTTTACATTTGTCAAATAGAATGCACACTGTCCCTTGAACTCCCTCCGACATGCTTGAATGCCCCTGACTTGTGAGAGTTCAGACAGCAGAAGCCCAGTAACTGCAATTCCTGGACCTGTGACATTTTCACTGATTATATAAGGTTACTACTGGATGGCTCCTTATGATACCACGTGTATTTTAGAAGACTGCTCCACATAAATCTGACCAGGGACGTGCGGTGAGCTAAATGGCTCAGGAGGCACTGGCTAGCACCAGAGCCAGATTTACATGCAATATATGAGTCAAAGTGTACACCTGGGCATTATACACAGGTGCAGCAGCATAAACTCTTGGAAATTTTCTGAGTTTTGATTAGAGATGTGCGGAAATGATAACCAGGTGAGGCACTGCCTCACCTGCCATAGACTTTTTACTCCAAAGTTTTGTCTATAAAAATTATTCAAATAATGCAAAGAAGATATTTCAAACATATTCTTTGTATTCTTCATATACTTTATACAGTCCAAACTCTGGCACAAACGTAAGTATGACAGGAAAGGCTCTGCCTCACCTGCCTCACCCCACCGCACGTCACTGAATCTGACATCACCTATACTGCTTGTGCACATGCGGGAGGGGGACCCTGCTATCTTGTGTCCTTTATCCCTGTGCAAACCCCAAGTGTCTGCAGGGATATAACATGGGCAGTCTTCTCCCCACACTTTATTTCTCAGTCAGTCCATGCCATAAAATTCCCCTGCCATCCAGAACTGTAACGTGGTCAGTAAGTTGCATTGAGCTATTCCTATATGAAACATCAGTGCAGCGTGACTTTCAGACGCGTCAGACTGGAGAGCAGAGCATATTGCTCCATCAGTATAAAATAAAGGGCATGCAGTTGCCATGAGTAACAGACACCAGCAAACACATTGAACAGTGAAGAGAATGGACAGTTGCTATATGTTTGATAATGGTCTTTTTGTATAACCAGAAATTATGGCAGTATCTGGACACAAGCAAAAGTAAGTTTTATTTAAAAAAAAAAAGCTACTAACATTACTAATGTGGGGCATATGTGTAAGGTGCATTACTGTGTGACATTATGTGTATAATGGGCATTACAAATGTGGTTAATGTGTGTAAGGTGCATTATTGTGTGCAATTTTGTCTATTATGGGCATTACTAATGTGATTCATATGTGTAAGGAGAATTGATGTGTGGAATTATGTGTATTATGGGCATTACTAATGTGGGGCATATGTGTAAGGTGCATTATTGTGTGGAATTTTGTGTATTGCGGGCATTACTAATGTGGGGAATATGTGTAAGGTGCATTACTGTGTGGAATTATGTGTATTATGGGCATTACTGTGGGGCATTATGCAGGTTTGAACTGGCCCACAGGGCAACCCCCCCCCCCCAGTGGGCCCCACTGCCTGAGTGTTGCTAGGTCAGATGCAGAACTAGCGGCGGTGCTAGGGGGCACCAGACAAGATTTTGTCTAGGGCATCTAATTGGCTAGGGGTGGCTTTGGTGTAAGGGTCTGGAGTTATTCGCGCACGCAGGGGGGATTTCCAAGTACCCAGAAACCCCCCTGGCCGCCGATCCATTGACGCTGTTAACCGATTTTTTTGTGTGTGTGTGTATACAGTGTAAGGAGGAGCTCAGGCATGCTGCACCCAGAGGCGTAGCGTGGAGACATGACACCCGGATCAGGGTTATGTCACGGCGCCCCCACCCACTACCACACACACATATATACATATGTACATACATAGATTCACACACATTTAGGCACAGACATACATAAACACAAATACAGTATACACAGATATATACACACACACACACACACACACACACACATAAACATACACACACAGATATACACAGACATACACATACACACAGACATACATAAACATACACATATACTCACATATACTGTATACAAACATATAAGGATATATACACAAACACACACATTCATGTATACACATTAGCACACAGACATATACACACACATTTACACACAACACAGACATATACACGTAAACACACAGTATACACAGACATAAACACACAGTAATTCTCACTAAGAGGGCAGCAGCAGAGCAGCTCCTCGTTCCAGCCTGGAGGGGCGGAGCTTCGATGTGATTGACAGGCTGGACCTCTGTGGGTAGAAGGAAAGGACTGAGGAAAGGGAAGGGGTGGCCACCACACTGCCTGCATGTTCCAGATCACTGAATGCAGATCTCTGACAGCCAGGAAAGTTCTTCTGACAAGCCTTCAAACCTCCCCTAACAACACACCACACTGCACTGTACTGCACTGCACTGGACTCTCTGCACTGTGCAATCAGTGATCTGCAACATGCAGGCAGTGTGGTGGCCACCCCTTCCCTCTCTTCTAGCCATTTCCTCCTACCCCTGCCCGAGATCCAGGCTCTCAGCTGTGCAGTGAGCCGGCGCCTTCTGTCCCCAGCGGTGCCTGGAGCTCAAGCTCCACTTGTTCCACCCTCCTTACGCCCCTGGCTGCACCCACGCGGCTGCAGCAGCTCCATCCTTAACAGCGAGAGAAGCTTGCTGCTTGGTGCCTGTAGAGGGAGCTGCAGTGACAGCACACAGCTCCTCTCAGGCAGTACGTGAGGTGAAGAGAAAATGGCTGGTGACTGTGAGGGCTCAGGGCACTGGGCAAGCAGTGGTGGATGTGTCCGGTACTTTCACTGACTCCAGGTGCGTGTCAGATATGTTGGGGTTGAATGAGAGGCCGGTGATCTGTAATAAAATATGCTGGCTGGGAGAGTTACATGGAGTTCCTATTACTGCAGCAGTTTCTGTGATGTGTGTGTGGTAAGTATGCATGTATGTGTGTATGTTTAGCATGTGTACTGTTTGTGTATGCAATGCATGCTATATGCATGTATACTGTGTGAGTATGCAATGCATGTTATCATACCCTCCAACTGTACCTTTTTCATAGGTACAGAACCTTTGCTCTTATGTCCTAGAGGATGCTGGGGTCCATTTTAGTACCATGGGGTATAGACGGTTCCACAGGAGCCTTCGGCACTTTAAGACTTTTTAACAGTGTGAACTGGCTCCTCCCTCTATGCCCCTCCTCCAGACCTCAGTTTAGAAAATGTGCCCGGGAGATTGGATGTACACCAGTGGAGCTCTACAGAGTTCTGCTGAAAAAGACTTTGTTAGGTTTTTTATTTTACAGGGAAGCTGCTGGCAACAGCTTCCCTGCTTCGTGGGGCTTAGGGGGGAGTAGGAACCAACTTCTCCATTAGTTCAATGGCTCTGCTTCCGCTGACAGGACACCATTAGCTCCTGAAGGGTACTGAACACAGCCCTTGCCTGGCTGCTGCTCACTCCCACAGCACTGCCGCCACCCCCTAACAGAGCCAGAAGTCAGAATGCTCGTGAGTATTCACCAGAGACTTGCAGAGAGGGGTCCTCCAGTCATCATGGCGGCATTAAGGTAACAGCGCAGCGCGGGAAGCTGCACACAAACATGTCTCTCAGTACAGGGTGCAGAGGGCGGGGGGGGGCGCGCTTTGGGGGACATGTACAAATCATTACTCTCACAGGCAAAACAGTACACACATGAGAGCCGCTGGTGTACATACCCCTGCCAGTATAAATATTGTATTTACTGAGGCTGAACCGCGCCATTGCAGGGGGTGGGGCTTCCCCTCAGACTTGCTAGTAACACTCAATTGGTGCCATTTTCTCCTCACAGAGACGCCGGAGCGCTGATACAAGTACCAGGGTGTCATAGAAGTGGAGGGGAGCACATAGTTGGAGGTCTGCGGACTTCATATTGGATAAAAGCGCTGTCGTTATATATATATATATATATATATATATATATACACTGCTCAAAAAAATAAAGGGAACACTTAAACAACACAATGTAATTCCAAGTCAATCACATTTCTGTGAAATCAAACTATCCACCTAGGAACCAACACTGATTGACAATCAATTTCACATGCTGTTGTGCAAATGGAATAGACAACAGGTGGAAATTATAGGCAATTAGCAAGACACTCCCAATAAAGGAGTTGTTCTGCAGGTGGTGACCACAGACCACTTCTCAGCTCCTATGCATTCTGGCTAATGTTTTGGTCACTTTTGAAAGCTGGCGGTGCTTTCACTCTAGTGGTAGCATGAGACGGAGTCTACAACCCACACAAGTGGCTCAGGTAGTGCAGCTCATCCAGGATGGCACATCAATGCGAGCTGTGGCAAGTAGGTTTGCTGTGTCTGTCAGCGTAGTGTCCAGAGCATGGAGGCGCTACCAGGAGACAGGCCAGTACATCAGGAGACGTGGAGGAGGCCGTAGGAGGGCAACAACCCAGCAGCAGGACCGCTACCTCCGCCTTTGTGCAAGGAGGAACAGGAGGAGCACTGCCAGAGCCCTGCAAAATGACCTCCAGCAAGCCACAAATGTGCATGTGTCTACTCAAACGATCAGAAACAGACTCCATGAGGGTGGTATGAGGGCCCGACGTCCACAGGTGGGGGTTGTGCTTACAGCCCAACACCGTGCAGGACGTTTGGCATTTGCCAGAGAACACCAAGATTGGCAAATTCGCCACTGGCGCCCTGTGCTCTTCACAGATGAAAGCAGGTTCTCACTGAGCAGATGTGACAGACGTGACAGAGTCTGGAGACGCCAAGGAGAACGTTCTGCTGCCTGCAACATCCTCCAGCATGACCGGTTTGGCAGTGGGTCAGTAATGGTGTGGGGTGGCATTTCTTTGGGGGTCTGCACAGCCCTCCATGTGCTCGCCAGAGGTAGCCTGACTTCCATAGGTACCGAGATGAGATCCTCAGACCCCTTGTGAGACCATATGCTGGTGCGGTTGGCCCTGGGTTCCTCCTAATGCAAGACAATGCTAGACCTCATGTGGCTGGAGTGTGTCAGCAGTTCCTGTAAGATGAAAGCATTGATGCTATGGACTGGCCCGCCCGTTCCCCAGACCTGAATCCAATTGAGCACATCTGGGACATCATGTCTCGCTCCATCCACCAACGCCACATTGCACCACAGACTGTCCAGGAGTTGGCGGATTCTTTAGTCCAGGTCTGGGAGGAGATCCCTCAGGAGACCATCCGCCACCTCATCAGGAGCATGCCCAGGCGTTGTAGGGAGGTCATACAGGCACATGGAGGCCACACACACTACTGAGCCTCCTTTTGACCTGTTTTAAGGACATTACATCAAAGTTGAATCAGCCTGTAGTGTGTTTTTCCACTTTAATTTTGACTCCAAATCCAGACCTCCATGGGTTAATACATTTGATTTCCATGATAATTTGTGTGTGATTTTGTTGTCAGCACATTCAACTATGTAAAGAACACAGTATTTAATAAGAATATTTCATTCATTCAGATCTAGGATGTGTTATTTTAGTATTCCCTTTATTTTTTTGAGCAGTGTATATATATATATATATATATATATATATATATATATACTGTATATATATATATATACTGTATATATATATATATTTATTATTGTATGCAATACATATAGGGCGCGTGGTGTGGGCTGGCAATTTCCTCTGTGTCCCTCTGACAGACATTAGGTAGATCTGTCCCCAATAGCTCCCTGTGTGTGAGTGGTGTGACTGTACACGCGTGTACCATGTCTAGAGAAAGTTCTTCCCCGGAGGAACCCATTTTGGAGGCACAGGAGTGTTCTGAGCTGGTGTGGGTGAGAAAGTTGCAGAGTAATATGGCTAAACTGGCAAAGAAATTCTCAGAGTCTGAACAGCAGACAAAGTATTGGAGACAGTCTGTGGAGGATGCACTGTTTGCTGATTCCTCCACGTCAGCCACTCTGGACCCCTTCAGTTCCCAGAAAAGGTCTCTGGCTCAAATTATGCAAAGAGACACCGACACAGATTCCGACACTGAGGTCGACACTAGGGATTTGAGGAGGGTAGACCCCCAAACTGGCTAAGAGCATTCAATGTATGATAGTCGCTATAAAAAAGGTGTTAGAATTTACTGACACAACACCTGCACCTGAGGAAAAAGATTATTTTAAATTAAATAAAAAACAGGTGGTGACTTTTCCTCCGTCTAAGGAATTAAATGCATTCTTTGAGGAATCCTGGGTTAACCCGGAAAATAAGTTTGCTATTCCTAGAAGGTTGGGGTAGCGTACCCTTTCCCTGAGCAGGACAGGCGTAAGTGGGAGTCACCCACAATGGAAGACACTTCGGTCTCTAGGTTGTCGAAGAAAATCATTTTACCTGCCCCAGGGTCAGCTTCATTAAAAGAACCTGCTGACCGCAAATTAGAGACGACTTTAAAGTCCATCTATATTGCTACAGGTACATTACTCAGGCCCACAATTGCTTCTGCGTGGGTAGGTAACGCAGTGGAAAAGTGGGCAGACAACTTGATTGTTAATATTGACTCGGTCGATAAAGATGATATGCTTCTAATTCTAGGTCATATCAAAGATTCTGCAGGTTACTTAGTTGAGACTATGAAGGACGTTGGCTTACTGGGCTCAGGGCCTCTGCTATGGCGATTTCGGCCTGCAGGGCACTATGGATCCGCCAGTGGAATGCTGACGCAGAATCCAAAAGAAATCCCCTACAATGGTGAGGCCCTCTTTGGGGAGAAGCTGGATGCCATGATATCAACTACTACATCTGGCAAGTCAGCATTTCTGCCGTCGGCAGCTGCACCGGCTAAAAAAGTATATCATTCTCATACTATGCAGTCCTTTCGGCCCAACAAGTACAAAAAGGCTAAGAGTATCCCTTTTTTCATAGGAAAAGGCAGAGGAAGAGGTAGAAAACCTACAACACCATCAGGCTCCCAGGAGCAGAAGTCAGCAACTACTTCTGCAAAAGCCACAGCATGATGCTGGGGCTCCTCTCTGGGAGTGCGATCGGGTGGGGGCACGTCTACTATTTTTCAGCCAGGTCTGGGTTCACTCAGATCTGGATCCTTGGATATTACAGATAGTATCCCAGGGTTACAGGTTGGAATTTCAAGACCTTCCCCATGCCGATTTTTCAAATCAGCCTTGCCAGTTTCTGTTCAGGACAGCGCAAATGTCCTGTACGCAATACACAAATTATGTCAAGACAAAGTAATTTCCTTGGTTCTTGCCGAACAGAAGAACCAAGGCTTTTATTCAAGCCTGTTTGTGGTGCCGAAGCCGGATGGCTCGGTCAGACCGATTTTAAACCTAAAATCTCTGAATCTTTACTTGAAAAGGTTCAAATTCAAGATGGAATCCCTGAGAGCGGTGATCTCCAGCTTGGAAGAAAAGGAATTTCTGGTGTCAGTGGACATCAAGGATGCTTACGTGCATGTTCCCATTTACCCGCCACATCAAGCATACCTGAGGTCTGAGGTTTGCGGTTCAGGATTGCCACTACCAATTCCAAACATTACCGTTCGGGCTCTCCAAGGCTCCGAGAATATTCACCAAGGTGATGGCGGAGATGATGGTTCTCCTTCGCAAGAAAGGAGTCAGCATAATTCCATACTTGGATGATCTCCTCATAAAAGCGAGATCCAGGGACAAGCTACTTCAGAACATAGCATTATCCCTGACGGTGTTCAACAGCATGGTTGGTCATCAACCAACGATGAGATTATCATTTTTGGGAATGATACTGGACACCGAGGTACAGAGAGTATTTCTACCAGTGGAAAAGGCTCAGGAGATCCAGAGCATGGGAAAACAAATTTTGAGACCACGAAGAGTATCAGTTCATCAGTGCATTCGCCTGCTGGGGAAAATGGTAGCAGCTTACGAGGCGCTACAGTATGACCGATTCCATGCCAGGGTCTTCCAGTAGGACCTACTGGACAAGTGGTCAGGGTTGCATCTCCACATGCATCAAAGGATAATCTTGTCAGCGAAAGCCAGAATTTCGCTCCCGTGGTGGCTACAAATTTCTCACCTCCTGGAGGGACGCAGGTTCGGGATTCAGGCCTGGATCCTGGTGACCACAGATGAAAGTCTCCGAGAAAGATGGTCAAGTCAAGAAACTCTCCTTCACATAAACATTCTGGAATTGAGAGCTGTGTACAACAGTCTTCATCAAGCGGCACACCTTCTTCAAGGTCGTCCCATACAGATCCAGTAAGACAATGTGACGGCAGTAGCTTACATAAACCGTCAAGGCGGAACAAAAAGCAGAGCGGCAATGGCAGAGGTGACAAAGATACTCCTCTGGGCAGAAAGGCATGCAAAAGCTCTGTCAGCAATTTTCATTCTGGGAGTGGACAACTGGGAAGCAGACTTCCTCAGCAGACACGATCTCCATCCAGGAGAATGGGGCCTCCACCCAGAAGTCTTTGCGGAGGTGGCAAGTCATTGGGACGTTCCTCAAGTGGATATGATGGCATCACGCCTCAACAAGAAGCTTCAGAAATATTGTTCCAGGTCGATAGACCCACAAGCAATAGCAGTAGATGCACTGGTGACCCAGTGGGTGTTTCAGTCGGTGTATCTGTTCCCTCCACTTCAACTAATACCAAAAGTTCTCAAGATCATCAGAAGAACAGAAGTTCGAGCAATCTTCATTGCTCCAGACTGGCCAAGGAGGGCTTGGTATCCAGATCTTCAAGAGTTATTACCGGCTGTTGAGCGCCAGATCCTAGCCTGTAAGGGTATTCCCAATAAAGTAATTCCCACAGTTATTCTGGCCAGGAAAGGGGTAACGCCCAAACATTACCATCGGATTTGGAGAAAATATGTATCTTGGTGTGAATCCAAGAAATCTCCTGCGGTGGACTTTCAATTAGGATGTCTTCTCCTATTTCTACAGGCGGGTGTGGATGCTGGATTGAGATTAGGGTCTATCAAGGTCTAAATTTCGGCCTTGTCCGTTTTCTTTCAGAAACAGTTGGCTTTTCTGCATGAGATCCAGACGTTCGTGAAGCGGGTTCTGCGCAACAAATCTCCCTTTGTGCCTCCTGCGGCGCCATGGGATCTGAATGTGGTGCTACAGTTCCTTAAATCGGACTGGTTTGAGCCTCTGCAAGAGGTTGAGTTGAAGTTTCTCACTTGGAAAGTGGTCATGCTGTTGGCCTTGGCTTCAGGCAGACGAGTGTCTGAGTTAGGAGCTCTGTCACACAAGAGTCCTTATTTAATATTTCATGAAGATAGGGCTGAACTGAGAACTCGTCAGCACTTTCTTCCGAAGGTTGTGTCTTCTTTTCATATCAACCAACCAGTGGTGGTGCCAGTGGCTTCTGACACCTCAGCCGTTTCAAAGTCCTTGGATGTCATCAGAGCCTTGAGGACTTATGTTGTTAGAACGGCTTGGATAAGGAAAACAGAATCTTTGTTTGTCCTTTATGACCCCAACAAGATTGGGTGTCCTGCTTCTAAGCCGACTATTGTGCGCTGGATCAGGGGTACCATTCAGCACGCTCATTCAACGGCAGGATTGCCGTTACCGACTTCGGTAAAAGCCCACTCTACAAGGAAAATGGTTTCGTCCTGGGCGGCTGCCCGGGGTGTCTCGGCATTGCAAATTTGCCGAGCAGCTACCTGGTCAGGTATAAATACGTTTGCTAAGTTTTATAAGTTTGACACCTTGGCTGCTGACAACCTTAAATTTGGTCAGTCAGTTCTGCAGGAACATTAGCACTTTCCCGCCCGTACTGGGAGCTTTGGTACATCCCCATGGTACTAAAATGGACCCCAGCATCCTTTAGGACGTAAGAGAAAATAGGATTTTAATTACCTGCCGGTAAATCCTTTTCTCGTAGTCCGTAGAGGATGCTGGGCGCCCGCCCAGTGCTCATTTTTCCTGCTGATTACGTTTTCTCTTTTTTGCAAAGTTTCATGTGTTCAGAGGCTCCAGGGTAACGCGTTTCGTCCCAATGCAAAGGACTTCATCAAGGGGACGAAACACGTCGGGAGTGACCCTGGACCCTCTTTTGATGGACAGATAAGCTTTTATATCAATTGTTTCTTGTACGTGTGATACCTGCTCATTTTAAACCGTGGTTTAATTTATGTACTAAAGTAAATGTGAAGGGAGATATCCTGGACCCTATTTTTATGGACAAATAAGCTTCTATATAATTTGTTTCTTGTACGTGCGATACCTGCTCGTTTTAAACCGTGGATATATTTTATGTACTTAATTAAATGTGAAAAATTATCTTTCTACTACGCTATTGTGGAGTGTGATATTCTGGGAGCATTTCCAATTAACACTCACTAAGTAGAAAAATGCTATAAGTACATATAGGTACACACTATTGCTTGTTTCTTTTTCTCTTTTGCATATTACTGTGATCATATTGGTCTGAGGACCGAAGATTCCTATCTGAGATAAGTGCTTGTCCCATTTTTTTTCACTAAATTTCATTCTATGTCCCCACCGTCATTTTCTAGGCATTATTAGGCGCTGATTACTTCTATTTTTTGCACATTCTAATCGTCATAATTTGTTATCAGCTGCCACCCACGTTTGTGAGGAATGCATGTGAAAATATTTCTCTGACGTCCTAGTGGATGCTGGGGACTCCGTCAGGACCATGGGGAATAGCGGCTCCGCAGGAGACAGGGCACAAAAGTAAAAGCTTTAGGATCAGGTGGTGTGCACTGGCTCCTCCCCCTATGACCCTCCTCCAAGCCTCAGTTAGATTTTTGTGCCCGGCCGAGAAGGGTGCAATCTAGGTGGCTCTCCTAAAGAGCTGCTTAGAGTAAAAGTTTTGTTAGGTTTTTTATTTTCAGTGAGTCCTGCTGGCAACAGGCTCACTGCATCGAGGGACTTAGGGGAGAGAAGTGAACTCACCTGCGTGCAGGATGGATTGGCTTCTTAGGCTACTGGACACCATTAGCTCCAGAGGGAGTCGGAACACAGGTCTCACCCTGGGGTTCGTCCCGGAGCCGCGCCGCCGACCCCCTTGCAGATGCCGAAAAGTGAAGAGGTCCAGAAACCGGCGGCAGAAGACTTTTCAGTCTTCATAAGGTAGCGCACAGCACTGCAGCTGTGCGCCATTGTTGTCAGCACACTTCATAGCAGCGGTCACTGAGGGTGCAGGGCGCTGGGGGGGGCGCCCTGGGCAGCAATGATAGTACCTTATTCTGGCTAAAAATACATCACATATAGCCCCTGGGGGCTATATGGATGTATTTAACCCCTGCCAGGTCTCAGAAAAACGGGAGAAGAAGCCCGCCGAAAAGGGGGCGGGGCCTATTCTCCTCAGCACACAGCGCCATTTTCCCTCACAGAAATGCTGGTGGGAAGGCCCCCAGGCTCTCCCCTGCACTGCACTACAGAAACAGGGTTAAAACAGAGAGGGGGGGCACTTATTTGGCGATATGACTATATATATTAAAATGCTATAAGGGAAAAACACTTATATAAAGGTTGTCCCTGTATAATTATGGCGTTTTTGGTGTGTGCTGGCAAACTCTCCCTCTGTCTCCCCAAAGGGCTAGTGGGGTCCTGTCCTCTATCAGAGCATTCCCTGTGTGTGTGCTGTGTGTCGGTACGTGTGTGTTGACATGTATGAGGACGATGTTGGTGAGGAGGCGGAGCAATTGCCTGTAATGGTGATGTCACTCTCTAGGGAGTCGACACCGGAATGGATGGCTTATTTAAGGAATTACGTGATAATGTCAACACGCTGCAAGGTCGGTTGACGACATGAGACGGCCGGCAAACCAATTAGTACCTGTCCAGGCGTCTCAAACACCGTCAGGGGCGTTAAAACGTCCTTTTACCTCAGTCGGTCGACACAGACACAGACACGGACACTGACTCCAGTGTCGACGGTGAAGAAACAAACGTATTTTCCTTTAGGGCCACACGTTACTTGTTAAGGGCAATGAAGGAGGTGTTACATATTTCTGATACTACAAGTACCACAAAAAAGGGTATTATGTGGAGTGTGAAAAAACTACCTGTAGTTTTTCCTGAATCAGATAAATTAAATGAAGTGTGTGATGATGCGTGGGTTTCCCCCGATAGAAAATTATTGGCGGTATACCCTTTCCCGCCAGAAGTTAGGGCGCGTTGGGAAACACCCCTTAGGGTGGATAAGGCGCTCACACGCTTATCAAAACAAGTGGCGGTACCGTCTCCAGATAGGGCCGCCCTCAAGGAGCCAGCTGATAGGAGGCTGGAAAATATCCTAAAAAGTATATACACACATACTGGTGTTATACTGCGACCAGCGATCGCCTCAGCCTGGATGTGCAGCGCTGGGGTGGCTTGGTCGGATTCCCTGACTGAAAATATTGATACCCTTGACAGGGACAGTATTTTATTGACTATAGAGCATTTAAAGGATGCATTTCTATATATGCGAGATGCACAGAGGGATATTTGCACTCTGGCATCAAGAGTAAGTGCGATGTCCATATCTGCCAGAAGTTGTTTATGGACACGACAGTGGTCAGGTGATGCAGATTCCAAACGGCACATGGAAGTATTGCCGTATAAAGGAGAAAAAGACAACGTCTTTTCAGCCTCAGTCCTTTCGTCCCCATAAGGGCAAGCGGACAAAAGGCCAGTCATATCTGCCATGGGATAGAGGAAAGGGAAGAAGACTGCAGCAGGCAGCCCATTCCCAGAAACAGAAGCCCTCCACCGCTTCTGCCAAGTCCTCAGCATGACGCTGGGGCCGTACAAGCGGACTCAGGTGCGGTGGGGGGGGTCGTCTCAAGAGTTTCAGCACGCAGTGGGCTCACTCGCAAGTGGACCCCTGGATCCTACAAGTAGTATCCCAGGGGTACAGATTGGAAATTCGAGACGTCTCCCCCTCGCAGGTTCCTGAAGTCTGCTTTACCAACGTCTCCCTCCGACAGGGAGGCAGTAGTGGAAACAATTCACAAGCTGTATGCCCAGCAGGTGATAATCAAAGTACCCCTCCTACAACAAGGAAAGGGGTATTATTCCACACTATATTGTGGTACTGAAGCCAGACGGCTCGGTGAGACCTATTCTAAATCTGAAATATTTGAACATTTACATACAAAGGTTCAAATCAAGATGGAGTCACTCAGAGCAGTGATAGCGAACCAGGAAGAAGGGGACTATATGGTGTCCCGGGACATCAGGGATGCTTACCTCCATGTCCCAATTTGCCCTTCTCACCAAGGGTACCTCAGGTTCGTGGTACAGAACTGTCACTATCAGTTTCAGACGCTGCCGGTTGGATTGTCCACGGCACCCCGGGTCCTTACCAAGGTAATGGCCGAAATGATGATTCTTCTTCAAAGGAAAATGGACGATCTCCTGATAGGGGCAAGGTCCAGAGAACAGTTGGAGGTCGGAGTAGCACTATCTCAAGTAGTTCTACGACAGCACGGGTGGATTCTAAATATTCCAAAACCGCAGCTGTTTCCGACGACACGTCTGCTGTTCCTAGGGATGAATCTGGACACAGTCCAGAAAAAGGTGTTTCTCCCGGAGAAGAAAGCCAGGGAGTTATCCGAGCTAGTCAGGAACCTCCTAAAACCAGGAAAAGTGTCAGTGCATCATTGCACAAGGGTCCTGGGAAAAATGGTGGCTTCTTACGAAGCGATTCCATTCGGTAGATTTCACGCAAGAACTTTTCAGTGGGATCTGCTGGAAAAATGGTCCGGATCGCATCTTCAGATGCATCAGCGGATAACCCTGTCTCCAAGGACAAGGGTGTTTCTTCTGCGGTGGCTGCAGAGTGCTCATCTACTAAAGGGCCGCAGAGTCGGCATTCAGGACTGGGTCCTGGTGACCACGGATGCCAGCCTGAGAGGCTGGGGAGCAGTCACACAGGAAAAAAAAAAAAATTTCCAGGGAGTGTGATCAAGTCTGGAGACTTCTCTCCACATAAATATACTGGAGCTAAGGGCAATTTACAATGTTCTAAGCTTAGCAAGACCTCTGCTTCAAGGTCAGCCGGTATTGATCCAGTGGGACAACATCACGGCAGTCGCCCACGTAAACAGACAGGGCGGCACAAGAAGCAGGAGGGCAATGGCAGAAACTGCAAGGATTCTTCGCTGGGCGAAAAATCATGTGATAGCACTGTCAGCAGTGTTCATTCCGGGAGTGGACAACTGGGAAGCAGACTTCCTCAGCAGGCACGACCTCCACCCGGGAGAGTGGGGACTTCATCGGGAAGTATTCCACATGATTGTGAACCGTTGGGAAAGACCAAAGGTGGACATGATGGCGTCCCGCCTGAACAAAAAACTGGACAGGTATTGCGCCAGGTCAAGAGACCCTCAAGCGATATCTGTGGACGTTCTGGTAACACCGTGGGTGTACCAGTCGGTGTATGTGTTCCCTCCTCTGCTTCTCATAACCAAGGTACTGAGAATTATAAGACGTAGAGGAGTAAGAACTATACTCGTGGCTCCGGATTGGCCAAGAAGGACGTGGCACCCGGAACTTCAAGAAATGCTCACAGAGGACTCATGGCCTCTGCCGCTAAGAAGGGACTTGCTTCAGCAAGTACCAGGTCTGTTCCAAGACTTACCGCGGCTGCGTTTGACGGCATGGCGGTGGAACGCCAGATCCTAAGGGAAAAAGGCATTCCGGAAGAGGTCATTCCTACCCTGGTCAAAGCCAGGAAGGAGGTGACCGCAAAACATTATCACCACATGTGGCGAAAATATGTTGCGTGGTGTGAGGCCAGGAAGGCCCCACGAAGAAATTTCAACTCGGTCGATTCCTGCATTTCCTGCAAACAGGAGTGTCTATGGGCCTCAAATTGGGGTCCATTAAGGTTCAAATTTCGGCCCTGTCAATTTTCTTCCAGAAAGAATTGGCTTCAGTTCCTGAAGTCCAGAAGTTTGTCAAGGGAGTATTGCATATACAACCCCCTTTTTGTGCCTCCAGTGGCACTGTGGGATCTCAACGTAGTTCTGGGATTCCTCAAATCACATTTTAAACCGCTCAAATCTGTGGATTTGAAATATCTCACATGAAAAGTGACCATGCTGTTGGCCCTGGCCTCGGCCAGGCGAGTGTCAGAATTGGCGGTTTTTGTCTCACAAAAGCCATATCTGATTGTCCATTCGGACAGGGCAGAGCTGCGGACTCGTCCCCAGTTTCTTCCTAAGGTGGTGTCAGCGTTTCACCTGAACCAGCTTATTGTGGTACCTGCGGCTACTAGGGACTTGGAGGACTCCAAATTGCTAGATGTTGTCAGGGCCCTGAAAATATAGGTTTCCAGGACGGCTGGAGTCAGGAAAACTGACTCGCTGTTATCCTGTATGCACCCAACAAACTGGGTGCTCTTGCTTCTAAGCAGACGATTGCTCGTTGGATTTGTAGCACATTTCAACTTGCACATTCTGTGGCAGGCCTGCCACAGCCTAAATCTGTCAAGGCCCATTCCACAAGGAAGGTGGGCTCATCCTGGGCGGCTGCCCGAGGGGTCTCGGCATTACAACTCTGCCGAGCAGCTACGTGGTCGGGGGAGAACACGTTTGTAAAATTCTACAAATTTGATACCCTGGCTAAAGAGGACCTGGAGTTCTCTCATTCGGTGCTGCAGAGTCATCCGCACTATCCCGCCCGTTTGGGAGCTTTGGTATAATCCCCATGGTCCTTACGGAGTCCCCAGCATCCACTAGGACGTCAGAGAAAATAAGATTTTACTTACCGATAAATCTATTTCTCGTAGTCCGTAGTGGATGCTGGGCGCCCATCCCAAGTGCGGATTGTCTGCAATACTTGTACATAGTTATTGTTACAAAAATCGGGTTATTATTGTTGTGAGCCATCTTTTCAGAGGCTCCGCTGTTATCATGCTGTTAACTGGGTTCAGATCACAGGTTGTACAGTGTGATTGGTGTGGCTGGTATGAGTCTTACCCGGGATTCAAAATCCTTCCTTATTGTGTACGCTCATCCGGGCACAGTATCCTAACTGAGGCTTGGAGGAGGGTCATAGGGGGAGGAGCCAGTGCACACCACCTGATCCTAAAGCTTTTACTTTTGTGCCCTGTCTCCTGCGGAGCCGCTATTCCCCATGGTCCTGACGGAGTCCCCAGCATCCACTACGGACTACGAGAAATAGATTTATCGGTAAGTAAAATCTTATTTTTAATTATAAGAAAATATTTTAATATTTTGCTACAGATTATGGGGGTAATTCTGAGTTGATCGCAGCAGGATTTTTGTTAGCAGTTGGGAAAAACCATGTGCACTGCAGGGGAGGCAGATATAACATGTGCAGAGAGAGTTAGATTTGGATGGGTTATTTTGTTTCTGTGCAGGGTAAATACTGGCTGCTTTATTTTTACACTGCAATTTAGATTGCAGATTGAACACACCACACCAAAATCTAACTCTCTCTGCACATGTTATATCTGCCCCCCCTGCAGTGCACATGGGCCCTCATTCCGAGTTGTTCGCTCGCAAGGCGATTTTAGCAGTATTGCACACGCTAAGCCGCCGCCTACTGGGAGTGAATCTTAGCATCTTAAAATTGCGAACGATGTATTCGCAATATTGCGATTACACACCTCGTAGCAGTTTCTGAGTAGCTCCAGACTTACTCGGCATCTGCGATCAGTTCAGTGCTTGTCGTTCCTGGTTTGACGTCACAAGCACACCCAGCGTTCGCCCAGACACTCCTCCGTTTCTCCGGCCACTCCTGCGTTTTTTCCGGAAACGGTAGCGTTTTTTCCCACACGCCCATAAAACGGCCTGTTTCCGCCCAGTAACACCCATTTCCTGTCAATCACATTACGATCGCCTGAGCGAAGAAAAAGCCGTGAGTAAAAATCCAAACTTCATAGCAAATTTACTTGGCGCAGTCGCAGTGCGGACATTGCGCATGCGCACTAAGCGGAAAAACGCTGCGATGCGAAGAAATTTTCCGAGCGAACGACTCGGAATGACCTCCCTGGTTTTGCCCAACTGCTAAAAAAATTTCCTGCTGCGATCAACTTGGAATTACCCCCTATATTTGATCCACATGAGCGCACACTTATACATTTTGACGATATATATATATATATATATATATATATATATATATGAAGTGGTAGGAGTATGGCGCCCCAGGTATATGTGAGCAGACCAAATACAGGGTTTAAAAATAACCAAGATGTAGACACTGCTTTAAAAATATAAGGCGTCAGCTGACCCCAAAAAGGTGGCAGGAATAAGCATTCTTCTCTTATCTTAAGAATTCTTACGCTTTTTAATTATTGTTATGTTTCCAGCTTTGATTTTATGTGTTTTTTAGCTATACTATATGTCTTAATTGTTTAAGCCTGTTCTTTTACATACCCCTTTTTTTTTTCTAATTTTTTTTATATATATATAAATATCTTCTATTTTACAAATAAATATCTTACCTGTTTTTTATATAAACACGCATCCTTTTATTCTTCATATTTACATCCTTAATGTGTAGACATTGTTAGTCGCTAGTACCCCCACCCCTCTTTTGCTTATATATATAGATATATATATATATATATATGCACCCACACATATACAAAGACATGCATACATACATGTACGGAAACCACCCCATGGAAATCCTGCGTTTGCCACTGGGAGTCCATCCACATGGGAAGCTTGCATTGCTACATAAGGTAAAATATATACATTTAGTTGCAAGCACGATTGTTAAGGACTTTTTGTAATATTAAATAAGTCCCCTGTCATATAAAATATCCTCTCAGTCCATAAAAGTCTCTACTAAAAGAATACATAGAATATGTGCATCTGTTACCTACATAGCTGTATTGTGAGCTGAACCAATGAGAATGCACTTACTATAACTGCAGCTTGTTGGCCATTCACATGGACCTTTGCTCAGAACATGACACTGTAGTACAGGCAGCGCTTGTGCAGGGTTTCCCAGCACTCTAAGCCAAGCTTCCGCCTAGCACCCTCCAGAAAGCTCATCTCCATCCTCATGTGTGATTCCTGCAGATAACGATTCTCTTTATTAAACTCATAGTTATTATAGCAAATGTATTTCTCTAACGTCCTAAGTGGATGCTGGGGACTCCGTAAGGACCATGGGGAATAGCGGCTCCGCAGGAGACTGGGCACATCTAAAGAAAGCTTTAGGACTAACTGGTGTGCACTGGCTCCTCCCCCTATGACCCTCCTCCAAGCCTCAGTTAGATTTCTGTGCCCGATGAGAAGGGTGCACACTAGGGGCTCTCCTGAGCTTCTTAGTGAAAGTTTTAGTTTAGGTTTGTTATTTTCAGTGAAACCTGCTGGCAACAGGCTCACTGCATCGAGGGACTAAGGGGAGAAGAAGCGAACTCACCTGCGTGCAGAGTGGATTGGGCTTCTTGGCTACTGGACATTAGCTCCAGAGGGACGATCACAGGCCCAGCCTGGATGGGTCCCGGAGCCGCGCCGCCGGCCCCCTTACAGAGCCAGAAGAGCGAAGAGGTCCGGAAAAATCGGCGGCAGAAGACGTTCCTGTCTTCAATAAGGTAGCGCACAGCACTGCAGCTGTGCGCCATTGCTCTCAGCACACTTCATACTCCGGTCACTGAGGGTGCAGGGCGCTGGGGGGGGCGCCCTGAGATGCAATAAAACATGATAAAAATACCTTACATGGCAAAAAAATACATCACATATAGATCCTGGGCTATATGGATGCATTTAACCCCTGCCAGAATATACAGAAAAACGGGAGATAAGGCCGCCGAAAAGGGGGCGGAGCCTATCTCCTCAGCACACTGGCGCCATTTTCCCTCACAGCTCAGTTGGAGGGAAGCTCCCTGGCTCTTCCCTGCAGTCACTACACTACAGAAAGGGTTAAAAAAAAGAGAGGGGGGCACTAATTAGGCGCAGTATTAAAACATACAGCAGCTATAAGGGGAAAAACACTTATATAAGGTTATCCCTGTATATATATATAGCGCTCTGGTGTGTGCTGGCATACTCTCCCTCTGTCTCCCCAAAGGGCTAGTGGGGTCCTGTCCTCTATCAGAGCATTCCCTGTGTGTGTGCTGTGTGTCGGTACGTTTGTGTCGACATGTATGAGGAGAAAAATGATGTGGAGACGGAGCAGAGTGTCTGTAACAGTGATGTCACCACCTAGGGGGTCGACACCTGAGTGGATGTACTGTTGAAAATTACGTGACAGTGTCAGCTCTGTATAAAAAAACAGTGGTTGACATGAGACAGCCGGCTACTCAGCTTGTGCCTGTCCAGACGTTTCATAGGCCGTCAGGGGCTCTAAAGCGCCCGTTACCTCAGATGGCAGATACAGACGCCGACACGGATACTGGCTCCTGTGTCGACGGTGAAGAGACAACCGTGATTTCCAGTAGGGCCACACGTTACATGATTGAGACAATGGAAAATGTTTTATACATTTCTGATAATACGAGTACCACCAAAAAGGGGTACAGGTTGAGTATCCCTTATCCAAAATGCTTGGGACCAGAGGTATTTTGGATATCGGATTTTTCCGTATTTTGGAATAATTGCATACCATAATGAGATATCATGGTGATAGGACCCAAGTCTAAGCACAGAATGCATTTATGTTACATATACACCTTATACACACAGAAGGAAGGTAATTTTAGCCAATATTTTTTGTAACTTTGTGCATTACACAAAGGGGTAAATTTACTAAGATTCGTATTTTCCCGTTTCAGGTCAAAGTTCAATCACGAATGACATAGAAAGTGTAAAACTGCAACTTTTTGAATTGATTACGACTAATTTACTAAGCTGTCGTATTCGGGTTTTTCTTTTGTTCCGATGTCGATGTCATTCGTGGGTTTTTTTCTGTTTTTACGGCAGTGATTAGCAAAACACTGCCGACTTTTTTTACAATCAATCTCGGCCGGATCTGTGTGATCCGTGCTGGGGTTTATTTTTTTATTTTTTTTAAATTAAACACTGTAAAATAATAAAAAAAAATGCGTGGGGTCCCCCCTCCTAAGCATAACCAGCCTCGGGCTCTTTGAGCCGATCCTGGTTGCAAAAATATGGGGAAAAAAATGACAGGGGTTCCCCCATATTTAAGCAACCAGCATCGGGCTCTGCGCCTGGTCCTGGTCCCAAAAATACGGGGGACAAAAAGAGTAGGGGTCCCCCGTATTTTTAAAACCAGCACCGGGCTCCACTAGCTGGACAGATAATGCCACAGCCGGGGGTCACTTTTATATAGTGCCCTGCGGCCGTGGCATCAAAAATCCAACTAGTCACTCCTGGCCGGGGTACCCTGGGGGAGTGGGGACCCCTTCAATCAAGGGGTCCCCCCCCCCCAGCCACCCAAGGGCCAGGGGTGAAGCCCGAGGCTGTCCCCCCCCATCCAATGGGCTGCGGATGGGGAGGCTGATAGCCTTTGTTGTAAAAGAAAATATATTGTTTTTAGTAGCAGTACTACAAGGCCCAGCAAGCCTCCCCCGCATGCTGGTACTTGGAGAACCACAAGTACCAGCATGCGGCGGAAAAACTGGCCCGCTGGTACCTGTAGTACTACTACTAAAAAAATACCCAAAAAAAGACAAGACACACACACCGTGAAAGTATAATTTTATTACATACATACACACATACATACATACTTACCTTAAGTTCCCACGCAGGTCGGTCCTCTTCTCCAGTAGAATCCAAGGGGTACCTGTTGAAGAAATTATACTCACGAGATCCAGGGGTCCAGGCTCCTCGGGAAATCCAGGGGTAATCCACGTACTTGAAAAAAAAAAAAAAAACGGTGTCCCGACCACGAACTGAAAGGGGACCCATGTTTGCACATGGGTCACCTTTCCACGAATGCCAGAAACCCACTTTGACTTCTGTCTAAGTGGGTTTCTTCAGCCAATCAGGGAGCGCCACGTTGTAGCACTCTCCTGATCAGCTGTGTGGTCCTGTCCTCACTGACAGGCAGCACACGGCAGTGTTACAATGTAGCGCCTATGCGCTACATTGTAACCAATGATGGGAACTTTCTGCTCAGCGGTGACGTCACTTTAGGTCAACCGCAGGGCAGAAAGTTCCCATCATTGGTTACAATGTAGCGCATAGGCGCTACATTGTAACACTGCCGTGTGCTGCCTGTCAGTGAGGACAGGACCACACAGCTGATCAGGAGAGTGCTACAACGTGGCGCTCCCTGATTGGCTGAAGAAACCCACTTAGACAGAAGTCAAAGTGGGTTTCTGGCATTCGTGGAAAGGTGACCCATGTGCAAACATGGGTCCCCTTTCAGTTCGTGGTCGGGACACCGTTTTTTTTTTTTTTCAAGTACGTGGATTACCCCTGGATTTCCCGAGGAGCCTGGACCCCTGGATCTCGTGAGTATAATTTCTTCAACAGGTACCCCTTGGATTCTACTGGAGAAGAGGACCGACCTGCGTGGGAACTTAAGGTAAGTATGTATGTGTGTATGTATGTAATAAAATTATACTTTCACGGTGTGTGTGTCTTGTCTTTTTTTGGGTATTTTTTTAGTAGTAGTACTACAGGTACCAGCGGGCCAGTTTTTCCGTCGCATGCTGGTACTTGTGGTTCTCCAAGTACCAGCATGCGGGGGAGGCTTGCTGGGCCTTGTAGTACTGCTACTAAAAACAATATATTTTCTTTTACAACAAAGGCTATCAGCCTCCCCATCCGCAGCCCATTGGATGGGGGGGTCAGCCTCGGGCTTCACCCCTGGCCCTTGGGTGGCTGGGGGGGGGGACCCCTTGATTGAAGGGGTCCCCACTCCCCCAGGGTACCCCGGCCAGGGGTGACTAGTTGGATTTTTGATGCCACGGCCGCAGGGCACTATATCAAAGTGACCCCCGGCTGTGGCATTATCTGTCCAGCTAGTGGAGCCCGGTGCTGGTTTTAAAAATACGGGGGACCCCTACTCTTTTTGTCCCCCGTATTTTTGGAACCAGGACCAGGCGCAGAGCCCGATGCTGGTTGCTTAAATATGGGGGAACCCCTGTCAATTTTTTCCCCATATTTCTGCAACCAGGATCGGCTCAAAGAGCCCGAGGCTGGTTATGCTTAGGAGGGGGGACCCCACGCAATTTTTTTAAATAAAATAACAACTTTCCCACCCCTTCCCACTGATATACATGCACGGATCTCATGGATCCCTGCATGCCTATCCAATCACGGAAAAAAAAAGTAGGTCTGGTTTTTTTTAGCACTTTTTTACGAGTTGTAATTTTTCACGGCAGTGTTTGTTTGTTTTTTGCTTTGCACTTCTTAGTAAATGACCGAGATTCATACTTAAACAGCCGCGTTTTGACCGATGGTGTATTCATTCGTAATTTTTTACTTGGACTTGCAAAAAATTACGAATGCCCTCATCTCTGCCGTGATTAGTGTTTAGTAAATTACCGAGATGACACTTTGATGAAAAAACGGCATCTCGGTCAAAATCGGGAGCTTAGTAAATTTCCCCCAAAGTGTGTGTACATTCACACAATTCATTTATGTTTCATATACACCTTATACACACAGCCTGAAGGTCATTTAATACAATATTTTTAATAACTTTGTGTATTAAACAAAGTTTGTGTACATTGAGCCATCAGAAAACAAAGGTGTCACTATCTCAGTCTCACTCAAAAAGTCCGTATTTCGGAATATTCCGTATTTCGGAATATTTGGATATGGGATACTCAACCTGTATTATGTTCGGTGAGGGAAAAACTACCTGTAGTTTTCCTGAATCTGAGAAATAAAATGAGGTGTGTGATGATGCGTGGGTTTTCCCCCCGATAACAATTGATAATTTCTTAAAAAGTATTGGTGTATACCCTTTCCCGCCAGAGGTTAGGGTGCGTTGGGAAACACCCCCTAGGGGGGATAAGGCGCTCACACGCTTGTAAGAACAAGGGCTCTATCCTCTCATGAGATGGCCGCCCTTAAGGATCCTGCTGATAGAAAGCAGGAGGGTATCCAAAAATGTATTCACACACATACTGGTGTTATACTGCGACCAGCAATCGCCTCAGCCTGGAGGTGCAGTGCTGGGTTGGCATGGTCGGATTCCCTGACTGGAAATATTGATATCCTAGATAAGGATAGTATATTATTGCCTATAGAGCATTTAAAAGATGCATTTCTATATATGCATGATGCACAGCGGAATATTTGCCGACTGGCATCAAGTATAAGTGCGTTGTCCAATTCTACCAGTAAAATGGTCAGGTGATGCGGATTCCAAACGGCATTTGGAAGTATTGCCTTTGAAAAGGGACATTTGGGGTCGGTCTTTTAGACCTGGTGGCCACGGCAACAACTGGGAAATCCACGTTTGTACCCCAGGTCGCCTCTCAAAATAAGACGCCGTATTATCAGGCGCAGTCCTTTGTTGGCAAGCGGACAAAAGGTTCCTCTTTTCTGCTCGTGACAGAGGGAGAGGAAAAAGGCTGAAGAGATTAGCCAGTTCCCAGGAACAGAAACCCTTTCCCGCCTCTGCCAAGCCCTCAGTATGACGCTAGGGCCTTACAAGCTCAGGCACGGTGGGGGCCCGTTCTCAATGAATTTCAGTGCGCAGTGGGCTCACTCGCAAGTAGACCCCTGGATCCTTCAGGTAATATCTCAAGGGTACATATTGGAATTCGAGACGTCTCCCCCTCGCCGTTTCCAAACCGACGTCTCCCTCTGACAGGGAGGCAGTTTTGGAAGCCATTCACAAGCTGTATTCCCAGCAGGTGATAATCAAGGTACCCCTCCTGCAACAGGGAACGGGGTATTATTCCACACTATTGTGGTACCGAAGCCAGACGGCTCGGTGAGACCGATTCTAAATCTAAAATCTAAAATCTTTGAACACTTACATACAGAGGTTCAAATTCAAGATTGAGTCACTCAGAGCAGTGATTGCGAACCTGGAAGAAGGGGACTACATGATGTCTCGGGACATCAAGGATGCTTACCTTCATGTCAAAATTTACCCTTCTCACCAAGGGTACCTCAGGTTATGGTACAGAACTGTCACTATCAGTTCAGACGCTGCCGTAGGGATGGTCCACGGCACCCCGGGTCTTTACCAAGGTAATGGCCGAAATGATATCCCTTCGAAGGAAGGGAATTTTAGTTATCCCTTACTTGGACGATTCCCTGATAAGGGTAAGATCCAGGGAACAGTTGGAAGTCGGTGTAGCACTATCTCAGGTAGTGTTGCAGCAGCACGATTGGATTCTCAATATTTCAAAATCGCAGCTGGTTCCGACGACTTGTCTTCTGTTTCCCAGGGATGTTCCTGGACACAGTCCAGAAAAAAGGTGTTTCTCCCGGAAGAGAAAGCCAGGGAGTTATCCGAGCTAGTCAGGAACCTCCTAAAACCGAACCAAGTCTCAGTGCATCAATGCACAAGGGTTCTGGGTAAAAATGGTGGCTTCCTACGAAGCAATCCCATTTGTTAGATTCCACGCAAGACTTTCCAGTGGAACCTACTGGACAAATGGTCCGGGTCGCATTTTCAGATGCATCAGCGGATAACCCTGTCACCAAGGACAAGGGTATCCATCCTGTGGTGGTTGCAGAGTGCTCATCTTCTAGAGGGCCGCAGATTCGGCATTCAGGACTGGGTCCTGGTGACCACGGATGCCAGCCTGCGAGGCTGGGGAGCAGTCACACAGGGAAGGAATATCCAGGGCTTAGGGTCAAGCCTGGATACATCACTTCACATAAATATCCTGAAGCTAAGGGCCATTTACAATGCTCTAAGCTTAGCAAGACCTCTGCTTCAAGGTCAGCCGGTGTTGATCCAGTCGGACAACATCATGGCAGTCACCCACGTAAACAGACAGGGTGGCACAAGAAGCAGGAGGGCAATGGCAGAAGCTGCAGGGATTCTTCGCTGGGCGGAAAATCATGTGATAGCACTGTCAACAGTATTCATTCCGGGAGTGGACAACTGGGAAGCAGACTTCCTCAGCACGACCTCCACCCGGGAGAGTGGGGACTTCACCCAGAAGTCGTCCACATGATTAAAAAACTCGACAGGTATTGCGCCAGGTCAAGAGACCCTCAGGCAATAGTTGTAGACGCTCTGGTAACACCGTGGGTGTACCAGTCAGTGTATGTGTTCCCTCCTCTGCCTCTCATACCCAAGGTACTGAGATTGATAAGATGGAGAGGAGAAAGCACTATATTCGTGGCTCCGGATTGGCCAAGAAGGACTTGGTAACCGGAACTTCAAGAGATGCTCACGGAGGATCCGTGGCCTCTACCTCTAAGAAGGGACCTGCTCCAGCAAGGACCCTGTCTGTTCCAAGACTTACCGCGGCTGCGTTTGACGGCATGCCGGTTGAACACCGGATCCTGAAGGAAAAAAGGCATTCTGGATGAAGTCATCCATATCCTGATCTAAAGCCAGGAAGGATGTAACCGCAAAAACATTATCACCGCAATTGGCGAAAATATGTTGCGTAGTGCGAGGCCAGTAAGGCCCGACGGAGGAAATTCAACTGGGTCGATTCCTACATTTCCTGCAAACAGGAGTGTCTATGGGCCTGAAATTGGGGTCCATTAAGGTTCAGATTTCGGCCCTGTCAATTTTCTTCCAAAAAAGAACTAGCTTCAGTCCCTGAAGTTTAGACGTTTGTAAAAGGGGTACTGCATATACAGCCTCCTTTTGTGCCTCCAGTGGCAATTTGGGATCTCAATGTAGTTTGGGTTCCAAAAGTCACATTGGTTTGAACCATTTAAATCTGTGGAGTTAAAATATCTCACATGGAAAGTGGTCATGCTGTTGGCCCTGGCCTGGGCCAGGCGCGTGTCAGAATTGGCGGCTTTATCCTGTAAAAGCCCTTATCTGATTTTCCATTCGGACAGGGCGGAATTGAGGACTCGTCCTCAGTTTCTCCCTAAGGTGGTTCCAGCGTTTTCACCTGAACCAACCTATTGTGGTGCCTGCGGCTACTAGGGACTTGGAGGAATCCAAGTTGCTGGATGTTGTCAGGGCCCTGATAATATTTCCAGGACGGCTGGAGTCAGGAAATCTGACTCGCTGTTTATCCTGTATGCACCCAACAAGCTGGGTGCTCCTGCTTCTAAGCAGACTATTGCTCGTTGGATTTGTAGTACAATTCAGCTTGCACATTCTGTGGCAGGCCTGCCACAGCTAAAATCTGTAAAAGCCCGTTCCACAAGGAAAGTGGGCTCATCTTGGGCGGCTGCCCGAGGGGTCTCGGCTTTACAACTTTGCCGAGCAGCTACTTGGTCAGGGGCAAACACGTTTGCTAAATTCTACAAATTTGATACCCTGGCTGAGGAGGACCTGGAGTTCTCTCATTCGGTGCTGCAGAGTCATCCGCACTCTCCCGCCCGTTTGGGAGCTTTGGTATAATCCCCATGGTCCTTACGGAGTCCCCAGCATCCACTTAGGACGTTAGAGAAAATAAGAATTTACTTACCGATAATTCTATTTCTCATAGTCCGTAGTGGATGCTGGGCGCCCATCCCAAGTGCGGATTGTCTGCAATACTTGTACATAGTTATTGTTACAAAAATCGGGTTATTATTGTTGGGAGCCATCTTTTCAGAGGCTCCTCTGTTATCATACTGTTAACTGGGTTCAGATCACAAGTTATACGGTGTGATTGGTGTGGCTGGTATGAGTCTTACCCGGGATTCAAAATCCTTCCTTATTGTGTACGCTCGTCCGGGCACAGTATCCTAACTGAGGCTTGGAGGAGGGTCATAGGGGGAGGAGCCAGTGCACACCAGTTAGTCCTAAAGCTTTTATTTAGATGTGCCCAGTCTCCTGCGGAGCCGCTATTCCCCATGGTCCTTACGGAGTCCCCAGCATCCACTACGGACTATGAGAAATAGAATTATCGGTAAGTAAATTCTTATTTTAACCATTTCCATTTTCACAGTATACAAGGGCTGTTATTTATTTGAAATGAAATAAAATATAATACATGGTGGTGAATTATTATTATCGTTTATATATATTGCACCACAATGGTTCCGCAGCCCCTAACAAAATAAACAAAAAAGTGAAACAGGAAAACAATGACTAAGGGGGGTATTCAATTGAAGTCGAAAACTACCTGTCACGATCCGGGTATCTGGACGCCATTTCTTACCCATCAGATGCCTCCTAAGGCTGGCTCAGCGCTCCAGGACCGGATCCCATCTGTTATCCTGATGTGTACATTCCTGTATCCTCTCCTGTCACTCTGGGACGCTGTCACAGTAAACGCCATATTACACCTGGCATGGCGTCTCCCGCGGCCTCCGCCGCCGTCCCTGAACTTCTGCATGCAGAGTGTCTGAGTGGCGATTACGTCAGCCGCGGCCTCCGCTGTGTCCGCGTGGTTGGATGTGCATCTGTCAGCCTGGCGCCTCCTGTCTCCGGTGGCCGGCGCCGCCATTACTGTTTTCATTACCACATGGATTACAAACCAAACTTCCCTCCAAGTGTCTGCATGGGCGCAGCCATCTTGGATTCTGTCAGCTGATCATTTCCACCAATCTGTTTTCAGTATTGATAATCTGCATAATTGCCTAGCCAATCCCTTCCTTGCTGCAGGTATAAATACACTGTGCCTGAGCAAGGAAGGCGTCAGTGCTTTGGTTGTCAAACCTAGTTCTTGTTTGTCTCTCTCCTGTGATTGTCTTCCAGGTTCCAGCTCCTGTCTCAAGACTTCCACCATAGAGACCCGCACCAGCATTCCACCTGCGGTGTAGCCTGACTCTCCAATCCATTGTGGATTCATCTGTTTCCAGCTACAACATTATCTGCTTCCAGCTCAGCTTCCAGCAGAGTACAGCTTCCCTTAAAGGGCCGGTGTCCTTTACACTTTACCACTCTCCACCGGTATTATTATTTCTCCGCTCTCAAGTTCTACATTTCAGTTCATATTTCATCGCTCCCAAGTTCATTTATTATTTAACTGGTTCCAGCCAGTATCCACTCCGTGCTAACAACAGTCTGGTTCCAGCCAGTATCCACAGCAGCTGTTTTATCTTCAGCAACCCAGCTTTTCCTGGAACACCAGCTGGCACAATCCTGGGTTATCTCCATTGCTACAGTCGGGCCTGGTAAGGACTTTCCATCTAGAAGATCATAAGAACTATCTCACACTACCAGTACCCTGTGGCTCCTGCCATCCTGTAGTACCCAGGAACTGTATTTATTCTTTGCTGACTTTTACGTTTTCTTTTACTGCTGCTGTGTTGCGGAGTTGTCATAATAAACATCATTGACTTTTATCCAAGTTGTCGTGGTCACGCCTTCGGGCAGTTATTATTCATGTTACTTACATGTCCAGGGGTCTGATACAACCTCCCAGGTTCCGGTACATCTCAGCCCCTACAACTGAGGCTGCCTCCCGTCAGCTCAGGCCCTCAGTTGTGACAGTAAGCACTGACCTAATGAATCCAGCCGGAGACCAGGATCAAGCGGCCAGGCCGATGCAAGAACTGGCAGCCCGACTAGAACATCAGGAGGCTGCACAGGGCCACATCATCCGCTGTCTCCAGGATCTCTCTACTCGGCTGGATGGGATTCAGACAACTCTCCGTGGATCAGGCGCGTCTGGTGCGTCAACCACAGGGACTCCAGCTATAACCCCACCCACCTTACCCATTTCTGCTCCACGTCTTCATCTTCCAACGCCAGCAAAATTTGACGGATCTCCAAGATTCTGCAGGGGATTTCTCAACCAGTGTGAGATTCAGTTTGAGCTACAACCTGGCAATTTTCCCAGTGACCGTACAAAAATTGCCTACATTATTTCTCTTCTCAGTGGCTCAGCCCTTGATTGGGCATCACCGTTATGGGAGAGGTCCGACACCCTGCTATCTTCCTACACTGCCTTCGTGTCAACATTCAGGCGCATCTTCGACGAGCCAGGCCGGGTAACCTCAGCTTCATCCGAGATTCTCCGTTTACGCCAGGGGTCACGTACTGTAGGACAATATCTGATACAGTTCCAGATCCTGGCATCCGAACTGGCATGAACGACGAGGCCCTGTATGCTGCATTCTGGCATGGCTTATCTGAGCGTATTAAAGATGAGTTAGCTACCAGAGACTTACCTTCTAAGTTAGATGAGCTAATCTCACTCTGCACGAAAGTTGATTTACGTTTCAGAGAGAGAGCAACTGAGCGTGGAAGATCATCTGCTCCAAAATCTTCTGCTCCTCCTCCTCGTCAACTGTCACCATCTAAAGATGAGCCCATGCAACTTGGCCGTTCCCGTTTAACTCCTGCTGAGCGCTGAAGACGTCTCTCTGAGTTTCTCTGTCTTTATTGTGCAGCTCCGTCTCACACCATTAATGCCTGTCCCAAACGTCCGGGAAACTCCAAATCCTAGCTCGCCAAGGAGAGGGCCGGCTAGGAGTAATGATCTCCTCTCCATCTCCTCAAGATTGTAATCTCCAGTCTCGCCTTCAAGTTGCTCAACGTTATCGAACGTCATTGCCCTCCTTGATTCCGGAGCAGCCGGGAACTTTATTACCGAAGCCTACATGTTAAACGGTGGTCCCTACCCACCGAGAGACTTCCTTCGTCCATTTCTTTAACTGCCGTGGATGGCAGCAAAATTTTTGATGCAGTTATTTCTTTAAGGACTCTACCAGTTCGTCTGAGAGTGGGAGTTCTTCATTCCGAACTTATTTCTTTTTTAGTGATTCCAAGAGCCACACATCCTGTGGTCCTGGGCCTTCCATGGCTCCGTCTTCACAATCCTACAATTGATTGGACGACTACGCAAATCCTGGCATGGGGTTCCTCCTGTGCTGAGACATGTTTGTTTAAAGTATGCCTGTCTGTTCTTCCTCCCCCAGGTCGTCTGATGTTCCACCTCCTCCATATCAAGATTTCACGGATGTGTTCAGTAAAGCTTCTGCTGATATCCTTCCTCCTCATAGAGAATGGGACTGCCCGATTGATCTCGTTCCAGGAAGGTTCCACCTCGAGGCCGAACTTATCCGTTGTCTCTGCCTGAGACGCATTCTATGGAGGAATACATTAAAGAGAACCTAGCAAAGGGGGTTCATTCGACCTTCTTCTTCTCCAGCCGGCGCAGGCTTCTTTTTTGTAAAGAAGAAAGATGGTGGTCTGCGGCCGTGCATCGACTACAGAGGTTTGAACGACATTACCATCAAGAACCGTTATCCTTTACCCCTGATTACTGAGCTCTTTGACAGAGTTAGCGGAGCTACCATCTTTACAAAGCTGGACTTGAGAGGTGCATACAATCTCATCCGGATCCGTGAGGGTGACGAGTGGAAGACCGCCTTTAACACCCGTGACGGACATTATGAGTACCTCGTCATGCCCTTCGGATTGAGCAATGCTCCAGCTGTCTTCCAGCATTTTGTCAATGAGATCTTCAGAGACATTCTATACCGTCATGTCGTGGTCTATCTAGACGATATCCTCATTTTTGCCAACGATTTAGAGGAACATCGTTTTTGGGTTAAAGAGGTTCTGTCCCGTCTCCGTGTCAATCATCTCTATTGCAAGTTAGAGAAATGCGTCTTTGAAGTCAAGTCCATTCCGTTTCTAGGGTACATTGTGTCCGGTTCCGGACTAGAGATGGATCCTGAGAAACTACAAGCAATCCAAAATTGGCCGATACCCTTAACCCTCAAAGGGGTCCAGAGGTTCTTGGGGTTCGCCAACTATTACCGAAAGTTTATACGAGACTTTTCCACCATTGTGGCGCCTATTACTGCTTTCACTAAGAAGGGTGCTAACCCGTCCAAGTGGTCTGAAGAAGCCATGCAAGCATTTCATCTTTTAAAACAAAGGTTCATCTCTGCGCCTGTTCTGAAACAGCCTGACATCGACTCTCCTTTCATCTTAGAGGTGGATGCCTCCTCCGTTGGAGTAGGAGCGGTGTTATCTCAGAGGGCTAAAGATGGCCATTTACACCCTTGCAGTTTCTTCTCCCGGAAGTTCTCCCCAGCTGAGCGCAACTATGCCATTGGCGACCAGGAGTTGCTAGCCATCAAGCTCGCTCTAGAAGAGTGGAGGTATCTGTTGGAGGGAGCTTCTCATTCAATCACCATACTTACAGACCACAAGAACCTTTTATACCTGAAGGGCGCACAATGTCTCAACCCTCGTCAGGCCAGATGGGCACTTTTCTTTTCCAGGTTCGACTTTAAACTCCAGTTCTGTCCGGGCTCTCAGAATCGCAAGGCCGATGCCCTTTCCCGCTCATGGGAGCAAGAAAATGAGTCAGAGTCTTCAGACAAGCATCCTATTATAAATCCGTTGGCATTCTCCACGGTAGGGATGGACTCTACGCCCCCATCAGGGAAAAGTTTTGTGAAGCCGATGCTAAGGAAGAAGCTCATGCATTGGGCCCATGCTTCCCGTTTTGCCGGACATACAGGTATCCAAAAAACCCTGGAGTTTATCTCTAGGTCCTATTGGTGGCCAACTCTGAAAAAGGACGTCTTGGAGTTTATTGCATCTTGCCCAAAGTGTGCCCAACATAAAGTATCCCGCCAGTCGCCTGCGGGGCAACTGGTTCCACTATCCGTTCCCCGTCGACCATGGACCCACTTGTCGATGGATTTCATTACAGACTTACCCATGTGCAACAAGTTCAATACCATCTGGGTGGTAGTTGACCGGTTCACCAAGATGGCACACTTCATTCCTCTCACCGGTCTTCCGTCAGCTTCCAAGTTGGCTCAAGTATTCATACAAGAGATCTTCCGACTCCACGGTCTTCCTGAAGAAATTATCTCAGATCGAGGAGTTCAATTCACAGCCAAATTCTGGCGAAGTTTATGTCAAGTCCTCCAAGTCAAGCTAAAGTTTTCCACGGCTTACCATCCTCAGACCAATGGTCAAACCGAGAGGGTGAATCAGGACTTGGAGGCCTTCCTCCGCATCTATGTGTCCTCCTCTCAAGATGACTGGGTTCAATTACTTCCCTGGGCCGAGTTCTGTCATAACAACCAGTATCATTCTTCATCTGCTTCAACACCATTCTTCACTAACTTTGGATTCCACCCTAAAGTCCCTGAGTTCCAACCGCTTCCAGCAACTTCTGTTCCCGCAGTGGATATCACCTTGCATCAGTTTGCCAATATCTGGAAGAGCGTACGATCAGCTCTGCTCAAGGCATCGTTCAGGTACAAGAAGTTTGCGGATAAGAAGCGTCGAGCAGTTCCTGCTCTCAAGGTGGGTGATCGGGTATGGTTATCCACGAAGAATTTGAGGTTAAGAGTTCCCAGTATGAAGTTTGCACCTCGCTATATCGGTCCTTTCAAGATTGAACAAGTCATCAATCCTGTTGCTTACAGACTCCAGTTGCCTCCCTTCTTAAAAATACCCAGGACATTCCATGTTTCCCTGTTGAAACCGCTGATCTTGAATCGGTTTCATTCCTCACTTCCTCCAACTCCGAAAGTCCAAACTCAACGAGGCGTTGAGTATGAAGTGGCCAAGATCCTGGACTCACGCCACCGTTACGGTCAACTACAATATCTTATTGACTGGAAGGGTTATGGTCCTGAGGAACGTTCATGGACCAATGCTTCTGATGTCCATGCTCCTGCCTTGGTCCGGAGATTCCATTCCAAGTTTCCTCAAAAGCCAAAGAAGTGTCCTGGGGCCACTCCTAAAGGGGGGGGTGCTGTCACGATCCGGGTATCTGGACGCCATTTCTTACCCATCAGATGCCTCCTAAGGCTGGCTCAGCGCTCCAGGACCGGATCCCATCTGTTATCCTGATGTGTACATTCCTGTATCCTCTCCTGTCACTCTGGGACGCTGTCACAGTAAACGCCATATTACACCTGGCATGGCGTCTCCCGCGGCCTCCGCCGCCGTCCCTGAACTTCTGCATGCAGAGTGTCTGAGTGGCGATTACGTCAGCCGCGGCCTCCGCTGTGTCCGCGTGGTTGGATGTGCATCTGTCAGCCTGGCGCCTCCTGTCTCCGGTGGCCGGCGCCGCCATTACTGTTTTCATTACCACATGGATTACAAACCAAACTTCCCTCCAAGTGTCTGCATGGGCGCAGCCATCTTGGATTCTGTCAGCTGATCATTTCCACCAATCTGTTTTCAGTATTGATAATCTGCATAATTGCCTAGCCAATCCCTTCCTTGCTGCAGGTATAAATACACTGTGCCTGAGCAAGGAAGGCGTCAGTGCTTTGGTTGTCAAACCTAGTTCCTGTTTGTCTCTCTCCTGTGATTGTCTTCCAGGTTCCAGCTCCTGTCTCAAGACTTCCACCATAGAGACCCGCACCAGCATTCCACCTGCGGTGTAGCCTGACTCTCCAATCCATTGTGGATTCATCTGTTTCCAGCTACAACATTATCTGCTTCCAGCTCAGCTTCCAGCAGAGTACAGCTTCCCTTAAAGGGCCGGTGTCCTTTCTACACTTTACCACTCTCCACCGGTATTATTATTTCTCCACTCTCAAGTTCTTCATTTCAGTTCATATTTCATCGCTCCCAAGTTCATTTATTATTTAACTGGTTCCAGCCAGTATCCACTCCGTGCTAACAACAGTCTGGTTCCAGCCAGTATCCACAGCAGCTGTTTTATCTTCAGCAACCCAGCTTTTCCTGGAACACCAGCTGGCACAATCCTGGGTTATCTCCATTGCTACAGTCGGGCCTGGTAAGGACTTTCCATCTAGAAGATCATAAGAACTATCTCACACTACCAGTACCCTGTGGCTCCTGCCATCCTGTAGTACCCAGGAACTGTATTTATTCTTTGCTGACTTTTACGTTTTCTTTTACTGCTGCTGTGTTGCGGAGTTGTCATAATAAACATCATTGACTTTTATCCAAGTTGTCGTGGTCACGCCTTCGGGCAGTTATTATTCATGTTACTTACATGTCCAGGGGTCTGATACAACCTCCCAGGTTCCGGTACATCTCAGCCCCTACAACTGAGGCTGCCTCCCGTCAGCTCAGGCCCTCAGTTGTGACACTACCACCTTGTCAGAAAGACGGCAGTTTCCGTCTATTTTAGGTCAGAAGGGGTTCCAAACTATTCAATGGGGCTTAATTTTTTCCGACAAGTCGGAAAACACATGGATTGCGGATTAGCCGCGTATCCATGTGCTTTTGTCGGAAACACAGCCAAAGCAGACAGATTTGTGCCCCATTTTTGACAATATCAATACAACTTTAAAAAAAGTCAGATTGGCATTGTCGAGAATTTGTCAGAACCTGGTCCTCTTACTAGAGATGAGCGGGTTCGGTTTCTCTGAAACCGAACCCGCACGAACTTCATGTTTTTTTCACGGGTCCGAGCAGACTCGGATCCTCCCGCCTTGCTCGGTTAACCCGAGCGCGCCCGAACGTCATCATGACGCTGTCGGATTCTCGCGAGACTCGGATTCTATATAAGGAGCCGCGCGTCGCCGCCATTTTCACACGTGCATTGAGATTGATAGGGAGAGGACGTGGCTGGCGTCCTCTCCATTAGAAATTAGATTAGAAGAGAGAGAGAGATTGTGCAGAGTCAGACAGAGTTTACCACAGTGACCAGTGCAGTTGTTGTTAGTTAACTTTTATTTATTTTAATATATATCCGTTCTCTGCTATATCCGTTCTCTGCCTGAAAAAAAACGATACACAGCAGCAGCCAGTCACACAGTGTGACTCAGTCTGTGTGCACTCAGCTCAGCCCAGTGTGCTGCACATCAATGTATAAAAGGCAAAGCTTATAATAATTGTGGGGGAGACTGGGGAGCACTGCAGGTTGTTATAGCAGGAGCCCCCAGGAGTACATAATATTATATTAATTTAAAATTAAACAGTGCACACTTTTGCTGCAGGAGTGCCACTGCCAGTGTGACTAGTGGTGACCACAGTGCCTGACCACCAGTATAGTAGTATATTCATTGTTGTATGTATTGTATACTATCTCTTTATCAACCAGTCTATATTAGCAGCAGACACAGTACAGTGCGGTAGTTCACGGCTGTGGCTACCTCTGTGTCGGCAGTCGGAACTCGGCAGGCAGTCCGTCCATCCATAATTGTATTACAATATATACCACCTAACCGTGGTATTTTTTTTTCTTTCTTTATACCGTCATAGTGTCATACTAGTTGTTACGAGTATACTACTATCTCTTTATCAACCAGTGTACAGTGCGGTAGTTCACGGCTGTGGCTACCTCTGTGTCGGCAGTCGGCAGGCAGTCCGTCCATCCATAATTGTATTATTATTATAATATATACCACTTAACCGTGGTTTTTTTTCCATTCTTTATACCGTCGTCATAGTGTCATACTAGTTGTTACGAGTATACTACTATCTCTTTATCAACCAGTGTACAGTGCGGTAGTTCACGGCTGTGGCTACCTCTGTGTCGGCAGTCGGCAGGCAGTCCGTCCATCCATAATTGTATTATTATTATAATATATACCACCTAACCGTGGTTTTTTTTCCATTCTTTATACCGTCGTCATAGTGTCATACTAGTTGTTACGAGTATACTACTACCTCTTTATCAACCAGTGTACAGTGCGGTAGTTCACGGCTGTGGCTACCTCTGTGTCGGCAGTCGGCAGGCAGTCCGTCCATCCATAATTGTATTATTATTATAATATATACCACCTAACCGTGGTTTTTTTTCCATTCTTTATACCGTCGTCATAGTGTCATACTAGTTGTTACGAGTATACTACTATCTCTTTATCAACCAGTGTACAGTGCGGTAGTTCACGGCTGTGGCTACCTCTGTGTCGGCAGTCGGCAGGCAGTCCGTCCATCCATAATTGTATTATTATTATAATATATACCACCTAACCGTGGTTTTTTTTCCATTCTTTATACCGTCGTCATAGTGTCATACTAGTTGTTACGAGTATACTACTATCTCTTTATCAACCAGTGTACAGTGCGGTAGTTCACGGCTGTGGCTACCTCTGTGTCGGCAGTCGGCAGGCAGTCCGTCCATCCATAATTGTATTATTATTATAATATATACCACCTAACCGTGGTTTTTTTTCCATTCTTTATACCGTCGTCATAGTGTCATACTAGTTGTTACGAGTATACTACTATCTCTTTATCAACCAGTGTACAGTGCGGTAGTTCACGGCTGTGGCTACCTCTGTGTCGGCAGTCGGCAGGCAGTCCGTCCATCCATAATTGTATTATTATTATAATATATACCACCTAACCGTGGTTTTTTTTCCATTCTTTATACCGTCGTCATAGTGTCATACTAGTTGTTACGAGTATACTACTATCTCTTTATCAACCAGTGTACAGTGCGGTAGTTCACGGCTGTGGCTACCTCTGTGTCGGCAGTCGGCAGGCAGTCCGTCCATCCATAATTGTATTATTATTATAATATATACCACCTAACCGTGGTTTTTTTTCCATTCTTTATACCGTCGTCATAGTGTCATACTAGTTGTTACGAGTATACTACTATCTCTTTATCAACCAGTGTACAGTGCGGTAGTTCACGGCTGTGGCTACCTCTGTGTCGGCAGTCGGCAGGCAGTCCGTCCATCCATAATTGTATTATTATTATAATATATACCACCTAACCGTGGTTTTTTTTCCATTCTTTATACCGTCGTCATAGTGTCATACTAGTTGTTACGAGTATACTACTATCTCTTTATCAACCAGTGTACAGTGCGGTAGTTCACGGCTGTGGCTACCTCTGTGTCGGCAGTCGGCAGGCAGTCCGTCCATCCATAATTGTATTATTATTATAATATATACCACCTAACCGTGGTTTTTTTTCCATTCTTTATACCGTCGTCATAGTGTCATACTAGTTGTTACGAGTATACTACTATCTCTTTATCAACCAGTGTACAGTGCGGTAGTTCACGGCTGTGGCTACCTCTGTGTCGGCAGTCGGCAGGCAGTCCGTCCATCCATAATTGTATTATTATTATAATATATACCACCTAACCGTGTTTTTTTTTCCATTCTTTATACCGTCGTCATAGTGTCATACTAGTTGTTACGAGTATACTACTATCTCTTTATCAACCAGTGTACAGTGCGGTAGTTCACGGCTGTGGCTACCTCTGTGTCGGCAGTCGGCAGGCAGTCCGTCCATCCATAATTGTATTATTATTATAATATATACCACCTAACCGTGGTTTTTTTTCCATTCTTTATACCGTCGTCATAGTGTCATACTAGTTGTTACGAGTATACTACTATCTCTTTATCAACCAGTGTACAGTGCGGTAGTTCACGGCTGTGGCTACCTCTGTGTCGGCAGTCGGCAGGCAGTCCGTCCATCCATAATTGTATTATTATTATAATATATACCACCTAACCGTGGTTTTTTTTCCATTCTTTATACCGTCGTCATAGTGTCATACTAGTTGTTACGAGTATACTACTATCTCTTTATCAACCAGTGTACAGTGCGGTAGTTCACGGCTGTGGCTACCTCTGTGTCGGCAGTCGGCAGGCAGTCCGTCCATCCATAATTGTATTATTATTATAATATATACCACCTAACCGTGGTTTTTTTTCCATTCTTTATACCGTCGTCATAGTGTCATACTAGTTGTTACGAGTATACTACTATCTCTTTATCAACCAGTGTACAGTGCGGTAGTTCACGGCTGTGGCTACCTCTGTGTCGGCAGTCGGCAGGCAGTCCGTCCATCCATAATTGTATTATTATTATAATATATACCACCTAACCGTGGTTTTTTTATACCACCTAACCGTGGCAGTCCGTCCATAATTGTATACTAGTAAACTATCCAATCCATCCATCTCCATTGTTTACCTGAGGTGCCTTTTAGTTCTGCCTATAAAATATGGAGAACAAAAAAGTTGAGGTTCCAAAATTAGGGAAAGATCAAGATCCACTTCCACCTCGTGCTGAAGCTGCTGCCACTAGTCATGGCCGAGACGATGAAATGCCAGCAACGTCGTCTGCCAAGGCCGATGCCCAATGTCATAGTACAGAGCATGTCAAATCCAAAACACCAAATATCAGAAAAAAAAGGACTCCAAAACCTAAAATAAAATTGTCGGAGGAGAAGCGTAAACTTGCCAATATGCCATTTACCACACGGAGTGGCAAGGAACGGCTGAGGCCCTGGCCTATGTTCATGGCTAGTGGTTCAGCTTCACATGAGGATGGAAGCACTCAGCCTCTCGCTAGAAAACTGAAAAGACTCAAGCTGGCAAAAGCACCGCAAAGAACTGTGCGTTCTTTGAAATCCCAAATCCACAAGTAGAGTCCAATTGTGTCGTTTGCGATGCCTGACCTTCCCAACACTGGACGTGAAGAGCATGCGCCTTCCACTATTTGCATGCCCCCTGCAAGTGCTGGAAGGAGCACCCGCAGTCCAGTTCCTGATAGTCAGATTGAAGATGTCAGTGTTGAAGTACACCAGGATGAGGAGGATATGGGTGTTGCTGGCGCTGGGGAGGAAATTGACCAGGAGGATTCTGATGGTGAGGTGGTTTGTTTAAGTCAGGCACCCGGGGAGACACCTGTTGTCCGTGGGAGGAATATGGCCGTTGACATGCCAGGTGAAAATACCAAAAAAATCAGCTCTTCGGTGTGGAGGTATTTCACCAGAAATGCGGACAACAGGTGTCAAGCCGTGTGTTCCCTTTGTCAAGCTGTAATAAGTAGGGGTAAGGACGTTAACCACCTCGGAACATCCTCCCTTATACGTCACCTGCAGCGCATTCATAATAAGTCAGTGACAAGTTCAAAAACTTTGGGTGACAGCGGAAGCAGTCCACTGACCAGTAAATCCCTTCCTCTTGTAACCAAGCTCACGCAAACCACCCCACCAACTCCCTCAGTGTCAATTTCCTCCTTCCCCAGGAATGCCAATAGTCCTGCAGGCCATGTCACTGGCAAGTCTGACGAGTCCTCTCCTGCCTGGGATTCCTCCGATGCATCCTTGCGTGTAACGCCTACTGCTGCTGGCGCTGCTGTTGTTGCCGCTGGGAGTCGATGGTCATCCCAGAGGGGAAGTCGTAAGCCCACTTGTACTACTTCCAGTAAGCAATTGACTGTTCAACAGTCCTTTGCGAGGAAGATGAAATATCACAGCAGTCATCCTACTGCAAAGTGGATAACTGAGTCCTTGACAACTATGTTGGTGTTAGACGTGCGTCCGGTATCCGCCGTTAGTTCACAGGGAACTAGACAATTTATTGAGGCAGTGTGCCCCCGTTACCAAATACCATCTAGGTTCCACTTCTCTAGGCAGGCGATACCGAGAATGTACACGGACGTCAGAAAAAGACTCACCAGTGTCCTAAAAAATGCAGTTGTACCCAATGTCCACTTAACCACGGACATGTGGACAAGTGGAGCAGGGCAGGGTCAGGACTATATGACTGTGACAGCCCACTGGGTAGATGTATGGACTCCCGCCGCAAGAACAGCAGCGGCGGCACCAGTAGCAGCATCTCGCAAACGCCAACTCTTTCCTAGGCAGGCTACGCTTTGTATCACCGCTTTCCAGAATACGCACACAGCTGAAAACCTCTTACGGCAACTGAGGAAGATCATCGCGGAATGGCTTACCCCAATTGGACTCTCCTGTGGATTTGTGGCATCGGACAACGCCAGCAATATTGTGTGTGCATTAAATATGGGCAAATTCCAGCACGTCCCATGTTTTGCACATACCTTGAATTTGGTGGTGCAGAATTTTTTAAAAAACGACAGGGGCGTGCAAGAGATGCTGTCGGTGGCCAGAAAAATTGCGGGACACTTTCGGCGTACAGGCACCACGTACAGAAGACTGGAGCACCACCAAAAACTACTGAACCTGCCCTGCCATCATCTGAAGCAAGAAGTGGTAACGAGGTGGAATTCAACCCTCTATATGCTTCAGAGGTTGGAGGAGCAGCAAAAGGCCATTCAAGCCTATACAATTGAGCACGATATAGGAGATGGAATGCACCTGTCTCAAGTGCAGTGGAGAATGATTTCAACGTTGTGCAAGGTTCTGATGCCCTTTGAACTTGCCACACGTGAAGTCAGTTCAGACACTGCCAGCCTGAGTCAGGTCATTCCCCTCATCAGGCTTTTGCAGAAGAAGCTGGAGGCATTGAAGAAGGAGCTAACACGGAGCGATTCCGCTAGGCATGTGGGACTTGTGGATGCAGCCCTTAATTCGCTTAACAAGGATTCACGGGTGGTCAATCTGTTGAAATCAGAGCACTACATTTTGGCCACCGTGCTCGATCCTAGATTTAAAGCCTACCTTGGATCTCTCTTTCCGGCAGACACAGGTCTGCTGGGGTTGAAAGACCTGCTGGTGACAAAATTGTCAAGTCAAGCGGAACGCGACCTGTCAACATCTCCTCCTTCACATTCTCCCGCAACTGGGGGTGCGAGGAAAAGGCTCAGAATTCCGAGCCCACCCGCTGGCGGTGATGCAGGGCAGTCTGGAGCGACTGCTGATGCTGACATCTGGTCCGGACTGAAGGACCTGACAACGATTACGGACATGTCGTCTACTGTCACTGCATATGATTCTCTCAACATTGATAGAATGGTGGAGGATTATATGAGTGACCGCATCCAAGTAGGCACGTCACACAGTCCGTACTTATACTGGCAGGAAAAAGAGGCAATTTGGAGGCCCTTGCACAAACTGGCTTTATTCTACCTAAGTTGCCCTCCCACAAGTGTGTACTCCGAAAGAGTGTTTAGTGCCGCCGCTCACCTTGTCAGCAATCGGCGTACGAGGTTACATCCAGAAAATGTGGAGAAGATGATGTTCATTAAAATGAATTATAATCAATTCCTCCGCGGAGACATTGACCAGCAGCAATTGCCTCCACAAAGTACACAGGGAGCTGAGATGGTGGATTCCAGTGGGGACGAATTGATAATCTGTGAGGAGGGGGATGTACACGGTGATATATCGGAGGGTGAAGATGAGGTGGACATCTTGCCTCTGTAGAGCCAGTTTGTGCAAGGAGAGATTAATTGCTTCTTTTTTGGGGGGGGTCCAAACCAACCCGTCATATCAGTCACAGTCGTGTGGCAGACCCTGTCACTGAAATGATGGGTTGGTTAAAGTGTGCATGTCCTGTTTTGTTTATACAACATAAGGGTGGGTGGGAGGGCCCAAGGATAATTCCATCTTGCACCTCTTTTTTCTTTTCTTTTTCTTTGCATCATGTGCTGATTGGGGAGGGTTTTTTGGAAGGGACATCCTGCGTGACACTGCAGTGCCACTCCTAGATGGGCCCGGTGTTTGTGTCGGCCACTAGGGTCGCTAATCTTACTCACACAGCTACCTCATTGCGCCTCTTTTTTTCTTTGCGTCATGTGCTGTTTGGGGAGGGTTTTTTGGAAGGGACATCCTGCGTGACACTGCAGTGCCACTCCTAGATGTGCCCGGTGTTTGTGTCGGCCACTAGGGTCGCTAATCTTACTCACACAGTCAGCTACCTCATTGCGCCTCTTTTTTTCTTTGCGTCATGTGCTGTTTGGGGAGGGTTTTTTGGAAGGGCCATCCTGCGTGACACTGCAGTGCCACTCCTAGATGGGCCCGGTGTTTGTGTCGGCCACTAGGGTCGCTAATCTTACTCACACAGCTACCTCATTGCGCCTCTTTTTTTCTTTGCGTCATGTGCTGTTTGGGGAGGGTTTTTTGGAAGGGCCATCCTGCGTGACACTGCAGTGCCACTCCTAGATGGGCCCGGTGTTTGTGTCGGCCACTAGGGTCGCTAATCTTACTCACACAGCTACCTCATTGCGCCTCTTTTTTTCTTTGCGTCATGTGCTGTTTGGGGAGGGTTTTTTGGAAGGGACATCCTGCGTGACACTGCAGTGCCACTCCTAGATGGGCCCGGTGTTTGTGTCGGCCACTAGGGTCGCTTATCTTACTCACACAGCGACCTCGGTGCAAATTTTAGGACTAAAAATAATATTGTGAGGTGTGATGTGTTCAGAATAGGCTGAAAATGAGTGTAAATTATGTTTTTTGAGGTTAATAATACTTTGGGATCAAAATTACCCCCAAATTCTATGATTTAAGCTGTTTTTTAGGGTTTTTTGAAAAAAACACCCGAATCCAAAACACACCCGAATCCGACAAAAATAATTCGGTGAGGTTTTGCCAAAACGCGTTCGAACCCAAAACACGGCCGCGGAACCGAACCCAAAACCAAAACACAAAACCCGAAAAATTTCAGGCGCTCATCTCTACCTCTTACCTCGCTCATGCTGCTCGGGTGTGATGGGGCAATGCCTCTCCAGCTCCACGCCGTGTGTGTGTAGTATCCGAGGGTGGAAGTAGTAGGCGGGTGTGAGAGACAGGGGCGGCGGTATAGGCAGGAGGCTGAGCGGGGGAGGCGGTACCGGAGCAGGCCAGGGCTGGGGGCGGCGGCATGGGAGGAGTGTCGGGGGAAGAGAGGACCTCTGTCGTCACCCGAGTGACAGCTCTCCCTCAGAGAGCTGAACTCAGAGAGTTCATTGAATACTGTTTTGTCGGATCCATTCCGACAATGCTTGTGGGAAAGGATCCGACAAGCATTGAATATACCCCTAACAGTACAAGACAATGTAGGACAAATACATGGTATACAACAAACATTTCTGCCTCAGGGGACGGGACACTGACATAATCATCAGGGTGGCAGAAACCGAGAGTTAGGTGTCATTGTAGGGAGTATGGAGTAGAAAATAGTCTAAAGGTGTGTACACACAGTGAGATATTGACTATCTCCAATTTTGACTATGCAATTTCCCTTGAACTCCCCCAGAGCCCAGAACCACAGATTTTGACTATCTGTATCTGATTTTGACTGTGCGATTTTGACTAAATTTTGTACTAGATTGTACACTATGGGGTATATTCAATTGATGTCGAAAACTGCCGTCTGTCGAAAAGACGGCAGTTTTCGACTTTTTTTGGTCGAATCCTGATTCGACATATTCAATATTTAGCAAAGTTTTTCGACAAGTCGATAAATTTGACTTGTTGAAAAGCACGTGGATCGGCGGAATAGCTACCGATCCCCTTTTTGACCATCTCAGTCCGACATCAAAATGATGTCGGACTGAGATGCAGACCCGGAGGAGTCGAGGGGGGGAGGCGCAGGGAGACGGGGGGACAGCCGGCGGGCATACGGGGAGATCAGCGCTACAGTAGCGCTGCAGCTGGATGTCACTCAGCCGCCCGACTTCACGGCAGCTTCCACCCGGCTCCAGCACGCTGCTGGAGCCGGGTGGAAGCTGCCGTGAGGTCGGGCGGCTGAGTGACATCCTGCTGCAGCGCTACTGTAGCGCTGATCTCTCCTGTATGCCCGCCGGCTGTCCTCCCGCGGCTCTCCCCCCTCGCCTCCTCTGCGTCCTATCTTAAATTCGACTTGAAAAAGTCGAATTAAGATGGGGATTGAATAGGGGTTGTCGGATCCATTCTGACAAACACATGTCGGAATGTATCCGACTTTAATTGAATATACCCCATATAGTCAAGATTGACTTGCCTGCATAGTCTATCTTTCCTTGCGATACCGACCCTGCGGGACCGCGCATCGGTATTGTAAGTTGCCTAACACAGTGCAATTTGCACTAACTTTCCTTGCGATTTTAACTATATAGTCAAAATCGCAAGGATAAATCTCACCGTGTGTACACACCTTTAGAGAGGGAAAAGCACATGAGGAGAGAGGGTCCTGCTCGTGAGAGCTTACATTCTCTCCATCGGACACACATAGCTGATCACTGGAGCCGGGTCCTGCCAGGAGCAGAGAAAGCTGGGCAAATGCCTCCCTATCGCAGTGCTGCCCTGTGCTGGCGAGATTATCACAGGGCACACTGCAGTTTTTTTTCACATTTTTTTTTATAGTAAATTCGGCCACATCGCATTTCCCATTATAAGTATGGAGAGTGCAATATGGCTTACTAAAAAAATTATAATTAAAGGGTTTGGAGCAGTTTTTCATGGAAACTACTCCAAATGCCCTTTAATACATTCAGGTGATACTAAAATAATGTGAAAAGAGTGTGAAAACAGCCCTTTTGACATTATTTTTGTAAAAATAATGTTAATAAATGGGCCTCTTAATCATTAGACATATTACTTAAAATGAAACAAAAGCAGAATTTTAAATGTTAATAACTCAAATAACACATCTATTTTAGGAACATTAAAATACTACATAAACAATACACAGTACTGTATATCTGCCTTTGCTTACCTGAATACCTTGACGTAGATTACAAAACAGCATTATGAATCATGCATTTATTTCAAATATTGGTTGCATTATGTTGGGACACTCATACATAGAGCTTACATTATTCACAATAATAATAATAATAATAATAATAATAATAATTATAATAATCATAATAATATAAATTTTGAATCTTAAAGTATAAAATAGAATGCTACACACTTTCAATGTTCCTGGAAGTTTTAATTTCATCGTAGCTTCCTTATACAACTACTAGACGGAGCAACAGTCCATGTTCAGCTTATCAGAAAGTACTCACTACAGAACTTGAGCCTAATTCAGACCTGGTCGCTGCAGCGGAAGTGAATGCAGGTTGAAGCCCTGTGCAGAGTGCGCACACGCAGCAGCCGCACTGCTGATTGACAGGCAGAGGTGGTTGCGGGGCTGTTTGCGGGGTGGGCCATGGCAGCTGCGTGACATCACACGCAGACGCTGCAACCAAAAACATGGAGGGTAACCGTCTGCCTTCACGTAGGCAATGAGCTACTCGGTATGTGCGAAAGCAATGCCGCTGTGCGATCCTTTCGCACGTCTGCGCACGGGGTGGGGGGGGGATAGGGACTGACATGTGGGGCGGACTAGTCCCTCCGCACTTCAGAGATTTTGATCGTAGCTGTGTGTTTTTTCGCACATATACAATCAGCTCTGAATTAGGCCCAAGGTGGATTCAGTATGATATCCCGGCTGTCGGAATCCCGGCAGTCAGGAGACCAACGCCGGGATCTCGACAGCTGGAATACCGTTGGCGAGCGAAGCGTGTCCCCTCATGTGCTCGCTCCGCTTGCCACGCTTCGGGCCCGGGGTTGTATTCCCCCTTGTGTGATGGTGTGAACCACCACCCGAATGGGGATTCCGGACGGCAGACGGGATTTCATCCACCGGCATTTTACCGCATGTCAAGATTACGGTATCAGTATCCTGACAGCAAGAATCCCAACAACGGGCAAATTGACAGCCTTCCCTTGGTACATGACAAACAGTGTAGATAAGGTAGACTAGGGCAGTGGTTCTCAAACTTTCTTGAATCACGGTGCCTTACAGTATCAGCATTTTTTTCACAGCACCCCTAGGATAAAAGTTTTTTATTCATAAAGTTGGAAAAAATACCGTACAGTAAATTGTGCCTGTCATCCCTAGGGCCATTTATGTGACGGTGGACAGTTTTGCTTCGATTGCTCACATTTTAAGATTGGCAGCCACTAGCGCTGTTTTTTCTTATCACTTTGACCATAAATAATTTGATTTGGTCCTGGTCCACCTACCCAGGGCACCCCTGTAAGAGCCTCGCAGCAGCCCAAGGTGCCTAGACACACAGTTTGGGAACCACTGCACTAGGGGATAAATTTACTAATACCCCTTTCATGCCGCCAATGCCTGATCCTACCCGAGAATTGTAAACGGGTCCTTCCCGGGTGGGTCCGGCACTGGACGCTACTGCTGGCTTCCCCGGCCCGGAAATATGCCGGGCAGGTTGCCATAGCGGCGGGGATTGGATCCGGCAGCGGGGGCGGCGCTGGATGATCATCTCCCTGTCGTAGTGAACGGATCCCAAGTTGCATCGACCCAGGAGCCGTTACGCTGCCACTGACCCGGTATTCAGCTGCTTTATTCCCAGGTTGAATTACCGGGTCAGACGATGCAGGATTTCGACAATGATACTTTCACACCGCACGCTGACCTGCGTCGACCCGGCAAAATGCCGGTTCGATACCGCTTTATTTGTGCGATGTTAAAGGGGTATAAGTGTCAATTTTATAGGGCTTTTGAAAACCCTGCACATCACTGGGAAGTTGAGGCACCAAAGCACTGTATTTACTATTCAGCTTTTGTAACCACTGCTGATGTGATCTGTTTTATGTTAGTCCTGTGGGGGTTTTACCAAGTCGCCATAAAACTACCACAATATGACTCCTCCATCTGTCCAATAAGAAGGAGTGGAATAACTATACACTTACAGATGTGTCCTCCCTCATTGTTGCTGCAGTCACATTAAGCAGCCCTTCTAGATGCGTGTACTAGCACTGAGTGTCTTTTTCTGCATCTTTTTCCAATGACACTGTAACGTAGTATTTCGTATGCAGATACAGCTGCATTCATACACAGAATATATACATGCTGCATATCATTTTAATCAGCGTATTCTGCTTGTCTGTCTTATTTGCATAGCAATGCTCAGCGCTGGCAGAGTCGCACGGGAACTGCCGGTTCTACTGCACCCTGTGTGCAGCAATCTGTATCAATAAAAGCAATTATTATATATTGCAAAAGAAGTCAGAAACTGTAAAGCTGGCCATACATCAGGTCGATATAATTTACGAATACACGATATCGACGCGTCAATTGACGTATTGTGTGCACATCGTGAATGTTTTATGTACGATTAAGATGCGATGCGCATCCCCGCGGGTTGCATGTCGCATCAAATGATCATACGTGCAGCCCATATTATCCATCACAATCGTATGCACATCGAACCATGGGCCTAATGCAGACCTGATCGCTCCTCTGCATCGCCAATAGAGAGTGAAAACCGACCCTGCGCAGTGTGCGAATGCATGCATATGCCATGCTAAAACTTCGCCAGACAGTGCACATCTGCAAATTAATTCGCAACTCACTCACCATAGAATGAGTTTTCCAGTCTGTGCGTAGCCTAGGACTTACTCCTACAGTGCGATACAAACAGGCTGATCAGGGCCGGAGCTGACGTCACACACCCTCCCTGAAAATGCTTGAGAACACCTGCGTTTTTCCTGACACTTCCAGAAAATGGCCAGTTACCACCCCCAAACATCCGCTTCCTGTCAATCAACTTGTGTACGCCTAGCGATCAAAATTTTCACATGATTCTTTAGCAGTTTAGCCTCACGCGTGCGCATTGTGGTGCATACGCATGCGCAGTCATTCAATAATCGTCCGCTGTGCGATTTCGCACCACAGCGATCAGGTCTGAATTAGGCCCCATGGTTCATATACATACGATCCATCATACGACTTTGAGCGGCATTTCCCTGGATTTTTTTTTTTTTTTGTGAGGCATACCATCGATCATTTAATGACCCGTCATGTGTCCAGAGCCCTAAATTGTGTGTCCAGAGCAGCCGGGGGAATCAAAGGGAAATCGTGCCTGGAATCGGATCGGATGCTGGTCGTCCTGGTGCATGGCCAGCATTACATTGATAATTCTCTTATAAAGTAAATAATATTTTATTAATACAGTATATTAGTGCAAAAATGTGTCATTTTATTAAGAAAGCAATAATAGTTCTGAATTATATTAATGAATTATTAATTATTTAAAATGGTCCCTTTCTGATTTATTTTGCAATAAATAAAACTTTCCATCATTATAAGTGTATGGTGATTCCTCTCTTTCTGTTGACCAGATGCATAGCACAAACAACATGCTGTTGAAACTACATGCGGAAAGTATTCACAGCGCTTCACGTTTTCCACATTTTGTTATGTTACAGCCTTATTCCAAAATGGAATAAATTAATTTTTTCCCCTCAAAATTCTACACACAATACCCCATAATGACAACGTGAAAAAAGTTTTTTTTGTTATTTTTGCTAATTTATTAAAAATTAAAAACTAAGAAATCACATGTACATAAGTATTCACAGCCTTTTATCAATACTTTGTTGATGCACCTTTGGCAGCAATTACAGCCTCAAGTCTTTTTGAATATGATGCCACAAGCTTGGCACAACTATCTTTAGCCAGTTTCGCCCATTCCTCTTTGCAGCACGTTTCAAGCTCCATCAGGTTGGATGGGAAGCGTCGGTGCACAGCCATTTTCAGGTCTCTCCAGAGATGCTCAATCTGATTCAAGTCTGGGCTCTGGCTGGGCCACTCAAGGACATTCACAGAGTTGTCCTGAAGCTACTCCTTTGATATCTTGGCTGTGTGCTTAGGGTCGTTATCCTGCTGAAAGATGAACCGTTGCCCCAGTCTGAGGTCAAAGCACTCTGGAGCAGGTTTTCATCCAGAATGTCTCTGTACATTGCTGCATTCATCTTTCCCTCTATCCTGACTAGTCTCCCAGTTCCTACCACTGAAAAACATCCCTACAGCATGATGCTGCCACCACCATGCTTCACTGGATGGTATTGGCCTAATGATGAGCGGTGCCTGGTTTCCTCCAAACATGACGCCTGGCATTCACACCAAAGAGTTCAATCTTTGTCTCATCAGACCAGAGAATTTTGTTTCTCTGACGTCCTAGTGGAAGCTGGGAACTCCGTAAGGACCATGGGGAATAGACGGGCTCCGAAGGAGACTGGGCACTCTAAAAGAAAGATTAGGTACTAACTGGTGTGCACTGGCTCCTCCCTCTATGCCCCTCCTCCAGACCTCAGTTAGAATCTGTGCCCGGCCAGAGCTGGGTGCTCCTAGTGGGCTCTCCTAAGCTTGCTAGAAAGAAAGTATTTGTTAGGTTTTTTATTTTCAGTGAGATCTGCTGGCAACAGACTCACTGCTACGAGGGACTGAGGGGAGAGAAGCAAACCTACCAGCTTGCAGCTAGCTTGTGCTTCTAAGGCTACTGGACACCATTAGCTCCAGAGGGTTCGAACACAGGGCCCGTCCTCGATCGTCCGTTCCCGGAGCCGCGCCGCCGTCCCCCTTGCAGAGCCAGAAGACAGAAGAAGCGACGAAATCGGCGGCTGAAGACTCCGGTCTTCATTAAGGTAGCGCACAGCACTGCAGCTGTGCGCCATTGCTCCCACAGCACACCACGCACTCCGGTCACTGTTGGGTGCAGGGCGCTGGGGGGGGGGGGGGCGCCCTGGGCAGCAATTAGATTACCTTTTTGGCAAAAAAGCACATAATACAGTTTATAAAACTGTATATGTGCAAAAACCCCCGCCATAAATATAATACAAAACGCGGGAGAAGCCCGCCGCTGCGGGGGCCGGGCCTTCTTCCTCAGCACACCAGCGCCATTTTTTCTTCACAGCTCCGCTGGAAGGACGCTCCCCAGGCTCTCCCCTGCAGTATCCAATACAACAAGGGTAAAAAAGAGAGGGGGGGGCACATAAATTTAGGCGCAATTGTGATAATAAGCAGCTATTGGGAAAAATCACTCTTTTTAGTGTAAATCCCTGTGTTATATAGCGCTCTGGTGTGTGCTGGCATACTCTCTCTCTGTCTCCACAAAGTACTTCTGTGGGGTCCTGTCCTCAGTCAGAGCATTCCCTGTGTGTGTGCGGTGTGTCGGTACGGCTGTGTCGACATGTTTGATGACGAGAGTTACGTGGAGGCGGAGCAGGAGCAGAAAAATGTGGTGTCGCCCCCGACGGGGCCGACATCGGAGTGGATGGATATGTGGAAGGTATTAACCGACATTGTCAACTCCTTACATAAAAGGTTCGATGACACAGCAGCCTTGGGACAGCCGGCATCTCAGCCCGCGCCTGCCCAGGCGTCTCAGAGACCATCAGGGGCTCATAAACTCCCACTAGCTCAGATGGCAGACACAGATGTCGACACAGAGTCTGACTCCAGTGTAGATGAGGATGAGACAAATGTACAGTCCACAAGGGCCATCCGATGCATGATTATCAAAAAAGGTGGCACTACCGTCTCAGGATACGGCCGCCCTAAAGGAGCCTGCAGATAGAAAGCAGGAGGCTATCCTGAAGTCTGTATATACACACTCAGGTACTATACTGAGACCTGCAATGGCTTCAGCATGGATGTGTAGTGCTGCAGAAGCATGGTCGGATACCCTGTCAGACAACATTGATTCCCTCGACAGGGATACTATTTTGCTAACCATAGAGCATATAAAGGACGTAGTCTTATATATGAGGGATGCACAGAGGGACATTTGCCGGCTGGCATCTAGAATTAATGCAATGTCCATTTCTGCCAGGAGAGTATTATGGACTCGGCAGTGGACAGGTGATGCTGATTCTAAAAGGCACATGGAGGTTTTGCCTTATAAGGGTGAGGAATTGTTTGGGGACGGTCTCTCGGACCTCGTTTCCACAGCAACAGCTGGGAAGTTGACTTTTTTACCTCAGGTTCCCTCACAGCCTAAGAAAGCACCATATTATCAAGTACAGTCCTTTCGGCCGCAGAAAGGCAAGCGGGTCAGAGGCGCATCCTTTCTGCCCAGAAGCAGGGGTAGAGGAAAGAAGCTGCATCAGGCAGCCAGTTCCCAGGAACAAAAATCCTCCCCTGCTTCCACTAAGTCCACCGCATGACGCTGGGGCTCCACAGGTGGAGCCGGGTGCGGTGGGGGCGCGTCTCCGGAACTTCAGCAACCTGTGGGTCCGCTCACAGGTGGATCTCTGGGTAGCACAAGTTGTATCTCAGGGATACAAGCTGGAGTTCGAGGTGACTCCCCCTCGCCGTTACCTCAAATCAGCCTTGCCAGCTGCTCCCAGGGAAAGGGAGATAGTACTGGCGGCTATTCACAAGCTGTACCTCCAGTAGGTGATAATCAAGGTTCCCCTCCTTCAACAGGGACGGGGTTACTACTCCACAATGTTTGTGGTACCGAAACCAGACGGTTCGGTGAGACCCATTCTAAATTTGAAATCCTTGAACACTTATATAAGGAAGTTCAAGTTCAAAATGGAATCGCTCAGGGCGGTTATTGCAAGCCTGGAAGAGGGGGATTTTATGGTGTCGCTGGACATCAAGGATGCTTACCTACATGTCCCCATTTACCCACCTCAACAGGAGTACCTCAGGTTTGTGGTACAGGACTGCCATTACCAATTCCAGACGTTGCCGTTTGGTCTGTCCACGGCACCAAGAGTATTTACCAAGGTAATGGCCGAGATGATGATACTCCTTCGAAAGAAGGGAGTTATAATTATCCCGTACTTGGACGATCTCCTTATAAAGGCAAGGTCCAAGGAGCAGTTGTTAGTCAGCGTAGCACTATCTCGGGAAGTGTTGCAACAGCACGGCTGGATTCTGAATATCCCAAAGTCGCAGCTGATTCCTGCGACGCGTCTGCTGTTCTTGGGCATGATTCTGGACACAGAACAGAAGAAGGTGTTTCTCCCCGGGGAGAAGGCCCAGGAATTGTCATCTCTGGTCAGGGACCTCCTGAAACCAAAACAGGTGTCGGTGCATCAGTGCACGCGGGTCCTGGGAAAGATGGTGGCTTCTTACGAAGCAATTCCCTTCGGCAGATTCCATGCAAGGATCTTTCAGTGGGATCTGCTAGACAAATGGTCCGGATCGCATCTTCAGATGCATCAGTTGATCACCCTGTCCCCGAGGGCCAGGGTGTTTCTGCTGTGGTGGCTGCAGAGTGCTCATCTTCTCGAGGGCCGCAGATTCGGCATACAGGACTGGGTCCTGGTGACCACGGATGCAAGCCTCCGAGGATGGGGGGCAGTCACTCAGGGAAGGAACTTCCAAGGACAGTGGTCAAGTCAGGAGACTTCCCTACACATAAATATTCTGGAACTAAGGGCCATTTACAACGCCCTGAGTCAAGCAGAGCCCCTGCTTCAAAACCAACCGGTGCTGATTCAGTCAGACAACATCACGGCGGTCGCCCATGTAAACCGCCAGGGCGGCACAAGAAGCAGGATGGCGATGGCAGAAGCCACAAAGATTCTTCGATGGGCGGAGAATCACGTCCTAGCACTGTCAGCAGTGTTCATTCCGGGAGTGGACAACTGGGAAGCAGACTTCCTCAGCAGGCACGACCTCCACCCGGGAGAGTGGGGACTTCATCCAGAAGTCTTCACGCTGATTGTAAATCGTTGGGAACGGCCACAGGTGGACATGATGGCGTCCCGCCTCAACAAAAAACTAAAAAGATATTGCGCCAGGTCAAGGGACCCTCAGGCGATAGCTGTGGACGCACTAGTCACGCCGTGGGTGTACCAGTCGGTTTATGTGTTCCCTCCTCTTCCTCTCATACCCAAGGTACTGAGGATAATAAGAAAGAGAGGAGTAAGAACTATACTCATCGTTCCGGATTGGCCAAGAAGAACTTGGTACCCAGAACTACAAGAAATGATCTCAGAGGACCCATGGCCTCTGCCTCTCCGACAGGATCTGCTTCAGCAGGGGCCCTGTCTGTTCCAAGACTTACCGCGGCTGCGTTTGACGGCATGGCGGTTGAACGCCGGATCCTAACGGAAAAGGGCATTCCAGATGAAGTCATTCCTACGCTGATAAAAGCTAGGAAGGATGTGACAGCAAAACATTATCACCGCATATGGCGGAAATATGTTGCTTGGTGTGAGGCTAGGAAGGCCCCAACGGAGGAATTCCAGCTGGGTCGATTTCTGCACTTCCTACAGTCAGGGGTGACCATGGGCCTAAAATTGGGATCCATTAAGGTCCAGATTTCGGCCCTCTCTATTTTCTTTCAAAAAGAACTGGCTTCACTGCCTGAAGTTCAGACGTTTGTTAAGGGAGTGCTACATATTCAGCCCCCTTTTGTGCCTCCAGTGGCACCTTGGGATCTCAACGTTGTGTTGGATTTCCTAAAATCACATTGGTTTGAGCCACTTAAGACCGTGGAGTTAAAGTATCTCACGTGGAAGGTGGTCATGCTGTTGGCCTTGGCCTCAGCTAGGCGTGTGTCAGAGTTGGCGGCTTTGTCTTGTAAAAGCCCATATCTGATTTTCCATATGGACTCGTCCCCAATTTCTCCCAAAGGTGGTATCAGCGTTTCATCTGAACCAACCTATTGTGGTGCCTGCGGCTACTCGGGACTTGGAGGACTCCAAGTTGCTGGACGTAGTCCGGGCCCTGAAAATTTATGTTTCCAGGACGGCTAGAGTCAGGAAAACTGACTCGCTATTTATCCTGCATGCACCCAACAAGCTGGATGCTCCTGCTTCAAAGCAGACTATTGCTCGCTGGATCTGTAGCACGATTCAGCTGGCACACTCTGCGGCTGGACTGCCGCATCCTAAATCAGTAAAAGCCCATTCCACACGGAAGGTGGGCTCTTCTTGGGCGGCTGCCCGAGGGCTCTCGGCTTTACAGCTTTGCCGAGCTGCTACTTGGTCGGGTTCAAACACATTTGCTAAATTCTACAAGTTTGATACCCTGGCTGAGGAGGACCTTGAGTTTGCTCATTCGGTGCTGCAGACTCATCCGCACTCTCCCGCCCGTTTGGGAGCTTTGGTATAATCCCCATGGTCCTTACGGAGTTCCCAGCATCCACTAGGACGTCAGAGAAAATAAGAATTTACTCACCGGTAATTCTATTTCTCGTAGTCCGTAGTGGATGCTGGGCGCCCGTCCCAAGTGCGGACTCTCTGCAATACATGTATATAGTTATTGCTGAACTTAAGGGTTATTGTTATGAGCCATCTTTTGAATGAGGCTCAGTTTTTGTTCATACTGTTAACTGGGTATAGTTATCACGAGTTGTACGGTGTGATTGGTGTGGCTGGCATGAGTCTTACCCTGGATTCCAAATCCTTTCCTTGTAATGTCAGCTCTTCCGGGCACAGTTTCCTTAACTGAGGTCTGGAGGAGGGGCATAGAGGGAGGAGCCAGTGCACACCAGTTAGTACCTAATCTTTCTTTTAGAGTGCCCAGTCTCCTTCGGAGCCCGTCTATTCCCCATGGTCCTTACGGAGTTCCCAGCTTCCACTACGGACTACGAGAAATAGAATTACCGGTGAGTAAATTCTTATTTTCTCATGGTCTGAGAGTCCTTCAGGTGCATTTTGGCAAACTCCAGGTGGGCTGCCATGTGTTTTTTACTAAGGATTGGCTTCCGTCTGGCCACTCTACCATACAGGCCTGATTGGTGGATTGCTGTAGAGTTGGTTGTCCTTCTGGAAGGTTCTCCTCTCTCCACAGAGGAATGCTGTAGCTCTGACAGAGTGACTATCGGGTTCTTGGTCACCTCTCTGACTAGGGCCCTTCTCCCCTGATCGGTCAGTTTAGATGGCCGGCCAGCTCTAGGAGGAGTGGTGGTTCTGAACTTCTTCCATTTACGAATGATGGAGGTCACTCTGCTCATTGGGACCTTCAAAGCAGCAGATATTTTTCTGTACCTTTTACTAGATGTGCACTTCGAGACAATCCTGTCTCGGAAGTCTACAGACAATTCCAGTGATCGCAAAATACGTGTTATAGCGGATTTTTACGTGCTACCGGCATTTTGAAAGCCCGTTTTCAAAAATGAGTGGGTTCTCCAGGACCCGCCGTTCTATAATTCAAGTCAGCATCTGTGTGACTGGGTGCGTGAGAATTTGCAGGTGTGACCCGGACGGCGGTGGTGGGCGGCAGCAGAGGCAGAGGTCTGTTGGGCAGGGCAGGCCACTCCATTAGACGCGGTACGCAGCTGGGTACGGTGCCAAGCTGTATGGCGGTCGACGCGGTCTGCATCACCAGCTATAACTTCCGCCGCTGCCATGGACTGGTACCCACTGTTGCCGCTGCTCGCCCGCCTGCGTTTAACGTCTGCAGCTGCCGTGGCTGATATGGAAAGATCTGTCCCTCTGCATACTGTAGCTGCCAGGTCTCCCAGCCTGCACAATGTGTGTGTCAGTGTGCTCCAGGTCCCAGTACAGTGTGTGTGTGTGTGTGTGTGTGTGTGTGTGTGTGTGTGTGTGTGTGTGTGTGTGTGTGTGCCCCTGTACAATGAGGGTCATGCCGAGTTGATCGCTCATTAGCAACTTTTGCAGTGCTGCGATCAGGTTAAAACTCGGCAAAACTGCACATGCTTATGCACCACAATGCGCAGGCGCATCGCACGGGTACAAAGAGGATCGGTGCTGGGCGATGGATTTAACGAAAAAAATCCATTCGCAAGGTGATTTACAGAAAGTTGGTGTCTATGAGTGTCAACTGACCATTTTCTGGGAGTGTTTGGAAAAACACAGGCGTTTGCAGGGCGGGTGTCTGACGTCAATTTCGGGACCAAAAAGTCTGAAGTGATCGCAGCGGCTGATTAAGTCCAGAGCTACTCAGAAACTGCAACAATTTTTTTTGTGCCGACGCCTGCAAAACTGTTCGCACACTTGCAAAGCGAAAATACACTTCCCCATAGGCGGCGACTATCTGCTCGTAGCACAGCAAAAAGTTGCTAGTGAGCGATTAACTCGGAATGACCCCCAATGTGTGTGTCCATGTGCCCTAGTCCCTGTACAATGTGTGTGTGTGTGTGTGTGTGTGTGTGTGTGTGTGTGTGTGTGTGTCTGTGTGCCCCTGAGGCACTGACACACACATTATACTACAGGCCTGGTCCCTGTACAATGTGTGTGTCAGTGTGCCCTGGTCCCTGTACAATGTCCCTGGTCACTATGTTCCTGTCATCCTTGCCTCACCACAGGGCCGAAACTAGGACTAACGGCACCCGGGGCAAGACAGTAATTTACCCCCCCCCCCTCCCTCCCCCCCTGCCCACACACACACACACACAAAAGGAAATATATTAAATACAGAATTGCATAGAAAAAAAAATATTAAAAAAAAAAAATAAGTAAGTAAGAAACAAACAACAAAATTCAAAACATATATCCCTCAGACCAGCAGACCCCAGTAATACACACATGGTATAATACTATATATATATATATATATATATATATATAGTAGCAGTATTACTTGGCACTCCCGGTCCTACGGTTTCAATTTGCCTGGGTGCCCTCCATAGCAATGTATACAGACGGTCGGAAATAAATGGCGTCACTCCAGGTCTTGCAATCATCAAAATGTGTATTTAAAAAATTAACACAGTGCCAACGTTTCGGGGCCCGTAGCCCCCTTGTCAAGGTGTGTGTGGTATAAGGTAAGATGATTTTCTGTTATACCACACACACCTTGACAAAGGGGCTACGGGCCCCGAAATGTTGGCATTGTGTTAATTTTTTTTTTAAATACACATTTTGATGATTGCAAGACCTGGAGTGACGCCATTTATTTCCGACTATATATATATATATATATATATATATATATATATATATGTGTGTGTGTACACACCCACATACACTATATATATATATATATATATATATATATATATATATATATTCTGTAGTTGTCAGTGGTGAAAATAAGCGGTCTCCGCATTTATAGATTAGGGCAATATACTGTATATAAGTTTAAGAAAACTACAGTATAATTGAACTGCAGGGGTTAACACCAGTCACAGTGAGTATGAGAGAGAGAGAGAGAGAGAGTGACAGTGTGTGTGTGTGTGTTTTACCTCCAGTCCTCTCGCTCTTTACTAAGGTGGAGGTGAAGGCTGCCGTCCTGCTCAGTGCTTACATGATGTTACATCCATCACTGTGCTGTCAGCGACTCAGCCTGAATGCAGCTCTGTGTGGGGCCAGTGAAAGGTCAGCAGCATGACCACTTTCATAGCTAGGGCGGGCGGCTGGTATACTTTTTCGCCGCTGAGGAAGGGAAGCTACACACGCTGTCCTGACTACTGAAGCTCCAGCAGCGGTGCAATGCATCATGGGATTTGTAGTCTGTTTGTTACTGCATAAAGTCTAAGCAGTAGCACACATGACTACAAATCCCATTTTTCTACACTACCTTCTCTGCTGTGTCAGATGCAGCTGATCCCAGTGCCCTATCCAATCCAGCGCCCGGGTCACATGCCCCCCTAGCCCCTCCCTAGTTTCGGCTCTGCTCACCAGTCACCCACTATCTCCCTGTCATCCCTGCCTCTGCAGTCACCCACTATCTCCCCGTCACCCCTGCCTCAGTCACCTACTGTCTCACTATCATTCTCCGTCACCCCTGCCTACCCAGTCTCACACTATCTCCTTGTCACCCCTGCCTCAGTCACCTACTATTTGCCCATCACCCCTGCCCACTATCTCCCTGTCACCCATGACTCAGTCACCAACTATCACACTGTCATTCTCCCTGTCACCCCTGCCTACCCAGTCTCCCACTATCTCCCCGTCACCCCTGCCTCAGTCACCTACTATCTCCCCATCATCCCTGCCTCCCCAGTTACCCACTATCTCCCCGTCACCCCTGCCTCAGTCACCCACTATCACACTGTCATTCTCCCTGTCACTCCTGCCTACCCAGTCTCCCACTATCTCCCCTGCATCAGTCACCTACTATATCCCCATCACCCCTGCCTCCCCAGTCACCCACTATCTCCCCATCAGCCTGCCTCCCCAGTCACCCACTGTCTCACTGTCATTCTCCCTGTCACCCCTGCCTCCCCAGTTGTACATACACTCCTATACCTCCACATACTGCCTCCCTGTGCCCTACACAGCACGTCATGGCTCATACACTCCTGTACCCCCATATACTGCCTCCCTGTGCCCCACACAGCTGATGGCATATGGGGAGCTTTAAAAGCATAAATTGCGATGGAACCCAGAAAAAGTGAAGTAGGGCCCCAATTTTTTAAAGAGATGGATCCCTAGGACCCACTTTTTTTTCCGTTCAGCGCAATCACTGCAATTCTTTTGACTTCATACTTGATTTGTGCTCAGACATGCACTGTCAAGTGTGGGACCTTATATAGACAGGTGTGTGCCTTTCCAAATCATGTCCAATCAACTGAATTTACCACAGATGGGCTCCAATTAAGCTGTAGTAACATCTCAAAGTTGATCAGTGGAAACAGGATGCACCTGAGCTGAATTTTGAGCTTAATGCAAAGGCTGTGAATACTTATGTACAGTACATGTGATTTCTTAGTTTTTTATTTTTAATGAATTTGCAAAAATCACAAAAAAATTTTTTTCACGTTCTCATTATGGGGTATTGTATGTAGAATTTTGAGGGAAAAAATTGATCTATTCCATTTTGGAATAAGGCTGTAACATAACAAAATGTAGAAAAAGTGAAGCGCTGTGAATACTTTCCGGATGCACTGTATCTTGTCTGTCGCAACCTCTTTGTATTTGTGAGCATTTTTTTGTTGATTTCTAAAACCAACACTTAATAAATAATAGGATTTTAATTAGCTACCGGTAAATCCTTTTCTCATAGTCCGTAGAGGATACTGGGGATCCATTTAGTACTATGGGGTATAGACGTGTTCACTAGGAGCCATGGGCACTTTAAGATTTGTGGTCTGGCTCCTCCCTCTATGCCCCTCCTACCAGACTCAGTCTAGGAAACTGTGCCCGAGGAGACGGACATACTTTGAGAGAAGGATAAAAGGATAGTGGTGAGATTCCAAACTAGCACACAAAAACAAGAGAAAGCGATGCTAACCAAACTTGAAACAGGAACAGCAACAGCTGAACAAACCAGAATATTTAACCAAGTAACAGTGCAAGAAGAACGAAGCACTGGTCAGGAGCCCAGTATCCTCTACGGACTACGAGAAAAGGATTTACCAATAAGTAATTAAAATCATATTTTCTCTTACGTCCTAGAGGATACTGGGGATCCATTTAGTACAGGAGTTTGAGAGGAAAAACAAGAGGAAATCTGTACTGTTGACGCGTCAACAGTACAGATTTCCTCTTGTTTTTCCTCTCAAACTCCTGTTCATATACACTGTAGTTGACAGCACCCCCTTACACAATAATATTATTAACTATTGGGAAGAGGGGTTTCCATCAAGTGGGTATATGTCGATGAACTACATATACGCATGATATTCTAATACTATAAGAGTGTGCAGATACCAAGTTTGTGTGATCCATTTAGTACCAAAGCTCCCAAACCGGGTTGGAGAGTGCTGAGGTTCTTGCAGAACTGATTGACCAAACTGAAGGTCCTCAAAGGCCAAAGTATCGAACTTGTAGAACTTTGCAAACATGTTCGAACCAGACCAAGTAGCTGCTCGACAGAGCTGTAAGGCCGAGACACCTCGGGCAGCCGCCCAAGAAGAACCCACCGACCTAGTCAAGTGGGCCTGTACAGATTTAGGAACCGGCAATACTGCCGTGGAATAAGCATGCTGGATAGTAAGCCTGATCCAGCGTGCAATTGACTGCTTTGAAGCAGGACAACCAATCTTATTGGGAATGTAAAGAACAAACAGTGAGTTCGATTTCCGGTGATGAGCTGTTCTCTTCACATACAGTATACCTTCAAAGCCTTCACAACATCCAAAGACTTTGAAGTAACAGAGGTGTCGTTAACAACTGGAACCACAACAGGTTGGTTGATGTGAAATGCAGACACCACCTTAGGAAGAAATTGCTGACGAATCCTGAGTTCAGCTCTGTCCTCATGTAAAATTAAATAGGATCTCTTGTGAGACAACGCCCCCAGCTCCGACACACATCTTGCTGAAGCCAAGGCCAACAGTGTGACGGTCTTCGACGTAAGATATTTTACGTCTACCTCCTGTAACGGTTCAAACCAGGAGAAACTGCAGCACCAAATTGAGATCCCAAGATGCCGTGGGAGGCACAAAGGGAGGCTGGATGTGCAGAACCCCTTTCAAGAACGTCTGGACCTCAGGGAGAGAAGCCAATTGTTTCTGAAAGAAAATGGACAAGGTAGAAATGTGGACTTTTATGGAGCCCAGACGTAGGCCCACATCCACATCCGAATAAAGAAAAAGCAGGAAACGTCCCAGATGAAATTCCACCGCAGAATATTTTCTGCTCTCACACCAGGAGATGTATTTCTTCCAAATACGGTGGTAATGTTTAGACGTTAGCCCCTTCCTGGCTTGGACCATAGTCGGGATGACCTTGTAAGGGATGCTTCTCCTGGCTAGAATCAGCCGTTCAACTTCCATGCCGTCAAATGTAGTCGTGTTAAGTCTTGATAGACGAACGGGCCCTGTTGCAGAAGATCCTCATGAAGAGGTAGAGGCCACGGATCTTCCAGGAGCATCTCCAGAAGGTCCGCGTACCAGGCCCTTCTTGGCCAGTCCAGAGCAATGAGAACTGCTTGAACCTTTTCCCTTTTTATTCTCTTCAGAATTCTTGGGATCAGCGGAAGTGGAGGGAACACGTACACCATCTGATAAACCGATGGAGTCGTCAGAGCGTCCACTGCCACTGTCTGTGGGTCTCTCGACCTGGAACAATACCGCTTGAGCTTCTTGTTGAGACAAGAGGCCATCATGTCGATTTGTGGACATCCTCATCGACGTGTCAAGCACCTGAACACCTCCGGGTGAAGGCCCCACTCACCCGGGTGCAGGTCGTGTCTGCTGAGGAAGTCTGCTTCCCAGTTGTCTACTCCCGTAATGAAGACCGCCGACAATGCTACAGCGTGTTTTTCTGCCCAGAGCAGAATTCTTGACACCTCTGACATTGCTGCTCTGCTTTTTCGTTCCGCTCTGTCAGCTTATGTACGTCACTGCTGTCACATTGTCCAACTGAACCTGAATGGCCCGATCTTGAAGTAGATATGAGGCTGCAGAATGGCGTTGTATATAGCCCTGAGTTCCAGAATGTTGATTGGAAGGACAACTTCCTGACTTAACCATATTCCTTGAAACTGCACCCCCTGGGTGACTGCTCCCCAACCTCTGAGGCTTGCGTCTGTGGTTAGCAGAAGACAATTCTGAATCCCGGACCATCAGCCCTCGATTAGATGAGAAGTCTGTAGCCACCACAGAAAGGAGATCCTGGCCTTTGGCAACAGACGGATCCTCTGGTGCATGTGTAGATGTGATCCGGACCATTTGTCCAACAGATCGAGCTGGAAGAGTCTTGCATGAAACCTGTCGTACTAAAGAGCCTCATAAGAGGCCATCATTTTTCCCGGAAGGTGAATGCATAGATGTACTGATATCTGGGTTGGCTTCAGGACATCCCGAACCATCGACTGGATTACCAATTCCTTTTCCAACAGAAGAAAAACTTACTGCGACTCTGTGTCCAGTATCATTCCCAGAAATGGGAGCCTCTGAGTTGGCTCTAAGTGAGATTTCAGAAGATTTAGAATCCACCCGTGATCCAGGAGTAGTTTGGTTGTGAGACCAATGCTGTTCAACAACCTTTCCCTGGACGGTGCCTTTACCAGATTGTCCAGGTACGGAATTATGTTCACTTTCTGCTTGCGAAGGAGAAACATCATCTCTACCATCACCTTGGTGAACACCCTTGGTGCCGTGGAGAGACCAAATGGCAGGGCCTGGAACTGGTAGTGACAGTCCTGCAGTGCAAACCGTAGATAAGCCTGGTGAGGCGGCCAGATTGGAATGTGAAGGTGCGCATCCTTGATATCCAGAGACACTAGGAATTACCCCTCCTCCAGACCTGAGATCACCGCTCTCAGAGACTCTATCTTGAATTTGAACACTCGTAAGTACAGGTTCAAGATTTTAGATTTAAAATTGTCCTTGCCGAACCGCCCAGTTTTCGGTACTACAAACAATTTGGAATAATATCCCTTGTTTTGGAGATGAAGTGGAACTGGAACAATGACCTGAGTCTGTACCAGTTTTTGAATGGCATCCTGGAAGGTTATACTTGCCTCTTGTGAAACTGGTAAGCCTGATTTGAAGAATCTGTGAGGTGGGAGCTACTGAAACTCCAGTCTGTAGCCCTGGGAAATAAGACCTATGACCCAGGGATCCTGGCATGATGTTATCCAGATGTGACTGAAAAACTTTCGTCGGGCTCCCACCTGCCAGTCTTCCAGGCATTGCGGTTCACTGTCATGCTGAAGACTTTGAGGAAGCAGAGCTAGAGCTCTGTTCCTGAGAACCTGCAAATGCTGGATTGCGTGGTTTACCTCTAGCGCCTCTGGTGGCTGTAGAAGAACCTCTGGTTTTGCTCTTAAACTTGGCAGTCCGAAAGGACTGTAGATTAGGTCCTGAGTAGGCCTTCCTGGCTGGGGGTGCTGCAGAAGGAAGATACGTGGACTTACCCACAGTAGCTTTGGAGATCCATTTGTCTAGTTCATCTCCAAATAAGACCTCTACTGTGAAGGGTAGGCCTTCCACGCCTTTCCTGGAGTCCACGTCCGCAGTCCACTGGCGTAGCCATAAGCCCCTGCGTGCTGACACTGCCATAGCAGTGGTGCGTGCATTAAGCAAACCTACTTCTTTTATTGCTTCCACCATAAAGTTTGCAGAGTCCTGTATATGTAGCAGGAGTAAAACAATCTCCCCCCTAGATAAGGAATCCAACCCCTCAATTAGGTTACCTGACCATTTAGCAATTTCTTTAGTAATCCACGCACAAGCTATAGTGGGTCTCTGAGCCAGCCCAGCAGCCGTATACAAGGATTTGAGTGTTGTCTAAATTTTTACGAGACAACACTGGTGTCTTTCAGGAAGGCTGCAACAGGGACAGGCAACACTATTTTCCATGACAGCCTGGATACTGATGCATTCACTATCTGTGGATTTTCCCATTTTTTCCTATCAGGAGGAAAAGGAAAGAATGAGAGTAACCTTTTACGGATCTGAAATTTCCTATCAGGATTAACCCACGGTTCTTCAAACAGGGTATTCAGTTCCTTTGATACAGGAAACGTGACTGAAGAATTATTTTTTACATTAAAATAAGAATCCGCACACTACTCTGTCACCTTATCAGGAATTTGCAGAACGTCTCTGATAGCTTCTATAAGAGCATCTATTCCCTGTGACAGAGTAGCATCCGCCCCACCCCTCTCTGAGTCCGCCTCCCCTCCTCTATGTCTGACCCCTGATCATTCGAGTCAGACTGCAGGATATGGTACATTTTTGCGGCAAATGGTAGGGGTCTGAGACACTGGTTTGGGGACTGAGTCACTGTTCATAAACTCATCCACAGACTGTCTTAAGTATTGTGTCTCTTTCTCATTACGGGACAATTTAGTAGAAATATGGCAGATCATTCCTTTAATAGAATCCAGCCATGCTGGTTCAGCCCCGCTAGCCTGGGAAGGTGCACAACACTGAGTACACAGTAGTGAGTTCCCTGGGAAAGAGGAACACTTTGCTGTACATGAAACACACTCTTTGCCTGACATACTGTAAATGTGACAGCACACACACAGGAAAAGGTTAAGAGCACAATTAACCCACAAAGAGCCCTTCCAGGGGGATACAGAGATATTATGGAGCCAGCACACCGCACCCTTATCGCTAATGGGGACTTTAGTGCTTAAAATGAACCGTTTTAACTCTGTGCTTGCCAGTGTGAGTACTGTGTACAGTGTACTGAGACTCAGTTCGCCCCCTCAGAAGCTTTGCGTCTGCACTGTGTACTGAGTCTGGAGACGCAGTCCGGCCCGGTTAGAAGCCGTGCATCTCCGTACCCTCATGCTGCCATAGTGCCGGCGAACCGCTAACCGGGATGTCGGCTTAGTATTCAACACTCTTCACTCTTCTGGCTCTGGTAAGGGTGGCAGCATGCTGCGGGAATGTATGCTTGCCGTGGTGGGGCTTGTGAATAGTTCCCTCAGTAGCTAGTGTCCTGTCAGCAGGGAACAGAACTATTAAGCCTTCAGGAGGTTGCACCGCCCCCCCCCCAATCCCCCCTAAGTCCAAAGAAAGCAGGCAGGCTGGTGCCATCCAGGCCCGCCTTAAAATAACAAACAGAAAAATAAATACAGAAAACTCTTAAGGAGCTTTCATAAATGTGACTGGCTCCTCCGGGCACATTTTATAAACTGTGTCTGGTAGGAGGGGCATAGAGGGAGGAGCCAGCGCACACTATCAAATTCTTAAAGTGCCCATTGCTCCTAGTGGACCCGTCTATACCCCATGGTACTAAATGGATCCCCAGTATCCTCTAGGACGTAAGAGAAATGGGGTTTCTTTCTATACTTGTAATGTTAAAAATGTTGATGGTCAGCCAATGTTCTATTCTGTTCTAAACATTGGCCTTTAGTACATCAGCTAATTGCAAAATAGCTAGGATTTTACTAAGGGAGATATTCAATAGGCAGTGAAAAGTTTTCACGGATGAAAATGGGAGGGAGCCTCAGGCTTTAACACCTGTAGCTATTCAATTACACTCCCTTTTTCACCCGACAGCATTGTTAATGCCTGTTAAGTTATCGAGTTTAAAGCTGTTAAAAGGGCCGTGGCACCCATTAACCCGCTAGTTATTTGGGATTTTTTTTTGAGTCGCTAAGGCTGGTTAAAAAAGAAATAGGATTTTGGTTGCCTACCGGTAAATCCTTTTCTCGTAGTCCGTAGAGGATGCTGGGGTCCACATTAGTACCATGGGGTATAGACGGGTCCACCAGGAGCCATTGGCACTTTAAGCGTTTGAGAGTGTGGTCTGGCTCCTCCCTCTATGCCCCTCCTACCAGACTCAGTCTAGAAACTGTGCCCGAGGAGACGGACATTTTCGAGAGAAGGATTTAACACAGATAGCGGCGAGATTCATACCAGCTCACACATACAAGGCACATCAAGATAACTTAGCTTGAGAACTCAGCAACCGCTGAAACAGTATTTACCAAGTAACAATGCAGTACTTAACTAAAAACAAAGTTGTACTGAACCAGATAATTGCAGGAAAACGATGCACTGGGCGGGCGCCCAGCATCCTCTACGGACTACGAGAAAAGGATTTACCGGTAGGTAACCAAAAACCTATTTTCTGTTACATCCTAGAGGATGCTGGGGTCCACATTAGTACCATGGGGATGTACCAAAGCTCCCAGAATGGGAGGGAGAGCGCGGAGGCTCCTGCAGAACTGATTGACTGAACTTCAGATCATCAGAAGCCAAAGTATCGAACTTGTAGAACTTAGCAAATGTGTTCGACCCCGACCAAGTTGCTGCTTGGCAGAGTTGTAACGCCGAGACACCCCAGGCAGCAGCCCAGGAAGACCCCATCTTACGAGTAGAGTGGTCCTTGACAGACGTAGGACATGGCAAGCCTGCCGTAGAATACGCATGCTGGATAGTGACCCTGATCTAGCGAGAGATTGTCTGCTTAGAAGCAGGAAACCCAATTTTCTTGGGATCATACAGGACAAACAGAGAGTCCGATTTCCTGTGACGAGCAGTCCTCTTCACATATATTTTCAGAGCCATTACAACATCCAAGGACTTTGATGAAATTGAGGAGTCAGTAGCCACTGACACCACAATAGGTTGGTTGTTATGAAATGCCGACATAACCTTTGGAAGAAATTGCTGATGTGTCCGGAGCTCAGCTCTATCTTCGTGGAAGATCAAGTATGGGCTTTTACACGATAAAGCCCCCAACTCTGCTAGACTCCCACGTCTAGCAGAAGCGACAGCCAACAAAGTGACAGCTTTCCACGTAAGAAATTTGACTTCAACCCCCTGTAGAGCCTCGAACCAGTCCGACTGGAGGAACTGCAACACCATGTTAAGGTCCCAAGGCGCCGTAGGCGGTACAAAGGGAGGTTGGATGTGCAGAACTCCCTTCAAAAAGGTCTAAACTTCAGGGAGGGCAGCCAATTGTGTTTGGAAGAAAACGGATAGGGCTGAAATCTGGACCTTCACAGAACTCAACTTAAGGCCCATATCCACACCAGCTTGTAAGAAGAGGAGAAACCGTCCCAGTTGAAACTCCACAGCAGGAAATTTCTTGGACTCACACCAAGATACATATGTTTTCCAAATCCGATGGTAATGTGTAGATGTTACTCCTTTCCTAGCCTGTATCAGGGTAGGAATAACCTTGTTCAGAATGCCCTTCCGAGCTAGTATCAGGCGTTCAACCTCCATGCCGTCAAACGTAGCCGCGGTAAGTCTTGATAGGCGAACGGCCCCTGCTGCAGCAGATCCTCCCGAAGAGGAAGAGGCCTCGGCTCTTCTTGCAGTAGATCCAGAAGATCCGCGTACCAAGCCCTTCTTGGCAAGTCTGGAGCAATGAGGATCGCTTGAACCTTTGTTCTCCTTATGAGCTTTAGAACTCTTGGGATGAGTGGAAGTGGAGGAAACACATACACTGACTGGAACACCCACGGAGTCACTAGGGCATCCACCGCCATTGCTTGCGGGTCCCTCAACCTGGAACAATACCACTGAAGCTTCTTGTTGAGACAAGAGGCCATCATGTCGATCTGGGGTACGCAACAAAGATCTGTTACCTCAGCGAACACCTCAGGACAGAGACCCCACTCCCCTGGATAGACATCGTGTCTGCTGAGGAAGTCCGCTTCCCAGTTGTCTACTCCCGGAATGAAGATTGCTGACAGCGCCAACGCATGCTTTCCTGCCCAGAGGATGATTCTTGTTACCTCTGCCATCGCAGCTCTGCTCTTCGTTCCGCCATGTCGGTTTATGTAAGCCCCTGTTGTCACATTGTCCGACTGCACTTGAATGGCCCGATTTCTCAGAAGATGGGCCGCTTGGAGGAGAGCGTTGTAGACGGCTCTTAGTTCCAGAATGTTTATCAGCAGGCCGGCTTCCAGACTTGACCACCTCTCTTGGAAGGTTTCCCCTTGAGTGACTGCGCCCCAGCCCCGGAGACTCGCAGCCGTGGTTAGAAGGATCCAGTCCTGAATCCCGAACCTGCGGCCCTCCAGAAGGTGAGATAATTGCAGCCACCAGAGGAGTGAAATTCTGGCCTTTGGCGACAGACAAATTCTCTGGTGCATGTGTAGATGGGATCCCGACCACTTCTCTAGGAGTTCCAGTTGGAAGGACCGAGCGTGAAACCCCCCGTACTGCAGAGCCTCATACGAGGCCACCATCTTCCCCAGAAGGCGAATGCACTGATGAATTGACACCCGGGCTGGCTTCAAGACATCCTGAACCATCGTTTGAATCACCAACTCCTTTTCCACTGGGAGAAATACCCTCTGCACTTCCGTGTCGAGGATCATTCCCAGAAAAGACTGGTTGGTAATGTGACTTTGGAAGATTCAGGATCCAACCATGTTTTCTAAGAAGCTGAGTCGTGAGTGTTATGGACCGTAACAGCTTCTCCTTGAACGATGCCTTTATCAGCAGCTCATCCAGATACGGAATTATGTTCACCCTTTGTCTGCGGAGGAGAATCATCATTTCCGCCATCACCTTGGTGAATACCGTCGGTGCTGTGGAGAGACCGAATGGGAGGGCCTGGAACTGAAAGTGACAGTCCAACAGTGCAAATCACAGATAAGCTTGATGCGGCAGCCAAATCGGAATGTGGAGTTACGCATCCTTGATATCCAGGGATACTAGGAATTCGCCCCCCTCCAGACCTTATATCACCTCCGTTAGGGACTCCATTTTGAACTTGAACTCCCTCAGAAAGGGATTTAGTGATTTTAAGTTCAGAATGGTCCTGACCGAACCATCCAGTTTCTGTACCACAAAAAGGTTTGAATAGTAACCTTTGTTCTGCATGTGAGGTGGTACTGGCACAATGACCTGTGCCACCACCAACTTCTGGACGGCTTCTTGCAGGATAGTCCTGTCTGCCAGCAGAGCTGGCAAGCCTGATCTGAAAAATCGGTGAGGAGGGAGATTTTTAAATTCCAGCCTGTACCCCTGGGACATAATATCTTGCACCCAGGAGTCCAGGCCGGATGACACCCAGATGTGACTGAAATGCCTGAGTCTCGCTCCTACCGGGCCCACCTCCGGGGCGTGCAGTCCACCGTCATGCGGAGGACTTTGGTGTACCTGAAGCAGGTTTCTGATCCTGGGAACCTGCAGCCGCAGGTTTCTTGAACTTGGGCCGACCTCCCCGAAAGAAGGTGTTGGACGGCTTTGCCTTTCTGGGCCTGCTAGACCGAAAGGACTGTGGCGTAACTGAAGAAAAGGGTTTCTTCGGAGCAGGTGTAGCTGAGGGAAGGAAGGGTGACTTACCAGCCGTAGCTGTGGAGATCCACGCATCTAACGCTTCCCCAAAGAGAACCTGACCTGTGTAGGGTAGGTTCTCCACACTTCTGCTGGATTCCGCGTCGGCAGACCACTGGCGCAACCACAGCCCTCGACGAGCTGATACTGACATGGAGGAAATCTCTGCAGCCATGGAACCCATGTCCTTCATGGATTCTACCAGAAATCCTGCCGAATCCTATATGTTACGTAAAAACAATTCAACATCACATTTCTACATAGTATCCAAATCCTCAAGTAACGTGCCTGACCACTTTACTATAGCTTTGGCAATCCAAGCACTGGCAATGGTGGGACGTAGTATTGCCCCAGAAACCGTGTTACATGGATTTGAGTGTATTATCAATTTTCTGATGAGCCGGCTCTTTCAAGGCGGTAGATCCTGGAACAGGTAAAACCACCTTTTTTGAGAGTCTGGATACTGACGCGTCAACTATAGGTGGGTTTTCCCATTTTTTCCTATCCTCTACCGGGAAAGGAAACGCTACCAGAACCCTTTTAGGTATCTGGAATTTTTTATCCGGGTTTTCCCAAGCCTTTTCAAATATAGCATTTAATTCCTTTGACGCAGGGAAGGTAGCGAGGCTTTCTTATTTTCAGTGAAGTAAGCCTCCTCAACCTGCTCGGGTGTTGTATCAGCAATATTTAACACATCCCTAATAGCCTCTATCATCAACTGCACCCCAAGTGATGCAGCCCCCCGCAACACATCCCCGTTACCGTCTGTAGTATCCGGGTCGGTATCGATATCATCCTGCATGATCTAAGTAAGAGCACGTTTATGGGAATATACAGTGGGGAGCCCTGATGTACCAGAACTGAGCCATACTGCCATAGAGTTCTGTAAAGCCTGAGTTGCAGATTCATTTTGTGCAACCCTATTAGAAATCTGAGAAATCATAGACTTGATAGAGGATAACCACTCAGGTTCCCTTGCTGGAATCTGTGTTAAACCAGTGCAATCCTGATTACATGGAATGGGATAATCATGAGAGGACATATTCTCTGCAGCATATGACACAGAGTCCCTGGACACTGCTTAATGGAGACCACAGACACTCCACACACACACACAGGGGAGGGCAGACAGAGTTTCACTCCCAAGAAAGGCAATAGAGACACAGAGATTGGAGCCAACCCACACACAGCGCTTTTAATACAAAGGGAGACCCCCAATCAGTGCTGACTGTGCACCTTAATAGGTTACACAGTCGCTTTGTAGCCTCCCCCCCCTTCTACAACCTCCTGATACCGTGATAGACAGCTGGAGTTGCTGTGGAGGGACTTGCTCTTCACTGACAGCGCTGTGCAGGCAGGAAAATGGCGCTGAAACGCTGCTGGGTCCGCTCTGAGGAGAAGCTCCGCCCCCAAAATGGCGCTGTCTTTCCGCTCTTCACAGGATTATACTGGCCCAAGGATTGATGCTGGCTGAGATCCGGGGACCCCGACAGGTTGTGTGACCAGTGTAGGGTATAGGCGCTGACTCAGGGTGCCCCTCACAACGCCACACTATGTACCGTTGAGGCTCCGGAGCGCAGTTTATACTGCGCTCCTACCCTGATGCCGCCATCTTCACACCGGCCCCCCGCTTGCTAAGGGAGGTCGGTGACTCACTCGCCACAATCTTCAGCTCTTTAAGGGGGTGGCGGCATGCTTCTGAGGGTGAGCGATCCCCTGCGGTGGGGAACGATCTATCCCCTCTGGAGCTTAGTGTCCAGTCAGCGGAGACAGTGGCTCAGACCCCGCAGGGCGGACACTGCTTCCCCCTCGATGTAGGGAGGCTGTTGCCAGCAACCTCCCTGTAAAATAATAAACTCTAAAACTAAACTTTACTAAGGAAACTCTTGAGAGCTCCCCTAGCTGTGACTGGCTCCTCCGGGCACATTTTCTAAACTGAGTCTGGTAGGAGGGGCATAGAGGGAGGAGCCAGCCCACACTCTTAAACTCTTAAAGTGCCAATGGCTCCTACTGTACCCGTCTATACCCTATGGTACTAATTTGGACCCCAGCATCCATCTTCAGCTCTGTAAGGGGGTGGCGGCATGGTTCTGAGGGTGAGCGATCCCCTGCAGCGGGGAACGATCTGACCCCTCAGGAGCTCAGTGTCCTGTCAGCAGAGTAAGTGGCTCAGACCCCGCAGGGCGGACACTACTCCTCCCCCTTAGTCCCACGCTGCAGGGAGGCTGTTGCCAGCAGCCTCCCTGTAAAATAAAAAACTCTAAAATAAAATTTTACTAGAAAAGCTCTGGATTGCTCCCCTAGCTGTGACCGGCTCCTCCGGGCACATTTTCTAAACCGAGTCTGGTTTGAGGGACATAGAGGGAGGAGCCAGCCCACACTCTCAAACTCCTAAAGTGCCAATGGCTCATGGTGGACCCGTCTATACCCCCATGGTACTAATGTGGACCCCAGCATCCTCTAGGACATAAGAGAAAAACACATGGATGAGCAGAATTTCTGCTCGTCCATGTGTTTTCGACCCCGCCGCGGTTGAAAACGGGTCGGTTTTCGACCATTTATTTTCACCCATAAGAGAGGCCGAAAATGAATGGTCGGAATGAGAGGAGAAATGGGCGGAAACGGCAATGAATATTGAAGTGCTGGATCCTCACTGTCGGAGGGGATCTGACACTAATTGAATACTCCCCTTAGACAGACAAAATTCAGTTCTGTTGGGTTTGAAAATTCAACACTTTATACAGGCCGGTCCCTACAGCAGCCACGCCAAGCTCAAGTTCTCACTGTGGCCACTTTTGGGTCCATGAGATGTTCAGGGTGCTATATTTTATTTTGAGAAATTTTATTTAGAATTTCCAATTATACATCAATCAATAATATGGCCTAAACATAGATATTGTTATTTGTATACATTTTACAAAACAATTTACACAGGACTGCAGAAGCAAAATAAAGTTAACGCCCTGATTAAAAAAAGGCAACAAATTGTCGCAATTTCCCTGTCCCCTGATGTCTGGGTCGGGGAATCGGGAATACTCAACAAATTTAAAAATCTCTACTCCCCGATCCTGACTGAATATGGTCAGGATCAGCAAATCAGAGATTTTTAACATGAGGAATTTCCCTGATTCCCTTGAATTGGTGGTCCAGGACCAATTATAATTATTTATGGTCAAAAGCAGTGAGTAAAATATGTGGACAAACAGAAGCAAATCTGCCTCTCACCACACAACTGAACCTAAGGATGACATGTAATCACAAAACTGTGAAAAAAAAACCATGATACTCTAGGCTAGGGCGCCGTGATTCAAAAAAGTTTGGGAACCACTGAATTAGATAATGAACACATTGGAATTAGTGAAACCAGTAAGTAATTACATAACACATGGCCAAACTGCTGGATACAAAGATTAGATAACACTTATATTTCACACTAAGGATCTTTTCACATTATTTTAGTATCACTTAAATGTATTAAAGGGCATTTGGAGCAGTGTTCATGAAAAATTACTCCAAACCCTTTAATTCACTTTTTTTAGTAACCCACATCACATTCCCCATACTTATAATGGAAAATGCGATATGGTTGAATTTACAAAAAAAAATAAGAATTTACTTACCGATAATTCTATTTCTCGTAGTCCGTAGTGGATGCTGGGAACTCCGTAAGGACCATGGGGAATAGCGGCTCCGCAGGAGACTGGGCACAAAAGTAAAGCTTTAGGACTACCTGGTGTGCACTGGCTCCTCCCCCTATGACCCTCCTCCAAGCCTCAGTTAGGATACTGTGCCCGGACGAGCGTACACAATAAGGAAGGATTTTGAATCCCGGGTAAGACTCATACCAGCCACACCAATCACACCGTACAACTTGTGATCTGAACCCAGTTAACAGCATGATAACAGAGGAGCCTCTGGAAAGATGGCTCACAACAACAATAACCCGATTTAGTTAACAATAACTATGTACAAGTATTGCAGACAATCCGCACTTGGGATGGGCACCCAGCATCCACTACGGACTACGAGAAATAGAATTATCGGTAAGTAAATTCTTATTTTCTCTGACGTCCTAGTGGATGCTGGGAACTCCGTAAGGACCATGGGGATTATACCAAAGCTCCCAAACGGGCGGGAGAGTGCGGATGACTCTGCAGCACCGAATGAGAGAACTCCAGGTCCTCCTCAGCCAGGGTATCAAATTTGTAGAATTTAGCAAACGTGTTTGCCCCTGACCAAGTAGCTGCTCGGCAAAGTTGTAAAGCCGAGACCCCTCGGGCAGCCGCCCAAGATGAGCCCACCTTCCTTGTGGAATGGGCTTTTACAGATTTTGGCTGTGGCAGGCCTGCCACAGAATGTGCAAGCTGAATTGTACTACAAATCCAACGAGCAATAGTCTGCTTAGAAGCAGGAGCACCCAGCTTGTTGGGTGCATACAGGATAAACAGGGAGTCAGATTTTCTGACTCCAGCCGTCCTGGAAACATATATTTTCAGGGCCCTGACAACGTCCAGCAACTTGGAGTCCTCCAAGTTCCTAGTAGCCGCAGGTACCACAATAGGCTGGTTCAGGTGAAACGCTGAAACCACCTTAGGGAGAAATTGTGGACGAGTCCTCAATTCTGCCCTGTCCGTATGAAAAATCAGGTAAGGGCTTTTATAAGATAAAGCCGCCAATTCTGACACGCGCCTGGCCGAAGCCAGGGCCAACAGCATGACCACTTTCCATGTGAGATATTTCAAATCCACAGATTTAAGCGGTTCAAACCAATGTGATTTTAGGAACCCCAAAACTACATTGAGATCCCAAGGTGCCACTGGAGGCACAAAAAGGAGGCTGTATATGCAGCACCCCCTTGACAAACGTCTGAACTTCAGGAACTGAAGCCAGTTCTTTCTGGAAGAAAATCGACAGGGCCGAAATCCGAACCTTAATGGATCCTAATTTTAGGCCCATAGACACTCCTGTTTGCAGGAAATGCAGGAATCGACCCAGTTGAAATTCCTCCGTTGGGGTCTTCCTGGCCTCGCACCACGCAACATATTTCCGCCAAATGCGGTGATAATGCTTTGCGGTCACATCCTTCCTGGCTTTGATCAGGGTAGGAATGACTTCTTCCGGAATGCCTTTTTCCTTCAGGATCCGGCGTTCAACCGCCATGCCGTCAAACGCAGCCGCGGTAAGTCTTGGAACAGACAGGGTCCTTGCTGGAGCAGGTCCCTTCTTAGAGGTAGAGGCCACGGGTCCTCTGTGAGCATCTCTTGAAGTTCCGGGTACCAAGTCCTTCTTGGCCAATCCGGAGCCACGAGTATAGTTCTTACTCCTCTCCGTCTTATAATTCTCAGTACCTTGGGTATGAGAGGCAGAGGAGGGAAACACATACACTGACTGGTACACCCATGGTGTTACCAGAGCGTCCACAGCTATTGCCTGAGGGTCCCTTGACCTGGCGCAATACCTGTCCAATTTTTTGTTGAGGCGGGAAGCCATCATGTCCACCTTTGGTTTTTTCCAACGGTTTACAATCATGTGGAAGACTTCTGGGTGAAGTCCCCACTCTCCCGGGTGGAGGTCGTGCCTGCTGAGGAAGTCTGCTTCCCAGTTGTCCACTCCCGGAATGAACACTGCTGACAGTGCTATCACATGATTTTCCGCCCAGCGAAGAATCCTTGCAGCTTCTGCCATTGCCCTCCTGCTTCTTGTGCCGCCCTGTCTGTTCACGTGGGCGACTGCCGTGATGTTGTCCGACTGGATCAGCACCGGCTGACCTTGAAGCAGAGGTCTTGCTTGGCTTAGGGCATTGTAAATGGCCCTCAGCTCCAGGATATTTATGTGAAGTGATGTCTCCAGGGTTGACCACAAGCCCTGGAAATTTCTTCCCTGTGTGACTGCTCCCCAGCCTCGCAGGCTGGCATCCATGGTCACCAGGACCCAGTCCTGAATGCCGAATCTGCGGCCCTCTAGAAGATGAGCACTCTGCAACCACCACAGGAGAGACACCCTTGTCTTTGGTGACAGGGTTATCCGCTGATGCATCTGAAGATGCGATCCGGACCATTTGTCCAGCAGGTCCCACTGGAAAGTTCTTGCGTGGAATCTGCCGAAAGGGATTGCTTCGTAGGAAGCCACCATTTTTCCCAGGACCCTTGTGCATTGATGCACTGACACTTGGCCTGGTTTTAGGAGGTTTCTGACTAGTTCGGATAACTCCCTGGCTTTCTCCTCCGGGAGAAACACCTTTTTCTGGACTGTGTCCAGGATCATCCCTAGGAATAGAAGACGTGTCGTCGGGATCAGCTGCGATTTTGGAATATTGAGAATCCAACCGTGCTGCCGCAACACTACTTGAGATAGTGCTACCCCGACTACCAATTGTTCCCTGGATCTTGCCCTTATCAGGAGATCGTCCAAGTACGGGATAACTAAAACTCCCTTCCTTCGAAGGAGTATCATCATTTCGGCCATTACCTTGGTAAAGACCCGGGGTGCCGTGGACAAACCAAACGGCAGCGTCTGAAACTGATAGTGACAGTTCTGTACCACAAACCTGAGGTATCCTTGGTTAGAAGGGTAAATTGGGACATGGAGGTAAGCCTCCTTGATGTCCAAAGACACCATATAATCCCCTTCTTCCAAGTTCGCAATCACCGCTCTGAGTGACTCCATCTTGAATTTGAACCTGTGTATGTAAGTGTTCAAGGATTTCAGATTTAAAATAGGTCTCACCGAGCCGTCCGGCTTCGGTACCACAAACAGCGTGGAATAATACCCCTGTCCCTGTTGCAGGAGGGGTATCTTGATTATCACCTGCTGGGAATACAGCTTGTGAATGGCTTCCAATACCGCCTCCCTGTCGGAGAGAGACGTCGGTAAAGCAGACTTTAGGGGAGTGCCTGAGTCCGCTTGTAAAGCCCCAGCGTCATGCTGAGGACTTGGCAGAAACGGGAGAGGGCTTCTGTTCCTGGGAACTGGCTGTTTGCTGCAGCCTTTTTCCTCTCCCTCTGCCACGGGGCAGAAATGAGGAGCCTTTTGCCCGCTTGCCCTTATGGGGCCGAAAGGACTGCGCCTGATAATACGGCGTCTTCTTATGTTGAGAGGCTACCTGGGGTAAAAATGTGGATTTCCCAGCAGTTGCCGTGGCCACCAGGTCTGATAGACCTACCCCAAATAACGCCTCCCCTTTGTAAGGCAATACTTCCATATGCCTTTTGGAATCAGCATCACCTGACCACTGCCTCGTCCATAACCCTCTTCTGGCAGAAATGGACAGCGCACTTACTCTTGATGCCAGTCGGCAAATATCCCTCTGTGCATCACGCATATATAGAAATGCATCTTTCAAATGCTCTATAGTCAGTAATATACTGTCCCTATCTAGGGTATCAATATTGTCAGTCAGGGAATCCGACCAAGCCACCCCAGCACTGCACATCCAGGCTGAGGCGATTGCTGGTCGCAGTATAACACCCGTGTGAGTGTATATACATTTTAGGATATTCTCCTGCTTTCTGTCAGCAGGTTCCTTAAGGGCGGCCGTATCAGGAGACGGTAGTGCCACCTGTTTTGACAAACGTGTGAGCGCTTTATCCACCTTAGGGGGTGTTTCCCAACGTGCCCTATCCTCTGGCGGGAAGGGGTATGATGCTAATAACCTTTTATGAATTATCAGTTTTTTATCGGGGGAAACCCACGCTCCATCACACACTTCATTTAATTCCTCAGATGCAGGAAAAACTACAGGCAGTTTTTTCTCACCAAACATAATACCCTTTTTAGTGGTACTTGTATTATCAGAAATATGTAAAACATTTTTCATAGCATCAATCATGTAACGTGTGGCCCTACTGGAAGTCACATTCGTCTCTTCATCGTCGACACTGGAGTCAGTATCCGTGTCGGCGTCTGTATCTGCCATCTGAGGTAACGGGCGTTTTAGCGCCCCTGATGGCTTTTGAGACGCCTAGACAGGCACGAGCTGAGTAGCCGGCTGTCTCATGTCATCAACCGTCTTTTGTAAAGAGCTGACACTGTCACGTAATTCCTTCCATAAGCTCAGCCACTCAGGTGTCGACTCCCTAGGGGGTGACATCTCCATTACAGGCAATTGCTCCGCCTCCACACCATTTTCCTCCTCATACATGTCGACACAATCGTACCGACACACAGCACACACACAGGGAATGCTCTGATAGAGGACAGGACCCCACTAGCCCTTTGGGGAGACAGAGGGAGAGTATGCCAGCACACACCAGAGCGCTATATATATACAGGGATAACCTTATAGAAGTGTTTTTCCCCTTATAGCTGCTGTTTTATTTATACTGCGCCTAATTAGTGCCCCCCTCTCTTGTTTTACCCTTTTCTGTAGTGCAGGACTGCAGGGGAGAGTCAGGGAGACGTCCTTCCAGCGGAGCTGTGAGGGAAAATGGCGCCCGTGTGCTGAGGAGATAGGCTCCGCCCCCTTCTCGGCGGAATTTTCTCCCGCTTTTTGCTGTATTCTGGCAGGGGTTAAAATACATCCATATAGCCCTGGGGGTTATATGTGATGTATTTTCGCCAGCCAAGGTGTTTCTATTGCTGCTCAGGGTGCCCCCCCCCAGCGCCCTGCACCCTCAGTGACCGGAGTGTGTGTGAAGTGTGCCTGAGGAGCAATGGCGCACAGCTGCAGTGCTGTGCGCTACCTTGGTGAAGACTGATGTCTTCTGCCGCCGATTTTCCGGACCTCTTCTTGCTTCTGGCTCTGTAAGGGGGCCGGCGGCGCGGCTCTGGGACCGGACTCCGAGGCTGGGCCTGTGTTCGTGTTCGGTCCCTCTGGAGCTAATGGTGTCCAGTAGCCAAGAAGCCCAAGCTGGCTGCAAGCAGGCAGGTACGCTTCTTCTCCCCTTAGTCCCTCGATGCAGTGAGCCTGTTGCCAGCAGGTCTCACTGAAAATAAAAAACCTAAAACTAAACTTTTACTAAGAAACTCAGGAGAGCCTCCTAGAATGCACCCTTCTCGGCCGGGCACAAAAATCTAACTGAGGCTTGGAGGAGGGTCCTAGGGGGAGGAGCCAGTGCACACCAGGTAGTCCTAAAGCTTTACTTTTGTGCCCAGTCTCCTGCGGAGCCGCTATTCCCCATGGTCCTTACGGAGTTCCCAGCATCCACTAGGACGTCAGAGAAATAATGTGTAAAAACACTAGTGTGCCCTATGATATTAACGCCAGCGCAGGCTGGCAAATTCACAGGGCACCACTGCGATAGGCAGGCATTTGCCCAGCTTTCCCTGGCATAGAAAGCTGTAAGGGGACCGGCCTCCGGTGATCAAGCTGATCACTGTGTTAAAAATAAAAAAAGGTAAAAAAAACCCCAAAACATACTTACTTGTCCAGGGAGACGGGGACTGGTGCTCCGGTGCTGTCTGCCGAGCGCCGGGTCCTCCATATGCTGCACTGTGACCCCGATGCAGTAAACTGACGCTGCAAAGCGGCAGCTCACTTTACAGCATCGGGGGTCCCCGCAGCGCATAGGATCTGACACCCGGCAGCCCTGCAGGAGCAGCGTGGACCGGTTCCCTGGACTGTTAAGTATATTATCCTGCGGGGGAGGGGGAGTCGCAGCAGTTGGGGGGGGGGCACCGGGCGGTGGCGGTAGCGTCGATGTCAGCGGGGGTAGCGCATGCGCGGCAGGACATCTGGGTATTTTTTTTTTTAAATACACCAATGATGCTGCGGAGTGTCATCGCAGGGACAGAGCTTGCTCGCAAGCTCTGTCCATGCATGTGATGATTACATTGCAGGTATGTATCAATTATTTATCGCAGTGCGAGATTGGGCAATTTTATCACATTCCATTCGTGTGATAAATAGGCCCCTTAGTAACCCCTGTGACTGGCATGTTGTGCGTGGTGTCACATCTAATGCAAGTCACACAAACACTCTGCTACATGTCCCCGAACAATCTCCCACGTGTGACCGGGCAGCTCACCCACACACCCAGGGCTCTGGACTTCCGGCAGGGCGGAGTACCCCTGCATACACGTGGGAAGAGGCTCCTGGCTTGCACTGCTCATGTGGAATGGAGGCAGCAGCACAGCAGTATTACTGCATGACTCTCTGCTATTAATGTGGTAATAATGCCATCACAGAACCTTGCCCAACAAATAATAAAGAGCTGTGTGGTCCTGCTGGCATGAGAATGCCCTGCACATAGGACATGACCATTAGTGGTCTATTGCACAGTGATTTAGAGCTGCCTGTCATGTTGATACCATGAGACGTATGCACAGGTGTGCTATGAGTGTGCAAATGTGCTTTTCTCCTCTGATGATCTCTGCAATTCTATGCGTATTACATCTGTCAGGAGGCGGTATAATGATAAGGGCCCACACTAAAGAGTATGAACTGGCTACCCAATGCCAACACATATTACTCCCCACACTTATCTTATCAGTAGGAAGCTGTTGGTAGCATGCTGTCAGTAGGATGCTGTGGGGGACACCCCTGCCTGCTTCCTGGAAGTGATGCAGAGATAAACGGTGGGGACCAGTCACCAGGAAGAGCAGCTGTGCCTGGGCCATGTACTGTGGCTCCGCCCCCTCCTGGTCACAACAAAGGAAGAGAAGGACAGGCAGTGTATTATAGGACCCAGTGGTAAAACAGATAGATCCGATACAGTGCCTCATAGCTCCGATACAGTGCCTCATAGCTCCGATACAGTGCCTCATAGCTATAGAGTCAGTGTGTGTAGAGCAGTAATCACTGTATGCATTCTACAGTCTGCATTTAGTTTTGTTTTATGTTTTGGAAATTGATGAAACTGTAAATACACATTTTTGCAGCACGAAAGTATCTATGGTAATGTCATACAGACGGAGCCACGCTAATCGTGGCTCCATCTGTGCCTGGGCACGCCTACCACCGCGTCCGGGTCGCGCGCGTCCTTGACGAGCATGCACCCCTTTCACTTGAATGGGAGCATCTCTGTGCGCTCCCGGCATGACTAGGCGGATGGATTGCCTAGTCACGCCGGGAACGCTGCTATGAGATGGAGCTGCATCAGATGAGTGCGGCTCCATCTGTACACCTCAGCTTTTGCTAATATCTAGTGTTCTGGGAAGTGAATGGGTTTGCGGTAAAGTTGGTTGTGATTACAGAGACTGATGGGAGGGGAATGAAGGTATAATTCTCAGATAGGCTCTCCTAGCTTTATGTGCAGAAACGAGGGGCGGGATGTAATAGAGTCTGAGTTCAGCCGACGTGAAGCCTCTGACTTTTTTTTTAGAAAGGGGCAATAAATTACAAGGAAAAACCATGCCATGTAAATGATTGCCCCTCTTCAAAAAAACGTCCGCATCAGTCGGCATCCCACATGTTGGGATGAGTGGGCAAGTCTTCCAGCTGGCGCCACCTGTCCGCATTCCCCTGCAGCCTGCTGCAGCCCACCGCGTTCTCACATTCCCCCCCCCCACCAGAAGTCGTGATCCGGGGGGGTCCGATGACGCAAATTACATCAGTGAGGGCCCGCCCCCTGCCTTGTTATGCCGGTAACATCGGTATTATGTAGCGAGGGCGGTGCCATGATGCTGTGCTCATGCTGTCACGCCCCCAGCCCTGCCCCCATTAGGCATCACATTGCTCGGCACCCTGACTTGGCTGTCCCCTCCCGGAGGGGGCAGCCACCATGTCGGCATGTATGATATATAGTGGGCCTGACTCCCACTATGCAGACGAATTTACTACAGTACCTTATAATGCAAGTGTCTGCAGGTGAAACCCACTGTTTGTCTATCTACAGCCATCAGTATTAGTATTGTTACTAACATCCACCCTGTGCAAAAATCCATGTGAAACAGGTGTAATATCTCTGTCCGCACGTCTCACACAAGCACAGGAGTCGGGCTACACCCTACACTCCCACAAGAGGAATCTGTACCGTACATCCGCACACTAACCTCTCTACTGCTTCCCACAAGAGCCCATGTCATGGATGGAGAAAGCGACCACACGAGCGATCTGGCCACTCTCACTTCCACTCAGGGTATATGTGCATGGTACGGCACATATGCAAGCAGTCTGCGGTTGCTTTGTGCAGCGCACATGCAGCCTCCTGATATACTCTCCAGTAACGTCCTCTTTTGGCGGACCGGATGCCGGCTATCAATATCCCGACAGCAGAATCCCGCCGGCCAGAATGCCGGCAGTGGGGTGAGCGCAAAGAGTCCCATTACGGGCTTGCTGTGCTCGCCACAGGATCTATTCCCACTCTATGGGTGTTGTGGACACACACAAGTGGGACTAGTCCTGTTGCCTCGGGATTCCGGCTGGCAGCAATGTCGGGTGGCGGGATTCTGGAGTCGGTATCCTGACCACCGGGATCCCGTCAGCCGGCAAATTAAATGCACCCCTTTAGAACTGTTAGTAAAAATGTGTTTATTGTTAGTAATAAGTTAATATTAAAAAATCTTTTTCACAATTTTGTATTCAATTCACCTGGAATCTGACTAATCTTCTGATTTAAAACAGCAATAATACATTTGTTCCATTTTCCGCCACTGGCTCTGGCTCTGCATGTTCTGTTGACAATGAAATAAATGATGTGTAATTAAGCATACCTGTAATTAGCACCCGTTCATAAATCCCTCAAGACCACATTAAAACTCATTTGCAGCAGAAAACAAAATAAATAGGATAAGGAGCCGTGTGTAACGACATGAGAAGGAGATATCTATTCTATATATATACTTTCAGACTGAGGGTGGCCTACTGGCCTATATTTACATCTGTACAAGGCAGAGTCATCGGCTATATTTTTGGGTTATGGTTTGACCAGAACACGGGGTACTGTACACATGATCTCCCACATCTCCTCACCACGTCTCTACACTGTATTTATCAGTATTACATGGGAAGAATTCAGCCCTCAGCTCAAGAAGTACATGGAAAAGCTATAAAAGAGAAATATCTCCACCTATTGTGCAGTTGGCAGTAAGACGGTGTGGGCAAGTTTGTTAAGGAAAATGTTTATTGGCAAAAATATGTATTAACACCAGTGCTGAAAGAAGGGTGGTACGCAGGGCGCTGGGTCTCTGTCCGCAATGAGCATGCAACCCCTGGCAACGAGCAGAGCAAGAAACCCCTGAAAATGAGCATGTAGGTCGGTAAGTCCTACTAGAGGCATTATGTGTGTAAGCGGCACTTAGAGTGACCGGGAACCCCAATTAGTGCACCACGCCCCCTCGCATGGCGCCTTCGCTCTGCTACCGCTTCGCTCGGCACAGATTACCATTCCAATCGTAGTCCACGTGGATCGTTAAGTATGAAAAGGTTCCAAAAAAGAAAAAAATCGTGAAAAACTCATGTCGACCTTTTTCCATGTCGACCTTGTTCCTGTCGACCTTTTGTCCACGTCGACCTTTTGTCCATGTCGACCTAAGGTGTGTCGACCAATTGGCATCGACCTAAGGTGTGTCAAACTTTTTGTTGTCGACCTATATATATATCCTGATGAAGGGGTCCAGTATCCTGATGAAGGGGTCCAGTACCCCGAAACGTTGATGTAGCACTTTATGCACTAAAGTCACTTTTTGATTCAAAAGACTCAGAGTGCCGCCTCTTTCATTGACATATATATATATATATATATGCAACAAGAGATATCCGGCACTCAGGATAAACGTGTAAATGCCAGGGTGCCCTCCTAAAAGTAATGCAGAGGAGGTGTCCTTCCCTACCTGTGGCTCAGGTGTTTGCGGCGAAGGAACTGAGGCGGCACTCCATGGACTTGTGCAAAAAAGGCAATTGTATTAAAACATCAAAGTGACATCGTGTCAATCAAAGCAAACAAAAAACAAAAATAGGTATCTTACTACGACGTTTCAAGGCATGGCTGCCTTTTCATCAGGTAAGTGACCCTAGAGTTGTGAAACAGATAGAGAACCAAACCGACAGAGAAGACACTCACCTGTTAAGTAGCGTGCGGTGCAAGAGAGGTGTTCCCGGCGTCTGTGTCCGGGACTTCCGGGGGGGTCACGTGAGCGGCTCCCCTGTGACGTATTCCGTTGCCCAGCAACGTACGTGAACTGTGGCAGGCGCCGGGAAAGCCTGTCTGTGATGAAAACAAATGCGGTGACTAGAGGCATGTGTTTACATGCCATGGCCGGCAGAGGTAGTGTTGAGAAGTGAAACGTGACAAAAGTGTATAAAGTTCATTAAAAGTTAAAACATTATTAACAACAGCTGCATTAGAATGACATACTATGCGATCATAAATGACTTAGTGTTAATTGATGACACTGTATAGTACACGACATTTTTGTATACAAATTGATCATTGGACCATAGTGGCATTTGATATTAGCTATATACCTGCAGCAATGACTCTAATGATCAATGAAACCATATGGGCCATTTAACACTGGGCCCTTGCGGTTATTGCTCACAGGGCCAGGGTAGCCGGGGTGAAAAACGGGGGGGGGGGGGGGGTGCTGAGGGGAGTGAAAAGTGGGGAAGTGATGAGGAAGAACCCCCTGGAATAGTGAAGAACAACGACAGGGAGGGGGGGGGGGAGGTGGAATAGCGGAGGGGAGGGAAGGGAAGGAGTGGGACTGGAGGGGAGGACGGGGAGGGGGAAATTGGAACAGGAGCCTCTAAATGATAGGTTGTAATGGGGTTAATCAAAGCATGGATGTGTAGTCTCTGTTATAAAAAAACATTCCAAGTAAATTTTTCATTTAGTCCTTTTGGAGACAGTGCATCCAATAGAAAGATCCATTTAGCTTCGCACTTGGATAGGGCCCGTTGTCGGTCTGTCGCCCTGTCAACCACCTAACAGTGAAACAGATAAATAAAAACACATGAACATAGTGAAGCACCATATGACAAGACAGTATACTCTACTCATTACATAAGAGTTACACATCAGAGGCACTCATGCTTGTAGCTGGCTTATGATATATAGCAATTAATAAACTTATGACATAATAAAGCCCTATTAGAGCTACAGACTTGATCAAAGCATTGCCTAAAAACATATTGAAAAATATCTAAATAAGTCAGGCTAACCAGGGCCATGGGGGTCCAAGAGACTCTATAAGAAACATTGGAGGCCCAGGTTTTCATTCAAACCCCTTGGTGACAGTGCACCCAATCTATAAATCCACCGGGATTCACGCTGTAATAGGGCTTTTTCCCTATTGCCACCCCTCAAAGAACTAGGTACGTGGTCAATCAGTATGGCCCTAATGCTGGCCACCCCATGCTTAGCCAACAGACAGTGTCGAGCAAACGGTTGGTCGCCCGTACCCTTCTCAACAGCTTTTTTTATGGCACTACGGTGTAATGCCATTCGTTCGCGAAATTGTCGTATGGTCTTGCCGACATAGGCAAGACCACACGGGCAGGTAAGTAAGTACACCACATGTGTAGTGGTGCATGTCAGGCGATGTTTAATGTTTAATTTTTTACCTGTCAATGGATGGTTAAACGTAGCGCCGGTAATTAACGTATTACACGTAGTGCATCCTAGGCATCTAAAACAGCCTTTCTTGGCTCGTAAAAAATGTGACTCATTGGAGCTAGTCAACGGTGTGATATCTAATTTGACTACATGATCCCCAATGTTTCTGCCTCTGGTATAACTGGGCATGAGAGAAGTCTGAGCTAGGGATGATAAGGCCGTGTCAGTTTGTATCAACGGCCATAGTGCTTTAGCCCTTTGTACCCGTCTGCTGGTTGCGATGGTATACTTATTAACCCATGGGAGTTTTTTAACCACCCCCTGTGGTCTAGGAATAGGACATAAGGCACGTTCCCTAGGGATTTTCAGTGCCTTGGACTTAGTTTACTCTAATTCCCTAATGGGGTAACCCCGTTCAGCAACTTTAATAGCATTTTATCCATCGCCACCCTCGTCTCTTCGAGGTCAGATGTGATACGTCGTACCCTCATGAATTGAGAGTAGGGTAGGCCCCTACGTGATGAGATAGGGTGAAAGCTGCGGTAGTCCAAAAGGGTGTTTCTGTCTGTCTTCTTGGTAAACAATGAAGTGTTCACTTTGACATCCTTGATATTAATGGCTACATCTAAGTAGTTTATCACAGAATCATCAATGACATATGAATTGGACAGGATGTTTTGCACAATTGTGGGTTTCCCACAGGGCCACTAGATTATCTCTAGAACCACTCCATATTACAATCAGGTCATCTATGTATCTTCTGAAATACACCACCTGAGACATGATAATGGGGTCAAGGTAAAACATCTTTTGTTCAACCTGATGCATGAAGGCGTTGGCGTACGATGGGGCCACTGCTGACCCCATCGCACACCCCGCCAGCTGCAACAGGAATTTACCATTGAAGACAAAATAATTTCTTCTAAGTACTCTGTCAAGGAGTGAAAGAAAAAATGAAATATCTGGACCTGTGTAAAACTCATTATCCTGAATGAGTAATTGGACTGATTCCAGTCCTGCTACATGTGGTATACATGTATACAAGCTGGTAATGTCTGAACTGCAGAGCAACAGCCCATGTGGTGGACTCTCGAGGGCCTGTAGCTGCAGTAGCAAAGAGGTGGTGTCCTTGAGATAAGAGGGGAGAGATTGTATAACAGGATTAAGAAAAGCATCTAGATAAACTGAAACTGGATGGTACAAGGAACCCCTGGCAGACACTATAGGCCTGCCAGGGGGGTCCACTGGTGTCTTGTGGACCTTTGGCACAATATAGAATAGGGGGGCCTTTGGGTGGTCTATTGTCAAAGCTTTAACTACTTCCAATGAAATCTGGCCCCACAAACACGCCGTATTCAATAACTCATCCAGCTCTTTTTTATATTCCCGGGTCGGGTCCATTGTGAGACGTTTATAGACTGTAGTGTCGCTCAATTGGCGCTCACATTCTTTAAGGTAGTCAGTCAAATCCTGAATCACGATGGACCCTCCCTTATCTGCCTGGCGGATAATAATATCCGTTCTCCGGGATAATTCCTGCCAACAAGGTGGCAGAACCGGTAACAGCAACTTTTCCGGACCAGTTGCGGAGCATTGCTCCCCGTTCCACCTTTGACCCTCCCAGCCAAAACCCGTCCATTCGAACTTTCCTACGGATGCTGGAACTGGAGGACACTAACTTGTCTAAATACTTAGGTCATTTGAATCTATCTAGGGCTGAATCAGCAGTGTTACAGGAATTATCCCGGAGAACGGATATTATTATCCGCCAGGCAAATAAGGGAGGGTCCATCGTGATATTAGCGCAGGTTTACATTTTTTTGTAATTTCCTTTTAAAAGCTATATACAAATCAATAAACAGATAACTTATACTGTTCTAAGATGCAGAACACGTCTTGTAGTAAGGTGTTAAAGCCAGACCCGGCAATAGGAGGAGCAAAAGGTGCAACCGTACAGGGCTCTAAGGTTCAACAGGGCCACAGTACCAATACTGCTTTTTAAAGTGTTTGCTCAGTTTAAGTAATAAAACAATAAATAGTGTTTGTGTATGTATATATATATATATATATATATATATATATATATATGCGTTTATTATTACTACCAGTTGTTTATATAGCGCACACATATTCCGCAGCGCTTCACATCTAAATGATGTCAATCACCGTCCAGTTCGTGACATGATTCCCGACGAATTGGGCAGTGTGTATGCTCAACACAATGCCCGGTCCTTCCATAGATATATCTGCAGATCAATTGATCGTACCCAGCATTAGAGGCCCAGACACTGATATTTATTTATTTATTTATTAGTTTTTAATGTCTACTGCTGCAGATTCGCCTACAAATAATATCACTGGGAGGGAAAGGGGCAGGATTTTGCCACCACATAATCCTGGAATGGGGGGTGCCTATTGCTGCATAGTTCGGGAGATGGGGCTCAACGCTTATAGCTGTCTACCCTCCCAGATTGTTTCGGGAGTCTCCCAGACAATGAGAGGAGGGAGGGTAGACAGAGATCCCTGATTATCAGTTGCCCTGTCCCTTATCCATTCTGTGCATGAATGAGTCCAGACACAATGCATAGATGGAATGCCAGTGTGATGATGTCATGATGTGTGACATGAGAAATTAGACGTACAGTATCTCTGGAGCTTAAGCCGACCACCATAGAGCTTCAGTAGCTTCCTGTGCAGTGGACAGCGACCTCCCTCTCTCGAACGAGAATGCTCGTAGTGGTCTCACTGTATACACTGTCAACCCTCCTCAGTGCCGGCCCTGAGCATATGGAACCTAGGCACTTGCCTAGGGCAAACTAGACCCAGAGGGGGTGCTCAGGGATGTGCTGGCCAGAGAGCAGGGGCAGTACCAGGGCACCATTATTCTGAGTGCTAAATGGACGAGCTCTGATATCACCCCATGGTGCTCTGCCCACCACGCATCACTGCTGTGCGTTAATGTAGTGCGGAAACATAGTGCACATGTGCTGCGATACAGCCCAAACATTGGTCTAAGTGCGCTGTAAGTCACAGCATGATTCACTATTGTGAGAGTGCCGTTGTAGCGTCCAACTCTGAACTAGGCCCCTAGTCTGACAAGATGAGACTCTGAGACTAATCTCCACAGTAGTACAGTGGCCGCCTGACAGAGTTGTTTATTCTTTCAGTCAGACCATCTGACCTCTCTGTCACCTGCAGACACAGTGAGACCCTGGGCCTGATTCAGAGTTGTACGCAGTGCTCATATTTAAGGACAACTGCGCATACTTTAGCAACGCCGCTCAGTGAGGATTAATTCAGAAAGTGATTGACATTCAGGGACCGTTTGCAAGAGGAAATGGGCAGAGGCAGAAAAGATGTGACCAGCATCTCCCACGGCCAGACTGCACACCTGCAGGATTACTCGGGAGTTTATTATCAGAGGATGTGTGACCACTGCAGCATGTGTACTCATTTACTTTGATCTGTGAGCAGGGCCGGTTCTAGATCTTGTGGCGCCCAGGGCGAAAGTTTCCCCCCTGTAGCTATGCCCCCAGTAGTTGTGTCCCTAGTAGATTGGTCCCCTGTAGTTGTGTCCCCTGTAGCTGTGCCCCCAGTAGATTTGCCTACAGTAGTTGCGCCCACTGTAGCTGTGCCCCCAGTAGATTTGCCCCACAGTAGTTGTGCCTCCAGTAGTTGTGCCCCCAGTAGTTGTGCCTCCCCACATTACTTACCAGCCCCGCTCCTGCTTCACTGCCTGACCGCCCACTCCTCTGTATGGGAGAGACGTCATGACGTCTCTCCCATAGCAGCGCTGCACAGACACTAGAGGACAATTATGACCTCTAGCACCTGACAGTTACGCTGGATGCAGCGGGCGCCCACAGCTGCAGCCGTGGAGCACAGTGCGTGTGGGCGGCGGGCGACAGCGGGGTGGCTGCGGCCACGCAGCGCCCCGGGTGCCCGCACAGATTGCCCATGTCCAGAACCGCTCCTGTCTGCGAGGCTGCTGCTGGGTGTCTCATTACATTTCCAGGTGGTTACAGCATTAGCATATTATGCACATGCATTGGCGTACATCTCTGACCTAGGCCCCTTTGCGAGGTAGCCCATATACCTGTACAGAAAAGTCAGGCAGTATTTCTTTTCAGACTCCCCCTATTATCTGTCCTGCTTACTCTGAACATGAAGTTGTAGAATACATGCAGCCCATGGGCTGTGGGCTGGGTACATCTGTAGTGAAAAGTCTCAAGGTAAAATATAAACATTTACTCTATAAAATACATAAATAACAGTCACTAAACAATACAATATACAATGTAATATACGGTACAAATACCATGCAAATATAATATACAGTACAATACAATACAATACAGTATTTTGTAAAATACATTCAAATCATATTAAGCCCGCATTCAATATAACTTAATTAAAAGCCACTTATACTACTGATAAATAATGTCTTTTATAAAACAAATGGTGCTGAATGAAGCTCACTGAGAGCAGCAATTATGTAGCATCTCATAGCTGACAACTGAAGTTGGAAGGTAAAGTTCCAATAGAAACAGAAGCTGCCAGGAATGCAGAGCGGACCTCTCTCCTGCTGTATATCCCACCTCCGGCTAGATGCAGCAGCTGCACAGGGCCGGATCTAGACTTTGTGGTGCCCAAGGCGACAAAATAGGGGTGTAGCTTTATGGAGAATGAGCGTGGTCAGTTATGCCCCCTGTAGAGTTGTGCCCCCAGTAAAGTTGTGCCCCCTAGTTGCGCCGTGCTCCCAGTACTGTGCCCCTGTAGAGTTGTACCCCCTAGTTGCGCCAATTAAAAAAAGAAAAAATGTATATAAATAATTAATTAATACTTACAATCCCCGCTCCTGCTTCCCGACCGCTGCTTCCCTCCGTCTCCGGCCGCTGGCACCGCTCCTCGGATCTATGGGAGAGATGTCATGACCTATCTCCCATAGCACCGCATAGACACTAGAGGTCAATTATGACTCCTAGTGTCTATATACCGCTCCCACAAAGCTGTGCAGTGCGCGATGACTTCATTGCGCACCGCACAACATTGGGCATCTACCGAGCACCGGGGTGCACCAGTAGCGGATCTTGCCACAGCGGCGGCGCCCTCCGGAAGACGGCGCCCCGGGCAAAAATCCTACGTACCCATAGCAGGATCCACTACGGCAGCTGCAATAGATCAAATTAGTGTGCTGATAAAAGTGTCAGGACCTGAGTATATACCGGTATAAATTTATGTACATAGGCATAAGTATATTAATGTTTTTTACACAAATCTCTAAAGTAGTTGTGGTCTAATACTTGTTTACTGTTTAAGAAAACAAAAGATATGTTGTGTGTAATGAATAACAAGTCTATGCATATGTCAAATGCTGAAAGAATGCACTAATTAACAACAGTTATTATTTAACTGATTGTAAGGCGCCACTATATACACCCCACAGGAATTTGTCACTAGATACACCCCATGGGAAGGCGCCACTAGATACACCTCATGGGAGGGTTCCACTTGATATATCCCATAAGAAGGCACCACTAGATACACCCTATGGGTGGAGCTAGACACCCCCTTTAGGCAAAGCAGGACACGCACCCTCTGTAGCATACATCGCTATTCATGGACATCTTTGTATTGCCATTAGGATAGATGAGATGAATGCCCTGTTTGGCACTGCTTTGTATAGCAGAACTGCAATGAATGAGTGTCGCACACCTGACACTGGTGAACACAGCAATGAATGATGGAGAGTGGTATGGGGCATCTCACCTCTCCTGAACTGCTAGATATGCCCATACAGGTGTGGTCATGCCTACATTGAGATTGTGGACACACCCCTATCATGACATTGTAATACCTGTCACAAAGGTATGTGGTAAGGAGAGACTATTGAAATGTAGTGATAGTGGTTGTGGTGAATGAGAGAAAGGAAGAAGGGAGTGTAGCGAGGGCAGATACAGTACGATAATGGCAGGGAAACTGGATGTCACTCATAGGCAACAAAATGAGATTAATAAGCAGTGGTCAAGTAGAAAAAAATAGTATTTTAATTACCTACCGGTAAATAATTTTTTCGTAGTCCGTAGAGGATGCTGGGGTCCACATTAGTACCACGGGATATAGACGGGTCCACTAGGAGCCATTGGAACTTTAAGAGTTTGAGAGTGTGGGCTTGCTCCTCCCTCTATGCCCCTCCTACCAGACTCATTCTAGAAACTGTGCCCGAGGAGACGGACATCTTCGAGAGAAGGATTTAACAAAGATAGTGGCAAGATTCACATCAGCTCACACACCAGGCAAACCAAGCTAACTAGCTTGAAACTCAGCAACGGCTGAACAATATTACTTACCAAGTAACAAAACAGTACTTAACCAAGAACTAAGCAGTACTGAACTAAGTAACCACTGCAGAATCACGAAGCGCTGGGCGGGCGCCCAGCATCCTCTACGGACTATGAGAAAAGGATTTACCGGTTGATAATTAAAATCCTATTTTCTCTTATGTCCTAGAGGATGCTGGGATCCACATTAGTACCATAGGGATGTACCAAAGCTCTTAGAACGGGAGGGAGAGCGTGGAGGCTCCTGTAGAACTGATTGACCAAACTTAAGGTCCTCAGAGGTCAAAGTATCGAACTTGTAGAACTTTGCGAACGTGTTCGACCCTGACCAAGTAGCCGCTTGGCATAGTTGTAAAGCCGAGACACCCCGGGCAGCCGCCTAGGAAGAACCCATCTTACGAGTAGAGTGGGCCTTGACAGACATAGGACGCGGCAAGCCTGCCATAGAATACGCATGCTGGATAGTGAACCTGATATAGCGAGAGATCGTCTGCTTAGAAGCAGGGCACCCAATTTTCTTAGGATCATACAGGACAAACAGAGAGTCCGATTTCCTGTGACAAGCAGTGCTCTTCACATAGATTCTCAGAGCCCATACAACATCAAAAGGACATTGTTGAAATGTAGGAGTCAGTAGCAACTGGCACCACAATAGGTTGGTTGATATGAAATGCCGACACAACCTTCGGAAGGAACTGTTGACGTGTCCGGAGCTCAGCTCTATCTTCATGGAAGATCAAGTATGGGCTTTTACATGACAAAGCCCACAACTCCAACACACGTCTAGTAGAAGCCAAGGCCAACAAAGTGACAGCCTTCCATGTGAGAAACTTGACCTCAACCCCCTGTAGAGGGCAGCCAACTGTTTCTGTAAGAAAATGGATAGAGCCGAAATCTGGACTTTCACGGATCCTAACCTCAGGCCCATATCCACACCTGCTTGCAGGAAAATGAGAAAACGTCCCAGTTGAAACTCCACCGCAGGAAATCGCTTGGATTCACACCAAGATCATATTTTTTTTAAATACGATGGCAATGTTTAGATGTTACCCCAGTCCTGGCCTGTGTCAGGGTAGGAATAACTTTGTTCGGAATGCCCTTCCGAGCTAGTATCTGGCGTTCAACTTCTATGACGTCAAACATAGCCATGGTAAGTCTTGATAGGCGAACGGCCCCTGCTGCAGCAGGTCCTCCCAAAGAGGAGGAGGCCTCGGCTCTTCTAGCAGTAGATCCAGAAGATTCGCGTACCAAGACCTTCTTGGCCAGTCTGGAGCAATGAGGATCACTTGAACCCTTCTTCTCCTTATGAGCTTTAGCACTCTTGGAATGAGTGGGAGTGGAAACATGTACACCGACTGGAATACCCATGGAGACACTATGGCATCCACCGCCACTGCTTGCGGGTCCCTCGACCTGGAACAATATTGCCAAAGCTTCTTGTTGAGACAAAAGTCCAACATGTCTGTTTGGGGTACACCCCAAAGATCTGTCACCTCCACGAACACCTCCGGATGGAGACCCCACTCCCCTGGATGGAGATCGTAACTGCTGAGGAAGTCCGCTTCCCAGTTGTCTACTCCCGGAATGAAGATTGCTGACAGCGCCACTGCGTGTTTTTCTGCCCAGAGAATGATTCTTGTTACCTCTGACATTGCAGCTCTGCTCTTCGTTCCGCCCTGTCGGTTTATGTAAGCCACCCTCGTTACATTGTTCGACCGCACTTGAATGGTCCGATTTCCCAGAAGATGGGCCACTTGGAGAAGACCGTTGTAGATTACTTTTAGTCCCAGAATGTTTATCGGTAGGCCGGCTTCCAGACTTGACCACCTTCCTTGGAAGGTTTCCCCGTGAGCAACTACGCCCCAGCCCTGGAGACTTGCATCCGTGGTTAGAAGGATCCAGTCCTGAATCCCGAACCTGCGGCCCTCCAGAAGGTGAGGTAATTGCAGCCACCAGAGGAGTGAAATTCTGGCCTTTGGTGAGAGACGTATTCTCTGGTGCATGTGTAGATGAGATCCTGGCCACTTGTCTGGGAGATCCAGTTGGAAGGACTGTGCATGAAACCTCCCATACTACAGAGCCACGTAAGAGTCCATCATCGTCCCCAGAAGGCGAATGCACTGATGAACCTACACCCGGGCTGGCCTCAGGACATCCCGGACCATTGTTTTTATCACCAACACTTTTTTCCTCTGGTAGAAACACCCTCTGCACTTCCGTGTTGAGGATCATTCCCAGAAAGGACAACCGCCTGGATGGTTCCAAATGTGATTTTGGAAGATTCAGGATCCAACAGTGTTTCCTGAGTAGATGGGTCGTGAGAGCTATGGACTGTGACAGCTTCTCCTTGGACAATGCCTGTATCAGCAGATTGTCCAGATATGGAATTATGTTCACCCCCTGTCTGCGGAGTGGAACCACCATTTCCACCATCACCATGGTGAATACCCTCAGTGCTGTGGAGAGGCCGAATGGTAGGGCCTGGAATAAAAAATGACAGTCCAACTGCGAATCGGAGATATGCTTGATGTGGCGGCCAAATCGGAATTTGAAGGTACGCATCCTTGATATCTATGGATACCATGAATTCCCCTTCCTCCAGACCTGATATCACCGCCCTTAGAGACTTAATTGTGAACCTGAACTCCCTCAGAAAGGGGTTTAGTGATTTTAAATTCAGAATGGACCTGACCGAACCATCCGGTTTCAAAACCACGAAAAGGTTCGAATGGTAACCCTTGTTTTGCATCTGGGGAGGAACTAGTACAATAACCTGTGCCTCCATCAACTTCTGGATGGCTCCCTGTAGTGTAGCCCTGTCTGTCGGCAAAGCTGGCAAGCCTGATTTGAACAACCGGTGAGGAGGGAGATCTTGAAACTTCAGCGGGTACCCCCGGGACACAATATCTTGAACCCAGGGATTCAGCCCAGACGACACCCCGACGTGACTGACATGTCTGAGTCTCGACCCCACCGGCCCTACCTCCAGGCCGCGAGGTCCACCGTCATGATGAGGACTTTGGCGTACCTGAAGCAGGCTTCTGTTCCTGGGAACCTGCAGCAGCAGGTTTCTTGGATTTTGGTCGACCTCCTCTAAATAAGGTGTTGGACGGTTTGGCCTTTCTTATTTTAACAACCCGAAAGGACTGTGATCTAGTCAAAGAAAAAGGTTTCTTTATAGCAGGTGCAGCTGAGGGAAGAAAAGGTGACTTACCCGCTGTAGCCGTGGAGATCCACGCATCCAACGCTTCCCCAAAGAGAGCCTGACCTGTGTAGAGTAGTGTCTCCACACCTCTCCTGGATTCTGTGTCGGCAGACCACTGGCGCAGCCATAGTCCTCGCCGAGCTGAGACAGACATGGAAGATATTTCTGCCGCCAATGAACCCAGGTCTATCATGGATTCCACCATAAATCCTGCAGAATCCTGAATGTTACCTAAAAACAATTCAACATCACTTTTATCCATTGTATCCAAATCCTGACCACTTTACTATACCTTTGGAAATCCATGCACAGGCAATAGTAGGACGTAGTATCGCCCCTGAAGCCATGCATATGGATTTGAGCGTAGTATCAATTTTGCGATCAGCCGGCTCCTTTAAGGTGGTCAATTTTGTGACAGGTTAAACCACCTTTTTCGAGAGTCTGGATACAGACGAGTCCACTATGGGTGGGTTTTCCCATTTCTTTCTATCCTCCTCAGGGAAGGGGAAGCAACCAGAACTCTTCTAGGGATCTGGAAGTTTTACTGCGGGTTTTCCCATGCTTTTTCAATAATAGCATTTAATTCTTTGGATGCAGGGAAGGTTAGCGAGGCTTTCTTATTATCAGTAAAGTAAGCCTCCTCAACCTGCTCAGGTGTCCCTGATAGCCTCTATTATCAACTGCACCCCTTTAACAAGAGATGCGGCCCCCCTGAGCACATTCCCATCACCGTCTGCCGTGTTAGAATCGGTATCCGTGTCATCTTGCATAATCTGGGCAAGAGCACGTTTGTGGGAACCTACAGAGGGGGGCCCAGAGGTAACAGAACCAGACCAAACTGCCATAGAGGTCTGTAAAACCTGAGTTGCAGATTCATTTTGTGCAACCCTAGTAGAAATCTGAGAAAGCATAGATTTGATAGAGGATAACCACTCCGGCTCCCTTGCTGGTATCTGCGCTACAACAGTGCAATCCTGATTACATGGAATGAGATCATCCTGAGAGGACATATCCCCTGCAGCATATGACACAGAGTTCCTGGACATAGCTAAAAGGAGACCCCAAACACTCCACACACACACAGGGGAGGATAGACAGAGTTCCACCCACAAAAATGGCAAGAGAGACACAGAGATTGGAGCCAACCCACACACAGCGCTTTCAAGGAATAGGGAGACCCCAACCAGCGCTGACTGTGCACCTTAATAGGTTACACAGTCTTTACACAGCCTTCTACAATCCCCTGGTACCGTAAGAGATAGCTGGGGTTGCTCTGGAGGGACTGCTCTTCACTGACACCGTTTCTGCAGGCAGGAAAATGGCGCTGAACGCTGCTGGGTCAGCTTTGAGGAGAAGCTCCGCCCCCTTAATAGCGCTGTCTTCCCGCTCTTAAGAAGATTATACTGGCCTGAGGATTCATGCTGGCAGTGATCCCGGGACCCTGACAGGCTTTAGAGGTCAGTGTAGGGTGTAGGCGCTGGCTCTGGGAGCCCCTCGCAGCACCGTACTACTGTACAGCATTTTTACAGGCCCTGACATTAGAAAGTTAATAAAAGATGAACATTTCGGGTGTGTAATGAATATTGTGGAACTTTCAGCGTGTTTCAAACAAATGACTTCAACATTTTTAGGCAATGTCAAGGATTCAAAATACAAAGAAACTGTCAGAGAAATGACTAATAGTTACAGAAACCTTGGCTGCAATATGTGTATAAAGGTGCTGTACATTTTTTGAATTCCCATATTGAGCATTTCCTACATAATCTCGGAGACTAGAGTGAAGAACAGGGTGAACGGTTCCACCGAGACGTTAAAGATATAGAAGAAGATACCAGGGTCGCTGGGACGTCAGCCTGATCACTGACTACTGCTGAATGATACACAGAGACGACACAGAAAAAACTTATAAGCGAAAAGTAACAAAACAAAGTTTTTAAGACAAAAAAACAAGATATTGACAATTTTTTCAATAACTATGGTTTTGTTTCTATTATTGTTTGATTTTATTGTTCTTTTATTATGTAATTAAGACAAAAACAGTGATATCATCTACACTTCTTTGTATTTCACAATAAATATGTCAAGAACAATTAAACTTCTTTTTTTTCCCTTAAAAATGTATGTAACCCCCTTATAGGTAAATGTGATGTGGTAATTTTTTTTTATATACTATTTCTTGATGTACACAGGAATATAATTAAGAATATAAAAGTATTATTAATAAATCTTTCAATACCTTAAATGTCGCAGACCTGTGTTATTAGTAACAAATAACCTGGTATCGACCCAGGATATTGCCAGGTCAACGCGGATTGCTGTGCAGTGGGAAAGCGGTCACTGACAAATTCCCGTGTCGCCTTATCCAGTAATACCCCTTTTCCACTAGCTCCTTAAAACACAGGTAAATGTGCGGGGGAGCGCATTTACCCGTGTTTTTCCCTAGTGGAAACGGGTCCCCTGGCAAATTCCTGGATCAAGTGATCCGGGAATCCTACCCGGGTAGCTAGCCGGGTTGAACACGTGTTCAACCCGGCTAGCTGTCTAGTGTGAACGGGAGCCGTGTCGAGGCAACACGGCTCCTGTTCACAGTGTATAGGAGGGCGGCGCTGGGAGATCATGTGATCTCCCAGCACCGCCCCTGCCGCGTCACTAGCAGCATCACCAACCCAGCAATATGCCGGGTTGGTGAGCGCTGCTGAAAGGGGGCTGTAGCACGGGTCGTAGCTGTGTCAGGCGACACGGCTGTGACCGGTGCTTATAGTGGAAAAGGGGTATTATTCAACCAGGGAATAAAGAAGGGTTATTCCCAGGTTATTACCTGGTCAGGTGCAGTGTGAACGGGTTGCCAGGTCACATCGCAAATGCCGGGTGCCCTCCCGGTAATTGGAAAAGGGTCCTTACCGGGTGGGACCCGACATTTGACACTATACGCTGCCATCCCATTGCCATCCCGTTCTGGCATATTGCCCGGTCAGGTTGCTATACAGGGGCGGGGACAGGGGCATCATCGGGAGCGGGGTTGAGGTGGCGCTGGACACAAACTCATTTCCGCACCGCCTTTCCCCATGTAGTGAACTGGTCCCGTGTCGGATCGACCTGGCAACCCGTTCACACTGCCCCTGACCCGGTATTCAACCCGTGACTTTCAACTGCTTTATTCCCGGGTTGAATTACCGGGTCAAGCGACCTGGGAATTCGCCATGGCGTCATGGTACAGCGACCCGTGTTGACCCGGCAATATGCCGGGACGATACCAGGTTATTTGTGCGGTGTGAAAGGTGTTTTAGTGAGACAAACACTTCTTGAACCTGGATAAGTGAGAAACCGGATAAGTGAGATACCTCTTTAAGTGATACTAAACGTGCCATCCCTTGAGATCCCACTTAACCAGGTTCAACTATAGTAACTGGCAGCTACAGTAAGTTCAGTGACAGCAACTGTAGTAGCCACATAAACTGTAATTTATTGATGGAAATATCTGCATTAATAGGGGGAAATGTATCAAAGTTTGGAGAGAGATAAAATGGAAAGAGATAAAGTACCAACCAATCAGCTCTTTACTGTTATCTATCAACACAGGGAAATGTACTAAGCCGTGGAGAGTGATAAAGTGTAGAGTGATAAGGTACAAGTCAATCAGCTCCTAATTGCCATGGTACAGGCTGTGGATCCCATTTATCAATGAGTGATAAAACTTGTTGCATATGATTACTGATGCTCCAGTCACCCAGCTCCCAAACTCATTTTTCAAACACATGACAGGAGCTGAACACATGACAGTTGGGAGCTGATTGGCTGGGGCACCATTTATCATACACAAGTTTTATCACATGTTGATAAATGAGCCCCTATGATTGAAAAATGACAGTTAGTAGCTGATTGGCTAGTACTTTATCCGTCTGCCCCACAGCCTGTATCTCTGTCCATTTTATCTCTTTCCAGGCTTTGCTACCTCTCCCTTATAATGTTTTACAAATATTGACCAGGATTATTATATAAAGCAGCTACTATAAATGTTTTATGGTATTAGTATCTGCTCTTAGACTTATTATTGGAGAATTATCAGCTATTTGTTTTACTGAATTGAGAATAAGCAAATTAAATTCGGAAGAAAGATAAAGCAAGTATAGTGAGATTTTTGAAACCATTACTTGTAGTAAATGGATGAAGAGAGCAGATGTTGAGGAAAGGAGACTATGGGGGTATGCAATTAGCGCTGGTTTTTCCACCTAGGCAAAAAAACTGAGCTTTTTGTTATTTTTAGGGCAATTGGGGGTTTGCCCTATGCAATAGCAGGGCTGTTTTTGCCTGTGATTTCTGTCGAAACGCGGGCCATTTTTGACGATGTTGAGGCATTTTTCGCCTATGCCTTTTCACTTAAAAAAAGGTGAAAAGACATTGGCAAAAATGCCTCCAAAACGGACAAAAGCGACCCGTAATTGAATACTTAGGGGGGCAAATTCATTAGCTCCAAAACGATCATAGCTAATTGCATACCTCCCTATGGAGCAAAAAGCATCACAATTGCTATCATTAAAGAGATCATTTTATTTGTCACTATCTACAGTAGGTGCAATGCTTTTCAAAGAGGTGGTAATACAAACGTAAACTGATAATAACAATACAATGTCACGTGGAACTCATGAATATGTTGGAGAGTTACACTATTGTTAGCAAGTCACAACAAAGGCCGAAAATGAATTGTGCTACTCCCATTGTGCACAAACAACTGACTGAACAAACACATACAGGTAGATTAAGTACTGTAATATCACATTTTGTCTTTTTAATGTTCCACTTCTGTTGTTCCACAGCTCTACCATTACCACCGTCAGCAGTAAACACATATTACCATTTTTGGCACTCTCAATTACAGGGTGGCATGGGAGAGACTGCAATTATCAGTCTGCACATAAAAGCAGCCCCTCCATTGGAAGCCTCAAGTAAAAGCTTGTTGTCTAAACATAAGCATTAATCTACATACTATACAGCTATGTTATCATCAGCTTTCTCTGTAATATGATCCCCCATCTATACAAACACTGTTGTCTACACTGAATACAGAGATAATGGGCAGTTGTGTCTTGTGGTCATTGCCTCACAGAACAAGCAGTGAAAACATCCGTGATGAAGTACCTATGTGACGAATGAATCACAAGCCAAATAAGGACATCCTTCCAGGTCTCAGCCACTTTCAGCTACATGTGACAGATAAACAGATGTAGGAAGTTATGCAAACCATATTGCCCAAAATAAGCATGAAATATTCAGCCAAAGCTGTAAAAATAAGAAAATGTTCAAAACATACACAAGTGTTTGCCGAAAAAATTAAGTCAATTAATTACTGCTACTATAATTTTACCTGTTTCTTATGTATACCCACATGTAGGCCGATTTTCAATTAGCTGCGGTAATTTACCGCAGTTAATTGATTCAGCGGGTCTATTTAATTAGGCCCGATACCAGCCAGCAGCCCTCTGAGCCCGATAACACATGGGTCTGGATACTTATCCCGGATCCCATGTGTTATTGCAGAAAAACAGGACATTTTTCTCTTGAATAAAAACAGGCTTTAAATGTATAGCCCAATAATGACCATCGGTCAAATAAAATTTTTGGGGGAGAAAAATTATCGGGGAAAATTGAATACCAGCCTTAAGGTTTAAGCATACTTGCCTACCTGACCCTCTCCATGAGGGAGAAAATGCTCAGTTCCTGGACTTTCCTGGTAATGTATGATTGCCGACACCTGTGCGTATTTCACTAATACATAGGTTCCCAAACGCGGTCCTCAAGGCACCCCAACAGTACAGGTTTTAGGTATATCCTTGGCTCAGCACAGATGGTTAAATCAAATTGACTATCACATGTGACCAAGCATGGATACATTTAAAACCAGGACCGTTGGGGTGCCTTGAGGACCGCTTTTGGGAACTAATACTTAAAAAAATCTATAAAATATTTGCCAGAAAATGAAAACAGAGTTCATATCAAATATTATTGAGGGAACAGTCAAAACTATTTATTGTAAATCACCGTCAATGTTAATCTGTTTTAGAAAATGTTTTTATGGTACTTAATATTTTAGGACAATATACTGTAAATTGTGCCATCATCCATAAATGATATTGTAAATGTTGTCCCCATCATAAATTTTTTAAACACCAATTAACAATTAATTAACAGTGCCCCTTTTATTTAATTCCCCTATATAAGTTAATTAAATAGTATTTCCCTTATAAAGTAATTATCCACGTTATTTGCCTCCTTATTTAGTAAATAATGATTGCCCTCATTATAAGTATACTGTGATTTCTTGCCTTCTAAATCAAGAGTTATCTTGTCTGTCACAACCAGGGGCATATTTATCCATTGGCCAGGATGGCAATCGACAGGGGCACTAGCCAAGGAGGGAGCGCCACCCGGCAGTGCCACTCACGGGCAGCGGGTAGAATTACAGTGGCAGCACCTGGTGTACCCCACTGGGCAGACTCAAACAGCAGCCACTGTTACTGGTGCCGGTGTCTGGCACTGCACTGCATTACAGTGAAGAAAAAACTCAAAATACACTACAGTTCTCAGCAGCTCTTGCTGCCGGGAGTTAATCACTGTAGTGCATTGAGGTGCCGGACACCAGTGCCAGTAACAATGCATGTTCTGCATCAGTGCTTTCAAGGGTCGGAGCCAAGACTGGGTAGCCAGAAATCAGCAGTGCTGGAGACAGAACAGATCTTTAGGGTAAAGTGCCCTGGAGAGTCAGGGACAGGTTACGTTTAATTATTATTTCTGCTGCGGGGTACACTGGGCTCCACAGGGAATGACATTGGGGTGTAGAGTAGGATCTTGATCCGAGGCACCAACAGGCTAAAAGCTTTGACCTTCTTCCCAGAATGCATAGCGCCGCCTCCTCTATAACCTCGCCTCCGTGCACAGGAGCTCAGTCTTGTAGTTGGTGCCATGCAGTAAGCAGGCATACAACAGGGGGGCTGCTCCAGCAGCCCTGAGAAGAAGCTTTTAAAAGAAAAATGAAGACTTCAAGGGCTGCAGCAGAGACACTGACTGTGTTAGATGTCAGTCAGACATCTCCTGCTGCAGCTCCATCACCTGCCCCAGCGACGCTGTATACTCCCGCGCCCTGGTTGCCGGGTACTTACAGCGGAGGCTCCGGTTTTCTTCCTGTTAGTCACATGACCCCTGTTCTCCTGGATCGCATGGCCGCACTCAGGGAGGAGGAAAGTGGGTCCCCCCGGTGGGACCTGCTGTAAATCGCGATCCCGAGCGGCTGGTGGGAGGCGGGCCGCACGCGCTGGCGTGGACACTGTGGTAGTACAGGGCCTCCACTAGACCACCAGGGCGTGGGCACAGGTCGGACTTTTCTCTCATAAACTGTTTATATAAGCCCACAGCACCCGGTGGTGAAGTCCAGCAGGGGGATATGGCTCTGACCTGTAGCCCCTCCCCCAGCCCCAGGGCGCCATTTAGAGTAAATGTTCCTGCCCTGGAGCTGCATATCTCTCTCTCCCTCACTCCTTGTCAGTGTTTGAGAGCCATTAGGACAAGTTGAGCTGATCCTGGGACTGTTTGGGCAAATCCGCCTGCATGTCAGCGCTGTGCATTTTACAGGACACTTAAGTATTCTACATGTCTGCTGACAGTGTTAGTTAAGAAAGAGTGCATTTAGTCAGGGTTATATAATACAAGTACCCTGTGATATACATCCAGTCTTTACTGTGCATTGTTATATCTATTGAGTGTATAGCTATACATAGTACTGCTCAGTGGCGTAAGTTTGTCCCAGTCGCCCGGAGGCATGATAAATGTTGGTGCCCCCATACGGGTTCACTACGGGTGGCCGGCGGTCGGGCTCCCGGCGACCAGCATCCCGGCGCCGGGAGGCCGACCGCCGGCTTACCGACAGCTTGGCGAGCGCAAATGAGCCCCTTGCGGGCTCGCTGCACTCGCCACGCTACGGGCACGGTGGCGCGCTACGCGCGCCACACTATTTTATTCTCCCTCTATGGGGGTCGTGGACCCCCACGAGGGAAAATAAGTGTCGGTAAGCCGGCGGTCGGGCTCCCGGCGCCGGTATACTGAGCGCCGGGAGCCCGACCGCCGGCAAACAGAAGACCACCCCCCCATACATATACACAAACATACCATATGTAACTATCCGGCACTCAGGGTGAACAGTAGTAGCGTGCTCAGGTACCTTTCCCAATAGTAATATACATACACATACAAAGTGGACGGCACTCCAAGTCAGTCATTACAATAAAACAGACACCAGCATACCTTTATAGTACACCTACAGTGCTCCCTCACCCGCCAACGGGTCTCGATGGAGATGCTTTGGCGCAGCGGTGTGCCGATATATATAAAAAAAACACACAAACACCTCATTCACTTAAAAACACACAAACGCCTCTTTCACTTAAACATACACACACGGCTCTTTCACTTAAACACACACACGCCGCTTTCACTTAAACACACACATGCCTTTCACTTAAAAACACACACGTCTCTCACTTAGACATGGCTCTTTCACTCACACATACACACCTCCTTCACTTAAAAACACACTGTCAAAGTCAGAAAAATATCACGCTACACACTGCCATATTTGCACCTCATGCGAGTGCCTGTTGCACGTTCATGAGCCCTGCCGTGCGTGCGCATACTCGCCGCTGCGGGCACCCGCAGGCGCACGGTGTGCGCATTTACGGTAAAGTTTGTGTGCGTCTAGCGGGCGACTCGTTCGTTACATATTTTAACTATATAATGTATTTTGTAGATCATGGTCCCCTTGATAGATTCTGAAAGTTTAGTTAATATAGCATGTTCATGGACAAAGAGATCCCTCTTTGTTTGATACGAAGGGTCAGACATGGGTCATACAGTGGTGTTTAGTATCCATCGGAAGAGTATTTAATTAGCAATATTCCGGTGTTGGTTTGAAGCGGATTAATCGCTCGTGCGAATAGTTATGGACATAAGAAGTTTATGTACTTTTACTATTATTTGCACTTACTTATCCATGCGGCGGGAAACCTAGTTTCCCACCCACCTGAGCAGTTGGAAATGGTCTCAGCCCACCTGTATGAATCAACCTATGACCTTTTGTTATAATGCGAAGACGAATTCCTGTGTCCAATGAACAATGAGATTGTAGGGACCATTGAATTGTATTGTGTGTGGGGCATAAATAGACAAGCCGACCTGATCCAGCTCACTCTCTTCAACGGTTCTCATTGCTGATAATCGGGAGCTGGATATCGAGGCGCATGCGATCGTTCCCCTTGTGCGTAAGTTTTCTCCGCAATCATATTGTCTTTATTGTTATTGTGAGCCATATCTCTCTCTATCTCTCTCTCTCTCTCTCTCTCCTCCTCTTTCTCTCTCATTTTTCCTTAAACGTAATTGTATTGTATTGTATTTCCTGTGTAGTTATCTGGTTAGTTAGTCTATGTTATATTGTAGTGTATGACTTGTATTGTATTATTCTTTTGCAAGTATAACATTCATATAAGGCGTTAGACCCTAAGCCCGGTATTTGTGTATTTCTTATAGTGTTAAGTATTCTTAGAGCGTCGGTGACGCTAGAACAGCTTTTGAGTTAATAAGGTTACACTGTGTTGCATCTACACTCTAGCATTTCACTAAGGTTTTCCTGTATAATACATTGTTCATGGTTTACACATAAAGGTTTAACATTGTGAGCGTTAGCGCCGCTGGTGATCTCCTCGTGGTCCCGAGCGTTCGCTACGCTATAGCGAACCATTACGTTAGTCGGCAGCCAATAGCGTGCCTGTCTGTGATCTCTTGGCCGTGAGCGAACGTGACGCTTGAGCGTCTCGACTACGGCTAAGCGATTGTTACGCAACGTGCGTACCCTTACGGTATTCCATACGTCAATAGCGTACAGTGTTCTTAGACCTCTTAAAGGGTTTTAAGTAAGATAAATATTTAGCTTTATCAATTGGCGGCTCGTCCGTCCTTCACATATCTCTGCTAGGTAATTTCAGCAGACATTATCCATCAGCAAAGGGCGGGAGGTCATATTCCTCGTAGTGCTGTCTGGATAAGCGTCTGCTTTGCTTAGTAAAGGGTGCTGAGGGAATCCGGAACCGGAGGTAAGAACAACACGCTAGTGTCTTTTAAAACTGTTTATTTCTGTCTTGCGTACGCACACACGCATATCTGCATTTCTTTTATTCGTGTATTTTCATATATCACTCTCCTGTTTGCCATTTTATAATTGATAAACGTGCTAAGAGAGATTTGTCGCTATTTCATAGTTAAAGTGTAAAAGTAATACATTAAGGGATAAAGTGCAAAGCACGCACGCAGCTCTACCTAAAGATACAAGGAGAGATTGGTGTGGTGTTCGGTAGATGATCGAGGATCATCTACATTGATAAACGTGTAAATTGTGTTACGGTGGATATTTGCTTTGCATACACGTGTCTCTAACAAAGGGTGAGACTCGCGTACGCAACTCAAAGGCCGACGCACGCAGCGTATATTACGCAACGGAACGTCCGGGTACGCCCACGTAACTCAAATCACACGCTAGTGTTATTTTAACAGGCGAAAAGGTGGCAACGCGATAAATAGCGCAAATCGATTTTAGTGTCCGAAATTTAGACTAACAGATCCTTCTCCAAATTTACAACACATCTGGTCTAAAGGAAAGAAAATTTCTGCGCAGAAATAGAAATAGAAACAAAAGTGTACATGTGATGAGTGAGTGTTTTGTATATATAAGTTTATACAATTTTTGAGGTTGAACCACAAGAAGTCGAGTTCTCGCAGGGTACATGCATGTAAGTGACGTACATGGTGGCTAGGGAGGCATCCCTTGTTAAACATAGAATCTGAGCATTAGAGTATAGCAGACCAGGAGGTCACACTGTAGCACAGACCAGGAGGTCCAGAACAGACCAGGAGGTCCAGGTACAGCAGACAAGGAAGTCCGCTATAAATAGAGAAAAGAGCACAACCCAGGGGGTTGGTGCAGAACCCATATAGGCCATTAAAGCTCATGCTGAAGGAATTCGCAGCCGAAATTTTCGATTCCACTGGTCGCTCTGCACATAAGATTAGTTGCTTATGTGCTGAACGATTGTACCGCACGTAATTGTGTGCATTAGTTAAATCTGACCAGTACCATTTGTGTACGAAACGGGTCATAAATACTATTTGTACATTCTGACGTGATTTGTGTAATTTTTTATTTTCTAAAGGGAAGTTCGCTGGTCACTCAGGAATTATCCAACAACCAACAGTTACTGGAAAGGGTTAATGCTCTGCGGATCACACTCACATGTTCCAGTAAACAAAGGTTCATAGGGGCCCTGGGTCGAGTACGCCAGCACTAGGGCAGTGTGTAGGTCGTATTGGTCGGCGTGGGCGAGTGAGTGGGGTACTCGGTAAACCGCCACCGTCAGCCTATCTTGAACATTTTGGTTTTTGTAAGGGTTGGCTGAAGAAAGCAACGCCTACAGGTATGGGGGCCAATTGTTCAGGTAGGGGGCGATCAACCTCGGTTCGGGTTGATTCAGTAAACCGACCAGTCGGGTCGGCAAGGTACGTAATGTGTGAAAAATACGGTTCACACACAGAGGTTTTATGTGATGAATGGGAGAGAATGACGGTACATGACGAGGAGAAGTTCCCAAGAGTAGGCAGCTTTAGCCCAGAAGTGTTACAAAATCTAAGGAGGAGGATATGTCTCATTAAATCAACAAAGAGACGAATCAAACATTATGATTATTTGCAGTTATGGCAACAGGAGGGTGAAATACAGAGAGGATTGGCTCAGGCGGCGGGATCTAATCCTATCAGGAAACTGATAGCCACGGCCCCGCCGCCACCATACATATCAGGAGAGAAATTGGTTGCGGAGAATGACGCATTAGGGTGTAACAAACAAACACTTAGCAACTGTGTAAATGTTAATAAGTTAACCAATGCAAGTATTAACCCGTGCAAGTTGTACCCTGTTTTGAACTTTCCCCAGGAGTGTGATCAAGAGGACGAATCGGCAACAATATCGGCGCTCTCTCTAGCAGCCACCATATCAGAAACTACAGTAGGCACGGCCCAACCCTTAAGATTAGTAACAAAGGCCCCTAGCGGAGGGACAGGTGAGGTCGTATCTACGGGTAAGTACGGCACCATACACTATGCTGAAACCATTTCACCACAGGCTGTAGAATCTACACAGAATGATGTTGCTAGACTTAATCCTGTTAGGGTGATAGCTGTTCCAAATGGGAAAACAGACACCACAGGAGTCACTCCCATTAGGAACATTGCCATGTATAGCCCATTTTCCCGAATGAAATTAAGAACCATAGTGTCTGAATTCCCTGACCCTAGGAAAGACTTAGTTGCTAGCCAGAAATACATCAGAGACCTAGGGAACACTTTAGAGCCCAATAACAAAGACTGGCAGGTATTGCTGAGGGCTTGTTTACCCTCCAATGTCGACTCGGCTCAATTTTTAGCTGACTGTGGATTGGATCAGGATGTACCTCTTACAGATGTGTACAACAAAGACAATGTAAAAAGGATAAGTTTACAGTTAAAGGAGTATTTCCCAGCTGTAGTTAAATGGAACAAGATTTTTTCTATTAAACAAAAGGAGTCAGAAACAGCTGCAGAGTATTTTCACAGGGCATTACTAGATATGGCTAAATACACAGGCATAGAGGACATTAAAACAAACATAAACCATCGAGAAGTAGCAGTATCTGTACTAATGGATGGTTTAAAAGAAGCATTAAAGACAAGGGTACAGACCACGCAACCATGTTGGCGAGGTCTGTCGGTGGCTACTTTGAGAGAGGCAGCTGTTGATCACGATCGGAATATCACCAGACACAGGGAATTACAAGGTGATAAGTTAATGGCCATAAGTATACAGGCCCTGACCACAAGGCAGCCTTTGTATAAATCACCAAACCCTGTGGGTAAGTCAAATGTGGTAACCTGTTATTCTTGTCATAGAGAGGGACACTTTGCACGAGACTGTATATCGAGAAACATACAAAAGTCTTATCAACCCCCTAGACAACGACACGACACACGACATTGGGAGCAGGGTCCACAGAAACGGAGTTATGAGTCACATGCAGGGGAAACAAAAAGATACCCCCCGAACAGAGACTGGCAAGCCTCTGGTAGTTCCCATTTAACCCCTTCACAAGTAGTTGCTGCCAGCGGGATTCAGGGAGGTCACCATACCCAATAGGGGTGTGGCCATACCTGTAATCTGCAGCCAGTAAAATTGATAGCAAGTCTTGGAAGTGAACCCGAAATTGCAATTAATGTAGCTGGTAAATCATTAAACTTTCTTGTAGATACGGGGGCGGCCAAATCAGTGATAAATTCGACAGTGGGCATGAGAACCACTGGTAAGACAATTCCAGCCATGGGAGTAACGGGAGTAGTCCAGCACTACCCTGTTAGCAAACCAGCCGAGATTACAATAGGGCCTTTACATACCAAGCATTCCTTTTTGCTGGCTGCATCGGCACCGACTAATCTCCTGGGAAGAGACTTATTGTGTAAAATGGGGTGCGTCATTTATTGTACTCCTGAAGGTGTATTCTTGGACATACCTGAGAATCACGCTCAGGAAGTGCGAGACATGTTAGACTCCCCATCAAAATTAATGTCACATACCATTATGACAAATAGGACTCCCTCCCAGGTAGAAGAAATGACATCCCAGATACCAGAGTCACTTTGGACTAAAGATGGACAGGACACTGGATTAATGGCAAACGTAGCTCCGGTAGTTGTACAAGTAAAAGATGGTAGGATAGCTCCAAAAATCCCACAGTACCCTCTGAAGCCAGAGGTGGAGTTAGGAGTTTACCCAGTAATAGAGCGCTTGCTACAACAGGGCATTCTGGTAAGAACATCCAGCACTGCCAATAGTCCCATCTTCCCTGTGAAAAAGAGTGGGGGGAGGGGTTACAGGCTAGTGCAGGATCTAAGGGGGATTAACAAAATAGTTGAGAGTCAGTTCCCCGTAGTGCCAAATCCAGCTGTCATCCTTATGCAAATCCCTCCCACTGCGAAATTTTTCACTGTTATTGACCTCTGCTCCGCTTTCTTTTCGGTACCTCTGCACCCTGACAGCCAATATTTGTTTGCATTTACATACAGAGGAGTCCAATACACATGGACTCGATTACCACAAGGTTTCATAGATAGTCCAAGTATATTTTCTCAGGCTTTGCATGATTGTTTACAGTCTTTCCAACCAGAGAGTGGATCAATATTGATACAGTACGTGGATGATTTACTACTGTGTTCAGATTCATTGGAAGCATCCCTGAAGGATACGAAACAGCTCCTGTTTCATCTTTCAGACACAGGACACAAGGTTTCCAAAGACAAGTTACAATTATGCCAAACTAAAGTAAAATATTTGGGACACTGTCTAACACAAGGACTGAGACACCTGACCGCTGATAGAATTCAAGCAATTAGAGACATGACTCTGCCTCAAATACAGAAAAAACAAGGACCTGTGGCGCTACTTGATAATGAGGAAGGCACTAATGTATAGAGTATTTGTAATATGTTTAATATGAAAAAGGTAATTCAGACAAACAATAAACAGTGATAAAAACGGGAGAACAGCAATATTTCTGTATCAGGTTTAGGATTGGATAAATATCCCAAGAGCCAAGGTCTATGATTGACTAATCACACATTATGTTAATCAGCGCTTAAATTAAAAACTGAATCTTAGTGGTAATGTTAGTAAAACAGAGGGGTGGTGATTTCTATGATTGCTGTCTCAAGTACATAAATGCATAAATTATTGCAAAAAATAAACGTAATCCTATTTTCTTAAACCGGATAAATAAATAAACAAATAGATTGATGGTACATGTATAATAGATGAAAATGCAATAAAATGGAAATAAAAAACTTAGTGTGATGGATGCACACTGTTCTGATCCTTAGTGACTTTGTCAATTAGGAAAAAAGCCTGTGTAATGAATGCAAATGAGAGAGCGCGCTCCCTCTCCTTTCTCCGGTAAAGAAAAAAAGGGTTGGGGGAGGGGATGGTTCTCTTTCTGTGGATCCGGGTGTTAGCAAGAGAAAAAAAAAAAAAAAAAAAAAAAAAAAGGGTTCCTTTATGTCCAAATCGTAAAAGTTCTCACTTACATATCTTCGTCCCGCTCGGGACTCCTGATGGTATAGTCTCTAGGCGGTGTGTCAGTTTTCTCCCCGCGGTCGCGATGTTTTGCTGCAGGCGCCTGCAGTGTTTCTTCCCCGGTCCTCTTCGTGCTTGCGGCCAGCGCTTGCCAGGGGATCGGGAACTCCGGGTTGGGGGTAGACGTGAGGGGGTGTGTCCAACGCGTTTCACTCGGCTTCAGAGTGCCGGGCTTCCTCAGGGACTTTGTAGTGTGTACAGGTGCAGTCCTTTATTTAAGGGGGCCGGTTCCTTTCTATTGGTTAATCCGGCTGTCAATCAAATTGTTTTCTTTTTGTGTCAGTGGTTTCTTATATGATGTTCTTAAGCACAAAGAATATATAATAAAATGTACCACAAGAATATATTGATTTAACGGGTAGGTTATTGCATAAATCCAGCGAAAGAGTATATATATATATATATATATAAAAATAAGTATAGAAATAAATAATATAAAAATAAAGAAATATTGAAAATAAATTGTTTGGTGAAAATATTTCTTTATCCGGCTGTCAGCCAAGTATATTGTTTCCTATTTATGTCCGTGAATCCTTATATAATATTGTTTCAAAAAATAATGTATGTTAAAATATATATTAAATTGTGTCATTAAAACCAAGATGTTTTGATTCGACAGGTGGGTTATTGCTTAAATCCAAAAAAATATATATAGTACTGATAGAAATTGATGATAAATAATAAATGGTTTAGAAAAAATGAAAAGAAAATGAAAAATACACAATCTCCCTTTGTTTTCATTCAAAGGTTTGTTTGAAAAGAGGTTGCAACATTTTGTATATACATTTGTTGCTAAATGATAAAAAGAGTTTAATATGTTGCTGCTGGATAGCAGAAATATTTTTATTAACTAGGATGTTGTATCTTTATATTTGAGGTATTAACAGGTATTTTGAAATCAGAGAATTTAAGGAGAGAGTGGGGAGGCGGGGAGGGTGGGGGGGTAAGGGGAGGGGAAGTTCTCCTTTAGAGTGATTGAAGTCTCTCAAATTTATACCATAAGGGGGATGTGTCAATATCCTTGTTGTGTGGTATATTGATTTGTTGTGGTGGAATGGTGTCTTCCCACTTATGAGAGTCTTCTTTGAGTAACTGGTGTTTGATTATTGACTTTTATCTAGGTGGTCCTGTCCGAGACTGCCATCTACGGTGCGGTTTCCTTAATCCCATTCTTTTACCATAACCCACAGCTAAGTGCTCTTTCTTGTTTTTACTGTACCTAGGGTTCAGAAAGGGTCACCCGTTTCTTACTGGCTAGGCCCACTCCGTTTAACTTCCAAGTTCGAAATGGGATTGGGTGGTTCGTGAGTGGTATGACAGTATCGGTTGTTTTTAGAACCTTCTTTTCGCTGTGGGGTGGTTTAGGGCAGGATACCCCGTGCCGGAGGTCAGTCTTTCAGGAAACTTCCTATTTCGAAGTCAATGTTAAGTCCTTTTGGAGATAGTGTTTGCATGTTGTATATCCATTTTGTTTCTTCTCTGGACATATTCCTGATGTAGTCCCCTCCTCTCCAAGGAATTTCTACTTTCTTTATTGCTATGAAGTTGAGGAGTGTCCCATCATGGTTGTGTGCCCTTCGGAAATGGTCTGGGACACTGTGATTTTCCATTCCTTTTTCAATATTTCTGAGATGTTCTCCTATTCTTGTTTTTAGGCTCCTTGCAGTTCTTCCTATATATTGTAACTTGCAAGGGCATGTTAGTAGGTATATTACTCCTTTTGTATCGCAGGTCATTTTTTCTTTTATCTTGAATGTTCTTTGGTTTGTGTTTGACGTAAAGGATGTAATAGGTTTTGTGCTTCTTACCTTGCATGTCTTACATGCTTTGCATTTAGTGCAGTAATAGAAGCCTGGTGCTGTGTCGTTGAGCCATGTTGTTGTTGTTGTTTTGTTTACAGGTATAAAGCTGGAGATTAGTTCTTGTTTGATGTTTGGTGCTTTTCTATATATTATTTTGGGTCGTTCCTGTATGTATTCCTGAATTTCTTCATCTTTTTTGAGTATGTGCCAGTTTTTCTTGAGTATCTTTTCCAAAGTTCTGTATTGGCTGTTGTAGTTAGTGATAAAGGTTACTTCCTTCTGTTCTTCAAAGTTTTTGTCCTTGTATTTGAGTAGATCTTCTCTTTTCATTTCCCTTGTTGCTTCTATGGATTCCTGAACAGTGTTTTCATTATAGTTCCTTTCTAGAAATTTCTCCTTCAAGGTTCTGGATTGTTCTTCGAAGGATCCGTTGTCTGAACAGTTCCTTTTAATCCTTCTGAACTGTCCTCCTGGAATGTTTTTCAACCAGTTGTTATGATGATTGCTGGTGGCTGGTATATAGTTGTTACAGTCTACAGGTTTTGTGTAAGTTTTGGTGTGGATCTTATTGTCCTCAATATAGATTGTTAGGTCCAGGAAGTTGATGGATTTATTGCTGTTTGTTTCTGTGAATTCGAGATTTAGATTGTTTGTGTTGAGATGTCTTGTGAATTCAGTCAGTTCGCTCGATGTTCCTTTCCAAATGACGATGATGTCGTCGATGTAGCGTTTCCATAGTGCTATATGTTTCAGTAGGTGGTTGTTTTCCCAGATGTAGTCCTCTTCCCATTGGGCCATAAACAGGTTCGCGTAACTCGGCGCGAATTTCGTACCCATCGCGGTCCCGCGAACCTGTCTATAGTGGGTGTTGTTGTACCAGAATGTGTTGTGGCTCAGAATGAATCTGATGCTTTCTATTATGAATTTGATCTGATCCTCTGGTAAGTCCTCCTTTCTTTCCAGAGCTTGTGTAATAGCTCTGCATCCGTCTTGGTGGTCTATGCATGTGTACAGTGCCTTTACATCATAGGTTACCAGGATAAAATTTTCCTTCTCTGCCTCAAACCCAGCAACAGATCAGAACGTTTTTAGGAATGTGTGGGTATTGCCGTAACTGGATCCCAGGATTTTCCATTCTGGCGTTACCTTTGCAGGAGATGGTCTCCTCAAACAAACCTGATCGGATTTCGCATACAGACGAGTCCGAGATGGCATTTGAGAGACTTAAACGGTGCCTAACGCAGGCGGCAGCATTAGGTATGCCAGACTATGGAAAACCCTTTGAGCTATACGGAACAGAAAGTGCTGGTTGCGCGGCAGGCGTCTTAACCCAAAAGCCGGTAGCATACTACAGCGCTCAGCTAGATACGGTAGCGCGATCCCTCCCCACATGCTTGCGAAGCGTTGCTGCGATAGCATTGCTAGTAACAAAAAGCGAAGATGTAGTGCTAGGTCACAACCTCACAATTCATACACCACATGCAGTGTCAGCCTTGCTAAATTCTGCCCAAACCAGGCACGTCTCATCAGCGCGGTTTACAAGATGGGAATTGGCACTAATGGCCCCCGTAAACATCACCATAAGGAGATGCAGTGCATTAAATCCTGCAACATATCTCCCAGGTGTGCCTGGACAGGCACAAAGGGTGGAGGATGAGAGTGGTGGGGAAGGAGGATTTAATACAAAGGAGGACACACATGATTGTATGGAATATTTGACCCAAAATTTTACCGCAAGGCCTGACATCAGTGACAACCCACTGGAAGATGTAGATCTAACCTTCTACACGGATGGTAGTTGTCACAGACAGTCAGACTCGGGAGACTTGTGTACTGGATACGCAGTCGTAGATGACCAAGGCACCATAGAAGCAGAACCGCTAGGCCCACCTCACTCAGCCCAGGTTGCTGAACTGGTCGCCCTAACCAGAGCATGTGAATTGGCTAAGGGCAAGTCAGCCAATATCTACACCGACTCTAGATACGCATTCGGGGTAGTCCATGATTTCGGAGCCCTATGGCGCCTCAGAAATTTCATGACGGCAGCTGGTACACCGGTAGCGCATGCAGCCCACATCAAAAGGCTTCTAACAGCGATACAGGAACCCGACAGAGTGGCTGTTATCAAGTGTAAAGCACACACACATAGCCAGGACCCAGTATCACTCGGTAACAGCCGAGCAGACGAAGCAGCTAAGTTAGCAGCTGGTACCCCCAGACAGACAGACACCACACAATTGATGGTATTTAATACCATCAACACACAGAAGTTGTGTGAAATGCAAAATTTGTGCTCCACACAGGAAAAGGCAGTCTGGAAGGCAAAGGGATATGGCCAGGAGTCCTCAGGACTCTGGACGGATGGACAAGGTAAACCAGTGGCCCCCAGAGCATATCTTCCATGTTTAGCTGAGGCAGCACACGGGCTGACTCATCTGGGCAAGGAGGGAATGTGCAAGTTGGTAAGAGCATATTGGTGCGCCCCAGGATTTTCATCTCATGCGAGTAAGAGAGCAATGTCATGCCTTACCTGTTTGAGAAAGAATATCGGAAAGGCAATACCAACAGAACCATCTCATATCCCACCTACAGGCGGCCCTTTTCAGGTAATATAGATTGACTTTATTCAATTACCCCCTTGTCGAAATTTGAAATATGTACTTGTTTGTATAGATGTATTCTCAAATTGGGTCGAAGCATTTCCTGCGGCCACAAACACCGCTATGTTTACTGCTAAGAAAATTGTGCAGGAATTTGTATGTAGATATGGTATCCCTAGAATAATCGAAAGTGATAGGGGTACCCATTTTACAGGTGATGTCTTTCAAGGAATGTGTAAGTTGATGGGAATTGATAGCAAGCTGCACACTCCATACCGTCCACAGGCGAGTGCGAAGGTGGAAAGAGTGAACAGCACTATTAAAAATAAACTGAGCAAAGTTATGGCAGAAACAGGATTGACATGGCCAGAAGCTTTACCCATTGTACTGTACAGCATCAGAACCACTCCCAGGTCCCCTCTTAATCTGTCTCCCTTTGAAATCTTGTTTGGTCGACAACCGCATGTTATGATTAACCCTCAGGATGATTTGAAGTGTAACAATGAAGTGACTGTAAAGTACCTGGTTAACATGAGTAGACAGCTAAGGAATCAAAATGATAATTTGAAGTTAGTGATTCCTGATTTACCAGATAGTAATTGTCATGACATTGAACCTGGGGATTATGTAATGATACGGAATTTTCTACGCTCAGGTTGCCTTATTGACAGATGGGAAGGACCATACCAAGTCTTATTGACTAGCACTACAGCATTGAAGGTTGCCGAGAGAGAGACTTGGGTTCATTCGTCCCACTGTAAGAAGGTTGCTGATCCAGAGAGGTCCCGTGATAAGGAACAGACGGTAGAGGAAGTTGTATCACTGGAGTGTCTGTTCCAGGAGGACTGAGGCGGCACCTGAGCATCGGAAAATCATAAGATCAAAAGCAGTTGTCGATTCCCTGTTCCCTTTTATTGTTTTTCTCCACTTCCCATCCCCTCTCCCTCAAATTATTTATTTCCCCCTTCTCATTCTTCTCCGTTTCCTCCTATAAGATGGACTTGCCCCAAGAGACTGTGATCCGGATTTTCCTGCTGACCATGATGTTGACCAGAGCAGTCTGTTCCGGCGAGAGTACCATGGAGGTCGAGAGAGGTTCTGGAATGGGTTCTGATGACAAAGATGGAGGCGTAATTTTCCAAGAACAACTTAACCAACAAGTAAAGGCGAGTATCAGAAAACGGTCCGATAGCATTGACAATCGAAGGAATTGTGAAGGATTGTTAGCTGAAGAAAACTGTATCTGTAGGCTCTGTGACAATGTAGTTGAAGATGGGTGCATTAAGAAATGCCAATCCAGTTTTAATATCCACATGGACCGGCATCCCTTGAGTGACTATCACTCCTTAGTGGGTAGTGTGTTAAATCAAACAGATTGTTGGGTATGCTCTCAAGTACCTCAAGGTCATAGCAAATCAGGACTAGTACCATTTCCTTTAACGGTAGGAGAGGTACTTGAGCTAAAGGGTGGGAGACCGGTGGACAGGAGGTTTAATATCTCCAGTCCACCTAGTTTGAAGCTCCACCAATATCATGTGGATAGATCCCTAATATGTTTTAACATTACCAATCCCCGAAAGCCGGGAAATTGGGAAGTGTCATGGAGTAACCAAACCATGACCTTTTCATATAGAGCAGATAGAATGCCGACAGATACAGAGCTTATACGCCACATAGCCAGTAGAGAAAAATCTTTCCGATATAGGTATACCCTAGGAAGTAGGATTACGAGAGTTGGAGAAGTATCACCAGGATACTGTGCGCATATCGTACAAACTGATACGTGTACTAGACAGATGGGAGAATTAGGGTTAGGAGATTTCACATGGAGGATGTGTAATATGGTTATGTCCTACTCCGTCCCATATGTTCTCCCCGATGATGCATATTTCATATGCGGGAGGAAGGCGTATAAGTGGCTTGCCCCAAACTCTGAAGGATTGTGTTATATTGGAAAAGTACTGCCTGAGGTAATGACTGTATCACATGCCAAAATGAAAGATATACACCGTGGTGCCCAAGCTCCTTATACTCACACCCATTACGAGCACGTAGTTAAAAGGCAACTGACAGAAAGGACAGAGCATTCGGCCTCTGACATGATCCATGAATCCACCGGGATTCAGGTTCTACTTGCGCTAGATTTCACTCGCACCGCTAGAGGAGTGTTGAACTATAGATACATATCTGCGCTTGCAAATTTGTTAGACAATATCACAGAAATGTATGATGACACGTTTAGGTATACTGGAAGAGAGCTTCAAGCTTATAAAACAGAACTGGTTCAGCATAGAATGGTTCTTAATTATCTCACAGCAGTGACAGGTGGATATTGTGTCACACTGGCAACGCAGTACGGCGTGAAATGCTGCACATATATTACGAATAGTACCGAGGACCCGGTCGAGGTCATAGACTAAAAGAGGGATGATATTCTCCAATTAAAGTGGGAATTTCGCAGGAGACACAATCTCACCCTTGCTGCTGTGGGTAATGAGCTGACTGGTTGGGTGTCATGGTTGAACCCGCGAAATTGGTTCTCTGGTTTAGGAGAATGGGCTCAAGGAGTCATAATGGATGTAGGGAAGTTTCTCCTATGTATCTTGGGTGTTGTCATAACGATTGGCTTGATATTTAGATGCGGTCAGGCTTTAACGAAGTGCAAACGTAGTACCAGGGTAATGAGTCTAAGGAGTGAGGAAATTGTAATTCCAATGGATTTGATTTATGACCCAACTGTAGAAACAATGATGTGATGAAAATGCGATTATACGGTCCGTTTCTTTCACCTGTTTTTCCGGTTTTTCCAAGGTAAAAAGACCCACTTTTGACGAGGAATTTGATGATCCTGTATACAGACAACTGATGGATTAAAGAAGAAGTTTTGACAACCTTATACACAGATATTTGATGAACTATGCCATAGACCCCCAGTTTCCCTAGAAATTTTAAAATTACGCTAGCCCAACACTTTTGTAAGTCTATGGACATTGACAAAGCTTTTTGCCCACACCTTTTGGCAAAAGCCCAAAGAAGACTGCATTCAACAGACACCGAACAAGACTTCAACCGACAAATGTTCATTAACCTGACATAAAGAACACTTATGGTAAATGCAGTGGTATTCTATCTTCATCTCTACAACCTTCAGGTAATGACACACATAGTCGATAGGGAATACAGGCATAGATATCAGCAATCACATATTCCCCCATTCATGTATCATCAACTAAAATGTGCTCCCCCATTTTGTTGCAACCAAAATCCGAAAAGAGCTCGGTAAAGTTTGACAGCCCATCCACAGACCCGTACCGCGGGATAAGAAGGAATTCAAATGTATACTTCGCAATACCTCGAAGCTTGATTTAAAACACGTACGGCACGATGATACATGACCCCCCAAACATGGATTCATACACACATGCTTCTGCTATCTCACTAGGTCATACCCTTTTCCTACCTTCTCCTCTCCTCCCCTACCCAACCATAGAAATGTATTTACACTTGACATATATTTTTCTCTTTTTGAAATGTTTTAGGAAGTGGCAGTTATTGTTGACTGCCAAAGGGTGGACTGTCAAAGTCAGAAAAATATCACGCTACACACTGCCATATTTGCACCTCATGCGAGTGCCTGTTGCACGTTCATGAGCCCTGCCGTGCGTGCGCATACTCGCCGCTGCGGGCACCCGCAGGCGCACGGTGTGCGCATTTACGGTAAAGTTTGTGTGCGTCTAGCGGGCGACTCGTTCGTTACATATTTTAACTATATAATGTATTTTGTAGATCATGGTCCCCTTGATAGATTCTGAAAGTTTAGTTAATATAGCATGTTCATGGACAAAGAGATCCCTCTTTGTTTGATACGAAGGGTCAGACATGGGTCATACAGTGGTGTTTAGTATCCATCGGAAGAGTATTTAATTAGCAATATTCCGGTGTTGGTTTGAAGCGGATTAATCGCTCGTGCGAATAGTTATGGACATAAGAAGTTTATGTACTTTTACTATTATTTGCACTTACTTATCCATGCGGCGGGAAACCTAGTTTCCCACCCACCTGAGCAGTTGGAAATGGTCTCAGCCCACCTGTATGAATCAACCTATGACCTTTTGTTATAATGCGAAGACGAATTCCTGTGTCCAATGAACAATGAGATTGTAGGGACCATTGAATTGTATTGTGTGTGGGGCATAAATAGACAAGCCGACCTGATCCAGCTCACTCTCTTCAACGGTTCTCATTGCTGATAATCGGGAGCTGGATATCGAGGCGCATGCGATCGTTCCCCTTGTGCGTAAGTTTTCTCCGCAATCATATTGTCTTTATTGTTATTGTGAGCCATATCTCTCTCTATCTCTCTCTCTCTCTCTCTCTCTCCTCCTCTTTCTCTCTCATTTTTCCTTAAACGTAATTGTATTGTATTGTATTTCCTGTGTAGTTATCTGGTTAGTTAGTCTATGTTATATTGTAGTGTATGACTTGTATTGTATTATTCTTTTGCAAGTATAACATTCATATAAGGCATTAGACCCTAAGCCCGGTATTTGTGTATTTCTTATAGTGTTAAGTATTCTTAGAGCGTCGGTGACGCTAGAACAGCTTTTGAGTTAATAAGGTTACACTGTGTTGCATCTACACTCTATCATTTCACTAAGGTTTTCCTGTATAATACATTGTTCATGGTTTACACATAAAGGTTTAACATTGTGAGCGTTAGCGCCGCTGGTGATCTCCTCGTGGTCCCGAGCGTTCGCTACGCTATAGCGAACCATTACGTTAGTCGGCAGCCAATAGCGTGCCTGTCTGTGATCTCTTGGCCGTGAGCGAACGTGACGCTTGAGCGTCTCAACTACGGCTAAGCGATTGTTACGCAACGTGCGTACCCTTACGGTATTCCATACGTCAATAGCGTACAGTGTTCTTAGACCTCTTAAAGGGTTTTAAGTAAGATAAATATTTAGCTTTATCAACACACACACACCGCTTTCACTTAAACGCACACATGCCTCTCACTTACACATGGCTCTTTCACTCACACATACACACCTCCTTCACTTAAAAACACACACACATACATACACACACACACCGCTTTCACTTAAACACACACATGCCTCTCACTTACAGACACATGCCTCTCACTTACACACACACATGCCTCTCACTTACACACACACACGCTTCTCACACACACAGAAACTGACACCCCTCCATATATTTGTACGGTAGCGTGTACCCAGACCAGGTGTGTGCTCTGTACATAGTCCTGTAGAAATGCTCAAATGCCCCTTTAATCCTTGCCTCTCACACACATGCCTCTCACTTACACACACACACACACACACACACACACACACGCCTCACACACACACATACCTCACACACACATGCCTCTCAATTACACACACACACACACACACACACACACACACACACACACACATGCCTCTCACACACACACACACATGCCTCTTACTTGAACACACAACTTTCTTTAAAAACACACACACACACACACACACACACACACACACACCTCACTTAAAAACATGCACACACAAAACACAGTGCTTCCAACATTTATTAAAGCTTGAGGCAAGTGCTGCCAGTGCCTACCTTTGGCTATCATCAGCCTGAGCTTCACTCGGCTGGCTTGCTTAACTGGAAGGGCCCGGGAGGAGCTGCGCTCTGGTGCTACCCCTAGCTGCAGCCAGTGCCAGCTCTCTGTATATACAAGAGGCAGCTTCCGTGTCACTGACACAGCTCCTCCGTCTGTAAGAATCATAAAACAAAAAAAATTAGCAATGGCAGTGGCGGAACTAGAGAATGGTGGGCCCAGGTGCAACAATATGCATTGGGCCCCCCTCCCATATTATAAATAGGTGAAGCGCATCACCCAGAAAATTGAGTTTTGTCTCACAGAGAATGGTGTCACCATACAATAGTACTCTAATGTCACATTGCGCCACACAGTAGAGATCCTTATACATGGTACATCACACAGTAGTGATCCTACTACTCTGTATTGCTAGTCCAGTGCAGTTTTATTGCATGTCATAATTTCTGCATTATACAATGTTACATAGTAACATAGTTACATTGTATCTGAGGTTGAAAAAAGACAATTTGTCCATCGAGTTCAACCTATTTGTGATCTCCTGAGCAGGTTTATGTGACTATGTGTATGTGCATATAGCTGCTGTGTGACCTCCATTTCGTGTATCTCACTCAGATTGCTATCCCTATATTCTATAACCTGAGGGGGATAAGTGCGTCAGGTTTATCATTTAATATAGGTAGTTCACAGGATATACTCAGTGTGTATTTTTCTCTGTGATTTTTAGTCATGATATACCTCTTGAATTCCCTGTTTGTGCTGATACACTACACAGGGGGTTCTTGTCAGGTATTGTGCTGCTGATATTGTACTGTGTTGCCTTACATTGAGCTTTCGGATATGTCGGCTACAAAGGGCAATGGTGCTGGGGCTGATCCCACATTGCATGGTGGTGACGCTGCAGACACATTTGAGGAAAACATAGCAGCTGAGGGTTCAGGTTCTGGGGGATCCTTACCCCCAAGTGGGACTGTAGCAACGGGGGTTCAGAATGACCCACCTTGGGCTACCTTCTCCACGCTATTGAATACGCTGGTAACTAGACTAACGCCCCCTTTGGGATCTCCTGTGCCGGTACAACTGCTTATGGTCCGCGCAGTTAACCCGCCATGGGCAGATCAACTGTCTGCTCAGTTACAGCAATTGAACCAATCAGTGACTACTCAGAAGTCTAACCCTCGCCCGCCTAAGACCAAGGGGTCCTCTAAGCGAGCCATTACTTCCTCACAATCCACCAACGTCCCAGACTCCTCATCTGATGAGGATGGCGTTTATACTGACCCCACAGATTCTGATCCCGACACTTCTGATGGGGAATCTGTTTCACAGGTGGATGTTCCTGACTTGTTGGAGGCTATCAGGACCATTCTTCAAATTACTGATAACCTGGAGCCTGATGCTGCCCCTAAGAAACCGGACAAGTTTAAACGTCAGAAAGTGGTTAAACAAGTGTTACCTCATTCTGACCATTTAGTTGAAATACATGAGGAATCCTTGGAAAATCCAGGAAAGAAATTCACGCCTCACAAGAAGATGCTTGCTCGGTACTCACTGGCTCACTACCCGCTCGCAACGGAGCTAAGTAAAAATTGGGAAACACCCCCGTCAGTGGATTCGCAGGTGGCGCGGCTGGTGGTATCCTCAGCTCTGGCCGTCTCTGAAAGAACCAACAGATAAGCGTGTGGAGGGTTGTTTGAAGGCAATTTACACCCTAACTGGTGCTGCGCATAGGCCCACCATTGCAGCGACATAGGCTGTAGAGGCTGTTGAAGCGTGGGCTCAGGAGCTGGAGGCGGAGTTGCCTTCCAATGCTTCTGATCATGCTAGACAATGTCTTTCTTATATTGTTACAGCTTTTCATTGCATTAAGGAGGCGGCTTCTGATACCGATATTCTGGCTGCCAAGGCTTCTACTATGTCCATTTTGGCTCGCTGGATTCTCTGGTTACGGTCCTGGTCTGTGAATCTGGACTCTAAGAAAACCTGGAGGTATTCCCTTTTAACGGAGACATTTTTTTTGGAGAAGACCTCAACAAGATAGTGGCTGACTTAGCTTCTGCTAAAACAGCATGTCTACCTAGTACTGCTCCTTCGGTGCCGAAGGCTAAGAGTACTACATTTCGCTCCTTTCGTCCTTCAGGGAAAGCAAAAGGTCAGGCGTACCCGAAACAGGTTCACACTTTCAAACCCAATAAGCCCAAACCCAAATGGGCCTGGGATGCATGTCAGCCTGCTTCCAAAACTGACAAGCCTGCCGCATGACAGGGCGGGCCTCCCGCTGGGGGATCCCAGGGTGGGGGGCCGACTCCTAGGGTACATCCAGGAATGGTTGACGACCACTTCCAACGCCTGGGTGTGGGAAGTGATCACTCGAGGTTACGCTGTATCCTTCAAGAATCGTCCCCCTCATCGATTTTGCCTGACAGACGTCCCTTCGGATCAGGTGAAGGCAAAAACTCTTCATTCAGTGGTACAGTCCCTCCTGGACACAGGAGTGGTAGTACAGGTGCCTCTGGCTCAGAGAGGCAAGGGGTACTATTCACCGCTGTTCCTAGTCCCGAACCGAATGGGTCATTCCGGCCCATTCTCAACCTCAAGTCCTTGAACAAATTTGTGAGGGTCTCCAAGTTTCGTATGGAAACTTTTCGCTCTATTGTTCTGGCCTTGGAACCTGGGGATTATATGGTCTCCCTGGACATACAGGATGCTTACCTGCATATTCCCATTGCAGTGTCGCATCATCAGTACCTGAGGTTTGCGGTTGGCAACCTCCATTACCAATTTCGGGCATTACCTTTTGGTTTGATCACGGCTCCGCGAGTCTTCACCAAGGTCATGGCGGTAATGACGGCTGTACTCCGCCGTCAAGGGGTCAGGTTCCTACCGTACCTGGACGACTTGTTGATCCTGGCAAATTCCCCAGAAATTCTCCTACACCATCTGGATCTGACTATCCAGTTTCTGGTCCCTGCTCAGAGTATGGTGCACCTGGGGGCGTTGTTGGACACTCACAACCTGCAGTTGTTCTTGTCTCAGGAGAGAAAGTCCTGAAGTTTCAGGACAGGATTCAATGCTTCCTATCTCGTCTGTAAGTGTCGATACATTCGGCAATGCAAGTGCTAGGTCTCATGGTGTCAGCTTTCGACATGGTGGAGTACACTCAATTCCATTCTCGCCCTCTGCAGAAGCTGATTCTTGCCAAGTGGAACGGCCTGCCTCACTGGATCAGGTCTCAAATGATCTCCTTGTCTCCGGAGGTCCATCTATCACTGAGATAGTGGCTTCAGGACCAATGATTGAGCAGGGGTCGTCCCTTCTGGATCTCCAACTGGGTCCTTCTGACGACGGATGCCAGTCTGAGAGGTTGGGGAGCGGTGTTGGTGCAACACTCTCTTCAGGGTTGGTGGACCAAGGAGGAGTCTCTCCTCCTGATAAACGTTCTGGAATTGCAGGCAGTGTTCAACTCATTGAACTTGGCCCAGCATTTAATACAGAACAGGCCTGTTCAAGTACAGTCGAACAACGCCACCACAGTGGCATACCTCAATCATCAAGGTGGCACTCGAAGCCTCATGGCATTGAGGGAAGTATCACGGATTCCTCAGTGGGTGGAACGCCATCTGCCAGCCATATCGGCAGTGTTCATTCCGGGGGTCCTAAACTGGGAAGCGGACTTTCTCAGTTGTCAGGACGTACACACCGGAGAGTGGAGCCTCCATCCAGAAGTGTTTCAACTCCTCGTGGACAATTGGGGCCTTCCAGATGTGGACCTAATGGCATCTCGACACAATCACAAGGTTCCGGTCTTCGGATCAAGGACAAGGGATCCTCAAGCAGCGTTCGTGGACGCACTGGCGAGTCCATGGAATTTTCGGCTGCAATAAATGTTCCCACTGGTGTCACTCCTGCCCAGAGTAATAAGGAAGTTCAAGCAAGAAGGAGGAATCCTACTTCTGATCGCTCCTGCATGGCCCAGACGGCATTGGTTCTCAAACCTTTAGGGTCTCTCGATAGAGCGTCCCCTTCTACTTCCGCAGCTCCTAGATATCCTCATTCAGAGCCCCTGTGTATATCAGGATTTGGCTGTGATGGCGTGGCTCTTGAAGCTTCCGTGTTGAGGGCCAAAGGATTTTCTTATGCGGTCATTCAAACCATGTTGAAGGCCCGGAAACCGACTTCTGCTCGGATTTACCATAGGGTCTGGAACTCTTACTTTGCTTGGTGTGCATCTAACGATTATGATGCTTTACAAGTTTAGTACGGCCTTTCTACAACAGGACCTGGACTTGGGCCTTCGTCTGGCCTCCATCAAGGTTCATATTTCTGCCTTGTCGGTTTGGTTCCAGAGAAAGATTGCTACTTTACCTGATGTGCATACGTTCACTCAGGGTGTGCTGCGTATTCAACCTCCTTATGTCCTGCCTGTGGCTCCTTGGGACCTGTCGGTGGTTCTGGAGGCGTTGCAAGGGTGTCCGTTTGAGCCTCTTGAATCTGCAGACCTTAAGTGGCTTTCTTTTAAGGTATTGTTTCTGCTGGCTTTTGCCTCTGATAGACGGGTGTCGGATTTGGGTGCCTTGTCTTGTAGGTCACCTTATCTGATTTTTCACCGTGACCGGGCGGTTCTTAGAACACCTCCCGGGTATTTACCGAAGGTGGTGTTTTCTTTCCACCTTAATCAGGAGATCGTGGTTCCGGCCTTTGCCTCTCCTGACTAGTTTTCCAAAGAGAGGTCTTTTGGAAGTGGTACAGGCTCTCTGTATCTACGTGAAGAGAACTGCCTCCATCAGGAAATCGGATTCTCTCTTTGTTCTGTTTGGTTTTCACAAATGTGGCTGCCCTGCTCACAAGCAGACCCTGGCTGGATGGATTAGAATGGTGATTGCACATGCTTATGTACAGGCTCCTGCTAACATAAAGGCCCATTCTACTCGGTCGGTTGGACCTTCTTGGGCGGTGCGTCCCCTTGAACAATTGTGCAAGGCGGCTACGTGGTCCTCAGTGAACATGTCCATAAGGTTCTATGCCTTCGATACTTCCACCTTCCAGGATGCTTCCTTTGGGCGCTGGGTTCTTGTGCCTGATACAGTGCATTTCCTCCCATAAGGAACTGCTTTAGGACATCCCCAATGTAATTCCCTGTGGAGCCCAGTGGACCCCGCAGCAGAAAACAAGATTTATGGTAAGAACTTACCATTGTTAAATCTCTTTCTGCGAGGTACACTGGGCTCCACAGGGCGCCCACCCTGATGCACTTAGCTTCTTTGGGTTGGTATGGCATTAGCCGCTGACACTTTCTCCTGTTGTGAGAATGTGGTGTATTTTGCTGCCAGGATCGGTATGCTGACCTCTGGGATCCCAAACGCCAGTCTCCCAGACCCACCCCGTGTTGCATAATATGTAAGGGGAACAACTATTGTGTGGTATAATGTGTAAGGGGCACTACTTCTGTGTGGCATAATGTGTAAGGGGTACTACTACTGTGTGGTAGAACGTGTAAGGGGTACTACTACTGTGTGTCATAACGTGTAATGGAAACTACTAGTGTGCGTCATAGGGGCACTACTAGTATGGGTATAATGTGTATGGGACATAACAAAAATTACCATTGTTTAATCATGCCCTTTCTCTGCTGTGCCACACCTTTTTTGTGTGAGGAAGCCTTCTCTCTTTCAAATATGGGTGGGGGGGGGGGGGGGTGCAACTGTCCTTTACTTTGCCAGGGGAGCTTAGACCCCTAGATACACCCCTGGTCACAACCACCTCATTTTTTTTGCGAGGTTGTCATCAAGCTTGCGGCAGGTTTCCACCCGCTGCACAGTAAATCTGGGGTTCTATACTTCTAGACCTATTGCAATCTCGCCAGTAAACTGACTGAAAATCCCCAACAATGCAAAACTGCCATTTAGTAAATATACCCCACAGAGTCTTGCAAAACTTATTTTTTAATCAGTTTTATCAGTCCTAATCTGACTATAGTGGCATCTACAGTAATACATCGGTAGTAAACCATAATTTATTTTTTACTGGCGGATATGACATCAAAATTGCCTCAAGACTAGCATGAATGCTTTCTCTGGGAAAGGTGGATTTAGTGAAAGACAAAAATGACAGCATTTTATTAATAAAAATTATCTTAAATATGCAAAAACAATTGACCATACAGTAAGCAAAATTAAGAAAATATATGCAAAATATGCTATGACATGTCAAAATCATCCCAAATACAGTATGCAAATTGAACTAATCCTACAGTTTATCAGCTTGATTTGACTTGAAACACCTAGTTCCAAACTGATTCTTAAATATATATAACCTTCCTAAAAAAAAAAAGCATGCATTGCATAAACTTCCTACAGTATGTCTGCTGATAAAGTATTCAGTCAATGATGTGCCAACAGCTGTGTAGTAAAGCATGGCCATGTTTTGTAGCATCAGAACAGGGGTATTGCAAAGTTCTCCTTGAATACCATCACATACAGTAGTTATGTTGTAATGAATTGAATGACTCATATGTGCAATAGTTAAAAAAAATGTTTTCCTAATGTGAAAAAGCCAAATCCCACTTTGCCTTTCTGTGGTCAACATCTTATACTCATAGTTTCCATTCATTACAAATAGAGAACCAGGAATAGAAATGCTCAAAGCAGAGAGAAATGTGGCCATAAAGTGCGACACGTAGTTGGTCTGAAAACAAAAAAAGTATATATATATATATATATATATACACAATGTAAAACCCGACACTCCACCTTGAAGATAATTGGTCTTGGTGCCTTCACATGAGGAAATGCAAGCAAACAATGGTGCGGCACTCACAGACTCTTGATAAATGAATTACAGACACCAGCAGCGTGATGAACTTCAACGTTTCAATCCTATCTGGATTTTCGTCAGGAACAAGTAACAAACAACATATACAGCTTACTTTATATCCCACCCAACATTTACTGTAAACGATCCCAGGTGAATCAGCCGCAAGCTCCGGCGCGGGACGCCATCCCGGAGTACTGTCGCGGTATGAGGACGTCATCGCGCATCAGCGCGGCGCACGTCCAGTGAAACCATGGCAACCCGGCGTCTGTAAACAACAAAGCACACGGATATTCACCTCCGTGTGGCAAAGACATACATGGCCAGCATTACCTGAATAGAGCAATGCCGCAATGTTGAATCAGACACAGGGTGCCTAGGTACAAAATATTATCTTCAAATAACTGGGTGTGCCATGGGATCTTCCGTGGCCCCCAGTTATGCGAATACTATATGTTTGGTGTAGAACGTGCATTGTTTTTTGATAATCCGGCTGTGGCGGAAAAAGTATTATTCTATACTAGAGTTATCGACGATCTGCTGCTAATTTGGTCAGGTTCTGAAATAGAATTGAGATCTCTCTTATCTAATCATAATGCATCTAATTCCCCTGTTAAATTATCTTTCGAGATGAATCAGACCGAGATTAAATTTCTTGATGTAAAAATTATCAACACTAATGGGGAAATTGTTACAACCTTATTCTCCAAGGAAACAGATAGAAACACACTCCTACATTTTCAAAGTTGCCACCCACTGAGCCTAAAAATGGGGTTGCCATTTTCCCAGATGGTTAGAATTAGAAGAATTAACAGTAACATCTCTACAGCCTCTAACCAAATTGATTGGCTAATTTGTACAAAGGGGATATAATTTGGATTCCCTGCTTGAGGCTAAGAATAGAGTTATGTCCCTAAATAGACAAGATCTTTTATCGAAACAGACATCTAAAAAGTGCCCGGATAGGATACATTGGATTACTAAATTTAATACTCATTCATCTGATATTAACCGATGTTCGAAAAAATTGTGGCCCCATCATTACATCTGATAAAGATATTGGGTTATCACGGACATCATTGATGTCATGCTATTCACGCCCAAAAAATTTCAGAGATTTGTTAGTCAAAACAGATGTAACCGAAGTTGGAACTGCTAGTTGCCAAAAGAATTTTTTGGCAAAAAAAACGAATGGGTGCTTTAAATGTCCATGCACTACATGCAGTTTTTTGGTAACTGGGGATACGTTCTGTCACCCACATCTAGGTATCAAGTATAAGATCCGATACAGTGGCGTAACTACTGCCCCCGCAGTCCTCGCGGTGGCTTGGGGGCGAGGGGCTGCGGGGGGCGCCACTGATTTACAGCAGACTGACATGCGGACGAGCGTCCGCATGTCAGTCTGCTTTCTCCCTCCCTCCGCCGGTTGTTGCAGGGACACGGAGGGCACAGCCGCGCCTCCCTGTGTCCCTCCTGCTGCATCATCTCCGGCGGCCGCGGGTCTGATAGGGAGAAGTGCCGTCCGTGAGCTCTAATTGGCTCACGGACGGCACTTCCCCCTATTAGACCCGCGGCCGCCGGAGATGATGCAGCAGGAGGGACACAGGAGAGGCTGTACCCTCCGTGTCCCTCCAAAAAGCGGCGGCGGGGGGGGGGGGGGGGATGATATCTGGCACTGGGGGGAATAACTGGCAGGGGAGGGATATCTGGCACTGGGGCATTGTCTGGCACTGGGGGCATATATGGCACTGGGGGGGGGGATATCTGGCACTGGGGCATTATCTGGCACTGGGGGGGAATATCTGGCGGGGGGGGGGTGGATGTCTGGCACTGGGGGGAATAACTGGCAGGGGGGGGAATATCTGGCACTGGGGCATTATCTGGCACTGGGGGGGAATAACTGGCAGGGGGGGGGGGATATCTGGAACTGGGGCATTATCTGGCACTGGGGGCATATATGGCACTGAGGGGGAATATCTGGCAGGGGGGGGATATCTGGCACTGGGGCATTATCTGGCACTGGGGGCATATATGGCACTGGGGGGGAATATCTGGCAGGGGGGGATATCTGGCACTGGGGCATTATCTGGCACTGGGGGCATATATGGCACTGGGGGGGAAAATCTGGCACTAGGGGCATATATGGCACTGGAGGGGGGGAATATCTGGCACCGGGGGCATAAATGGCACTGGGGGGGGATATCTGGCACTGGGGGCATATATGGCACTGGGGGGGGGGCATATCTGGCACTGGGGGCATATTTGGCACTGGGGGGGAATATATGGCACTGGGGGCATATTTGGCACTGGGGGGGAATATATGGCACTGGGGGCATAGCTGGCACTGGGGGCATATGTGGCACTGGGGGGGAATATCTGGCACTGGGGGCATATGTGGCACTGGGGGGGTATATGTGTACCTGGCACATGGGGGGGGCTATATTTGGCACTGGGACATGTGAGTACCTGGCACCGTGGGGGAATATCTGGCACTGGGGACATATGTGGCACTGGGAGCACAGCCCTAGCAACGAGCATGACACACAGTGCATGAAACACCTGGCAACGAGCATGACACACAGTGCATGAAACACCTGGCAACGAGCATGACACCCAGTGCATGAAACCCCTGGCAACGAGCATGACACCCTGAGCATGAAAACCCCTGGCACCGTGCATGGAACCAAGAGCACGAAACCCCTGGCAACGAGCATGACACCCAGTGCATGAAACCCCTGACAACGAGCAGGTAATTGAAAAGTAATTAGAAGCCTTACTGTAGGACTTAATGTGTAATGGGCATTACGGTGTGTGGCATAATGTATCACGGACATTGCGGTGTGTGTCATAATGTGTCACAGGCATTACGGTGTATGGTATACTATATCGCGGGCATTGTGATATGTGGTATAATGTCTCAGGGTCATTGCAGTGTGTGGCATAATGTATCACGGACATTGCGGTGTGTGTCATAATGTGTCAGGCATTACGGTGTGTGGTATACTATATCACGGGCATTGTGGTATGTGGTATAATGTCTCAGGGTCATTGCAGTGTGGCATAATACATAACGGGCATTGCGGTGTGTGGCATAGGGTGTAACGGGCAGGGCATTGTGGTATGTGTCACAGGCATTACGGTGTATGGTATACTATATCACGGGCATTGTGGTATAATGTATCACGGACATTGCGGTGTGTGTCATAATGTGTCACAGACATTGTATGTGCTATAATGTATCAGGGGCATTGCAGTGTGTAGCATAATGTATAACGGGCATTGCGATTCCTGTCATAATGTGTCACAGGCATTACGGTGTGTGGCATAATGTGTCACAGGCATTACGGTGTGTGGCATAATGTATCGGGGGCATTACAGTGTGTGCATATTGTGTCGTGCATTATTGTGTGTGGAATAATGTCTAAGGGCCATTGCAGTATGTGGAATAATGTATACTGGGCATTACTATAAGGAGGAAAAATGACAAATAATGTAAGGGGCATGAATCAGGATTATTTTTCTTTCCTGTGGTGGCCAACGTATGGGCGTGCAGGTTGCAGAACTGGGGTATAAGGTAGTCTTTTCCTGCAATGCCACGCCCCTTTATGCGAAACCACGCCCATTCCAATGAAACCACACCCCTTATTTTGCCACGCGCGGCTTCGGCGCGCGCATATTTATCCCTTTCTTGCTCCCAATTATGTAGCATGAAGGAAGGGGGGGGGGGGGGGGCGCCGAAGAATTTTTTGGCTTGGGGGAGAAAAATTTCTAGTTACGCCACTGATCCGATACCACTTAACATGTAAAAAGCTCCTATGTTGTCTACCAGCTTATTTGTCCCTGAGGCCTCTCATATATTGGGAAGACACAGAGGAAATTCAAGGAGAGGATGGGAGCACACAGATCTTCCATACGCCTTGTCATTGCAAGTGGCACTAGTGACCAGCCGGTGGCGCGGCATTTTTTGACAGCTAAACACCCCTGCATAATCTCAGATATAGGATGATTGACCACATTCCTCCATTACGGAGAGGTGGTGATCGCAATGCCCTTTTATTAAAACGAGAAGCGGAATGGATCCATCGATTGAATGTTATCCATCCAAAGGGTCTCAATGATGCGATTTCTTTCTCCTCTTTTGTGTAAAAGTATATACAAATATGATGTCCCATTGCTGCTGTAGGCTCATTCTGGGGGTTATTAATTAATTAATTAATTAATTAATGCTTATCTATCTGTATCTAGGTTTCTTTACATACATGTTAACCATTAAGTGAATATTGCTGTGATATGGATGCCTAATATTGTCAGTTATGCACTGGTTGTTATGGGTGCATCTTGAGTTATGGCTGCATGTAGGATTATTGTTCACCTTTTTGATAGACTAATTGTATTTTCTAGTATTTTGTACCTAGGCACACTGTGTCTGATTCAACATTGCGGCATTGCTCTATTCAGGTAATGCTGGCCATGTATGTCTTTGCCACACGGAGGTGAATATCCGTGTGCTTTGTTGTTTACAGACGCCGGGTTGCCACGGTTTCACTGGACATGCGCCGCGCTGATGCGCGATGACGTCATCATACCGCGACAGTACTCCGGGATGGCATCCCGCGCCGGAGCTCGCGGCTGATTCACATGGGATCGTTTACAGTAAATGTTGGGGGAGATATAAGGTAAGCTGTATATGTTGTTTGTTACTTGTTCCTGACGAAAATCCAGATAGGATTGAAACGTTGAAGTTCATCACGCTGCTGGTGTCTGTGATTCATTTATCAAGAGTCTGTGAGTGCCGCACCATTGTTTGCTTATATATATATATATATATATATATATTAGTGATGAGCAGGTTCGGTTCCTCAAGATCCGAACCCCCCGAACTTCACTCATTTTACACGGTTCCGAGGCAGCCTCGGATCTTCTCGCCTTGCTCGGTTAACCCAAGCGCGCCCGAACGTCATCATCCCGCTGTCGGATTCTCGCGAGATTCGTATTCTATATAAGGAGCCGCGCGTCGCCGCCATTTTCACTCATGCTTTGGAGATGATAGCGAAAAGACGTGGCTGCGTTCTCTCAGTTTCTGTGTTCAGTGTGCTGCAAATATCTGTGCTCAGTGTGCTTGCAAATATCTGTGCTCCGTGTGCTGAAAATATCTACGTTCTCTGCCTGAAAAACACTCCATATCTGTGCTGCATTGTAGTATGTAGTAGGAGGACAGTGCAGAATTTTGCTGTGACCACCAGTATATATAGCAGTACGGTACAGTAGTCTATTGCTCTACCTCTGTGTCGTCAAGTATACTATCCATCCATACCTGTGCTGCATTTTAGTTGTGCGCAGTATATAGTAGGAGGACAGTTCAGAATTTTGCTGTGACCACCAGTATATATATAGCAGTACGGTACAGTAGTCCACTGCTCTACCTCTGTGTCGTCAAGTATACTATCCATCCATACCTGTGCTGCATTTTAGTTGTGCGCAGTATGTAGTAGGAGGACAGTGCAGAATTTTGCTGTGACCACCAGTATATATATAGCAGTACGGTACAGTAGTCCACTGCTCTACCTCTGTGTCGTCAAGTATACTATCCATCCATACCTGTGCTGCATTTTAGTTGTGCGCAGTATATAGTAGAAGGACAGTTCAGAATTTTGCTGTGACCACCAGTATATATATAGCAGTACAGTACAGTAGTCCACTGCTCTACCTCTGTGTCGTCAAGTATAATAATAATTCCACACATTAAAAAATGGAGAACAAAAATGTGGAGGGTAAAATAGGGAAAGATCAAGATCCACTTCCACCTCGTGCTGAAGCTGCTGCCACTAGTCATGGCCGAGACGATGAAATGCCATCAACGTCGTATGCCAAGGCCGATGCCCAATGTCATAGTAGAGAGCATGTAAAATTCAAAAAACAAAAGTTCAGTAAAATTACCCAAAAATCAAAATTGAAAGTGTCTGATGAGAAGCGTAAACTTGCCAATATGCCATTTACGACACGGAGTGGCAAGGAACGGCTGAGGCCCTGTCCTATGTTCATGGCTAGTGGTTCAGCTTCACATGAGGATGGAAGCACTTATCCTCTCGCTAGAAAAATGAAAAGACTTAAGCTGGCAAAAGCACAGCATAGAACTGTACGTTCTTCTAAATCACAAATCCCCAAGGAGAGTCCTATTGTGTCGGTTGCGATGCCTGACGTTCCCAACACTGGATGGGAAGAGATGGCGCCTTCTACCATTTGCACGCCCCCTGCAAGTGCTGGAAGGAGCACCCGCAGTCCAGTTCCTGATAGTCAAATTGAAGATGTCACTGTTGAAGTACACCAGGATGATAATATGGGTGTTGCTGGCACTGAGGAGGAAATTGACAAGGAGGATTCTGATGGTGAGGTGATTTGTTTAAGTCAGGCACCCGGGGAGACACCTGTTGTCCGTGGGACGAATATGGCCATTGACATGCCTGGTCAAATTACAAAAAAAATCACCTCTCGGTGTGGAATTATTTTAACAGAAATGCGGACAACAGGTGTCAAGCCGTGTGTTGCCTTTGTCAAGCTGTAATAATTAGGGGTAAGGACGTTAACCACCTAGGAACATCCTCCCTTATACGTCAGCTGGAGCGCATTCATCAGAAGTCATTGACAAGTTCAAAAACTTTGGGTGACAGCGGAAGCAGTCCACTGACAACTAAATCCCTTCCTCTTGTAACCAAGCTCCCGCAAACCACACCACCAACTCCCTCGGTGTCAATTTCCTCCTTAGACAGGAAAGCCAATAGTCCTGCAGGCCATGTCACTGGCAAGTCTGATGAGTCCTCTCCTGCCTGGGATTCCTCCGATGCATCCTTGAGTGTAACACCTACTGCTACTGGCGCTGCTGTTGTTGCTGCTGGGAGTCGATCGTCATCCCAGAGGGGAAGTCGGAAGACCACTTGTACTACTTCCAGTAAGCAATTGACTGTCCAACAGTCCTTTGCGAGGAAGATGAAATATCACAGCAGTCATCCTGCTGCAAAGCAGATAACTCAGGCCTTGGCAGCCTGGGTGGTGTTAAACGTGTTTCCTGTATCCACCGTTAATTCACAGGGACTTAGAGAATTTATTAAGTTAGTGTGTCCCCGGTACCAAATACCATCTAGGTTCCACTTCTCTAGGCAGGCGATACCGAGAATGTACACAGACTTTAGAAAAAGAGTCACCAGTGTCCTAAAAAATGCAGTTGTACCCAATGTCCACTTAACCACGGACATGTGGACAAGTGGAGCATGGCAGACTGAGGACTATATGACTGTGACAGCCCACTGGGTAGATGTATTGCCTCCCGCAGCAAGAACAGCAGCGGCGGTACCAGTAGCAGCATCTTGCAAACGCCAACTTGTTCCTAGGCAGGCTACGCTTTGTATCACCGCTTTCCATAAGAGGCACACAGCTGACAACCTCTTACGGAAACTGAGGAACATCATCGCAGAATGGCTTACCCCAATTGGACTCTCCTGGGGATTTGTGACATCGGACAACGCCACCAATATTGTGCGTGCATTACATGTGGGCAAATTCCAGCACGCCCCATGTTTTGCACATACTGTACATTGAATTTGGTGGTGCAGAATTATTTAAAAAACGACAGGGGCCAGCAAGAGATGCTGTCGGTGGCCCGAAGAATTGCGGGCCACTTCGGCATTCAGCCACCGTTTGCCGAAGACTGGAGCACCAGCAAACACTCCTGAATCTGCCATCATCTGAAGCAAGAGGTGGTAACGAGGTGGAATTCAACCCTCTATATGCTTCAGGGGATGGAGGAGCAGCAAAAGGCCATTCAAGCCTATACAGCTACCTACGATATAGGCAAAGGAGGGGGAATGCACCTGACTAAAGCGCAGTTGAGAATGATTTCAACGTTGTGCAAGGTTTTGCAACCCTTTGAACTTGCCATACGTGAAGTCAGTTCAGACACTGCCAGCCTGAGTCAGGTCATTCCCCTCATCAGGCTTTTGCAGAAGAAGCTGGAGACATTGAAGGAGGAGCTAAAACAGAGCGATTCCGCTAGGCATGTGGGACTTGTGGATGGAGCCCTTAATTCGCTTAACCAGGATTCACGGGTGGTCAATCTGTTGAAATCAGAGCACTACATTTTGGCCACCGTGCTCGATCCTAGATTTAAAACCTACGTTGTATCTCTCTTTCCAGCAGACAGAAGTCTGCAGAGGTTCAAAGACCTGCTGGTGAGAAAATTGTCAAGTCAAGCGGAACGTGACCCGTCAACAGCTCCTCCTTCACCTTCTCCCGCAACTGGGGCTGCGAGGAAAAGGCTAAGAATTCCGAGCCTACCCGCTGGCGGTGATGCAGGGCAGTCTGGAGCGAGTGCTGACATCTGGTCCGGACTGAAGGACCTGCCAACGATTACTGACATGTCGTTCTCTGTCACTGCATATGATTCTGTCACCATTGAAAGAATAATGGAGGATTATATGAGTGACCACATCCAAGTAGGCATGTCAGACAGTCCGTACGTATACTGGCAGGAAAAAGAGGCAATTTGGAGGCCCTTGCACAAACTGGCTTTATTTTACCTAAATTGCCCCCCCCCCCCCCCCCCTCCAGTGTGTACTCCGAAAGAGTGTTTAGTGCAGCCGCTCACCTTGTCAGCAATCGGCGTACGAGGTTACTTCCAGAAAATGTGGAGAAGATGATGTTCATCAAAATTCATTATAATCAATTCCTCCGTGGAGACATTCACCAGCAATTGCCTACAGAAAGTACACAGCGACCTGAGATGGTGGATTCCAGTGGGGACAAATTAATAATCTGTGAGGAGGGGGATGTACACAGTGAAAGGGGTGAGGAATCGGACGATGAGGAGGAGGTGGACATCTTGCCTGTGTAGAGCCAGTTTGTGCAAGTAGAGATTGATTGCTTCTTTTTTGGTGGGGACCCAAACCAACCAGTCATTTCAGTCCCAGTCATGTGGCAGACCCTGTCGCTGAAATCATGGGTTTTTTAAAGTGTGCATGTCCTGTTTATACAACATAAGGGTGGGTGGGAGGGCCCAAGGACAATTCCATCTGGCTCCTCTTTTTTCTTTCATTTAGCTTGCATCATGTGCTGTTTGGGGACTATTTTTTGAAGTGCCATCCTGCCTAACACTGCAGTGCCACTCCTAGATGGGTCAGGTGTTTATGTCGGCCACTTGGGTCGCTTAGCTTAGCCATCCAGCGACCTTGGTGCACCTCTTTTTTTCTTTGCATCATGTGCTGTTTGGGGGCTATTTTTTAAATCTGCCATCCTGTCTGACACTGCAGTGCCACTCCTAGATGGGCCAGGTGTTTGTGTCGGCCACTTGGGTCGCTTAGCTTAGTCATCCAGTGACCTCGGTGCAAATTTTAGGACTAAAAATAATATTGTGAGGTGTGAGGTGTTCAGAATAGACTGGGAATGAGTGGAAATTATGGTTATTGAGGTTAATAATACTATGGGATCAAAATGAACCCCAAATTCTATGATTTAAGCTGTTGTTGAGGTTTTTTTGTAAAAAAAACACCCAAATCCAAAACACACCCGAATCAGACAAAAAAATTTCAGGGAGGTTTTGCCAAAACACGGCCGTGGAACCAATCCAAAACCAAAACCCGAAAAATTTCCGGTGCACATCACACATATATATATATATATATACCAACACATATAAAACCACAGCACTCACCACCACAGAAGAGGGGTGCAGTGTCTGCACTCACCACTCATAGGGTGGGGTGCATGTAGCCCATGGCCACCTACTTAAAAATATACAAACAGAAAGTTCAGAACTCACCAAAGCAAGCTCACTTATTTTCACAACATCAATAAATAAATGATGGGGGTTTAGTTAGTGAATTGGCCAATGCACGGAAGCCTGCAAACCGCTCACCAAGGTACCCCATCTTCATGCAGGTCCTACACTATCACAGAGTCTCAAAAATTAAAACCTAGCAACTGTATCACACATAATATAACTGCAAACATGCCCACTTGGTTTAATGTGTCTCTGCCAGATACTTCCTGGCTTTTAAAGGTACACTAGTCACCTGACACTGGTTGATAAATTACTAAAGAATAGCTGACTCAGGTTTTAAGATAATTGGGCTTGCATAGGGGTGCATGAACAAAGCTTGTGGCAATTTCCCAAGTGCGCTAAAATAAAGCGTAATTACAATATTTCTCCCAGCGTCATTTTCATAGGTGTAGATACTGGAGAATGTTAAGATCTGGGGACCTGTAACAGACACCCCTCACCAAATAGTCACCCAAACAAGAGGCCAAAGGCCAATTAGTAAAAAAAATGTTTTAATAAGATGCATTTGAACACATGAGACTTTATACATAGTTCATCATGTAATGTTCACAGAAAATATGTCTAAAATGTTATATGGACTCTTGATACTCCCTCACCTTTTTCAAGGTGCGAGCTCGAGAGAGAGTATCGTCACAAACTAGGTTGAGAACTTCTGACTGACAAACCCAACGTGTTTTGTCTTATCGACTTCATCAGGGGTAGCAAATATAAAAAAACAGGCTTATTTGCCCTCAATGAGTTTATATATGGAAGATCATAACCTTAGCTGTAAAGATAATTACATTTCTTGTCAAGCTGATGGGGGCTTAACTGGTGGTCCCTCTTAGGAATACTGGTAGTTGATAATTGGTGTTCTAACAAACTACCAAAAAGTATAAAGCTGGTTTGACACTCATAAAGATGCAAGTAATGTCACTTTGTCAATAAATCTCACAGAATGGATCTCCTGGAAGAATTTTGGCTGTGTGTGGAAGTGGCAGAATGAATATATCCGGTGTAGTGGGCGGCACTCGCTGGTCCCATGAAGAAGTCTGAGAGACGAAACGCATTGGGCCTTTCCCTAGAGACCTCCTGCTGAATCAGTTAAGATTCTTAAGCTTTATTTTATCTATTTGGAGCTGTGTACTTTGCAATTTGCACTTTAAACAGAATTCCCCTATATTGGGAATTACAGTGTCAGGCACATTGATTTTTATAGTATTTTTATTCATATATATTTTTTAAAAACTTTTCTTGTCTTTTTTTTATAGCATTGTAAAATAAAATATTTTTATTCAAGCGTATATACACTTTAGTGTGTCGATAAATTTGGTAGAATTTCTCAGTACCACACCGTTGGTCGCTAGATCCCCTATTCAGTATTTATATATATATATATATATATATATATATATATAAAAACTATATATATGTATATATATATATATATATACACACACACACACACACACACACACACACACACACAGAGTGCATCTGGAAAGTATTCACAGCGCTTAACTATTTCCACATTTTGTTATGTTACAGCCTTATTCCAATATGGAATAAATTCATTTTTCCCCCTCAAAATTCTACACACAAAGGCCCTCATTCCGAGTTGTTCGCTTGTTGCCGAGTTTCGCTATATTGCGATTAGTCGCTTTCTGCGCATGCGCAAGGTTTGCAGAGCGCATGCACTTAGTTATTTTACACAAAAGTTAGGTATTTTACTCACAGCATAACGAGGATTTTTCATCGTTCTGGTGATCAGAGTGTGATTGACAGGAAGTGGGTGTTTCTGGGCAGAAACTGGCCGTTTTATGGGTGTGTGCGGAAAAACGCAGGCGTTTCTGGGAAAAACGCAGGAGTTGCTGGAGAAACGGGGGAGTGTCTGGGCAAACGCTGGGTGTGTTTGTGACGTCAAACCAGGAACGAAACTGACTGAACTGATCGCAGTGGCAGAGTAAGTCCCGAGCTACTCAGAAACTGCAAAGAAATTTCTATTTGCAATTATGCGAATCTTTCGTTCGCAATTCTGCACAGCTAAGATTCACTCCCAGTAGGCGGCGGCTTAGCGTGTGCAATGCTGCTAAAATCAGCTAGCGAGCGAACAACTCGGAATGAGGGCCAATATCCCATAATGACAACGTGAATTTTTTTTTATATATTTTTGCAAATTTAGAAAAAAACAAAAAAACAAGAAATCACATGTACAGCCTTTGCCATGAAGCTCAAAATTGAGCTCAGGTACATCCTGTTTCCACTGATCAGTGCCGTAACTAGACATTTTAGCGCTGTGTGCAAGAAACCGCATCAGTGCCCCCACCCCCCTCCCCCGGTTATGTTTTGAAATTAATGCTACCTCTCCCCCCCCACCCCCCTTCCTCCCATTAATCACACACCACTAGTTATACAGGTGCCCTCTGACAGTAAGACAATTGGTCCCCCTCCCTCCATTAGTCACATTACATCACACGGTAGCGTCCGTTAGTCACATTACACCACACGGTAGTGCCCATTAGTCACATAACACCACACGGTTGTGTCAGCCAGTCACATTACACAGTACAGTAGTGTCCGTCAGTCACATTAAAGAATACAGTAGTGCCCGTCAGTTACATTACACCGCACAGTAGTGTCAGTCAGTCACATTAAACAGTACAGTAGTGCCAGTCAGTCATATTACACCACACAGTAGCACCCCTCAGTCACATTACACCACACAGTAGCGTCTGTCAGTTACATTACACCATACAGTAGCGCCCGTCAGTCACATTACACCGCACAGTAGCATCCGTCAGTCACATGACACTGCACAGTAGCATCCGTCAGTCACATTACACCGCACAGTAGCATCCGTCAGTCACATTACACCACACATTAGCGTCAGTCAGTCACATTACACAGCACGGTACCGCTCATTAGTCACATTACACAGCACGGTACCGCTCATTAGTCACATTACACAGCACGGTACCGCCCATTAGTCACATTACACAGCACGGTAGCATCTGTTAGTCACATAACACCGCACGGTAGTATCCGTCAGTCACATTACACCGCATGGTTGCGTCTGCCAGTCACATTACACAGCACGGTAGCATCCGTTAGTCACATTACACCGCACAGTAGCATCTGTCAGTCACATTACACCGAATGGTAGCATCTACCAGTCCCATTACACAGCACGGTAGCGGCCCTTAGTCACATTGCACCGCATGGTAGCATCCGTCAGTCACTTTACACAGAACGGTAGCGTCCGCCAGTCACATTACACCACACATTAGTGCTCATTAGTCACATTACACAGCACGGTAGCATCTATTAGTCACATTACACCGCACGGTAGCGTCCATCAGTCACTCTACACAGCATGGTTGTGTCAGTCACCAGGGCCGTAACTAGGGGGGGGGGGGGGGGCTAAGGGGGCACGTGACCCGGGCGCCGGATGTTAGGGGGCGCTGACAGCGCCATCCAGCAAGGGTTTGTTGCTGCTATGTGGCCTGGGCAGTCACAGGGACCTGCCGTTCCAACTGCACCTTCCCCGCTCCCACCATATCCTGAGCCCTCAGAGAGAACACAGGGAGGACAGAGAGAACCTTCCTCCCGCCCCGCAGGAAGAGGGGGTTCCTATCAATTAGCGCTGCCGCGGCACTGCATGAGTACTCAAAGAGGTGTGGATGCACTGATTAAACATGGCTGGGGAGAGAGCAGGACGCGCTACCACAGGAAAGAGAGCACAATGTCAGCCTGTCAGGAGTATAGAGAACAGAGACGTACACCACAGCTCGACCCTGCCCCTTGATTCTCGACCTTCTGTGCAGAGGTGATTGTGCGGGAGTGCTGTAAGCCTGGCGTGTGCAGTGAGTGCTGTGCTACTGAAAAGTTAGATTAGCAGGTTTTTTTTGGATGGGTCTGTCCTATACATTGTGTGTTTTTCATTTGTATTTACAGGTCTCTCTATATATTGTTTACTTGAATGAATGAATGAATGAATATATATATATATATATATATATATAGTAAATCAGGGTGCACTCTGGTCAATGCTCACTCTCAAATTAAATTGTTCATTTTGCAACGTTTCCCATCTTTATTGATGCTATTTTCAAACAGTATACATCACATGGAAAAAGCGCCAATAAAGACGCTGAAACATTGCAAAATGAGCAATTTCATTTGTGAGTGATCATTGACCGGAATGCCGCCTGATTTACCTTTTGTATTGGGGTACATGCTGTGGTGCTCCAGACGAGTGCCGGTTATTTGATATATATGGATGGATGGATGGATATATATATATATATATATATATATATATATATATGTACTGTATGTATGTGTCATTTCCATTATGTATCGTATCATGTCATGTTTTGTCTGATTTAAGATCCAATGGCAGCTGTCATGTAGCTTTGTCAGAGATGTTCTGGATTGCTGGATCCGAATACAGATTGCTGTGCTGTGAATATTATCATAAACCAGTCCTTTTCAATGGCTTTGAGCAGAGACGTAACTAGGGTTTTTGGAGCCCAGGGCAAAATGTAAAATGGCGCCCACCCCCAAGAAAAAAAAAAGATAGCAAAAGAAGCATGTGCGCGTGCCGAGAAAAATGGGCGTGGCCACACTCCAGAAGGGGTGTGGCCACGCTCCGGAAGGGGTGTGGCCACTGAAAATGGCCCACAGTGCCAGTTACATTGCCCCCCAGTGCCAGATACAATGCCCCACAGTGCCGGATACATGCCCCACAGTGCCAGTTACATTGCCCCACAGTGCCGGATACATGCCCCACAGTGCCAATTGCATTGCCCCACAGTGCCAGATACAATGCCCCACAGTGCCAGATACAATGCCCCACAGTGCCAGATACAATGCCCCACAGTGCCAGATACAATGCCCCACAGTGCCGGATACATGCCCCACAGTGCCAGTTACATTACCACACAGTGCCGGATACATGCCCCACAGTGCCAATTGCATTGCCCCCCAGTGCCAGATACAATGCCCCACAGTGCCGGATACATGCCCCACAGTGCCAGTTACATTGCCCCACAGTGCCAGTTACATTGCCCCACAGTGCCAGATACAATGCCCACAGTGCCAGTTACATTGTCCCACAGTGCCAGATACAATGCCCCACAGTGCCAGATACAATGCCCCACAGTGCCAGATACAATGCCCCACAGTGCCAGATACAATGCCCCACAGTGCCGGATACATGCCCCACAGTGCCAGTTACATTACCACACAGTGCCGGATACATGCCCCACAGTGCCAATTGCATTGCCCCCCAGTGCCAGATACAATGCCCCACAGTGCCGGATACATGCCCCACAGTGCCAGTTACATTGCCCCACAGTGCCAGATACAATGCCCCACAGTGCCAGATACATGCCCCACAGTGCCAGTTACATTGTCCCACAGTGCCAGATACAATGCCCCACAGTGCCAGATACAATGCCCCACAGTGCCAGATACATGCCCCACAGTGCCAGTTACATTGTCCCACAGTGCCGGATACATGCCCCACAGTGCCAGTTACATTCCCCACAGTGCCGGATACATGCCCCACAGTGCCAATTGCATTGCCCCCCAGTGCCAGATACAATGCCCCACAGTGCCAGATACAATGCCCCACAGTGCCAGATACATGCCCCACAGTGCCAGATACATTGTCCCACAGTGCCAGATACAATGCCCCACAGTGCCAGATACAATGCCCCACAGTGCCAGATACAATGCCCCACAGTGCCGGATACATGCCCCACAGTGCCAGTTACATTACCACACAGTGCCGGATACATGCCCCACAGTGCCAATTGCATTGCCCCCCAGTGCCAGATACAATGCCCCACAGTGCCGGATACATGCCCCACAGTGCCAGTTACATTGCCCCACAGTGCCAGATACAATGCCCCACAGTGCCAGATACATGCCCCACAGTGCCAGTTACATTGTCCCACAGTGCCAGATACAATGCCCCACAGTGCCAGATACAATGCCCCACAGTGCCAGATACATGCCCCACAGTGCCAGTTACATTGTCCCACAGTGCCAGATACAATGCCCCACAGTGCCAGATACAATACCCCACAGTGCCAGTTACATTGTCCCACAGTGCCAGATACAATGCCCCACTGTGCCTGTTACATACCTCACTGTGCCAGATACATGCCCCACACTGTGCCTGATACATGCCCCACTGTGCCAGTTACATGCCCCACTGTGCCAGATACAATGCCCCACAGTGCCATATACAATGCCCCACAGTGCCAGATACAATGCCCCACAGTGCCAGTTACATTGTCCCACAGTGCCAGATACAATGCCCCACTGTGCCAGTTACATACCTCACTGTGCCAGATACATGCCCCACACTGTGCCTGATACATGCCCCACTGTGCCAGATACAATGCCCCACAGTGCCAGATACATGCCCCACAGTGCCAGTTACATTTTCCCACAGTGCCAGATACAATGCCCCACTGTGCCTGATACATGCCCCACTGTGCCAGTTACATGCCCCACTGTGCCAGTTACATGCCCCACTGTGCTCTCCCCCCCCCCCGGTCACTTACCGAGTCACCGGCATGTTCTATGTGAGGGGAGGAGAGCGCCTCTCCTTCCCCTCACCGCTCCAGGACAGGTCTCCGGCGGCTGTGTGGCGCCGGTTCGCTAGCCAATCAGAGCTCGCGGACCGGCAGCCAATCAGGAGCCGGTCCGCAAGTTCTGATTGGCTAATGCCGCCGGAGGCCGGACACAGCAGCGCTGCTATGGCTTTCAGCGGCGGTGAGGGGAGGGAGAGACGGTGCGCTCTCCTCCCCTCATATTTCGGCTTTCGGCGTGACGGGGGCGAGTGGGGCATGATGCCTGGCCGCCGGCGGCGCCCCCTTCTCCTGGGCCTGCCAAGGCGCCCAGGGCACGTGCCCCACTCACCCTACCCTAGATACGCCTCTGGCTTTGAGGTTTATGTAATTATTAGTTTTAGTAATAAAGGTGGTCATTCCGAGTTGTTCGCTCGGTATTTTTCTTCGCATCGCAGCGATTTTCCGCTAATTGCGCATGCGCAATGTTCGCACTGCGACTGCGCCAAGTAAATTTGCTAAGAAGTTTGGTATTTTACTCACGGCATTACGAGGTTTTTTCTTCGTTCTGGTGATCGTTGTGTGACTGACAGGAAGTGGGTGTTTCTGGGCGGAAACTGGCCGTTTTATGGGAGTGTGTGAAAAAACGTTACAGTTTCTGGGGAAAAAGCGGGAGTGGCTGGAGAAACGGGGGAGTGTCTGGTCGAACGCTGGGTGTGTTTGTGACATCAAACCAGGAACGAAACTGACTGAACTGATCGCAGTGGCAGAGTAAGTCCCGAGCTACTCAGAAACTGCAAAGAAATTTCTATTCGCAATTTTGAGAATCTTTCGTTCGCAATTTTGCTAAGCTAAGATTCACTCCCAGTAGGCGGCAGCTTAGCATGTGCAATGCTGCTAAAAGCAGCTTGCGAGCGAACAACTCGGAATGAGGGCCGAAATTCATTACACTACACTGACCTTTTTGCGCTCTCTCTCTCTCTTTTTGTTTTTTATTCCATTATTGTGTGATAAGGGTTGGCTATCCCCTTTTTCTGAGAGGGCAGTCTGAGCTCCAATACTTCAGGATTATTTTAGATGCCTCTCTCCATTCTATTTTCGCTAGTGAAAAGTGAGACTGTTTTTAGACTTAAGAGTCAGGTGGATAAGTCTAGGTGGTCTGGGCTACTACTTAATGACAGGGAGGTGAGTGCAGGGTTCTGGCGCCATTTCTACCTTTGAGCTTTTTTGCAGAGACCCAATGCTAGCCCCTATGCTAGCAATCCTGATACAAAATGGGGTGAGGGGGGCGCCAAATTCCTGCCTTGCCCCGGGTGACATAAATCCTAGTTTCGGCCCTGCAGTCACATTACGTTGCACAGTAGTGTCAGTCACATTACTCCGCACGGTAGTGTCTGTCAGTCACATTACACCACACGGTAGCATCCGTTCACTCACATTATGCTGCACGATAGTGTCAGTCAGTCACGTTATGCCGCACGGCAGTGTCAGTCAGTCACATTACACAGCACGGTAGTGTTAGTCAGTCACATTACACAGCACGGTAGTGTCCGTCAGTCACATTACGCCGCACAGTAGTGTCAGTCAGTCACATTACGCCGCACAGTAGTATCCATCAGTCACATTACGCCACGCGGTTGTTATAATCCTGAGCATATTACTCATGTTTTGTTAGTTATTGTTATGATTTACCTTTGCTTCAGTTTGTGGAACTACAGGTCACAGCTAGCTCCTGCATAGTTGTCTCCCAGTGCCTCAGCTCCTACACTCAGCAACTGACTCCACAGGTGTATGGATTCTGTAATTACAGCTGGTTACCTGAAACCTACTATTCAGCTTGTCAGCCTGCTCAGTCTGCACTGCAGCTACATGTTATATCAATTACTGGGGGCCTCTCTGGTGCTCACTAGAGATGTGCACCGGAAATTTTTCGGGTTTTGTGTTTTGGTTTTGGGTTCGGTTCCGTGGCCGTGTTTTGGGTTCGAACGCGTTTTGGCAAAACCTCACCGAATTTTTTTTGTCGGATTCGGGTGTGTTTTGGATTCGGGTGTTTTTTTCAAAAAACCCTAAAAAAACAGCTTAAATCATAGAATTTGGGGGTCATTTTGATCCCAAAGTATTATTAACCTCAATAACCATAATTTCCACTCATTTTCAGTCTGTTCTGAACACCTCACACCTCACAATATTATTTTTAGTCCTAAAATTTGCACCGAGGTCGCTGGATGACTAAGCTCAGCGACCCAAGTGGCCGACACAAACACCTGGCCCATCTAGGAGTGGCACTGCAGTGTCACGCAGGATGGCCCTTCCAAAAAACACTCCCCAAACAGCACATGACGCAAAGAAAAAAAGAGGCGCAATGAGGTAGCTGTGTGAGTAAGCTAAGCGACCCTAGTGGCCGACACAAACACCTGGCCCATCTAGGAGTGGCACTGCAGTGTTAGGCCGGATGGCCCTTCCAAAAAATACTCCCCAAACAGCACATGACGCAAAGAAGAAAAAAAAGAGGCGCAATGAGGTAGCTGTGTGACTAAGATAAGTGACCCTAGTGGCCGACACAAACACCTGGCCCATCTAGGAGTGGCACTGCAGTGTCACGCAGGATGGCCCTTCCAAAAAACACTCCCCAAACAGCACATGACGCAAAGAAAAAAAGAGGCGCAATGAGGTAGCTGTGTGAGTAAGCTAAGCGACCCTAGTGGCCGACACAAACACCTGGCCCATCTAGGAGTGGCACTGCAGTGTCAGGCCGGATGGCCCTTCCAAAAAATACTCCCCAAACAGCACATGACGCAAAGAAGAAAAAAAAGAGGCGCAATGAGGTAGCTGTGTGACTAAGTTAAGTGACCCTAGTGGCCGACACAAACACCTGGCCCATCTAGGAGTGGCACTGCAGTGTCACGCAGGATGGCCCTTCCAAAAAATACTCCCCAAACAGCACATGACGCAAAGAAGAAAAAAAAGAGGCGCAATGAGGTAGCTGTGTGACTAAGATAAGTGACCCTAGTGGCCGACACAAACACCTGGCCCATCTAGGAGTGGCACTGCAGTGTCACGCAGGATGGCCCTTCCAAAAAATACTCCCCAAACAGCACATGACGCAAAGAAGAAAAAAAAGAGGCGCAATGAGGTAGCTGTGTGACTAAGATAAGCGACCCTAGTGGCCGACACAAACACCTGGCCCATCTAGGAGTGGCACTGCAGTGTCACGCAGGATGGCCCTTCCAAAAAACCCTCCCCAAACAGCACATGACGCAAAGAAAAAAAGAGGCGCAATGAGGTAAAATGAAAGAAAAAAGAGGTGCAAGATGGAATTGTCCTTGGGCCCTCCCACCCACCCTTATGTTGTATAAACAGGACATGCACACTTTAACCAACCCATCATTTCAGTGACAGGGTCTGCCACACGACTGTGACTGAAATGACGGGTTGGTTTGGACCCCCACCAAAAAAGAAGCAATTAATCTCTCCTTGCACAAGCTGGCTCTACAGAGGCAAGATGTCCACCTCATCATCATCCTCCGATTCATCACTGTGTACATCCCCCTCCTCACAGATTATCAATTCGTCCCCACTGGAATCCACCATCACAGCTCCCTGTGTACTTTGTGGAGGCAATTGCTGCTGGTGAATGTCTCCATGGAGGAATTGATTATAATTCATTTTAATGAACATCATCTTCTCCACATTTTCTGGAAGTAACCTCGTACGCCGATTGCTGACAAGGTGAGCGGCGGCACTAAACACTCTTTCGGAGTACACACTTGTGGGAGGGCAACTTAGGTAGAATAAAGCCAGTTTGTGCAAGGGCCTCCAAATTGCCTCTTTTTCCTGCCAGTATACGTACGGACTGTCTGACGTGCCAACTTGGATGCGGTCACTCATATAATCCTCCACCATTCTTTCAATGGTGAGAGAATCATATGCAGTGACAGTAGACGACATGTCCGTAATCGTTGGCAGGTCCTTCAGTCCGGACCAGATGTCAGCATCAGCAGTCGCTCCAGACTGCCCTGCATCACCGCCAGCGGGTGGGCTCGGAATTCTGAGCCTTTTCCTCGCACCCCCAGTTGCGGGAGAATGTGAAGGAGGAGATGTTGACAGGTCGCGTTCCGCTTGACTTGACAATTTTCTCACCAGCAGTTCTTTGAACCCCTGCAGACTTGTGTCTGCCGGAAAGAGAGATCCAAGGTAGGTTTTAAATCTAGGATCGAGCACGGTGGCCAAAATGTAGTGCTCTGATTTCAACAGATTGACCACCAGTGAATCCTTGTTAAGCGAATTAAGGGCTCCATCCACAAGTCCCACATGCCTAGCGGAATCGCTCAGTGTTAGCTCCTCCTTCAATGTCTCCAGCTTCTTCTGCAAAAGCCTGATGAGGGGAATGACCTGACTCAGGCTGGCAGTGTCTGAACTGACTTCACGTGTGGCAAGTTCAAAAGGTTGCAGAACCTTGCACAACGTTGAAATCATTCTCCACTGCGCTTGAGACAGGTGCATTCCACCTCCTATATCGTGGTCAGTTGTATAGGCTTGAATGGCCTTTTGCTGCTCCTCCAACCTCTGAAGCATATAGAGGGTTGAATTCCACCTCGTTACCACTTCTTGCTTCAGATGATGGCAGTGCAGGTTCAGGCGTTTTTGGTGTTGCTCCAGTCTTCTGTACGTGGTGCCTGTACGCCGAAAGTGTCCCGCAATTCTTCTGGCCACCGACAGCATCTCTTGCACGCTCCTGTCGTTTTATAAATAATTCTGCACCACCAAATTCAAGGTATGTGCAAAACATGGGACGTGCTGGAATTTGCCCATATTTAATGCACACACAATATTGCTGGCGTTGTCCGATGCCACAAATCCACAGGAGAGTCCAATTGGGGTAAGCCATTCTGCGATGATCTTCCTCAAAAGAGGTTTTCAGCTGTGTGCGTATTCTGGAAAGCGGTGATACAAAGCGTAGCCTGCCTAGGAAAGAGTTGGCGTTTGCGAGATGCTGCTACTGGTGCCGCCGCTGCTGTTCTTGCGGCGGGAGTCTTTTTCTGAGGTCTGTGTACATTTTCGGTATCGCCTGCCTAGAAAAATGGAACCTAGATGGTATTTGGTACCGGGGACACAGTACCTCAATCAAGTCTATAGTTGGCTCTGCAGTAATGATGGATACCGGAACCACGTTTCTCACCGCCCAGGATGCCAAGGCCTCAGTTATCCGCTTTGCAGCAGGATGACTGCTGTGATATTTCATCTTCCTCGCAAAGGACTGTTGGACAGTCAATTGCTTAGTGGAAGTAGTAAAAGTCGTCTTACGACTTCCCCTCTGGGATGACCATCGACTCCCAGCAGCAACAACTGCAGCGCCAGCAGCAGTAGGCGTTACACGCAAGGATGCATCGGAGGAATCCCAGGCAGGAGAGGACTCGTCAGAATTGCCAGTGACATGGCCTGCAGGACTATTGGCATTCCTGGGGAAGGAGGAAATTGACACTGAGGGAGTTGGTGGGGTGGTTTGCGTGAGCTTGGTTACAAGAGGAAGGGATTTACTGGTCAGTGGACTGCTTCCGCTGTCGCCCAAAGTTTTTGAACTTGTCACTGACTTATGATGAATGCGCTGCAGGTGACGTATAAGGGAGGATGTTCTGAGGTGGTTAACATCCTTACCCCTACTTATTACAGCTTGACAAAGGCAACACAAGGCTTGACAAATGTTGTCCGCATTTCTGTTGAAATACTTCCACACCGAAGAGCTGATTTTTTTGGTATTTTCACCAGGCATGTCAATGGCCATATTCCTCCCACGGACAACAGGTGTCTCCCCGGGTGCCTGACTTAAACAAACCACCTCACCATCAGAATCCTCCTTGTCAATTTCCTCCCCAGCGCCAGCAACACCCATATCCTCCTCATCCTGGTGTACTTCAACACTGACATCTTCAATCTGACTATCAGGAACTGGACTGCGGGTGCTCCTTCCAGCACTTGCAGGGGGCGTGCAAATGGTGGAAGGCGCATGCTCTTCACGTCCAGTGTTGGGAAGGTCAGGCATCGCAACCGACACAATTGGACTCTCCTTGTGGATTTGTGATTTCGAAGAACGCAAAGTTCTTTGCTGTGCTTTTGCCAGCTTAAGTCTTTTCATTTTTCTAGTGAGAGGCTGAGTGCTTCCATCCTCATGTGAAGCTGAACCACTAGCCATGAACATAGGCCAGGGCCTCAGCCGTTCCTTGCCACTCCGTGTGGTAAATGGCATATTGGCAAGTTTACGCTTCTCCTCCGACGATTTTATTTTAGATTTTTGAGTCCTTTTTTTACTGATATTTTGTGTTTTGGATTTTACATGCTCTGTACTATGACATTGGGCATCGGCCTTGGCAGACGACGTTGATGGAATTTCATTGTCTCGGCCATGACTAGTGGCAGCAGCTTCAGCACGAGGTGGAAGTGGATCTTGATCTTTCCCTATTTTTGGAACCTCAACATTTTTGTTCTCCATATTTTAATAGGCACAACTAAAAGGCACCTCAGGTAAACAATGGAGATGGATGGATACTAGTATACTTATGGATGATGAGTGACTGACGACACAGAGGTAGCTACAGCCATGGACTACCGTACTGCATCTGCTAGTATAGAGATGATAATGATATAAAAAATATATATATATCACTACTGCAGGTATATATAATATAATGACGGACCTGCTGGACACTGTCAGCAGACTCCTAAACTACTAGTATGAAGAAGATAGAAAAAAAAACCCCACCACAGGTAGGTATACAATTATGGACGAGCACTGACGACACAGAGGTAGCTACAGCCGTGGACTACCGTACTGCGTCTGCTAGTATAGAGATGATAATGATATAAAAAAATATATATATCACTACTGCAGGTATATATAATATAATGACGGACCTGCTGGACACTGTCAGCAAACTCCTAAACTACTAGTATGAAGAAGATAGAAAAAAAAAACCCACCACAGGTAGGTATACAATTATGGACGAGCACTGACGACACAGAGGTAGCTACAGACGTGGACTACCGTACTGCGTCTGCTAGTATAGAGATGATAATGATATAAAAAATATATATATATCACTACTGCAGGTATATATAATATAATGACGGACCTGCTGGACACTGTCAGCAGACTCCTAAACTACTAGTATGAAGAAGATAGAAAAAAAAACCCCACCACAGGTAGGTATACAATTATGGACGAGCACTGACGACACAGAGGTAGCTACAGCCGTGGACTACCGTACTGCGTCTGCTAGTATAGAGATGATAATGATATAAAAAAAATATATATATCACTACTGCAGGTATATATAATATAATGACGGACCTGCTGGACACTGTCAGCAGACTCCTAAACTACTAGTATGAAGAAGATAGAAAAAAAAACCCCACCACAGGTAGGTATACAATTATGGACGAGCACTGATGACACAGAGGTAGCTACAGCCATGGACTACCGTACTGCGTCTGCTAGTATAGAGATGATAATGATATAAAAAAATATATATATCACTACTGCAGGTATATATAATATAATGACGGACCTGCTGGACACTGTCAGCAGACTCCTAAACTACTAGTATGAAGAAGATAGAAAAAAAAACCCCACCACAGGTAGGTATACAATTATGGACGAGCACTGACGACACAGAGGTAGCCACAGCCGTGGACTACCGTACTGCGTCTGCTAATATAGAGATGATAAAGATGATAGAGATGAACAAAAAAAATATAACACTACTGCAGGTAAATATTTATATAATATAATGAATGACGGACCTGCTGGACACTGTCAGCAGAATGCGTTTATAGAATAAAAAAAAAAAACACCACAGGAGTGTTTGTTTAACTTTTTCAGGCAGACAATATACTGGTGGTCACTGGTCAGTCACACTGGCAGCAAAAGTGTGCACTGTACTCCTGCTATTAACTGCACCCCAGTCTCCCCCACAATTCAGCTGTGTGAGCAGTGAGCACTCAGCACAGTCAGATATACATAGATGATATGATCATGCAGCACACTGAGGCTGAGCACAGATATGGTATGTGACTGTGTATCGTTTTTTTTCAGGCAGAGAACGGATTATAAATAAAACTGGTGGTCACTGGTCACTATCAGCAAAACTCTGCACTGTACTGAGTACTCCTAATGCTCCCCAAGTAGTAAATCAAGTGTCTCTCTAATCTATTCTACACGGAGAGGACGCCAACCACGTCCTCTCCCTATCAATCTCAATGCACGTGTGAAAATGGCGGCGACGCGCGGCTCCTTATATAGAATCCGAGTCTCGTGATAGAATCCGAGCCTCGCGAGAATCCGACAGCGGGATGATGACGTTCGGGCGCGCTCGGGTTAACCGAGCAAGGCGGGAAGATCCGAGTCTGCCTCGGACCCGTGTAAAAAGGCTGACGTTCGGGGGGGTTCGGATTTCGAGGAACCGAACCCGCTCATCTCTAGTGCTCACAGCTGATTGGTCCAGCCTGTTCTTTTAAGCCTCTCAATCCCAAGAGGCTTTGCCAGTTATAGCTACTCCATACGGTGTTCTGCTCTCTGGTTCCTCTCTGGTGTCAGTTCATCTGTCCAGTGGGTATTGCGTTGTTCCTGCATTGAATTCCAGCTTCACCATCTTGCTGACGACCTTAGTCTTTCGACTGCCATTACCCTGTCTCCAAGTGTCTGCACCCCAGTCCGTCCATGTGCCGCTACCTCCTGTGTCTCTCCTAGAGTTCCTGCTGCTGTTCCATCTCCACGGCCCTAGTGTACCATCTGGCCGTGTGCACCCTGCAATCTTCTACAGTTCCTGTTTGTTCCTGCGTATCCCTGCGGTTTGTCATATACAACACCTCTACCATAAATCTAGTCCAGTTCAGGTATCAAGTGACCCAGACAGGGGTCTGCGACCTGCACGTTGGGAGCTGCGAAACCCATATCCCCTTGCAGGGTTCCCTGGTGAAAACCTCCCGGCGTGTTAGACTCCGCGCCTCTGTTCTGGGTAACGTCAACCACTTGGTACCTGATCCCCAAATTCCGGATTCTGCACCAGTTCCTGACATTATAACTGGCCCACCACTTCCTGGGCATGGACCCGTCACAGCAAAATCCGTCTCAAATCTTGGCTGGTCAAATACAAAATTTGACGCAGCAACTGCAAGATCTAAAGCTCCGAGTTTCCACCCAGGAAGAAACTAGCAGGTCATTGGTAGCAACAAGGGCTCCTGGACCTGAACCAAAGCTGCATCTTCCTGATCGGTTCACAGGTGACCGGAAACAGTTCCAGAATTTTCGTGATAGCTGCAAGCTATATTTCAGACTCCGGCCATTATCATCTGGTTCTGAGCCTCAGCGAGTAGGTGTCATCATCCCGCCTTGCACACAGTGGATGCCTTTTTCAGCGCCCTAGGAATTCTTTATGATGATCCGGACCGAGCAGCTTCTGCAGACGCTCACTTATGAGCCCTGAGACAAGGGAAAAACATGGCTGAGGTATACTGCACTGAGTTTCGCAGATGGGCAGGTGATAGTGGTTGGAATGACCCAGCCCTCCGAAGTCAGTTCCGCTTAGGACTCACTGAGCAAATTAAAAACTACCTTGTCCAGTATCCTACTCCATAAACCCTGGACCAGCTCATGCAGTTAGCAATTCGGGTAGATCATCGGATCAGGGGACGGAGGATGGAGAAAGGAGGAGGGTCACCATCTCGCTCAGCAGTAGTCTTGGAAGAAGCCGAAGACTCCAGTAAACCCATGCAGATTGGGGCCTTTCGTCTTTCTGCTCAGGAAAAATCCCGTAGGCGATCGATGGGCCTATGCTTATATTGTGGAGCAAAGGGTCATTTTGCTAATGTTTGCACCCTGAAGTTGGGAAAAGACAAGACCCAGGGGTAAAAGGGGAGTTACTCCTGGGTCTGGGTGGAATCTCTCCTAAAAATTCAGTCTTGCTTCCAGTTCAAATTAGTCTACCTACTCAGCAAGTTGCAGTCAAGGCTTTCGTTGATTGTGGTGCAGCTGCCAACTTTATGGATATCTCTTTCGCCCGGTCCTGGAACATTCCTATACTAAGAATGAAGCCTCCTGTGACTATTTGTGGCCTTGATGGTAACCCCCTCCTCAGTGGGCAAGTGTCTCAGCAAACTCCTCCTGTTCATTTAACTACCGGTCTTCTGCATTCGGAGAAGATTAGTTTCCTCCTGGTCAATTGCCCCATGGCTTCCATGGTCCTAGGGCTTCCATGGTTGAAATCCCATAATCCATCCATCTGCTGGAAGACAGGAGAACTCTTACAGTGGGGAACAGAATGTACGGGCAGGTGTCTGTCCTTGCCAGTGCGATGATCTCAAGTTATACCAGAATTGCTACCGACTTCATATCATTCCTTTGCAGATGTCTTCTCCAAGAAAGAGGCAGATACTCTTCCCCCACATCGACCTTATGACTGTGCCATCAGTCTGGTATCTGAAGATAAATTACCTAAGGGTAGATTATATGCTCTTTCTTTGCCAGAAACCAAAGCTATGGAGGACTATATTCAGGAGAACCTAAGCAAAGGGTTTATTCGTCCCTCAAAATCACCGGTAGGAGCAGGATTCTTCTTTGTGGCAAAAAAGGACAGCTCCTTACGTCCATGCATTGATTATAGAGGACTCAACAAAATCACTGTTAAGAACTGTTATCCTTTGCCTTTAATTTCTGTGTTGTTTGATCAACTCCGGATGGCGGAAATCTTCTCTAAAATTGATTTTTCGGGGTGCATATAACCTCATACGAATTAAGGCTGGTGACGAGTGGAAGACGGCCTTCAACACTCATTCTGGACATTATGAATACCTTGTTATGCCATTTGAATTGTCAAATGCTCCTGCCGTCTTCCAAGATTTTATCAATGATGTGCTCCGAGAATTCCTGGGAAAATTTGTTGTGGTCTACTTGGATGACATCCTGATATATTGACGGTCACTTGAGCAGCATCGAGTCCATGTCCAGATGGTATTGCAAGAGCTCCGGGAGCACCATCTATACGCCAAGTTAGAAAAATGTGAATTCGAAGTGAAGGAAGTTGCTTTCTTAGGCTACATTATCTCTCCCAAGGGGTTCTCCATGGATCCCAGTAAGCTTCAAGCAATTAAAGATTGGGCACAACCTACTAACCTTAAAGCTATACGCTTTCTTGGATTCACTAATTATTACAGGAGATTTATTCGTTCATTTTCAGACATTGTTGCACCTATTGTTGCTTTGTGTGGATCCATCACATTGGTCACCTTCAGCTCTACAAGCTTTTCTCAAGTTAAAAAAAGCCTTTATATCCACACCTGTTCTTAGTCATCCAAATCCTGACCTGCCTTTTGTTATGGAAGTGGATGCCTCTGAAGTGGGAGTGGGAGCAGTCCTATCGCAGAAAGATCCCATGGATTCTAAACTTCACCCGTGCTCTTTTCTATCCAGAAAGTTCTCTCCTGCCGAAGCCAACTATGATGTTGGAAATTGTGAACTACTTGCTATCAAGTCGGCTCTAGAAGAATGGAGGCATTGGTTGGAAGGGGCGAGACACGTGATTACAATCCTCACTGACCATAAAAACCTATCCTATATTGAATCAGCCAAGAGACTGAATCCAAGACAGGCACGATGGGCATTATTCTTCACTAGATTCAACTATGTGATCTCCTATCGGCCAGGATCAAAGAATCTTAAAGCACATGCCTTGTCACGAAGCTTCCTTCCAATTCAAAATTCATCCTGCTCTTCTGAACCAATTTGTTACGTTCCTGATGCTCAGAACTAGAGAGATGTTGTGTAGAGAGTCCAAAGCACCAGGACGTGACGCTGAAATAAGGGATGGTACGGGAATAGCCCCTAGCACCCTACCTCCATTGTTTTACCCGTGTGGTCAGTTCACGCCTGAGTGACTATGGTTTCTTGGGCCCACGGCAGCCGCGTTTGAAGGGCAGATTAGGTCTGCCCAACTCCGATGCCCCCAGGTCTTAGAGTGAGACAAGGCGTGAACCGAGACAGGATAATAACAAGGGGACCTCTAACTAAAGCAAACAGAAAGCTAGGGGCTACTAATTACCCCAAAACTAAATGTATGTGTGGCACGCCGCCAAAGGAAAAGAACAACAAAAGATAACACTGTCAACACCCCCACATGGCACCGCCGCGTACCGGGGAGGACAGTGAAAAGCGGAAACCTCCGCAAAAACCACCAATGCAAAATTAACACAAGGACTAAGCGGCCTAGGCCGCAACATGCGGCAGAAGACGCTACTCACGAAACCGGGAGAGTATCCCAACAAGCGAGAACCCCCAGATGACTGCAACAGGTTCACTTGGACAGGAAGGATTCCCAGGACCGGCTTCAGAACTCCAGGACTCAGGAGCACAGGGAGCAAGATCGACCAGATACAGCTGACCAGGAACAGATGTTGCAAGGCAGGAACAGCATACAGGAAGCTATCACCGGCGAGGCTGCAGTGTGCTGGCTCCCATAAAAAGACCCTGCTGGCCAATGACAGGAGGGCCAGCAAGACCAGCCCCAAGACCCTAATTACTAGTTGCCGTGCAGCTGCCCTGCTGCACAAACAACTAATCATTCTTATCTGGCAACGGGGAACGCGGTCCGCCAATGGCGTCCCCGTTGCTATGGACCCAGCGGCTGAGGACGCCTGGCATCCTAGCATTGCCAGGGACCCGGCGGCTACAGTACGCACGGTGTCCTGGCATTGCTAGGCGCCAGGCGGGCAGGGAGGGAGGTGCGGCGGCCGTGAGCGTTGCTCGGAAGCAGACCGAGCGGCGCCGCGGACCGCGGCACCTAACAGTACCCCCCCCCCCTTGAGGAGGGGTTAAAGAACCCCTAAAGCCGGGTTTCTGAGGAAATTCCTGAAAGAATAATCTCTTAAGTTTAGGGGCATGTAAATTGTTATCCAGGGCCCAAGACCTTTCTTCCGGGCCATAGCCTTTCCAGTGAACCAAAAAATAAAGCCGGCCCCGAGAAACTTTGGAATCTAAAACCTTCTCCACCAAGAACTCTTGTTGCCCCTGAACATCCACCGGAGGTCTACCCTGGGAAGTCTTCCGAGGGAATCTCCTGGAAGAAAAATACTGCTTCAGAAGGGAACAGTGAAAAGTATTGCCAATTTTGAGTGATTTAGGCAAGCGTAGCCGAAAAGCAACTGGGTTGACCTTCTTAACGATAAGGAACGGTCCAATAAATTTGGGTCCCAATCTAGCCGAGGGTTGTCGGAGCTTGATGTTGCGGGTTGACAACCACACCTTATCTCCCACCTTAAAAGTGCATGGGCGTCGGAACCTATCAGAAATTTTATTTCTCGGAAGGCAGCCTTCTTAAGGGCAAGCTGCACCTTTTTCCAAATCATTCTGAGACAGGAAGTTAAGGTCAATGAGGAGACTGGAAAACGAGAGTAAAAAGAATTGGCTCTAGGATGAAAGCCCAAGACCGAAAAGAATGGGGACTCCTTGGTGGAAGAATGACAAGAGTTATTATAGGCAAACTCGGCCAAAGGAAGAAATTCAGACCAATCATTCTGAAGTTTGGCCGAATATAGCCGTAAATACTGTTTTAACGACTGATTAACACGTTCAGTTTGTCCGTTAGACTGTGGATGGTACCCAGATGTTAAAGAGAGTTTCATATTTAATGAGGCACAAAAACGTTCCAGAAACGGGCGATGAACTGCGGTCCCCGATCAGAGACAATATCCCTGGGTAAACCATTGAGCAGAGGGTAATCGGGGGAGAGCAATGGAGTGGGACATCTTACTAAAACGGTCTACTACCACCCAAATTACTCGAAATCCAGCTGAAAGAGGAAGGTCCACCACAAAATCCATGGATATATGTGAACATGGCCTGAGAGGAACGGCTAAAGGCATGAGTTGCCCGACCGGCAACGATCGAGATACCTTGTACTGAGCACAAACCTGACAGGAACGGACAAATTCCCTTACATCTTTAGAAAGATTAGGCCACCACACTGAGCGAGAGATTAACTCCAAGGTCTTAGTGATACCCGGATGACCAGAAACCTTATTATCATGAAACTCAGCTAGAACAGTGCCTCTCAGAAATTCAGGGACGAGGAGACGATCTGCAGGAGTGACTTTGGGAGCCTGCTGCTGAAGCTGGACTAGCTGTGTAAATAAATCCTGTGTGAGGCCAGCCCGGATGACAGACGATGGGACTATGGGGGTAGTAGCCGGGTGGTTATTGTGAACCGGAAGAAAACAACGTGACAGGGCATCGGCTTTTGTATTCTTGGAACCGGGCCTGAAGGTGATAATAAACCTGAAACAAGTAAAAAACAGCGCCCAACGTGCCTGTCGAGCATTAAGCCGTTTAGCTGACTCAATATACTGCAGGTTCTTGTGGTCAGTAAACACCGTAATGGTATGCCTTGCTCCTTCCAGCCAGTGCCTCCACTCCTCGAAAGCCCATTTAACTGCCAACAATTCTCGATTACCAACGTCATAGTTGGATTCTGCGGAGGAGAATTTTCTGGACATGAAGGCATATGGGTGTAATTCCTGAGACTCCGGGTCTTCCTGAGAAAGGATAGCCCCTACTCCAACCTCTGAGGCATCTACCTCGACAATAAAGGGGAGATCCGGGTTAGGGTGTCTGAGTAATGGAGCTGAGACAAAGGCCTGCTTTAAGGCCAGAAAGGCAGACTTGGCTTCAGGTGACCAATTGGAAGGGTCCGCTCCTTTTTTAGTCAATGCCACAATAGGAGCAACCAAATCTGAGAAGGTATGAATAAAACGCCTATAGTAATTTGCAAACCCTAAAAAGCGCTGAATTGCTTTTAAGTTCGTGGGTTGTGCCCAATTTAGGATGGCCTGGAGTTTTTTTGGTTCCATGAAAAACCCCTTAGGAGAAATAATATACCCCAGGAAGGAAACTTCTGTGATGTGGAAATCACATTTCTCCAGTTTGGCGTATAAATGATTTTCCCGTAACTTCTGAAGGACCAGTCGCACATGGGTAATATGTTGTTCAAAAGACTCAGAGTAAATCAAAATGTCGTCTAAATAAACGACTACGAACTTTCCTAGAAAGTCGCGAAGGACGTCGTTAATGAGATCTTGAAATACAGCAGGAGCATTAGACAGCCCAAACGGCATCACCAGGTATTCATAATGTCCCGACTGTGTGCTGAAAGCCGTCTTCCACTCATCCCCAGATTTTATTCGGATGAGATTGTAAGCCCCTCTAAGATCGATCTTGGAAAAGATAACGGCAGTCCGGAGCTGATCAACCAAGATCCATGAAATTTCCCGCAGCTCCACTGTCGACGAAGGCCGACACCAACGAACTGAGGCTACCAAAGGAAATTTTTACAGGAACTAATAAGGAATCATTAGAGGAGATCAACTGCAGACCCAAGTGAACCCCCTCACAATTCACTGGGTCAGAGCGTTTCCCTGCTTATTCGGGCAATTACGTGCGATATGTCCCTTGCCACCACAATACAAGCAAAGACCAGAATTTAGCCTTCTGGTTCTTTCCTCTGGGGACAGCCGGGAGAGACCCATTTGCATGGGCTCCTCGACGTCCTCAGGGAAAGTATACACACATGGACTAGGCCTGAAACTAGCTCCTCTTTCAGCCCTCCGCTCCCGGAGACGACGATCAATTTTAATAGCAAGCTCCATGAGTTTGTCTAAAGTCTCTAGAGCGGGGTACTGAAGGAGACTGTCTTTAATAACTTCAGACAAACCGAGGCGAAACTGACTGCGCAGGGCCGGGTCATTCCAGCCACAGTCGTTCGACCAACGGCGAAACTCGGTACAATACCCCTCTGCTGGATTTTTCCCTTGCTTAAGTGCACGCAGGTTGCTCTCAGCCGACGCTTCTCTATCAGGGTCATCATACAAAAGGCCTAAGGACTTAAAAAAGGCATCTACAGATAGCAAGGCAACATCATCGGCTTTTAGTCCAAAAGCCCAGGTTTGCGGATCGCCTTGTAGTAATGACATCACAATCCTGACCCGTTGAGACTCAGTACCAGAGGATCGGGGCCTTAAACGAAAATAAAGCTTACAAGCTTCCTTGAAATTAAAAAAATCCTTTCGGTTACCTGAAAAACGGTCAGGAAGGTGCATCTTTGGTTCTGGAATCATACTCGGGGAGGCTCGCAAAAGATCTTCCTGCGATCTCACCCAAAGAGTAAGATCCTGAACCATCTGAGTTAGTTCCTGAATCTGGTTGGCCAAAGGCTGGCTGGGATTCGGTCCTAATACTGCCGGATTCATGAGGCCGAATTTCAAGGACCACCAAAAACAAATAACTCTTAATATTATTCTTTTTTTTGTTTTGTTTTTGGGCCGGTGATAATGTTACGTTCCTGATGCTCAGAACTAGAGAGATGTTGTGTAGAGAGTCTAGAGCACCAGGACGTGACGCTGAAATAAGGGATGGTACGGGAATAGCCCCTAGCACCCTACCTCCATTGTTTTACCCGTGTGGTCAGTTCACGCCTGAGTAACTATGGTTTCTTGGGCCCACGGCAGCCGCGTTTGAAGGGCGGATTAGGTCTGTCCAACTCCGATGCCCCCAGGTCTTAGAGTGAGACAAGGCGTGAACCGAGACAGGATAATAACAAGGGGACCTCTAACTAAAGCAAACAGAAAGCTAGGGGCTACTAATTACCCCAAAACTAAATGTATGTGTGGCACGCCGCCAAAGGAAAAGAACAACAAAAGATAACACTGTCCACACCCCCACACGGCACCGCCGCGTACCGGGGAGGACAGTGAAAAGCGGAAACCTCCGCAAAAACCACCAATGCAAAATTAACACAAGGACTAAGCGGCCTTGGCCGCAACACGCGGCAGAAGACGCTACTCACGAAACCGGGAGAGTATCCCAACAAGCGAGAACCCCCAGATGACTGCAACAGGTTCACTTGGACAGTAAGGATTCCCAGGACCGGCTTCAGAACTCCAGGACTCAGGAGCACAGGGAGCAAGATCGACCAGATACAGCTGACCAGGAACAGACGTTGCAAGGCAGGAACAGCATACAGGAAGCTATCACCGGCGAGGCTGCAATGTGCTGGCTCCCATAAAAAGACCCTGCTGGCCAATGACAGGAGGGCCAGCAAGACCAGCCTCCAGACCCTAATTACTAGTTGCCGTGCAGCTGCCCTGCTGCACGAACAACCAATCATTCTTATCTGGCAACGGGGAACGCGGTCCGCCAATGGCGTCCCCGTTGCTATGGACCCAGCGGCTGAGGATGCCCGGCGTCCTAGCATTGCCAGGGACCCGGCGGCTACAGTACGCACGGCGTCGTGGCGTTGCTAGGCACCGGGCGGGCAGGGAGGGAGGTGCGGCGGCCATGAGCGTCGCTCGGAAGCAGACCGAGCGGCGCCGCGGACCGTGGCACCTAACAAAATTATTCCTGTTTCCAATATCCATGCTGGTCTTGCTCAAGATTGAGTCTTCCAGATTCAAGCCAAACAGTCTCTCGCACCCATGGGGATCCCCTCAGGACTCCTCTTTGTCCCTAAAGAGTACAGGAAAACAGTTTTATCTGAATTTCATGTAAAAAGAGTCTCTGGGCATCCAGGGATTTCTAAGACTCTGGATTTATTGTCTCGTTCAGTTTGGTGGCCTTCTATGTGTCAAGACGTTAGAGAGTTCATTCTTGCTTGTGGGATCTGTGCTCAACATAAAACTCCTCGTAAAGCTCCCATGGGACATCTTTTGCCTCTTACGGTTCCCTCAAGACTTTGGTCCCATATTTCTATGGACTTTGTGGTTGATCTTCCTAAATTATCAGGGTACAATACCATTTGGGTTGTGGTAGACCGGTTCAGTAAGATGGCTCACTTTGTTCCTCTTCACAAGCTCCCCAGTGCCAGAGAATTGGCAACCTTGTTTATCCAACATATCTTTAAATTACATGGATTACCACAGGACATCGTCTCCGACAGAGGAACTCAGTTTATTGCTCGATTCTGGCGAGCTTTCTGTTCTTAGTCTTAGTCTGTCCTCTGGTTATCATCCACAATCCAATGGACAGACTGAGCGAGTGAACCAGTCTCTTGAACAGTATCTCCGTTGTTATGTTTCCAAGCAACATAACCATTTTGGTCACGCGTGCACTGACCTGTTTTAAATATGGGTGGGGGCGCCGATGCTGTTTCTTGCACACATTGCTAAAATGTCTAGTTACTGCACTGTCTCTAGTAACCGGAAGTCAGTGTACAGTGCACTGCAGGGAGAGAAGGAGAAGGTGGGGTGGAGCAGAGCATACAGGGAAGAGAGAGAGACTCTGTCCAGAACGCCGAGCACACAGACTACAGACAGACTGTCCAGCGCTGCCTGATGTGCCTTTAATGTATATTCGCAGCGCTGCCTCCAGCAGGGAAGGAGCCGGCGCAACGCTAATATACCGTATACTATAGCAGGGAGCACTGCAGCTGTGGAGGCCAATCAGTGTGGATGCAGATGGTGCGCACACAGCTCAACTGTGCTGTGTGCTAGGCACCATCCTCCCACATCTAGTTACGGCCCTGCCACTGATCATCCTTGAGATGTTCCTACATCTTAATTGGAGTCCACCTGTGGTAAATTCAGTTGATTGGACATGATTTGGAAAGGCACAGACCAGCTTATATAAGGTCACACACTTGACAGTGCATGTCTGAGAACAAACAAAGCATGAAGTCAAATTGTCTGTAGACCTCCGAGACATGATTGTCTCGAGGCACAAATCTGAGGAAGGGTACAGAAAAATATCTGCTGCTTTGAAGGTCCCAATGAGCACAATGACCTCCATTATCTGTAAATGGAAGAAGTTCAGTACCACCCGGACTCTTTCTAGAGCTGTCCGGCTGTCTATACTGAGCGATCATTAGAGAAGGTCCCTAGTCAGGGAGGTGACCAAGAACACAATGGTGACACTGTCAGAGCTACAGCATTCCTCTGTGGAGAGAGGAGAACCTTCCAGAAGGAAAACATCTCTGCAGCAATCCGCCAATCAGGCCTGTATGGTAGAGTGGCCAGATGGAAGCCACTCCTTAGTAAAAAGCACATAACAGCCTGACTAGAGTTTGCCAAAATGCACCTGAAGGACTCTCAGACCATGAGAAACAAAATTCTCTGGTCTGATAAGACAAAGCTTGAACTCTTTGGTGTGTATGCCAGGCGTCATGTTTGAAGGAAACCAGGCACCGCTCATCACCAGGCCAATACCATCCCTACAGTGAAGCATGGTGGTGGCAGCATCACGCTGTGGGGATGTTTTTCCGTGGCAGGAACTGGGAAACTAGTCAGGATAGAGGGAAAGATGAATGCAGCAATGTACAGAGACATCCTGGATGAAAACCTGCTCCAGAGTGCTTTTGACCTCAGACTGGGGCAACAGTTCATCTTTCAGCAGGACAACGACCCTAAACACACAGCCAAGATATCAAAGGAGTGGCTTCAGGACAACTCTGTGAATGTCCTTGAGTGGCCCTGCCAGAGCCCAGACTTGAATCAGATTGAACATCTCTGGAGAGATCTGAAAATGGCTGCGCACCGACACTTTTCATCCAACCTGATGGAGCTAGAGAGGTGCTGCAAAGAGGAATGGGTGAAACTGCCCAAAGATAGGTGTGCCAAGCTTGTGGCATCATATCCAAAAAGACTTGAGGTTGTAATTTCTGCCAAAGGTGCATCAACAAAGTATTGAGGAAAGGCTGTGAATACTTACGCACATGTGATTTATTAGTTTTTTATTTTTAAGAAATTTGCCCAAATTCTCAACAATTTTTTTTTTCATGTTGTCATTATGGGGTATTGTGAGTAATTTAAAAATTAAAGAACATTTTGGTAAGCAGGTAAATAAACAGCAATCTACAAATACCAGTAGTGAGAAGATCCCTCCTCAACTTAAACTAATAGTACCACGTTCCAAATTTGAAACTATAAGCAACAATTTGTCAATTAAAAGCTTTTCAAGAATCCTGGAACAGCAAGCACCCATTAAAATGGACAATACAACTTATAGAAATAATTTGACTAAAGAAGAGCTGGAAGCTGTCAACTCTTTAAGTGAAAGAACTGACATCGTTATAAGAAAAGCTGATAAAGGAGGCTCAATAGTTGTGCAGGATTTGGAAGCTTATGACAAGAAGTGTCTCCGCCAATTGAACGAGGTCTCCACCTATGAACTGCTTGCTAAGGACCCCACAGCGACATATAAACAGGAATTGGACACCATACTATTACAGGCTGAAGAAGAAGGTCACATTTCTTCTGAATTACGAACAGCACTCAGAGTGGACTTTTCTATAACACCATTGTTTTACACAGCGCCGAAAGTGCACAAGAGTTGTGAGAATCCCCCAGGGCGACCTATAATATCAGCCCGGGGATCCCTGTACAGTCTATTTCTATTTCTATCTTTTTAGATAGTATTCTGAATCCCTGTATACAGAGTGTTCCATCGAACCTTAAAGATACAACGGCTTTATTAACCCAATTGGCAGAGATTGTCACACTACTAGAGAACACCACATTGTGTAGAGCTGATGTCAGTAGCCTTTTCACCTGCATATCACACGATGAGGGAGTAAAGGCTGTTGAGGAATTGATTGTGGATAACCCAAGATATATATGACCACCAATACAATTGTTTCTGAAATTGCTAACACTGGTTCTTATGAGTAATTACTTCATGTACAAGGGCAGTGTTTCCAACCACGGTCCTCAAGACACACTAACAGTCCTGGTTTTAGTGATATCCAGGCTTGAACACAGGTGTCTTAATTAGTACCTCAATTATTTTGATTTAACCATCTGTGCTGAAGCCTGGACATCACTAAAACCTGCATTGTTGGTGTGCCTTGAGGACCACGGTTGGGAATGCCTTTACAAGGGTAAATACTACCTACAGCGGGCAGGGTGTGCAATGGGGTCTAATGTGGCCCCATCTGTCAACGTGAAAAATATTACATACATAGCAAATACAAACCACAAACAGATGGGTCGCAGTGCGTGCGCATACACGCAGCGTGCACAGCGATATACAGTAGCATACGCATTCGCACAGACAAGCCACAAAGATATATTCAACACATATTTCATACAACATATAAATTAAACATGTCAAGCACCAGACATTATAATGTATTTATATAAGAGAGTTATAACATCAGATATATATGTATTATTGGAATGGAACCAGATAAACATGTCATGCTTGGTGTCAAAATTATGAGGGGAATGAGTGTGTTAATTTGATGGCAATGGTTAGATTGTAGCACATTGCAACGATTGGTTATGATTAAATGTAGGAATATGAAGCCACAATTCTAAAGTGAACAAAAGAACTTCCTGAAAAACCAGTGGCTAACCCCTCTTCAAGGCTGGAAATTGCTTGCATATGAACTGACCAATAACAGAAGACTCAGTCCCAGACATGTACTTCCCCCAATACACAGTATATAGGTATTTTCCCTCACCCAAGAAGGGCTGGTTTGCTGTTTGTTTTTGTTGCTGTTGGGGCAGATTCAAAGATGGAGCGGACTGTGCATTGAGGGACCGGATGAAGTATGCTGGCTGTAATTGATCCTTATGTAACTACAACTGCTTCTTGTGTAATTGTAACACTGTAACCATATATATATATACTGTATATGTGTTATATTGTATGCATACCCTTTTAATATCAAATATATAAATCTCTGAGCGTTGGACCTCAGCCACTGTGTGCGATTGCTTGTTTTCTCTTTTAAAGGATGTAGTGTTTGCGACGTACAGCACACTTTTACCGTATATGGTAATAAGATGCGCCTTACGTCCGCAGCATATATTAACGCTGGCATTTTAAATATTTATTAGAAATAATCTGAACTTCTCAGTTGGGGGCTGCATCCGCGATATCACGTACTTAATGATGCACTGTACAGCCACGCTGTGGTCTACCAGCTAAAGATGGACGCATCTAGATGCTGCTGAACCACATGCCATTTATTTATTTTTTGTTATCAGTAAGGCGCTGATATGACTCAAGGGAGAATATATTTCTTTGTTGTGTGAGTGTGAAAAGAAAACGCACAATGGTGGTCATTCCGAGTTGTTAGCTCGCTAGCAGTTTTTAGCAGCCGTGCAAACACTATGCTGCCTCCCACTGGGAGTGTATTTTAGCTTACAAATGTATCACAGAGCGGCTACAAAGTTCAATTCCTGTTTTGACATCACAAACATGCCCTGCGTTCGCCCAGCACTCCCCTAAAACGGTCAGTTGACACCCAGAAGTGCTCCCTTCACGTCAATAACTCTGCGGTCAGAAGTGCGACTGAAAAGCTTCGCTAGACCCTGTGTGAAACTACATCGGCCATTGTAAAAGTACGTCGCACGTGCGCATTGCACCGCATATGCATGCGCAGAAGTGCCTTTTTTTTCCTGATCGCTGCGCAGCGATCGAAAGCAGCTAGCGATCAACTCAGAATGACCCCCCCATATTTGAAATGCTACAGCGTATTTTTATTGTTGCTAAACAAAGTTCAATAAGTCATATTGTGTTTGATTCAGATTGGATTGTTTATCTGTTAAGTAAATTTAAAGAGCATTTAAAAGTTGGTGCATAGGTATGATATAGCTGTGTTAGCATACTGAGGCCTATTCCCATACTGCTAACGTAGGCCTGAAGCAGCAAAGCTTTGTTCACGCTGAAAAAGCGTGTGAAAGCGTTGTTACCATGCAGTGGGAATTGTCTATTAGGGCAACTTCCGGTGCTTGTATAAATTGAGATTTATTTGTGACAAAATAGCTAGCCACATGGTATTCTGGCCACATGGTGTGAACACCATTTTGTCCATGCACATGGCTTGGGAAGGGGGAGTAGCAGTGGCCAATTTAGGTACGTAAAGTCACCCTCTATCCACTTAGCTAACAGCTGACCTCCAGTTTGTTAAACAATCTGTTTCCTTTGTCACAAATAAACAATATATATGTACAAATCCAACACCATTTAAAAGCTACCAATGAATTTAACTAACCCATGCCATAGTCAATTACAAATAGTGTTTCAATTGGGCCTAGAGATAGAAATAGTGAGATAAATAAATACTTGGCTTAATGTAAGAATTGCACACAGATGAAGAGTTTTTTTCCACAGGATTTGTTAACCCTCTGCTTGCTCAATTGAAATGTTAATGAACCTGTTCATCTACTCTGGTACACAAGCATGTGAACATCTGTTGATATGCAAATTAGAGGCTCTGTAGAAAACTACATTCATTCAGTATGTGTGTATGAATACATGTGCTGTTTGAGGGGTTTCATAGACGTGTAATAAATAATGTGTATATATATATATATATTTGTATGTATATATATATATATATATATGTTATATTATTATTATATGGGTATTTATATCAGCATATGTTCTGCAAGTTAGCTATCCAATCTGAATCATAGCATTTAAATTATAGACAATAGCCATATTATATTGAAGTGTTTTAAAATTGAATGTTAAAGTGTTATTGTTAACGAAAATTCGCAAAATATTTGCATTTCATAAGTGGAGCTCCGTTCCTGCCTAAAAGTTTAGGTAGCACGTAGAGGAAGCTTTCCGGCAGGTGATTTCTGGTGCTTTAAGGGAACGGGGAAGCATTTTTTCTAACTACTACAATACAATACAAATATTATTATTTTTTTTAATTGTATTGCTAGAGTTGGGTAACAGAGTGTGGCAAGCTGCATGCAAAGGTACGCAGCGATACACATTTGCGTACGCAAGTATACATGTGTCATAGTACAATAGTATATAGTGACGCACAGGTACACACGTGGATGCACAGGCGGGAAACGTGAGTGAATATTTACGCAAGCGGAAGTTAGCCGCATAATAGAAATTGATTGTTAAGGTGGGATAAAACACATTTTAACAGGTAACTATCCGATTTTAAAGCACATTACTATAATACTTTGTTTAAAGTGTAATACCTTTAAGGGGATGTTATCAATCACTGGTAAATTATTTTTTTTCTGTACAGAAAATCAAAAAGTGTGGGTTGTTGAAAAGAAAGTGTGAATGTATTGAACCCCGGAAATCGGGTTCCCGTAGAAAATACTGAGTTAGCAGAGGCTTGGCAGCGTGAAGGCTAGCGACCTTACGTATTGAGATTGACGCACGTTGTGAAGAACGTGCGGTGGAGCATGATTTGATGTTACACTCCGGCTGAGGAGCGCAGCTAGTGGAATTCGACTCCCGTGATCGTAGGGTGTATAGATAACAAGTATCTATAAGCTGTGCAATTGGACCGCACGTCTGTGTGTGAGATATGCGGCGCAACGTGATACCATTTGCGTTATTTTGCGCAAATTGCATCATCATGCGTGCTGTGATAGCATACACAGACGTGATTTGTGTAAAGAAAAGGAAGTTTTGCTGACTCTCTCAGGAAACATTCAAACAGGCTTTCAACCTCCACTGAAAAAGGTGTGGTGTTAATTTTGTTAATGCTCCATACTTCCAGTGCAGGGGTCTGGTAGGGATCCACACTGGGTACGTGGGGAATCACTAATGGAGTGAGTCGTGGTACATTCCAGTGGTGAAGGAGCGGGTGAAAAGGAACTTTTCACCGTTGTCTCGTGTGGGCCATTTGGTGTGTTGTGAAAAAAGCCCACAATGGGAGCCAAATAGGCATGCAAGAGGCGTTTTGGAGCCAGGGTTCAGGCTGAGAAGCAGAGACCAAGAGGGTGCGCTCGGTATATTATGTGTGGGAAATATGGTCCACACAGAGGCTTTTTGTAAAGATTGAGTACGTATGAATGGTGGAATATCATTTCCAGTGATTGGTGGTTTTGATCATGAGGTATTGCATGTAGTATGTTTAACCAAAGTCATATAAGACAAGAACGAAAACATAATAACTGTTTGAACTCGTAGCAACAATAAATAAGAAAAAAAAGATAAAGCAAGTACACTGCCATATGTGGATGTGGAAGCAGTTACAGCCAGCATACAAACTATAGAAAATAATGAAAATAAAAATATGAGAAATGTGAATGTAACCTATATATGTACTAATGAATGTCAAAGTTTTATTTAGGAGGAGATGGTGACCCAACTCCGGTTTCAGTCATTTCTCATGCACTCAGAGGAGTATCCAACCGGTAAAAGAGGAGCTGTAACCTGCAGGGGAAGTGGCTGAGACCAGTGGAACTGGTAAGTGTGGAGCCATTCCAGTACATATATAGTAAAACCCAAAAATAAAATAAAAATCAAGAAAGTAATGTCATAAATGGAGAATATCCTGTCCGCACATTAGTTTTTCTAAGTAGGAAAGCGGACAGAGATTGGGTAACCCCCGGGTATTTCTTTTTAATTACCACATAAGAAGTATTCATTTCTAGGAATGCCCTTGTCTAGATAAGCTCGGAAATGTTTGTTGGACCATGTACAGACCCTTAATACGGGATGAGAAGGATTGAATGCATACTTTGCATGACCTAGAAGCTTGTTTGTGTTTTTTTTGCAGTACTAGAAAATTCTCCATCAGGATAAGATTACTGGTAAACACTAATTCGGCAAATGGGAGGAACGAGAGAAGTGCAACATTACCCTTGGACAAAACCTGCTGAAGTTACGATTGGGCCTCTATGATGCTAAACCCTTTTCTTTTTTTCCTAGCAGCAGTGGCCCCTGACTAACTTAATTGACAGAGATTTTGTTATGTAAATTGAAATGTGAAATACATATATTGTGCTCCCGCTCAGGAAGTACAAGGTATGTCAGATACTCCTCAAAGACTAATGTTGCATTTCACTGTTCTAGATTCATGTCCATCACAGGTAGAGGAAATTATCTCACAGATACCGGGTTCCCTATGAACTTAGGATGGACAGGACACTGGATTGATGGCTGAGGAAGTCCCAGTAGTGACACAGCAAGCACAAGCTTTAAGGGGGGTAGACCAAGTAGTTAATCGATTCCCCGTAGTGCCCAATCCAGTTGTCATTTTAATAAAATCCTCTCCACCTCTACAAACTTATCTGTCACCAACCTCTATTCTGTTTCTTCACAGTTTCCTCTTCATCTTTTGCGTTCACAAAGGGGGTACAATACATGGACCAGATTCTTCCAAGGTTTCAAGTGACAGCCTGAGTATTGTCTCCCAAGCCCTACATGACTGTTTACAGTCCTTTCAGCCTGAGAATGGGTTGGTGCTGATACAATATGTTGATGACTTGTTGTTGTGCGCTGATTCATTTGAGTCGTCCCTGGCAGATACGAAAGTTTCTGTTTCGTCTCTTCCAGACAGGACACAAGGTCTCAAGGGATAAACTACAGTTGTGTGGGACAATGGTCAAATACCTGGGATGTAGTACTGGTACATGATTTGACAGTTCATACATCACATGCCGTATTGGACCTTCAAAGTTCTGCCCAAACCCGGTATGTCTCATCAGCACGATGGCACCAGTATTACTGCAGTGTTCCTTGCCATACACAAAGGGTGGAGGATGAGAATACTGGTGAAGGAAAATTTTGTATAGACACTGATATGTATGAGGGTGTGGAATATCTGAATCAGAACTTTACTACGAGACCAGACATAAGTGACAGCCCGTTGGTGAACGCAGACCTGATATTGTTTTTCCTTTTTCACTCTAGAGATGTTTTTTTTTTTTTTTTTTTATGCATTGCAAACACACTACAGTTAAATTAAGATGCAAATTTGTGTTCCCTACAGGAAAAGGATGTCTGGAAGGTGAAGGGATATGGTCAGGAGTCCTCAGGACTCTGGAGAGATGGACACGGTAAGCCAGTGGCCCCCAGGACGTATCTCCCAAGCCTAGCTGAGGTGGCACATGGTCTGACTCACCTAGGGTAAGGAAGGTATGTGCAAATTAATAAGAGCTTACTGGTGTGTACCAAGGTTCTCTTCTCAGACAAGCTGGAAAACAATGACCTGTCTTACTTGCATGAGGAAGAACATTTGGTAAGGTAGCAGTGACAGAGCCATCCCATACTACTCCTGCAGACGGACCTTTTCAGGTAATACAAAACGACTTCGTACAGTTAACACCCTGTAGGAATTTGAAATATGTATTGGTGTGCACTGATGTTTTCTCAAACTGGGTAGAGGCATTTCCTGCCAGCACAAATACTGCTGTGTTTACCGCAAAGAAAATTGTGCAGAAATTTGTGTGTAGATATGGTATCCCTAGGAGTAGGAGCAAAGTGATTTCTTGAAACTGGACTATTGTGGTTATAGACATTGCCACTAGTGTTATGTAGCATCGGAACCACTCCCAGATGCCCACTTAACGAATCACCATCTTTAAAAAAAAAATTTTGTTTGTTTTGTTTTTGGAAGACAACCTCATGTCATGATTGATTCGCACCATAGTCAGAAATACACCAATGAGGTGACAGTACAGTACCTTATCGAGATGAGCCAGCATTTGAGAAGTTAACAAAAGAACTTGAAACTGTTGATTCCTGGTATGCCAACTACTAACTGTCTTGATTGTGAACCAAGAGACTGTGTGATTGTTCTTACGCTCAGGTTGCCTAATAGACAGGTGGTAAGGACAGTACCAAGTTTTGTTGAAAGCACGATCCCAGTGAAAGTAGCCGAGAGAGAGACTTGGGTCCACGAATTCCCATTGCAGGAAAGTCGGTAGTCCGGAAGGAACTCGTAAAGGGAGTGAGATCGCAGAAGTATCACCCGAGAGTCTGTTCCGTGATGACTGAGAGGCGGCACTGTTGAACACTACCTGAGCGTACTAAAAGATTACAGAAAGACCAGTCATTGTAATGGATTTGCTATGGGCAAGATTTGTTTTGTTCTATCTTTGATGTCTTTATAGGATCCCAGGATCAGCCTATCACTTTGTTAAAGCCAGAGAAAATCAAAGGTCTAGTAGTTACGGAGTTCGGAGGTAACTTGATAGGCTATTGTCTGAGGAATACTGTATTTTGTAGTTATTGGGACCCTATAATTGAAGTTGAGTGCATACAGAGATGTCAGTCTAGCAAAAAGGCAGCATTTGGCAGACATCCCTTGAGTGATTACCACTCACTAGTGGGTAAGGTCTTAAACCACACGGAATGTTAGATGTGCTCACAGGTACCTCTAAGACCAAATAATGCAGGACTAGTGCCATATTCTTTAGAGTTGGCTGAGGTACTTGAATTACATAGGGGGGGGGGGGACAGGTGGACAAGAAATATAATATAACTTGATCCCCTAGTCTTAAGATCCACCAGTACCATAGATAAATCCCTGGTATGTTTAAATCTCACCAATTTCAAGAAATCAGGAAATTGGGAGGGAATCGGAAACAATCAGACAAATGGCCTATTCACACATAGCAGATAAAGAGCAGTGGCAAACGCAGGATTTATAGAGGGGGGTTTCCAAATGCAGTCCACAATTTCCTACTCTGCAGGAGTCTGAGGGAGCGGTAGAAGAACCCAGTAATGACCCTGGATATTAATGTAAACATTGGTATTTTAAAACACTGTATGGAATACAGTATTAATATTTAACACTATAGATTGTCTATAGTATAAGCTGTATCAAACATATTTAAATAGTCTAAATAAGTGGTCAGGAAAATGTTAAACATACCATAATAAATTAATACGCAGATATATTAAACCAGTACTGCACTTTGTAAGCACACATTTTTCCACCTTATGGTATGGCTCTGCACTGATTGAGCACTCAGATCCACACACGCAGTAAACTCGGTAGAAGAAGCTGCTACCACTGGGCATATGCAGCAGTTCTACTCTGTCCCTTAAACTGCATGATGTGGCGGCAGCTCTAGTAATTGTATTATATACCATTGCTATTGTTGTCATAATTTGAGCCACTTTCCAAGAGGAGGGGGGTTTCTGGGTAACCAGAAACCCCCCCTGCATTTGTCTATGAAGAGCTCATTAATATATGTGGAAGAAAAGTTTATGAGTGGCTCTCCCCGAACTCCAAAGGTTTATGTTATCTAGGAAGGACATTATCTGAAATAATAACCCTTGTTCAATGATGAAACAGACCTAGCATACGATCCAGAAATGGAAACAATGTTCAGGGAATGATAGGAATATATACCATGAAATTCACGATTTGTTTGTGTTTTCTCCCTCTACTCAGCAAAACCTCTATCGAATCTGAACATCAGTGTGCAAAGACGTAGGTACATGTATGTGTGCAATGTTCGTTCAAGTTAGACATCATAGGCCATAGCACTGTCCCAGCATACTCTATAGGTTAAATGTTGTCCCACACCCAACCAGTGGTCCCATGACCGCCGAGTGCATATAGAGGATGTCCTTTCCTCCTCCCTGTCTTCCCCAAATATAGTCAATGTCTGATTTGCGAAATTAATACATACGTCCGTCTAGGTCACAGATTATGTGTTTGAAATATTTTTTTTTTGTAATTATGTTTAGTGTGTCAGTTATGACAGTTATTGTCTACTGACAAAGGGTGGACTGTCAAAGTAAAAATATTACATACACAGCAAATACAAACTCCAAACAGATGGGTTGCTTTGCGTGCGCATACACGCAGCGTGCACAGCGATATACGGTAGCATACGCATTCACACAGACAAGCCACAAAGATATATTCAACACATATTTCATACAACACATAAATTAAATATGTCAAGCACCAGACATTATAATGTATTTATACAAGAGAGTTATAACATCAGATATATATGTATTATTGGAATGGAACCAGATAAACATGTCATGCTTGGTGTCAAAGTGTGTTAATTTGATGGCAATGGTTAGATTGTAGCACATTGCAACGAATAGTTATGATTAAATGTAGGAATATGAAGCCACAATTCTAAAGTGAACAAAAGAACTTCCTGAAAAACCAGTGGCTAACCCCTCTTCAAGGCTGGAAATTGCTTGCATATGAACTGGCCAATAACAGAAGACTCAGTCCCAGACATGTACTTCCCCCAATACACAGTATATAGGTATTTTCCCTCACCCAAGAAGGGCTGGTTTGCTGTTTGTTTTTGTTGCTGTTGGGGCAGATTCAAAGATGGAGCGGACTGTGCATTGAGGGATAGGGTGAAGTATTCTGGCTGTAATTGATCCTTATGTAACTACAACTGCTTCTTGTGTAATTGCAACACTGTAACCATATATATACTGTACATGTGTTATATTGTATGCATATCCTTTTAATATCAAATATATACATCTCTGAGCTTTGGACCTCAGCCACTGTGTGTGATTGTTTGTTTTCTTTTAAGGGATGTAGTGTTTGCGACGTACAGCACACTTTTACCATATATGGTAATAAGATGCGCCTTGCGTCTGCAGCATATATTAACACTGGCATTTTAAATATTTATTAGAAATAATCTGAACTTCTCACATCGTACGCCAATGTCTATATGTACATGGTTGAGCGACATATCTTCTACTCTAATCCCGAAGTTAAGGCACTACTGAGGGTATATCTCAGATATATAGATGACTTACTGATCATCTGGGTAGGTCCAATAACACAATTGTCTGCTTTGATAGAAACACATAATGCTACGCAACATCCAGTACAACTCATTTATGAGATGAGGGAAGATAAAATTTATTTCCTAGATGTAAATATTACACTGACCAACAACACATTAAGCACTTCAATTTATGTAAAAGGAACAGATAGGAACTCGATCCTTAAACATGATAGTTTCCATCCCCTTCCATTGAGAAGGGGTTTACCTTACCCCCAGATGCTAAGAGTAAGAAGGTTAATGAGTGATCCAAGTCAAACTGAAAAGGATCTAACTAGTATGGTTGACAAGTTTGTGGATAGGGGGTATACATGTTAGGAATTAATACAGATTAAAAATAAGGTGTTGAATATACCCAGAGAGAATACACTACAACCCAGACAAAAGAATGCATATACAGAGATAGTAATTCCCTGGGTTAATAGTGAATAGTGCAAATTCTTTGAAGGAAGCCAAAAAATATTGGACTTTAATCAATACAGATAAAGATCTACCATTGCTTAATAACAAGATGCAGTCAATTTACCTCCAATCAAAATACTGACGGTTGAAATCCCGACAGCAATTGACCAATGGTCAAAATCCCGACAAGGTCAAAATACCGACATGGACAAAATACAGACATTTGAAATACCGACAAGGTCAAAATACCGACATGTAAAATGCCGACAGGTCAAAATGCGACATGAGTTTTTCATGGTTTTTTCATTGAAACTGACTTGTTCATACTTTACCATCCCAGTGGACCTGGAGGGGGAATATAATAGTGTGCCGAGCGCAGCGAGGCACTGCGCCCGAAGCATGGCGAGCGCAGCAAGCCATGCGAGGGGACGCGGTACACTTATATGGTGTCCATGTCGACATACAAAAAAACAATGAAAAGTGCATGTCGGTATTTTGAACTGTCGGCATTTTACATGTCGGTATTTTGACTTTGTCGGTATTTTAAATGTCATTATTTTGTCCATGTCGGGATTTTGACCTTGTCAGGATTTTGACCATCAGTCAATTGCTGTCGGGATTTTGACCGTCGGGATTTTGATTGGAGGTATTTCATACAGATCCCTTAATAACAGTAGGTTGATGTCTAGTTATACAAGGAGGTCTAATTTGAGTGATAAACTGGTAAAAAGAGATATCACAAGTCTATACCAGAAGAGACCACAGCATTTCCTTATGCACAAAGCAGGCTGCTACAAATGCTTGGGCTGTGTCACCTGTTGCTCTATGATAGTGGGCGACTCTTTCTCACATCCCTACTCGGGAAAGAAATACACCATACATTTTCCATTGACTTGTACTACAAAATGCGTAATGTACGTTCTGTATTGCCCTTGCGGATTGATCTACGTGGGCAAAACAGAACGACAATTTAAGGAGAGGATGGCCCTTCACAGATTTGCTATAAGGAGTGCATTGGAAACTGGTCATAGCGATTAGCCCATGGCACGCCATTGTGTACTAGCCAAACATAGCATTGCTAGCATCAGATCCAAGATTATAGACCATGTCCCATATAATATAAGAGGGGGCAACAGGGGACAGAAATGACTACAACTAGAGTGTAGGTGGATCTTTCAACTAGATGCATTAGCGCCGAAAGGGCTAAATGAGATGTTGGGGCTTCAGTGCTTTCTAGAATTGCTTCATATCAAGTATAAATTCCTTTCCTTTTGGAATTTGAGCTTTACAATACTCCATTAATCGGGTCTTAGATATAAGTGAGCTGATCAGTGTTTATTAATGTATCCACATGCATGCCTTTGTACATTTGTATGCTTATATGAGTCCTATTATAGCCGCCCTAGTAAGGGTTAATGGATCCTGAATAATGGGGATCGGTAAATTATGAGCTTATTATAACAATAACAACATACATTGACTATATCATTCGATTTAAGATTCTAACATAAACAAGAGAGTAAGTTTTTAAATTGTAAGTTATTTGTATCACTTGTTTTGTATCACGCAGTGAAATGTATGGTTGCCCTTGACAACATGACACTTCCGCTGACGTCACCAGCTGCCCGGACCAGCGTTCCCGCAGCACGGATGCCGGGGGAGTCGGGTGAGGCGTGGGCACAGCTGAACTGGATCAAGTAATCTTGGGGATTGCTCGGAGGGGGGGTATATATGTATGTGAATTCACTTTGTCACTTGTCCTGATAACGGGAGCAATCCCGAAACGTCGATAAATTAAACTGAATCTTTTTCTATAATGAGTCTTAGAGTGCTGCCATTACGTGATATATATATATATATATATATATATAGATGATATACAGTAGCTGTGAAGTGAATCCTGAGGCATTGTAAAGGGAGTAACTTACTTGTCCTTGAATCACTCTATTCTTCACTTCCACTTATTGTTGTGAAATGACCAATTGATACATTCAAAAGGAATTGTTCACAGTACCACATTTTATACTACTTATTGATATCTGTTGGTGAAGCTAAACCGATATCTTGCTAATTTCACAGCATAGTCTGGATATGATATTGAAATTCACAAAATATTGATATTTGATTATAACCCCTGATGAAGTCCTAACGGACAAAACGCATTGGGTTTCTTCAAGCATGTGGATTAGATCATGCATCTGAACAACTTAATTGAAGATTAGATATCTTACGCAACAGCTGATATCATCAGAATACAATTCACCAACTTATTGTCAAACAACATATCTCTGTTCATTTAATGTATATGATCTTAAGAAAGAAGTTTTATTCATTTGTGTTACAAACATTCACAACAATGTTATAAGATTCATTGTTAATTTTATTAATAAACAATTTTTTATTTTAATGTTTTGTTCTTCTGAGGTGGTTTAGCTCCCATGAGAATTCTGTTTTCTTACAATCAGGACTATTTCTGATTCAGGTATTAGCCCGTATATAGAATACTTCTAGGAAAAAATACTTCAAAAAGTATAAAGCTGATTTGACAATCACAACGCAATGAAAACCTCCTCAGTAAAACTCACAGAATGGATCCTGAGAGATTCTGGCTGTGAATGGAAGTGGCACAGCTTTATACTTTTTGAAGTATTTTTTCCTAGAAGTATTCCTTATACGGGCTAATACCTGAATCAGAAATAGTCCCAATTGTAAGATCTGGATATCTTATTCAGTCAGTGCGTCAAAATCTGACTGCCAGTATTTTTAAAGGGAACCTCAATCAATTGTCCCTATAAGGAGCTCCACAAAGGAGTCTCGAATAATTATCTTTAAGGCAGAATTTTATATCTAGGACCATTAGGATTCCAAAAAGGAACCACCAAGAAAGCTCCTATCAGGAGCAAACTTAAGAGAATCCCTTTTTATCACTATATCCAAGGTTGTGATTCTCCACACACAAATCTATTAATGGCAAATAAGCCTGTTTTATATATTTATTACCCCTGATGAAGTCGATAAGACGAAACGCGTTGGGTTTGTCAGTCAGGAGTTTCCAGCATAGTTTGTGAAGATACTCCCTCTTAAGCTTGCACCTTGAAAAAGGTGAGGGAGTATCTAGAGTTAAAGACCACACAACAAACATACTGGTTATCCTTTATTGTCATCATTTTAAACACATCTTTGTGAACACTATATGAGGAATTTTATGTGAAAACTGTATTTGTTTTAACACGTGTTATTAAAACAATTTTTTACTAATTGGCCCTCTTGTTTGGGTGACCATCTTGGTGAGGGGAGTCCGTTACAGGTTTTCAGGTACAAATCTTCTCCAATATTCAATTCTGTCTTATGGAAACAACACTGGAAGAATCATTGTAGATACAGTCTTATTTAGCGCACTTGGGAAACTGTTTTTTATTATATATATATATATATATATATATATATATATATATATATATATACACCTTGCATATATATAATACTGTTCAAGTGTTGTTTGAGTATAGTTATTTTATACAGTATACAGTTTATCATACTTGCTAACTTTTAAGGGGGTGTGGTTTAATAGATCTACAGCAGAGGTTCCCAAACGCGGTCCTCAAGGCACCCCAACAGTCCAGGTTTTAGGTATATCCATGGCTCAGCACAGATGGTAAAATCAAATTGACTAAGGTGCTAATTAAGTCACCTGTGGCCAAGCATGGATACATCTAAAATCAGGACCATTGGGATGCCTTGAGGACCGCGTTTGGGAACCTCTGATCTACAGTAAAAGGATAGACAGTCAATAGATTGACCCCAAATGTTCGGTCGACATGCAATAGGTTGACAGGGTCAAAAGGTTTACATGGAAAAGGTAGACAGTAGAAAAAGTTGATAGGTACAAAAGATCGACAGGGTTGACCTGAAAATGGTTGACACAAAAATGGTTATAACAAATAGTTTTGGGGTTTTTTTGTGTCATTTTTTATGTTTCACCATATCTGAGCCATATTAGTGGAAACGTGTACCCTCGCGGGGCAAAGTTCCTTTCTCTGCTACTGCTGCACTCGGCACAGGAAATTAACTGTTTAATCTCCTCATCTTGCCGGTTTCACTAGCTTGTGGGCGGGAAGTGGGAGTTGCGGCCACTGTTCCATGAGTGCGGGGACTACCTGAAAAATCAGCAGTCTCCTGCAATTTGCAGGAGAGTAGGTAAGTATGCAGTATAATGATGCAGTGTATTGAGCATAGCATGGTATAAAAAATAAATATTGCTGTTGGAGTATAAAGTTGAAAATAAGACCCAGGACACATAAAGCAGAAAGGTGCTGGAAACTGCAGATGGCCCTAGTAACTGGAATGTAAAGAATATCAGGAGATTTGGAAACATGTGATAAAACTGTTGTGTGTTTGTGCCACTGATCTGTCACTGCAGCCTTTGGCCAATATTGGTGAAAACAATATTGTAAGCTGTGAGGTGGTCAAAATTGACCTGAAATTAGTGGAAATTAATGTTATTGAGGTTAATATTACTCTATGACCAAAAATACCCAAATTATGTGACTGTCACGGCAGTTTGGCAAATCCAAATCCAAAACCGGATACCGAATCAGAGCCAAATCCAAATGCAGCAAAAATGGTACGGCGCACACATAGGCCGAACCATTTTTTGTACATATATGTATGGGTATGCATTTAGCATCCCAGCTGTTGGGATGCCGGTGGTCATGTGACCGACATCAGAATCCTGACACAACTCAGGACACTGGCGCCGGATCGCTGACAGCTGACATTCCAAAGGTGAGTATTGGGGTACCGGTTAGGGACTAAGGGGGGTGGTTAGGGTTAGGCAATAGGTGAGGTTTAGCCCTAGCCGCCATCCCCCAAAAGGTTAGCCATAGCCGACACCCCCAGAAGGGTTAGCCCTAGATACCATTCCCCCGAGGGTTAGGGATAGGGAAATACTTACGCCCTCTGATGTCAGGATCTTCAATGTTGGAATGCTGTGGTTGGTCACATGACCACCGGCATCCAGACTGCCGGGATATAGTATGTATTCCACATATAATATATATACTTTTCATTTAATATGTTTTTTTTTCCCCTGTAGGCACTAATGTGTTTAATTTTTTTCCTGTGTGGGCCAATATATGTGTTTTTTCCTATGGGGCCAATGTGTTTTATATTGTTATTGTGCAATGTTTTCCATCTGAGTTGCACAGCACATGCGTCCTGATGGTGTTCATACAGAGTTGCAGTACAGATTCAGATGCATGCTCTGAGAAATGTCTTAGAAATGTGTTGGGAATTTCCAGGCAGTTACCGGGGCTGGCTAATCAGACGCAGATGTAACATAGTATGGGTGTGTTATTGGAGTAACATGCGTGTGTTGCTGAAAGTGGTTGCGTATACAGATGCTGAATAGCTCACATTGGGGGATATATTCAGAGACGGATGCTTGTGAAAGTTTCATTAGTGCAATATGATTGCATTGTCTGCATCAAAAGTCGCAAGGAAGGCCGCAAGTGCATCCAAATCAAAATCAGGCATTATGAGGAGGGATCAAGCCCTCTCAACATATCCCACTATCTAAACAGACCTCGTCTCTAGTAGGACTGCTTCCATAAATTTCCTGGGTTAGTTTTCCATCCCAATCCACCCCTAGTATAAAGAACAGTGCAAAATAAAGTTTTACTAAAGAAATTGATTTATCTTCTACATATTGTGGAACTCTTCAGTCGTAAACACAGGAACCAGCCACAGTGAAAAGGTGAGTGTGATGTTATTTGAGACAGTCACACAGAATTAACAGTTTTCAGATGTTACAGCAATTCAAATGCACAGGACCAGACACCAAGAACCTAACACTAACTAAGCGTACATGACTCTGACTATGGCCTGGCCGGCTATCCAGTATCAGGACTCCAGAAACAAAGAGTAATCCTTCTAAATAGGGCAGCTGAGGCATCCATAATGTGCTCCTTGGAAAACCTGGATTCTGTACTATACCCAGGTTGTAAGCCTGGAACTATGGTTTCTCCATGGATCCGAGCCACGTTTTAACCTGAGTCTCTCTGCCACCACACTATCTTATCTAAACATGTAAACATAACTGGGAATAGTCAATCTTTTGCTAGGGATTAGTTGATTTTGATTAATTTTGTGCTCCTGATTATGAATATGCCATGCTTATTTTTAAAAATGGCTCTAGTTTTTGAGATAATATTTATGGAAAATTAAATTAAACAATATTAAAAATAGTTAAAAAGATATTTTTTTTAATTCTGATTACATTTTTCTTTTTGCAGGCAGTCCCTCTGCAGACTCCAACAGGAATCGGCCATCATGTGACGATCCCACCTTTCTTGATATCTTTCTTCCATTACCTGAATATCCTGGTGGAACCATTCACCCTGATCTTCGCTTAAATCTCCTAGATTGGATGCGAAGTGCTCTAAATGGCTGTACAAACAATGTAATTTAATACTCACGTTGCGAAGTGCTCTAAATGGCTGTACAAACAATGTAATTTAATACTCACGTTGGCACCTACTTTGTCGCAACATTTTAGCATGTTGTGAAGTCGTGGACTAATTCCTGATAGTTGTCTGCCTTGTGATTGCCTAGAATTTTTTGAATGATAGACACATAACTCAGCCATGCTTCAGATTCGGTTTCAGTCATAGATGTGGTAACATTTGGATCCTTCACCAGTTTCCATATATCTGTGGGCCGTCAAAGATTCCTGCCTTTAATTTTTCAATACTAAGAGATGGAAATGTTCGACAAATATACATGAAACAATTGCCTGACTTGTCCAATGCTTTTACAAATTGTTTCATTAAACCCAGTTTGATATGGAGAGGCGGCAGTATGATTTTTTTTCTGTGAATGATGTTGGCTTCTCCTACAGTTATAACTTCCCTTGGAGGTTATACCCTTTGCTGACAGTGCTTTTGTTTTGCACAACTATCCCATAAGCATATGTACAAGCTTACTTAGTACTGTATATCCACTTTGCTGCCAAAGAAGAAAGTTTATTATTTTTAAATCAACACAGACAACTGATGCTGAGAATAAACAATTTTTACTAAGACTATCTTGATATTTTCATGAATGACCCATAGAAATTTACACAAATTTATTCTCATTGTGCAGTAATATGCATTTTAAGATCCTTTTAGAACTATTGAAGAAGAGCTGCCAGTCTTCTGCTCAATATTCTGGCAAACCCATCATCTGGAGAAGTTCAGGAATATTGTTGCAATACACAAGATTTTTATCTTCGCTAAAGAACATCAGTATGGCTTGCTCTCTAGTTCTATATGACGTTATAGTAACATCTGGCTCAAGACAATGCTTTTCTTGAAGTCTGGATGCTAAAAGCGCAGCTCCTTTATTCAATAAATTCAAGTCACAAATTATATTAAATTATATTGTTTAGTTACTTTTTAAAAAATTTGTTTGGAGTACAGTATCTTCAAACTCACTTTGGAGATCCTGTGTTGTCACTTGCACTGGATGAAATTAACATTTCCACATCATCACATTCACATTTATAGCACAAAAATAGCAGTCACTCAAGTGATCTTTTGGCTCACACCACATCACAGGTATGCCGAAATAAAGTCCTTTTCGATCACCTTTAGTCCAAATGCGGAGTGATGCCATGCAGGTTTTACAAACTTTGTGAAGCACCCATATCTTGTCTTGCTGGCTTATGTGACGTCCAAAATACAGTTATATCTTTTCTGTTTTTTGCAACACTATATTTTATTATTATTATTATTATTATTATTATCCTTTATTTATATGGCGCCACAAGGGTTCTGCAGCACCCAATTACAGAGTACATATGGACATAATCAAAACAGGAAAACAGTGACACAGTTGAAGACAATATAGGACAAGTACAGGGTAATTAAGCATAACTACAGCAGTAAACGACATACATATTTGCCACAAATATAACAAAAAACATCAGGGTTGTTACTACACCATCTCCAAGAAGAATTCATTTTTACGCCGAAACCATTTTGTTTCACACATTCAGTGCTAACTCCCAACGAAAGCCAAGGATGTACTGAACAAAACAAGCCCAACTGGCGGGAAATCGGTTGTAGTGGGACAGAAAGAGGGCCGAACAAAGAAACAGGAGGTGTGCTAACTGCGTCACCCGATCCTCTCCGTTGCTCCTCTCTGAATGCTGGGAGAAGGCGTGTCTGTTGTCAGGGGCGTAGCCAGTACCTTGTGGGTCCCATAGCAACATTTTGAAGGGGCCCTGTCACAATGCTCTGCAGAAGTTAATTTTATGCCCTATAGTAATGCCCTAGTTTATTTTATGAACCATAATAGTGCCCTAGTTCACATTATGTCACATTTTATGGCTGCCAGTACACATTATACAACACAGTACTCCCAATTCATATTATAACATACAGTGCCTCTAGTTCATATTATGCCACATTACAGTGCCCCTACTCATATTATGTAACAGTATAGTACTCTCATGTTAATTTTATACCACATTACTATAAGCAGGTCCAGGGGCATAGCTAGATATATTGTAGACCCCAAGGCAAAAGTTTGTAAATGTCTCACCCAGTGGGGAAAAATATATATACATGTATCTTTGACAAGGAAGATGGGTCCCTCTCAGCTCTGGGCCCCATAGCAGCTGCACTCCCTGTACCTATGGCAGCTACGCTCTTGGCTGTGGTCTGAGGATGTCCCAGCAGGCTCAGCAGTGCACTGCCATGCCTCCTCCCAGCATTAGTGAGGAGATATGAATGTGTTCTGTATCTGAAACGTGACTGTCAGTTACGTTATCACAAATAAAACAAAATCTTGTTATTGTTGAAAGAGGGTAGTTGTTAAAAAAGCAAAACGAAGTCAATTCTGTTAAGCAAAGTGGCCTAAACTAGTAAGATAATAATTACTGGAGCCAATTCAGCTATAGCGAAGATCTAATGCGAAAATAGGAACCACAAGTACTCACAAACTGAATTTAAATCCTTGGCAACAAAAAAAATAATAATATTTGTTGTTCCCCAGTGATCATACATGTGGTACAGAATATTTGATGACTGATTTCCTTATTTATTGGCTTTTGTTTTTCAGAAAATCTAATTTATGTTTAGTATTGTTAATTCAGTTTTTCTTTATGATGAGTTTTGAAAGTTTATATAAATAGATTTTCTAAAATGTATATATATATTTTTTTTTATATATTTTCTTTATAAAACTATCCTTACATTTTTGTTTGGTTTTGAATTTTGTGTCTTTTTTTTATGTTTGTTTTTTTGCTAACCATGTTCTTCAGTCTCAGGCAAAATATTACTTATGTACATTTTAGATTTCCTGGTTAAGAAAAAAAACAAAAAACATTTTTGTAGCCCTATATATATTTTAATGTATAAAGTAAAATTTTCTAACTTGAACCACAGTCATAAGAAACATTACATAGGAAACAGTGGTTTTGTGTATTTTGTGAGTATCACAGGCTCTTTCTGTGTGGGGTTATAATGTTTATTCTAGCATACAGAATCTGGAAAGCAAGTAGATAGATATACTTAAAATAAGGCTTATAGTACATTGGTCATCTAATTAAGCGGAAGCTAGAATAGTTATTTTGAAACCACAAGTTCATAACGGATATTCGCCTCTTAGACTAGTGGAAGTGTGGGTGTAATAGAGGAGACACCTTGTACCATCACAAATAGCCTTTGAGAAGATGATTGGTTGATTCATTTTCATACACTGTTTAAATTCATCAGAAAGGTTTCAAAAACACAATAAAAAGAAAAGATATACAACTAAGATCACACAGAACAGCTGCCACCTTCATCAGCATATACTGGACCCTACAGTACAGGTAACTAGATGTTTTCCGGAATGTTTTCTGTAATGGGTGGTTCTCACCATTTACCTATATTGATATGAAGAAAACAACTATAATTTTATTAAGTCTAGAGCACCGTTCTTCTTTGTAACAGGCCCATATACATGGCAGTAGAATATAAAACTTGGGATGGTCTTCTTTGACATTATAGCATGTATACAGAAGTAGAGGACTTAAGACATCTGAATTAAATAGACAACAGTTATAATTGTTGCCTCCCATCAACTTCGACAGGAACAATATCCATGTGGAATATATAGGTTAAATCATTTTTATGGGACAGCAATTGATGAGAATGAGCCAATGTATTCTGCATAATAAGGTGGTGATATACACCTAACAATAATTATTATAGTTATAAACAATACTTTTAGCAAAATATGACTTTTAGATTAGTTACATCTTTTTTAGCCAAATATCTATACAGTAATTCACACACACACACACACACACACACACACACACACACACACACACACACACACACACACACATACAGATATATATATACATATATATATATATATATATATATATACTGTATGTGTATATACAGGTTGAGTATCCCTTATCCAAAATGCTTGGGACCAGAGGTATTTTGGATATCGGATTTTTCCGTATTTTGGAATAATTGCATACCATAATGAGATATCATGGTGATGGGACCTAAATCTAAGCACAGAATGTATTTATGTGTCATATACACCTTATACATATAGCCTGAAGGTCATTTTAGCCAATATTTTTTATAACTTTGTGCATTAAACAAAGTGTCTACATTCACACAATTCATTTATGTTTCATATACACCTTATACACACAACCTGAAGGTCATTTAATACAATATTTTTAATAATTTTGTGTATTAAACAAAGTTTGTGTACATTGAGCCATCAAAAAACAAAGGTTTCACCATTTCACTCTCACTCAAAAAGTCCGTATTTCGGAATATTCCGTATTTCGGAATATTTGGATATGGGATACTCAACCTGTATATATATATATATATACACACAATACAAAAATATCCTTATCTTGCGCTCGCAGAACCAGCAGCACTACAGGCGAGACCTCCGTTGCCGGATCTCAGACAAACATAAGATAGAAAACACAAATCCTGAGCGCGCTCTGTTTGATGTATAGATATAGCGGAAGTCCTTCCAAGTAGGTGTATCTTATACTATGGATAATTGGATTTCTTGGGTTCCTGTAGTGGATAACCCCTCACCAGACTAATGACTGATCATTAGTCAGTATTCCAGTTAGGAAAATTACTCCCTTCACCAAGCGCACACCTTGCTAAGGTGAGGGAGTGTTTACATCTACCTACTGGATTCTGCTGTCAGAGTTATCAAAATCCATGTATAACCTGTTGTAAAAAAATTCTCATGTCAAAGACTTTTATGAATTCTTTTTGTATTAAATATTTTATTCTAATTGGCCTTGGGCCATTTGTTTGGGTGACTTTCTGGTGAGGGGTTATCCATTGCAGGAACCCAAGAAATCCAATTATCCATAGTATAAGATACACCTACTTGGAAGGACTTCCGCTATATCTATACATCAAACAGAGCGCGCTCAGGATTTGTGTTTTATATATATATATATATATATATATATATATATATATAAAACTCTAGGCCTTTGGTTGATATTCTGTCCTTCAGTACTGTAAGAGTTCTATCTTCGATCTGGTGCCTGATCATTTTATTCAGTAAGTATAAGTCTTATAAAATCTGTTTGTTACTTTGAGTTAATGTTTAGAAACTGGTTACAATTACATGTTTACTTTGCGTATAATTACGGTTTAAATACTTGTCTTAATGTTTAAAGCGTCACTTTTTTCTGTAGAAGCCTCTTTCTTAAGACTACGGTATCTATTTTTTCAGCCTTTTTTGTCTTGCATGAATAAGGAAACATAAACAGTACTAAGAAAAGAATGCAATTTAGGCCACAAATTATAGCGTGAAAACAATTAAATGGCTGCAACAAAGACAGAGGATAAAATAAGACAATTTCTCAGAAATCTTAACAACTAGGTTCTTATTTTAAAAGCATGTGAGATGGTCGATGGCGGTAGTAATTTCCAGGCTTTCAACAACAACAAAAAGGAAATTTTGTAAACTTTTTATGCAATAATTACAGTATCTGTATTAATTACTTAGTATTATGAATGTAAGTGACTTTCTAGTCATGATAACTCACTCAGGCCTACACCATAGAACCAGGAGGAAAAACTGCCTATGGTATAGGCCTGAGTGCACCTACATGAACTATTGTCACCTAAATTGTGTGCTATGCCCAATTTATTTTTGAATCACATGAAAAATTATTCTATGTCATTTTTAAAGCTTGCTTGAATTCTACTATTATTTAGATAGATCTATTATATATAGAACTAATTCTACTATTGTACTGTACATAGAACTTTTGGACAGCCATTTATTTATATCGAATTGCATCAATATTATATTTAAAATAATTTTAAGACACCACTTTTAAACAATCCACTTCTTTAATTAGTGCTCCTTACCTAGTAATTTAGCAAAAGCTCCTACCTAGATATTATTACTTTGACATCAGGGCTGCTTCCTAGTAAGTGGAAAGAGCATTGAGAGTGGGAACTAATTCATACAGTATCACTCACTGTACTATAGAGACCAGAGTGAGACTACTGTATCACCTGCTTGGTTGTTCTTTGGTTAATTTCCAATTAGGTACCACTGTCACTATAAATTCCAGAAATCGGGTAAATTACCTGACTTGATAGGAGCTTTGCAGAACCCAGGGAGCACTTATTAAATGGGGGAATTGCTCCAAAAGTGAAAGATTTGGGTAGCATGATTGTCATAGTGGTTATTATTGTTGTTGCAAAGCTCTGAGCTCAAGAGTTCAATTCCTGACCAAAGCCCTATCTGTGTGGCACTTGTGTGCGATCCCAATTCTTGTGTGGATTTTCTCTGGGTTCTCCGTTTTCCTCCCACAAATATACTGGTAGGATACCTGGCCTCTGGCTAGTGTTGGACTGGTGCATGAAGGGCCCGCCAGGGGAAAGCAGTGGTAGAGGCCCATGCTAATGGGGTGTGGCCAGCCTCCAGAGACTTGGTTAACCATTAAGAAGCCCCTAGTCTGTATTTTTTCCTAAGGGAATGTGAGGGCACCAGGTGCATTGTTATTTTTAAGGGACCCATTCTTAGGAGACTTGTCCAACCATTACAGTTTGTCAATAGACAACAAATAAATACAATTCCAGTTTTCTTGTTTGCAGATTGTTTCGTTAAATCTCAGCTATAAATTTACATCATCAATGAAGAATATCCTTTTATGTGTTTGCATCATCAGTCTGGTCTTTGGTTATCCGGTGAGTGGGATTTAAGAAAAAAAAACAAGATACCATAGTTCTACATTCACTATAATTAACTGTCTTATTTTCCAAACAGGTTCCAGATTCTCCTTCCCATAGCTCAGAATATGTTGAGGTAAGTTACCATCCTGGCATTTAGACGAACTTAGAAACTGCCTGTTTTGTTGCCTGTTATGTCACCTATGAACATATAACAACATGATGTTCTATCCTTTTATAATTCAGATTGATTTTATGTTTTTGCTTTACAACCCATAAGGCAGGCAAACAGGTCTTAGTCTTCAAATGTAATTGGAGAAATACTGTAACAAGTGTTGTTATATACTGTACTAGGGAAGGACAACATGCAGACCTAGTGCCACATGTAGCCTTCCCTGTATTCCCTGACCGCTCTCTCTCATGCTTTATTACTAGTTTGAAAGTTTGTAATACATGTTTAATATGTTTGCTGATATCTAATTACAGATAGGTCATACGTGCCAACTTTTAAATCTTCCCTTCTGGGAGAGCTCCTCGAGAGGAGATACAGCTGATCACTGTGGGGCTGGGGCTTCTGATTAGGCACCACTCCTTGCCTGCATAATATCACAAGCAGATCACTAAGTAGGGGGAAGGGCTAAGATGATGAGATTTTCTGAGAAACGTGTCATCATTTCACTAATAGGTGGGTGAGATGAGGAGCATCACATATTCTTCTGGGCATACCCCAAACATTCTGGGCAATTAGCCAAGTTACAGATAAATGTCTCTTTCTACAATTACACGTTTTACTTTAATTGTCACTGAGAGTAAGATCAATGTGCGTCCCTTTTTGAAGGCTATAGGGCCACCTAGCCAATAATGGCACTGCTGAATGATTCTGGAAATAGGTGGACATTTCATTACAGTATCTGTAGTATTATTTATATTTGCTACTCATTGGTCTCAGTGTTAGTATACTCTTATCTGAAACCAATATATTCATAATGAACCCATTCCATTTATACATAATGCTCTGCTCTCTGAACACCTATTTTCATATTTACAATAACTAAAGATGAGAAAAGTTGCAGAATAATTTTAAACTTCTAGGTGGAACAGGCAATTATGGACAGTGGTGCCGAGAGAGGGGGAAGAGGGTACTAATTACCCGGGCCCCGGTCTGATGAGGGCCCATTGGGGGCACAGATCTGATGGAGTGGCTCCTTACCTGGCAGCAGCAGCAGCTGCAGGTCATCTCCTCATCCCAGCACACGCTGCTGTGTTCTGGGCTGCAGTGTGCCCAGGGAAGCGCTTAAAATACTTTTTTTTCTGTATTTTCTTCAGGCCCTCTACCGCCCTGATTATGGAATAGGTGCAAAATGATAGCAATGCATGCTGTAACTCTGTTTTTGCTGTGCCATTTTGCTGCATATTTGTAAATACCACGCTTCAGGGGTGATTTATAGCCTAGAATTGGGGCTGAAACAAAAAAAATTGCACATTCTTTCTGCTCTTTTTTGTGTTTGGGGTACTGTAGGAGTCGGTGATTCTGGCTTGGAACACATAAGGTTAAGGGGTACATTTACTAAGCAGTGATAAGAGCGGAGAAGTGAGCCAGTGGAGATATTTCCCCATCAACCAATCAGCAGCTCTGTATCATTTTATAGTATGCAAATTATAGATGTTACTTCAGTGCTGATTGGTTGCCATGGGCAACTTCTCCACTGGCTCACTTCTCCACTCTTATCACTGCTTAGTAAATGTACCCCTAAATTCCATAAGCACTTAATTGGGATGGTCAGATAATATGCGACCAGGCCGCCCCAGTGTGTCCCCTAGATCCGTTCTGCAGATGTGCATAATATAATATTGAAATATTTAAAAAAAAAATACTTTTTAAATTATATTAAATACAAATAAAAATAAAAACTATTTTGTGAACAATTTTGAAAGAAAAAAATTGTCAGTTAAGTGGTTAAAAGAAACAGGCAAAATTCTGTGGCCCACATTTAGAATGAGGCAACATTCCTCAAAGCAGCCTTGAAGATGATCTCTAGCAGTAACCCATGTTTCATAACTTGATTGACAAATTTGCATCCGAGTAAGCTATGTTGCATTGTAAATGGTGCAATACAATCTTTTTACAAAACTGCATGCTCTTGTACACTCTTAAGGTGTGTAAACACGGTGAGATTTCTCCTTTCGATTTTGACTATATGGTCAAAATCACACGGTGTTAGGCAGCTTGCGCTCCCGGTTCGCGCTCCCGCAAGGCTAGATAGACTGTGCATGCAAGTTAATCTTGACTATCTAGTGTACTAAGTAGTACAAAGTATAGATTGCTTAGATTTTAGGAAGGGATCTCTTGTGTGTATGCCCCCAGTGATAGCGATGTGCGGCCCCGGCATCGCTATCGCTGGTGCTAGATTGAGCCTGCATACAGGCTCAATCTAGTGGGTCACTCACTTCAGCGCTGTGTGAAGTGAGCGTCCCTCCGTCTTCCCCCTCGCTCAGCACACATTGTGCTGAGTGGGGGGAGAGATGTGTGCTGAGCGGTCTGTGATAGGTCACTCAGCACGCATCTCTCTAGTGTGTACCCCCCTGTAGTCAAAATCGTACATAGACAAAATCTAAAGTACAGATTTGATGCATTTGAGGGAGATGTGAATGTTAATGTTGGTGGAGGTGTGAGTGGAGTTGAGGGAGGTGTTAGGACTAATGGTGGTGAAGGTATAAGTGAAGGTGGTGGGAGAGGAAAACAAGTTATAAGTACAGAGTTTTATTATTCCAAAGTATTGGGGGGGAGGGCAGGAGGAGGGGGGGGGGGTGCCCGTATCTTACTTTGCCAGTGGAGCTCGGGCCCCCAGATACACCCCTGCAGGGGCACCTTTATATTTATACTGTGATATTACAGTTAGGTAGTATATGCCCTCCTCCCAACTCTAAATCTGGCAATACATTGTAAATATGCTGACCCTACTCTGCAGCGCAACACAGTTTTGCCAAGGTAAAAAACTGCACCTATAGTACTAGCTTTACTTACAGCTTACTATAAATGGGTCTCTATGTATTACATCTATGTATCACAATGTATTTCTGCATTGGGTTTGACATAGAAACTGTGACATCATTTTTAAATTAACATAACTTTCTCCAGCCCTGGGTGCAGTCATATCAGGGCATGGACATAGGGGGAGATGTATTAAACATTGAAGATGAAGTACCAGCCAGTTAGCGTCTAACTGTAATTTTACAGGCTGTATTTGAAAAATGACAGAAGCTGATTGGTTGGTACTTTATCTCCCTCCACTTTATCTCTCTCTAAGGTTTGATACATCTGTACTATAGTTATCTATTACACAGTGTCATGTCATCTAACATTAGATCACTATTACAAGAGATAAGCTCCTGCAAGCTCCGCTGGCGTCAGCGCACCAATGGCTCTGATCTCACTTTCACTGTGCAGGAGTACCTCGGCGGTCATTGTTACTAAACAGCTGAGCCACCGAGGTACTCCTGCACAGTGAAAGGAGGAGCAGAGCTATTAGTTCACTGCCGCCAGCGGGGTCTCCTGCCTCATAGCTGCCGCATACCTTTACACCGAGCAGTAAGCCCGTCCTCTCCGCCCTGGAGTCTCCTCCGTCCCTGCCGCCAGCAGCACCAGCATGGTCCCCAGCCACGGAGTTAATGCCTGCTGACAGGCCAGAGTAATAGGGTGACATCTGCAATTCAAAATGAAGTGTGTGGGGGCCCTTAATGTGTGGGGGCCCTGGGATGACCGCCCCTGTCGTCCTTGCCTTAATCCGGATCTGTATATTTTTAATTTTCAAGGTTTATATTTCAGAGGAATTTTGCAAGTTTCTCCAGCAGAATTTGTCCTCGGATATTGTGTATGAAATTCTTCTATCAATTTGTTATACCCCAAGAATTCCCAAACCAAACCCCAACCACACCACAGCGCTGAATGAAATGACTTTGTCACAAAATGCAGATTGCATCATTTACATAATGCTGTAACACTTATATGGAATAGCTAAACAAAAGGGGAACTCAAATATTGTATTGCCATAACTGCATATTGTGCTATAAAAGCCAATAAACACAAAACTTTGCCATCCTTTAACTTGTTGCTATTTTGAAGGAAAGGAAAGGCTGCTAAAACTATGTTATAATAAGGTAAAATGATGGAGATGACAAATTAACATAATAGTATCTGTCTGAAAATATCTGTTTGTCTCTCTGCTATAATGCAATCTGTTTGAACTTTGAACATATTTGTTACAGGTCAACAGCAAATCATCATCAGAATCCAACTTGCAAAGTTCAGAGCAGCAGGTAGGCACACAGAGTTTAATATATGTGAAATGAGATGTTTAAATGATAATATATCAATGTTGATTAAATGCTAAATTTGATTCTTAATTGTGCCCATACATACAGGTTCCAGGTGCTACATTTTAAGCATTTACATGGAATGGTAGTGCAGTCTTTAGCTAATTAAAGGGGTTTACTTATGTGGCAGTAGTGGATATGTCTCCCTCTAAATGGGCAGTGCAGACCTCCAGACTGTCCATGTAGTTGGGATAAAGTCCTAACTGGGCGGGATCATTGTCAAAAAAAGGGACTGGCCTGCTTTCTCCTACCTGTTTTTTTGGGGGGCTTTCTTTGCCTATTGCTGCTGCTGGTGTCTTAGTTATGCTAAGTAGCTGTCTGGAGCCCTGTTTGGAAGAAGGATTGGTACATGAAAAATCGAAAGTCTACCAATGAGTGAACACTCTAGGTCACCTTTCCCTTAATCAGCCCTGACATTAAAATAAAAGCACTCATGTTTAATAATTAGGCCTCCCTTATGACAAGCAGCTCCAACATTAAGTTTAGCACTCCTAACAACCCCAAGATTAAATTAATTCCATTAGTATTTATCTATATACAGTATACAGGTTGAGTATCCCATATCCAAATATTCCGAAATACGGAATATTCCGAAATACGGACTTTTTTGAGTGAGAGTGAGATAGTGAAACCTTTGTTTTTTGATGGCTCAATGTACACAAACTTTGTTTAATACACAAAGTTAGTAAAAATATTGTATTAAATGACCTTTAGGCTGTGTATATAAGGTGTATATGAAACATAAATGAATTGTGTGAATGCAGACACACTTTGTTTAATGCACAAAGTTATAAAAAATATTGGCTAAAATGACCTTCAGGCTGTGTGTATAAGGTGTATATGAAACACAAATGCATTCTGTGCTTAGATTTAGGTCCCATCACCATGAAATCTCATTATGGTATGCAACTATTCCAGAATACGGAAAAATCCGATATCCAAAATACCTCTGGTCCCAAGCATTTTGGATAAGGGATACTCAACCTGTATATGAATGCGAAAACCCTCACTCACTGACTGACTGACTGACTCATAACTAATTCTCTTACGACCCGATATGTTAGGAAGCTGAAATGTAACATACGTATTCTTCAGGTGGGAAATAAAAAACTACACCATTATAATTTAAATAAACCTCCCCTAAGGGGATGAAAAGGGTGTTGACATAATGACATCATTACCGATGTGTGGCTTGCGTTGCGTGAACGATAACACCCAAGTGGACAATCAATCAAAATTTGAATTGCACCTCCAGTGTGTAGAATTTCATAAACTACAAAAAATGCAAAAGCCCTCGCTCACTCACTCCCTGACTCATCACTAATTCTCTTACTTCCCGATAAGTTAGGAAGCTGAAATTGAACATAGGTATTCTGCAGTTGGGAAATAGGAATACTACTTAATTAGAATTTTAATAAAACTCCTCTAAAGGAATGAAAAGGGGGTTAACATAATTACATAATTACCGATGCGTGGCTTGTGTTGCGTAAACAACAATGCCAAATGGACAATCTGAGCAAATTTTGGATTGCAGCTCTAGTGTGTAGAATTTAATAAACTACAATAATGGTCCTGACACGTTTTACCGTATCCAGTGTCGGACTGGAGCATGTAGAGCCCACCGGGGGAATGCAGGGGTAGGGGCCCATGTTTAGGGCTGGTGCCAGTCTGCTGAGGTGGTGTGGCCTGCCACCTCTTTGGTTTGACTAATCATTAGAGAGTGCAATGTCTGGGCCCCTTCATAACTATATACAGTAAATTCAGCTGCTGCATGCATGATAATGTACGAGATTAATAACAGCAATGCACTGTAGAAAATATATCATAGTCCAGTATAAGGTAACAGATGTATAATGTATAATTCAATTGCACAGTCTAGAACCTGATCTTTAGAGTAGGAGGTGGGCCCCCAGGCAGTGGGCCCCACCGGTGGTTTCCCCTGTACCCCTGAGGGCCAGTCCAAGCCTGACCATCTCTGCTACGGGTACTCCTCGGGTAACGCCAAGAACCATGGATTAATATAGACTTATATTAAGACGTCTCAAATTTACAGCTCTATAGATTTACCAAATTGTTAACACTCATTTATATTTACAACCGTGAAAATCAGAAACTCCCAGGTCAAAACTATTGGGTAAAATAGACATATTTCACCCAACCAGCTTCAATGTTAATGTAAAAGTGTTCCCATTTACTAAATACTAATTTCCTCCCAAACATTAAATAATTATTTTTCATGTTTAAGAGATAGCAAACTTTCTTTCATATCCCAATCCCATGTTCAATTAATACCCACTAAACCATGCCAGCATTAACATAATTGCATAATTAGCCCACTTAAAATTAATAGGCCCCACATAATAACCACATGAGTAAATTAAATAGTCCCCACCATCTAATAAATAGCCATCCTGATCACCCCACCAATAAATGAAAAGCTTCCAACGAATATTAAATGACTGGCCCGCAGCCTCCCCCTACAAAGAACTTATACCTTACACTCCCACCCACAAAATAAGTAATTTCCTCATTGTCCCATGCTTATATGAAAACCCCCTACTTTTACATAACAAAAACATTTTAAACTTTAAGACGACATACATTCATTACTAAATGAGCCCCTAATGGTGATGTTTAAGTTGCTTATTGTCATATTTTCCATTCAGATTTAACACTTAGGGCATGATTCGGTGTTGCCTGCAATTCTGATTTTTAGCAACCTGCACATGTGTCACTGGCTAGAATTCCAAATTATAGCATCACAAATGATTCCACCGCATCTCATTCACTTCTTACATATGGCTGTATGGGCATTACAGGGTGGTGCAGTAGCACAGATGCGTCTAACTCAGAATACAGGTGGATATTTGCATGGGATTACCGATCATTGGAAGTGGCTGGAATTGCTACTGCAATAAATGCGGATCAGGCTCTAGATTTACATTATGCATTTGAGATGAATAGACATATTAAACATCTTGAAGTCTATATTATATTTTATGAAGACCACATTATATTTTATGAACTTTACAACTGTCATTTTTGTATTTTCAATCAATTCATCAGTATGACTCAAGTGAGGAATCAATTTCTGAGCAGCAAGCAGAGGATGTTAGTGGTGGACAACAACATGAAGATAAGGCTGCTCGAGATCACATCTCAGTTGCTATTGATAGCATAGATATTGAAGAGCAACTAACAGATGGAGATGATAGAGATAATGATGAAGACACAGAGCCTGCTCTATTCACTGCAGTCCACAGCAGCTCCAAAGAGGAAAAGGAGGAAGATAATCTGGAAGAAAATATAAGGCATGTTGCTGCTGGAGATGAGAATAATAAACACAATGAATCTGGGAGCCATGAAGATAATTCTCCTGTAAGTTCTCAATATTTATATTTTCATACATTTTTTAAATGTTTTTTTAGAAACATTTTTAAAAAGAACATTTTCGTATATGCTGCTAAAGAATAGTTTAGTTAAGATGTACCTGGCTTTCATTGCTTGCTCTTAGTTTATTTTATGTATTTCAACCAATTGACAATTTGAGAGTTTGGTGTCCTTCATGACAGCAATCCCAAGAGCGGGGCCAATTTCACTGGGAATAAGATTTCTATACTGTGGGCCGGATGTAATGCCACCATGGTTTTGCTTTGTAAAAAAAAAGTCTGAGTTCTGCCGGCATTCCGCACGGCCACCGGACATGGGCGGGATTACTTCCAGCCCCTAATCTTACATGATGTAATATTCCTGTTTGAGGCAAATAAGGCTTTCATTGCAGCGGCACACACAGGATTTCTAGAAGGGAGTTTAGAAATGCTGGATTTTAGAGTGAGTGTGGCCAGCCCATGAAGACGGAATCATTAGAATATTACAAGCTATAGTCTAACTCATACAAAGTGCAGTGTATGTAATGCTTCAGCCATATTCAAGCAATTACACATTATACGCCATCAGTTGCAGAAGTATGGCAGGCCCACCTGAGCGGAATGTTCTTGTTTTTTCTATCTGGATGTGGGGGCACCATTCCACAATCCATGTCCCCTGTTCTGTGGAGCTTTGGAACAATGCCATGTCTCTAGAAGAGGGCCCTACCTATCTAGTCCTGGACATATACAATATATACACACTGCTCTCCTTATACATTGGATAGTGTATGTAATTCAATATAAATAATTATTACTATGGTCTATATTAGCATAAGCTAAAGGGTAAAGGGTCTAAAAAAACAAACTTTCTGTATAAAACAAATTTCCCTCAATATAAATAGCATAAGCAGTCTAGAAACGGTTAAAATCCCATAATAAATAATTAAATATATGTAATAAAACCAGCAGTAGACAGAACTGAACTTTCTTACAGTAGCACACATTCTCCCATCTCATGTTGCTCGCAGCTGCTCTCTGGTCTATTGTGCTGATTAAGCACAATAGATTCATAAACACAGCAAACTTGTTAGGAGAATCTGCTACCACTCAGTATATGCAGAATCTGGGGGTAAATGGTTTGGACGGACACACACACACACACACACACACACACACACACACACACACACACACACACACACACTGCCACCACCCATATATGCCTACGCAGTAATTTGTTAAAATGTCTGGTGTTTTTTTTTGGTATATGGAATAATAAAAAAAAATATATATATATATTTCCGCCCCATGATTGTACATACACTTATGCTGGGGAAAAAGTGAGGCAAGAATTATATTTGAAACAATATTTTATTTATTTTTCAGTGCAGTTTCTTATTTTTGTTGAACTTTCATTCCTGAAGTTGACCAAGTTGGTGCAGACTGATCCAATGCATCTCTGCAGCATACCAGCCCCTACTATAAGTGATCGATAGCTGCAGAAATGTAGGGAACAACTGAATTGGCTCTTTCCCATCCTGATTACCAATCGCAATGAGGAAGTTCCATTTCCATATTGCTTTATGCAACGAGCAAGCCAGATGTATGCTTTTAAATGGCATTTTGACAAATGTAAATACAAAAACATGCAATAGTTTGTTTACAGTGTATTTAGGACACTACTCTTCAAAAGAAAACATTATTCTACTACTTTATATCATACAGGAAGTCCCAGAAAGTGACGACAGCACTGACAAAACAGGTGTTTCTGAGACCCCCAGTGACAATGATGAGAAGAATAAAGCGAATGAAAGCAGAAATGAAAAATCAAGTAATGGGAGTCATCTAGGAGATGATATAAAGCTAGCAGGTGATACTGGACATGGAGACCATGTGGATAAAAGTGATGAAACTGATGATGACAATGGTAAAGATGGGGAAGATGATGATAAAGCAAATGTAGATAATGATGATTTTAAGCACAGTGAGGAGGATGACTATGAAGACAATGTAAGTGTCAAATCTGGAAATAGTAGAGAGAATGATCAGGACTGCAATAATGACAGTAAAGGAAATGGTGATTATGTAAACAGCAAACTTAAAAAAAGTCACTACAGCTATGAATCACATGAGAGAGAAATGCAAAATGATGACACAAACACATTGTTGAATACTAATAGTGATTCCAGTTTAAATAAGGATATAACAATTAGTTCTTCTGTAGAAAAAAGCAAAGAAGTTACCAGGAAGAAAAAGAAAGGAAATCAGAACACTAAAAAAATGACTAAAAGTCACATAAGACCTATGAGAAAAAACAAAAAGAATACCGGCCAAATTGATTCAGATAGACACAGAAGCAAATCTGAGGACAAACCGGTATCAGAGAATCATAATAGCTTTGAAAACCGAGATTCTGGAGTTTTAGATAGCATAGAAAGATTGCTACATAAGAAACTTGGGAGCTCAAAAATATCAGATAGTCACTCAAAAGAAAAACCTGACTCAAAGGAAGACACTCACTCACAGGAGGACACTCATTCACCAAAAGACACTCACTCATTAGAAGACACTCACTCTGTGGAAGACACTCACTCTGCGGAAGACGATCACTCACAGGTGGAGACTCACTCATCAGAAGACACTCACTCAAAAGAAGACTCTCACTTGACAGAAGGTGCCAGGCAACCAGGCAAAGATATGCAGTTGACTAAAGGTGTCAAACAATCAAATAAGGATAGAAGTCATTCATTAGAACAATTCAGTCTGTCAAATGAGGATATCACTCAGTCTAAGGAATCAGATGAAGATAAAACAGTAGAAGCCATAAATCAATCAGAAGAGGGTGACAGTAAGTCAAAAGAAAATGTCAGTCAATTTAGCCATAGTCAGTCCAAAGAAATACTGCAATTGAAAAAAGACCAAAATCAAAAGATAGAAAAAAACAGTAAAAGTATATCAGTAGAAAATAGGGATTCAGATAAATCCACGAAAGATAGAAGTGAATCTGAGGAAGACTTGCACAGTAATGTAAATTCTAAAGAAGACTCTGAGGATGTTGATTCTGCAGAGAATGCCAGAAAATTAGATCAGTCTGATACCACAACAGAGCAAGCTGGAAGCAGCGAGTCAACAGAGCTGAGGTACATTGTGCTAGGAAATAATTCTTTAAGTGACAGTAAATCTTCCAGCAAGTCAACAGAGCTCACCAGTGTTTCCAAAGAGAACACTGAAGAGGACAATGACTCCACAGACATTGATGACACAGAGAGTATAACAGCAGAAGAGGATGAAAGCCATTCTAGAGAAAGTGATGAGTCAGTCCAGGTGAGACAGCAGAATGACTCCAGTGAGTCTGAAGATGTCAGCAGAGCATCGGTTAGTTCTGAAATTGACAGCAGAAGGTTAATGTTTGATATTTATCAACATACAGCCATTGGAAATGATAATGACTGTCAAGATGGCTACTAGGTCCCCCCGACTCTGTCAGTATGAAGATTTATAACATTCTTTTATATGTTTTTCTTGTTGGTCAACTGTAACATGTACTGGAAGATAAGGTACTGCCCACTGATGTGAATGTATATGTTGCCATCCACTATTGTACAGTATGTTACATCAAACAGCTCAGTAATTTAAAATACAGTATGTGTCATCACTTCTTCCTTGTGGAGGAAGAAACCAGAAGCAATGTAAGCTAGTTATGTATAGGCATATCCAGATCAATACCTCAAATTGAAATTACTGTAGCCATTAATAGAAACTTGTGATTTTCAATACCACCACACACTGAAAGGTTGAAATGTCATGCACAGTCAACAATTAGTGTACAATTTTTTATCTCTCAACAATGCTTCCATACCTTGTATTATCAGACATAAATTTATGAACAGTTTCCCAAGGATAGAAATGCCTCTCAGCCATTCTTCTGGGTAAATGGCACTACAGGGTGTAAACGTTCTTTTATGAGAGTCTCTTCATTGCAAGTTTGTAGCCACATACTGTTAGCAGTGACAGGTGGGAGAAGGGAAGAAACTGATGGCAATGAAAAGTGAACGGATATTCAAGCTCCCACTGCGTGTGCACAGTAAATGCAGCTGCTGTTTGTTTAGAAAAATCTCCAGTTCAATTAGGGACTGAGTAAATGTAGCAGACTGGGGGAGACTTGTTCTGTCTGCATACACAGAGGGCAATTAGATATGGAGGAGTACCTCACTCATTTTTTGCACATGGTTCAGTGGGGTATTATCCGGAACCAGCGAGGTTATCCTGTCTGAATAACCCGTTTAGTATTAGCGGGCAAGGTTCCAACTGAATCTTGTGGCTAATTGAATCGCCCCTTTGAGCTTTGGAGAAAGAGGCATAACAGTATGGATACCTGTTGTAAGCGTCCCTAAATATTAAGTGCTGTCCATACAAATTAGTAGAACACTTATGAATAATATTATACATTTACAGATTATTAATATATGTATAATTATAGTATGTGTTTTTTTTACATAGGACAAGACTTATTTAATGAAAGTGTACCTAATGCAAATGTCATGAAAGCACAATACTTTCTTTAAATGGTAGAAAGCATTAGCTCTTTATATGTCATTATTTTGTAGATGATTTTTTCAGTATTCTTGAGTCTTTTGCTAAAAAAAAGGTCTCTCACTTAGGTTGGGTACACATCAGACAATATGTTGTCCGATCCCGTGGACAGGAACAACATATTGTACACATCATCTGATGTGTACCCGTGATAGTGTGCTTCCGCCCAGTAGCAGATTTACTGGAAAGCAACCCAAGTGGCTGCTTAGGGCCCGGTTGATCACAGAGGGCCCATTGACAGGTCTATGGGAAGATGGTGCAGCCACACACCCCCCCACTCACACACACACACACACACACACACACACACCTCTGCCTCTACCCTTTTGCTGCCCAGCTGGGATGGAATGTAGTAAGATGGTACAGGTCCATACATCTATACTTTATGCAGCTGCAACTGTTCTGTCCCAACTTTGCCGCCATCACCCTTCTGCTGTGCGTGCGCAGCTAGGAGGGAGGATAGTAAGACTGTACAGCAGCGGACATGCCCTCCTCTACCCTTCTGCTGCCCAGCTGGGAGGTTTTGTAGGAAGATGGTACAGCCACAGACAGCCCTCGCCTCCATTGTCATTACCCTTCTGCTGCCCAGAAGACAAGTAGACTGCTGGGTCTCAAGGGCTGGAGCTGAGAGGGAAGGCAGGGAGATCACTGCCGCCATGCCCCCCTCCCTACCCCCCACTTCCTGCTGGACCAGACAGGGGCGAGAGCTGCGGACAGAACACCATACAGAGATTAGTATAAAGGGGCACTGATGGCATAATTCTCTTTTGGATTATTCTGAGTGGGCATATGACTTTCGTGCTCTAGTGTAGGAGATGTGAGACAGCCACAGCCGCGATTTCAGAGACCCCAAAATGCACAGCTGTCTTCAGGCTGTGGCATCGGGTACTGAGGAGTAGGGAGAGAAGATGAGGAGTAAACCAGCGAGATGGACTGTAGTGAACCTGGCTGCACAGGCAGTGGGGGCACAGTGGAGAGAGACCAAGCTCACGCTGCCATGTAAACTATCATTTTATAACATGAAAATATAGTGTTTTAGTTTGTTTGAGGAAGGGGGTCCCCAAATCGGTGTCTTGCTTAGGGGCCCATGAAGTCTAAATCCGCCTCTGCTTCTGCCCGCCAACATCAGAGTCATAACATTTGATGTTCTGCACATCAGATGTGATGACCCAGTGGCTAATAGCATGCTCCTGGATGTGGCCACTGAACGATACAGCGTGCGACCGCTGAACGATATATATTATTCTGTGTGTACAAGCGACCAATGTATCGTTAGATATATATTATTCTGTGTGTACAAGCGACCAATGTATCGTTAGATATATATTATTCTGTGTGTACAAGCGACCAATGTATCGTTAGATATATATTATTCTGTGTGTACAAGCGACCAATGTATCGTTAAATCAGTAATCCTGTCTGCCACGATTCTAGTCGTACCCAGCCTTAGGCATTCCATGGCCAGAGTGCTAGAGGTCTGAACAGTTTCCAAGATGCTCTAGTTTGCAGTAAATTGGTAGCCTTTATTCTCAAAAAATAATTATTCAGCCCACAAAATGGCTTCCACCACTTCTAACAGTTCTAAACTTAACTAAGCTGATGATCCTGATTCCAAAAAAAACAAGCAGCATTGACATCTATTTATTTATTAACAGTTTCTTAAGCCATTTCACATCTCCAATGCCGGATCCCTCCCTGGGAATTGGAAACGGGTCCTTCCCGGGAGGGACCTGGCATTGGACCCTAAGATCTGGCTTCCTGACCTGGCAATATGCCGGTTCGGGTTGTCATAGTGGCGCCTCTCCCTATGCTGTGAATGGGCACCGGGTCTCATCGACTTGGCAACCCATTCACACTGCCACTGCCCCGGTATTCAACCAGGAAAAAACCCTTCTTATATCCCAGGTTGAATTACTGGATCAAGAGACCCGGGAATTCTCCATGGGCCTTTCACATCGCACAGTGACCTGTGTTGACCCGGCAATATATTATTATTATTGCGATGTGAAAGGGTTATAATATAGCGAAGCATATTCCGTTGCGCTTTACAATTTACTGTCAGTTTTATTTATGTACTACATATGCATTTGTTCCAAATTTTACCAGTGTTCGTTTTGTTAATAGCACACTTTTAATATATTCATTTTAATATCAATTATTAAAAATGTTTTATTTCAAATTATGTGCATATTGATGTACATTAAATATTATGTTCAGATTAAAATCTGTAAATTAAACTTCAAATGGAAAATCCTAATTTGGAAATGTAAAATCAATTTTAATTTTATATTTAAATATTGTTAGTGCTATACTAAGTTTGGAGACTTTGCTTTATTCTAGCAATTAATAACAACAACATTATTTATTAATAATAATTACAGTACAACATCATTATTTGTAGATGTTACTAACCTACACCAAAATGTTCTTAATACTTCCATATACATTACAAAAAATCCAAATATACTATTTTCTGTAAACGTGGATCTTATTGGATGTTCCTAAAATGTTTTAAGCATTAATTATTATAAATAGAGATAGCTAGATTTCAAATCAATGACTAAAATGACATTTAGAATTATCCCTAAACAATTATCAGCTATGACAGTTCTATTGTATATGTATTTTATAGTTATTTTAATATGCTATTCAAAGAGTTGTTTAATTTCCCTACTGTTTAATATAATTTACATGGTTTAAAGAATTAATTCAGCAGAATGCACACTAAAATAGACATACATATTTTATTTAGGACACAGAATTACAAAATAATACAGATAACTACAAATAAAATTACTCTAATGACAAAATATGTAATGTCAAAACTGATGACTTTAAAGCTTATATATGTATTACTATATATTTTTATGTAAACCTTCAAATAAACACTTTATTTGTGTTGTTGTTTGTTCTGAATAAATTTGACAGTAAATTTGAAAAGTATATAATGCAATTTTGCAAAGTACATATTATATCTGATAATGTTGTTTTTTTTATACTTATGTGATGACACTGACTTAAGTAACATGAAAAAAATGGCTTTTGAAAAAAGTTAGGTTTATATATTAATTCATTACGGTATATGTTGTTACAAAATGTATTTATTTAATTTTTATTGTGTTAGCTATTTTAGATACACTAGATGCATACAGATGTGTCCACTTCCATCTAGCCTCCCTGCACGTTAAACAGCCCTTCTAGCTATGCCGTGGCGTAACTCTGTAGTGCTGATCATCTTTACGAGTGTATTTTCCCATTAAAATGCATCTTATTAGCAAAATGATGGGAATAGGACGCACAAGTAGCTTATGCTAATTAAAATGATATATGACATGCCTATATTCTGTGTGTGACTGAGGCTGTATCTGCATAAGAAATGGTACACTACAGTATTTCCCTAGAAAACACTGTAACATAGCATTTCGTATGTAGTTACATACGCAGATGCACACAGAATATAGGCATGTTGCATATTAGGTTAATCAGCAGAGTCTGCTTGTGAGTCCTATTCACGTAGCGATGCGAATAAGACGCATTTTCGGCAAAAAAGATGCCCAACGCTAACAGAGTTGCATGGGACCTGTCAGCTCACTCACGCCAGGCATCTCCCGCTACATGAGATATTGAGGCAAGATGTATGAGGACACATCTGTACCTACCAATGGGCAGATTCACAGATGTACAGACTCAATGGTTTGCGTACATCTCTGATGGTTGTAGATCTGCGCATGAGCAGGATGTGTGCTGCGCATGTGCAGACCTTTTTGCAGTATCCCCTAAGCCACAGCATGATTGGCATGTTGTGGCTGATTGGTGGCCGGGAAGTGAGTAACCTGATGGTCACTCAGAGTGATCCAATGCTGCATCTGCGGGTGCAACAGCGGATCAGAGAAGCTGGCAGGAGGTGTGTATTTACTGTTGCAACCTGCAGTATTAGCATATTTTCCTACAACAGCTGCATCCAAAGACCCAGCTGCTATGTGATCTGCATTCATCCCTGAATCAGGCCCCCCAATACTAATAATAATAGTCAAAGCTAAATTTATACACAGAAACCAGATAATAGATTTATACAATTCTGGAACATCAATGTATGTATGTTGTGTATATTATTTTCAAATAAAATCAATTTATGTTCCACTGGTGTGTACAGTATGTCTGAATTAACAAGTACAAACAGAAGCGTAGCGTGGAGACATGACACCCGGAACAGGGCCATGTCACGGCGCCCCCACCCACCACAACACATACATACGTACATACATTCACACACATTTAGGCACAGACATACATCAACACACACATATACACAGATATATATATATATACACACACACACACACACACACACACACACACACACACACACACACACATACACACAGATATACATAAATACACACACAGATATATACACACATATACAGATATATACAGATATATATATATATATATCTATACACACAAATATACAGATATACACAGACATACATAAACACACACATACATAGATATATACATACACACAAACACACAAATATACACACAGATATACAGACATACATAAACACACATATACACACAGATATACAGACACACACACAGACACACACACACACACACACACACACACACACACACACACACACACACACACACATATAAACAGATATATACACACAAACACAAATATACACACACATACATATACTGTATACAAAGATATATACACACAAACACACACATACATGTATACACAAACACACATATACACACAGACATACTGTATACACACATTTACACACACAAACACAGACATATACACACACATTAATTCTCACCAAGAGGACAGCAGCAGAGCAACTCCTCGTTCTAGCCTGGAGGGGCAGAGCTTCTATGTGATTGACAGGCTGGGCCTTCGTGGGTAGAAGGAAAGGACTGAGGAAAGGGAAAGGGTGGCCACCACACTGCCTGCATGTTCCACTTTACTGAATGCAGATACCTGACAGCCAGTAAGCATCTATCTTCTGATAAGCCTCCAAACCCCACTTCCCTAACAACACACCACACTACACTGCTCTGGACTCTGCACTGCAATCAGTGAAATGGAACATGCAGGCAGTGTGGTGGCCACCCCTTCCCTCTCTTCTAGTCATCTCCTCCTACCCCGAGATTGGTAGATGCTAGAATCAAGTGGGCTAAGGGACCTTTTCCGTAAGGGGGAGGAGTTACGACGCAAGGGGGAGGAGCTAGGCCAACCGGATAGTTCCTCTACTATCCACGCCACCAACTATTACCTTTAGTAATTAGGTGGTGAGCGAAGCGAGCCACCGTGCCCGAAGCGTGGCGAGCGTACTTTTCGGGTACCCTGTTCGCCCGTAGCTCCTCCCCCTGGTGATGTAGCTCCTCCCCTCAATACGTCACAAGGTCCCTTCAGCCCCTCCGATATAGAACCAACCCCCCGAGATCCCGGCTCTCAGCTGTGTTACAGGAAGCCGGCGTCCTGTGTGCCCAGCGGCGCCTGGAGCTTGAGCTCTACTTGCTCCACCCTCCCTACGCCCCTGAGTACAAATGATAATAATTCCTTTACATGTAGCTTTTATTAGATGTACAGGTTATCACAAAATGCGTATTTTCCTTAATGATTCAGACTGCATCAAACTATAAAAGCAAAAGCACAGCATGATTATTCCAGACCTAGAGAAGTACACCCACAGGAGCCGTATGTTTCCATCATATGTTCTTCTGCTTAGTCCATTGGTAGTCAAATCCTAAAAGCAATCTTTATGCAAAACAATAATTATGTAATGAAAGCAGAGTGAAAAGAAAGGACTATTGACTTTGAATGATAAATGAAAGGAAAAAAATGAACACAAATGTGAGAACAGAAAGAGGGTAGATGATATGGGGCAGTAGTTACAGTAATATTAGCATCCTCAGGAGGCCACACAAAAATTTAGATTACTTAAATATGACTGGATATCTTTTCATTAAGTATTATTCAGGATATTTGGCTTTTTTTGTAAATTAATAATTGTCATGGATGTGTGCAAAGATCTAGCCATTGTGGATATTGTGGTTAGAAAACTAAACTTAATAATAGGACTTTCCAGGAGAACTTAGGAAATATGGTTTCCCAGCTACTCATTTTTTAGGATAGGCTGTCAGTGGGTAACACAAAGAATTTCTATAGAATAGAAATGAAGCAAGTCATTACATGCATTGGCTGTAATGGCAAAAAGTCGCAATGGTAACATTTCCCAAAGCTGTCAAATAATCAGAGATGTGACTACAGGTATAATAAACAAAATAAAAATAAATAATAATAATAATTATTACTAATATTATTTATTGTGGGTTATTGGTATTTATTTGCTCCTGTAAAAGACTTTGGGCCTTATTCAGGTTTGTTAGCAAACCAAAAAAGCACCTTAATAGGCAAAACCATGTTGTAGTACAGGCGGGGCAGATGTGAAATTTGCAGAGAGAGTTAGATTTGGGTGGGGTGTGTTCAAACTGAAATCGAAATTGCAGTGTAAAGATGAAGCAGCCAGTTACTATGTACCCCAGTGGCGTAACTAGAAATTTTTCTCCCCCAAGCCAAAAAATTATTTGGCGCTCCCCCCCCCCCTATCCCATGATTGGCACTAGTAAACCGCCAAAAAAGGGGACGTGGCTTTGTTTAAATGGGCGTGGCTTCGCCTAAAGGGGCGTGTCATTGCAGGAAAAGACTACCTTATACCCCAGTTTTGCAACCTGCACGCCCAGACGTTAGCCACCACAGGAAAGAAAAATAATCCTGATTCATGCCCCTTACATTATTTGTCATTTTTCCTCCTTATAGTAATGCCCAGTATACATTATGCCACATACTGCAAAGGCCCTCAGACATTATGCCACACACAATAATGCACATGACACAATATGCACACACTGTAATGCCCCCGACACATTATGCCACACACCGTAATGCCTGTGACACATTATGACAGGAATCGCAATGCCCGTTATACATTATGCTACACACTGCAATGCCCCTGATACATTATAGCACATACAATGTCTGTGACACAGTATGACACACACCACAATGATCCTGAGACATTATACCACATACCACAATGCCCGTGATATAGTATACAACACACCGTAATGCCTGACACATACCGCAATGCCCGTTATACCCTATGCCACACACCGCAATGCCCGTTATACATTATGCCACACTGCAATGATCCTGAGACATTATACCACATACCACAATGCCCGTGATATAGTATACAACACACCGTAATGCCTGACACATTATGACACACACTGCAATGTCCGTGATACATTATGCCACACACCGCAATGCCCATTATACATTAAGTTCTACAGTAAGGCTTCTAATTACTTTTAAATTACCTGCTCGTTGCCAGGGGTTTCATGCTCTTGGTTCCATGCACGGTGCCAGGGATTTTCATGCTCAGGGTGTCATGCTCGTTTCCAGGGGTTTCATGCACTGGGTGTCATGCTCGTTGCTAGGGGGTAGTGCTTGTTGCTAGGGCCGTGCTCCCAGTGCCACATATGCCCCCAGTGCCAGATATTCCCCCACAGTGCCAGGTACATGCCCCCAGTGCCAAATATACCCCCCCAGTGCCACATATGCCCCTAGTGCCAGATATTCCCCCACAGTGCCAGGTATATGCCCCCAGTCCCAGATATTCCCCCACAGTGCCAGGTACATGCCCCCAGTGCCAAATATACCCCCCCAGTGCCACATATGCACCCAGTGCCAGATATTCCCCCACAGTGCCACATATGCCCCCTCAGTGCCAGATATTCCCCCACAGTGCCAGGTATATGCCCCCAGTGCCAGATATTCCCCCACAGTGCCACATATGCCCCCTCAGTGCCTGCTCCCCCCAGTGCCAGATATTCCCCCACAGTGCCACATATGCCCTCCTAAGTGCCTGCTCCCCCCAGTGCCAGATATTCCCCCACAGTGCCAGGTATATGCCCCCAGTGCCAGATATTCCCCCACAGTGCCAGGTATATGCCCCCAGTCCCAGATATTCCCCCACAGTGCCAGGTACATGCCCCCAGTGCCAAATATACCCCCCCAGTGCCACAGATGCCCCCAGTGCCAGATATTCCCCCACAGTGCCACATATGCCCCCTCAGTGCCTGCTCCCCTCAGTGCCAGATATTCCCCCACAGTGCCAGGTGCCAGATATTCCCCCACAGTGCCACATATGCCCCCTCAGTGCCTGCTCCCCCCAGTGCCAGATATTCCCCCACAGTGCCACATATGCCCACCTAAGTGCCTGCTCCCCCCAGTGCCAGATATTCCCCCACAGTGCCAGGTATATGATCCCAGTGCCAGATATTCCCCCACAGTGCCAGGTATATGCCCTCCTAAGTGCCTGCTCCCCCCCGCTCCTTTGTGTTGGAGGGACACGGAGCGCATAGCGCGCGCCTCTCCTGTGTCCCTCCTGGCTCTCCGGCCGGTCTAATAAAGGAAGTGCCGGTTCGTGAGCCAATCAGAGCTCACGAACGGCACTTCCTTTATTAGACCGGCCGGAGACCCAGGAGGGACACGGGAGAGGCGCGCACTGTGCCCTCCGTGTCCCTCCAACACAGCAGCGGAGGGAAGGAGACCGCAGATTGACATGCGGACGCTCGTCCGCATGTCAATCTGTACTATATCAGTGGCGCCCCCGCAGCCCCTCGCCCCCAAGCCACCGCGAGGACTGCGGGGGCAGTAGTTACGCCACTGATGTACCCTGCACAGAAACAATATAACCCACCCGAATCTAACTCTACACATGTTACTTCTGCCCCACCTGCAGTGCACATGGTTTTGCCCATTAGTGATTTATTGGTTTGCTAACAAACCTGAATAACCCCCTTTATAAGTTCAACTATGAAAAATGGTTCTTGAAATGCCAGGAGTAACACTAAGTTATACTAGAGCAGGGCGAGAGGAAACAGGATAAAATAAATATATGATTTGAGGAATAATTAGAATTTGAGAAAATACTAGAGATGAGCGCCTGAAATTTTTCGGGTTTTGTGTTTTGGTTTTGGGTTCGGTTCCGCGGCCGTGTTTTGGGTTCGAACGCGTTTTGGCAAAACCTCACCAAATTATTTTTGTCGGATTCGGGTGTGTTTTGGATTCGGGTGTTTTTTTCCAAAAACACTAAAAAACAGCTTAAATCATAGAATTTGGGGGTCATTTTGATCCCAAAGTATTATTAACCTCAAAAACCATAATTTACACTCATTTTCAGTCTATTCTGAATACCTCACACCTCACAATATTATTTTTAGTCCTAAAATTTGCACCGAGGTCGCTGTGTGAGTAAGATAAGCGACCCTAGTGGCCGACACAAACACCGGGCCCATCTAGGAGTGGCACTGCAGTGTCACGCAGGATGTCCCTTCCAAAAAACCCTCCCCAAACAGCACATGACGCAAAGAAAAAAAGAGGCGCAATGAGGTAGCTGTGTGAGTAAGATTAGCGACCCTAGTGGCCGACACAAACACCGGGCCCATCTAGGAGTGTCACTGCAGTGTCACGCAGGATGGCCCTTCCAAAAAACCCTCCCCAAACAGCACATGACGCAAAGAAAAAAAGAGGCGCAATGAGGTAGCTGACTGTGTGAGTAAGATTAGCGACCCTAGTGGCCGACACAAACACCGGGCACATCTAGGAGTGGCACTGCAGTGTCACGCAGGATGTCCCTTCCAAAAAACCCTCCCCAAACAGCACATGACGCAAAGAAAAAAAGAGGCGCAATGAGGTAGCTGTGTGAGTAAGATTAGCGACCCTAGTGGCCGACACAAACACCGGGCCCATCTAGGAGTGGCACTGCAGTGTCACGCAGGATGTCCCTTCCAAAAAACCCTCCCCAATCAGCACATGATGCAAAGAAAAAGAAAAGAAAAAAGAGGTGCAAGATGGAATTATCCTTGGGCCCTCCCACCCACCCTTATGTTGTATAAACAAAACAGGACATGCACACTTTAACCAACCCATCATTTCAGTGACAGGGTCTGCCACACGACTGTGACTGATATGACGGGTTGGTTTGGACCCCCCCCAAAAAAGAAGCAATTAATCTCTCCTTGCACAAACTGGCTCTACAGAGGCAAGATGTCCACCTCATCTTCACCCTCCGATATATCACCGTGTACATCCCCCTCCTCACAGATTATCAATTCGTCCCCACTGGAATCCACCATCTCAGCTCCCTGTGTACTTTGTGGAGGCAATTGCTGCTGGTCAATGTCTCCGCGGAGGAATTGATTATAATTCATTTTAATGAACATCATCTTCTCCACATTTTCTGGATGTAACCTCGTACGCCGATTGCTGACAAGGTGAGCGGCGGCACTAAACACTCTTTCGGAGTACACACTTGTGGGAGGGCAACTTAGGTAGAATAAAGCCAGTTTGTGCAAGGGCCTCCAAATTGCCTCTTTTTCCTGCCAGTATAAGTACGGACTGTGTGACGTGCCTACTTGGATGCGGTCACTCATATAATCCTCCACCATTCTATCAATGTTGAGAGAATCATATGCAGTGACAGTAGACGACATGTCCGTAATCGTTGTCAGGTCCTTCAGTCCGGACCAGATGTCAGCATCAGCAGTCGCTCCAGACTGCCCTGCATCACCGCCAGCGGGTGGGCTCGGAATTCTGAGCCTTTTCCTCGCACCCCCAGTTGCGGGAGAATGTGAAGGAGGAGATGTTGACAGGTCGCGTTCCGCTTGACTTGACAATTTTGTCACCAGCAGGTCTTTCAACCCCAGCAGACCTGTGTCTGCCGGAAAGAGAGATCCAAGGTAGGCTTTAAATCTAGGATCGAGCACGGTGGCCAAAATGTAGTGCTCTGATTTCAACAGATTGACCACCCGTGAATCCTTGTTAAGCGAATTAAGGGCTGCATCCACAAGTCCCACATGCCTAGCGGAATCGCTCCGTGTTAGCTCCTTCTTCAATGCCTCCAGCTTCTTCTGCAAAAGCCTGATGAGGGGAATGACCTGACTCAGGCTGGCAGTGTCTGAACTGACTTCACGTGTGGCAAGTTCAAAGGGCATCAGAACCTTGCACAACGTTGAAATCATTCTCCACTGCACTTGAGACAGGTGCATTCCATCTCCTATATCGTGCTCAATTGTATAGGCTTGAATGGCCTTTTGCTGCTCCTCCAACCTCTGAAGCATATAGAGGGTTGAATTCCACCTCGTTACCACTTCTTGCTTCAGATGATGGCAGGGCAGGTTCAGTAGTTTTTGGTGGTGCTCCAGTCTTCTGTACGTGGTGCCTGTACGCCGAAAGTGTCCCGCAATTCTTCTGGCCACCGACAGCATCTCTTGCACACCCCTGTCGTTTTTTAAAAAATTCTGCACCACCAAATTCAAGGTATGTGCAAAACATGGGACGTGCTGGAATTTGCCCATATTTAATGCACACACAATATTGCTGGCGTTGTCCGATGCCACAAATCCACAGGAGAGTCCAATTGGGGTAAGCCATTCCGCGATGATCTTCCTCAGTTGCCGTAAGAGGTTTTCAGCTGTGTGCGTATTCTGGAAAGCGGTGATACAAAGCGTAGCCTGCCTAGGAAAGAGTTGGCGTTTGCGAGATGCTGCTACTGGTGCCGCCGCTGCTGTTCTTGCGGCGGGAGTCCATACATCTACCCAGTGGGCTGTCACAGTCATATAGTCCTGACCCTGCCCTGCTCCACTTGTCCACATGTCCGTGGTTAAGTGGACATTGGGTACAACTGCATTTTTTAGGACACTGGTGAGTCTTTTTCTGACGTCCGTGTACATTCTCGGTATCGCCTGCCTAGAGAAGTGGAACCTAGATGGTATTTGGTAACGGGGGCACACTGCCTCAATAAATTGTCTAGTTCCCTGTGAACTAACGGCGGATACCGGACGCACGTCTAACACCAACATAGTTGTCAAGGACTCAGTTATCCGCTTTGCAGTAGGATGACTGCTGTGATATTTCATCTTCCTCGCAAAGGACTGTTGAACAGTCAATTGCTTACTGGAAGTAGTACAAGTGGGCTTACGACTTCCCCTCTGGGATGACCATCGACTCCCAGCGGCAACAACAGCAGCGCCAGCAGCAGTAGGCGTTACACGCAAGGATGCATCGGAGGAATCCCAGGCAGGAGAGGACTCGTCAGACTTGCCAGTGACATGGCCTGCAGGACTATTGGCATTCCTGGGGAAGGAGGAAATTGACACTGAGGGAGTTGGTGGGGTGGTTTGCGTGAGCTTGGTTACAAGAGGAAGGGATTTACTGGTCAGTGGACTGCTTCCGCTGTCACCCAAAGTTTTTGAACTTGTCACTGACTTATTATGAATGCGCTGCAGGTGACGTATAAGGGAGGATGTTCCGAGGTGGTTAACGTCCTTACCCCTACTTATTACAGCTTGACAAAGGGAACACACGGCTTGACACCTGTTGTCCGCATTTCTGGTGAAATACCTCCACACCGAAGAGCTGATTTTTTTGGTATTTTCACCTGGCATGTCAACGGCCATATTCCTCCCACGGACAACAGGTGTCTCCCCGGGTGCCTGACTTAAACAAACCACCTCACCATCAGAATCCTTCTGGTCAATTTCCTCCCCAGCGCCAGCAACACCCATATCCTCCTCATCCTGGTGTACTTCAACACTGACATCTTCAATCTGACTATCAGGAACTGGACTGCGGGTGCTCCTTCCAGCACTTGCAGGGGGCATGCAAATAGTGGAAGGCGCATGCTCTTCACGTCCAGTGTTGGGAAGGTCAGGCATCGCAAACGACACAATTGGACTCTCCTTGTGGATTTGGGATTTCAAAGAACGCACAGTTCTTTGCGGTGCTTTTGCCAGCTTGAGTCTTTTCAGTTTTCTAGCGAGAGGCTGAGTGCTTCCATCCTCATGTGAAGCTGAACCACTAGCCATGAACATAGGCCAGGGCCTCAGCCGTTCCTTGCCACTCCGTGTGGTAAATGGCATATTGGCAAGTTTACGCTTCTCCTCCGACAATTTTATTTTAGGTTTTGGAGTCCTTTTTTTTCTGATATTTGGTGTTTTGGATTTGACATGCTCTGTACTATGACATTGGGCATCGGCCTTGGCAGACGACGTTGCTGGCATTTCATCGTCTCGGCCATGACTAGTGGCAGCAGCTTCAGCACGAGGTGGAAGTGGATCTTGATCTTTCCCTAATTTTGGAACCTCAACTTTTTTGTTCTCCATATTTTATAGGCAGAACTAAAAGGCACCTCAGGTAAACAATGGAGATGGATGGATTGGATACTAGTATACAATTATGGACGGACTGCCACGGTTAGGTGGTATAAAAAAACCACGGTTAGGTGGTATATATTGTAATACAATTATGGATGGACGGACTGCCTGCCGAGTGCCGACACAGAGGTAGCCACAGCCGTGAACTACCGCACTGTACACTGGTTGATAAAGAGATAGTAGTATACTCGTAACAACTAGTATGACACTATGAAGGTATAAAGAATGAAAAAAAAACCACGGTTAGGTGGTATATATTATAATAATACAATTATGGATGGACGGACTGCCTGCCGAGTTCCGACACAGAGGTAGCCACAGCCGTGAACTACCGCACTGTACACTGGTTGATAAAGAGATAGTAGTATACTCGTAACAACTAGTATGACTGACTATGACGGTATAAAGAATGAAAAAAAAACCACGGTTAGGTGGTATATATTGTAATACAATTATGGATGGACGGACTGCCTGCCGAGTTCCGACACAGAGGTAGCCACAGCCGTGAACTACCGCACTGTACACTGGTTGATAAAGAGATAGTAGTATACTCGTAACAACTAGTATGACTGACTATGACGGTATAAAGAATGAAAAAAAAACCACGGTTAGGTGGTATATATTGTAATACAATTATGGATGGACGGACTGCCTGCCGAGTTCCGACACAGAGGTAGCCACAGCCGTGAACTACCGCACTGTACACTGGTTGATAAAGAGATAGTAGTATACTCGTAACAACTAGTATGACTGACTATGACGGTATAAAGAATGAAAAAAAAACCACGGTTAGGTGGTATATATTATAATACAATTATGGATGGACGGACTGCCTGCCGACTGCCGACACAGAGGTAGCCACAGCCGTGAACTACCGCACTGTACACTGGTTGATAAAGAGATAGTAGTATACTCGTAACAACTAGTATGACACTATGACGGTATAAAGAATGGAAAAAAAAACACGGTTAGGTGGTATATATTATAATACAATTATGGATGGACGGACTGCCTGCCGACTGCCGACACAAAGGTAGCCACAGCCGTGAACTACCACACTGTACACTGGTTGATAAAGAGATAGTAGTATACTCGTAACAACTAGTATGACACTATGACGGTATAAAGAATGGAAAAAAAACCACGGTTAGGTGGTATATATTATAATACAATTATGGATGGACGGACTGCCTGCCGAGTGCCGACACAGAGGTAGCCACAGCCGTGAACTACCGCACTGTACACTGGTTGATAAAGAGATAGTAGTATACTCGTAACAACTAGTATGACTGACTATGACGGTATAAAGAATGAAAAAAAAACCACGGTTAGGTGGTATATATTATAATACAATTATGGATGGACGGACTGCCTGCCGACTGCCGACACAGAGGTAGCCACAGCCGTGAACTACCGCACTGTACACTGGTTGATAAAGAGATAGTAGTATACTCGTAACAACTAGTATGACACTATGACGGTATAAAGAATGAAAAAAAAACCACGGTTAGGTGGTATATATTATAATACAATTATGGATGGACGGACTGCCTGCCGACTGCCGACACAGAGGTAGCCACAGCCGTGAACTACCGCACTGTACACTGGTTGATAAAGAGATAGTAGTATACTCGTAACAACTAGTATGACACTATGACGGTATAAAGAATGAAAAAAAAACCACGGTTAGGTGGTATATATTATAATAATACAATTATGGATGGACGGACTGCCTGCCGACTGCCGACACAGAGGTAGCCACAGCCGTGAACTACCGCACTGTACACTGGTTGATAAAGAGATAGTAGTATACTCGTAACAACTAGTATGACTATGACGACGGTATAAAGAAAGAAAAAAAAATACCACGGTTAGGTGGTATATAATTATACAATTATGGATGGACGGACTGCCTGCCGAGTGCCGACTGCCGACACAGAGGTAGCCACAGCCGTGAACTACCGCACTGTACTGTGTCTGCTGCTAATATAGACTGGTTGATAAAGAGATAGTATACAACAATATACTACTATACTGGTGGTCAGGCACTGGTCACCACTAGTCACACTGGCAGTGGCACTCCTGCAGCAAAAGTGTGCACTGTTTAATTTTAAATTAATATAATATTATGTACTCCTGGCTCCTGCTATAACAACCTGCAGTGCTCCCCAGTCTCCCCCACAATTATTATAAGCTTTTATACATTGATGTGCAGCACACTGGGCTGAGCTGAGTGCACACAGACTGAGTCACACTGTGTGACTGCTGTGTATCGTTTTTTTCAGGCAGAGAACGGATATAGCAGAGAACGGATATATTAAATAAAAGTTAACTTAACAACAACTGCACTGGTCACTGTGGTAAACTCTGTCTGCACAATCTCTCTCTCTCTCTCTCTCTTCTAATCTATTCTAATGGAGAGGACGCCAGCCACGTCCTCTCCCTATCAATCTCAATGCACGTGTGAAAATGGCGGCGACGCGCGGCTCCTTATATAGAATCCGAGTCTCGCGAGAATCCGACAGCGTCATGATGACGTTCGGGCGCGCTCGGGTTAACCGAGCAAGGCGGGAAGATCCGAGTCGCTCGGACCCGTGAAAAAAAAAAGTGAAGTTCGTGCGGGTTCGGATTCAAAGAAACCGAACCCGCTCATCTCTAGAAAATACCACAATTAAGAAACATGACTTTGTGTTCAACACTTTAAAACATCAATATTAACCTACTTTCCAACCCTTTCAAAACTTTAGAGTACCACACAAGCATTGCACACACTACATTGAAATGCAATATAAATATATAAAATTAAGTTAAACTGGACAAGATACAAAAGCCCAGCATTCAGGCTAAGTGCCCAGAAAACTTCCAGACTACATGGGAGTTGCAAGAGAAGATAACGCATAGGAAACAAGCAGTCATATTCCAACCAAATTTACGACAGTATCTGCTATGTTACTGAAACCGTAAGAATTACTTTGTCCAGATCTTTCCCATTGCGCTCAAGATGGGACCCACACACATTTAATTTGATATTACAATGCGTGTGCACAGTGTAAGAGTGTTTCTCAGGTCAGTGTAGTCAAAAATTTCCACTATATATCTTTGTACCCTTAAACTGCAGGAGATAAGAAGATATCATGTTATATGACTTATCTGATGTACTGTAAGTGTCCTTTTACAGCTATTGCAACTACTTCCGCCTAAAATTCAAGTTGTGCTGAAACCTGAACAAGGTTTTCAAGCCTTTAGTAGGTAATAGGCAGACAAAGAGAACTGTTTACAGTGCTCACTACACATTGGGTGGTATCTAATTACCCATGGTATTGTATAGTTGGGGGTTATCCTATTAGCCCCGATGTGGCGGGCTCCTCCCCCAGATGCCTGCACTTATTGCAAATTATGCTTCAAATGATAATCAGCGATAAGTGGGCTTCCGGAGCCACGATAATACATGGGATCAGGGGACTTATCCCCGATCCCATGTGTTTTCGCATGATCGCAAGCCGATTTTTTTCGGCCGATGAAAACGGCCTGTAATAGGGTACCGCGATAATGACCATCGGTCATTAATTGCAATATCCATCCTTTCTCTTACGTCCTAGAGGATGCTGGGGTCCATATTAGTACCATGGGTATAGACGGGTCCACCAGGAGCCATGGGCACTTTAAGAGTTTAATAGTGTGGGCTGGCTCCTCCCTGCCCCTCCTACCAGACTCAGTTTAGAAAATGTGCCCGGAGGAGCCGGTCATAGCTAGGGGAGCTCTACAGAGTCCTTCTGGTAAAGAGTAATTTTTTCTTTCAGGTTTTTTTATTTTACAGGGAGGCAGTTGGCGACAGCCTCCCTGCAACGTGGGACTGGGGGGGGGAGCAGTGTCCGTCCCGCGGGGTCTTGAGCCACTGCTCCCGCTGACTGGACGGTGGCTCCATCGCAGGAGAACGCTCGCCCCGGCAGCAGGACGCCACCCCCTCAGAAGCTGAAGTGTGGCGAGTCAGGCACTGTCCCCCCTTGCAAGCGGGGGTACAGTGTGAAGAGGGTGGCTACGGGTCAGGAGCGCGGTTGTTCCCGCGCTCCAGGAAGGCTGAGTGGTACCTTGGTGTGGCGCTTGGGAGGGAGCGCCCTGAGCCAGCTCCGGACCCTGCACTGGTTGTCTACAGCGTGTCGGGGTCTGCGGACCCAGGTCAGCATATTCCTCCGGCCAGTATAATCATCTTGTGAGCGGGAAGACAGTGCCATTGAAGGGGGCATTCAGCGCCATTTTTCCTGCCTGCAGTCACGGTTCACTGGATCCAGGTCCCATCAGAGCTTTTTCCAGCAGTCTGTACAGTACCAGGGGGCTGTAGAAGGGGGGGAGACTGCTTAAAGGCTGTGTCACCTATTAAAGGACACAGTCAGCGCTGGGAAGGGACTCCCTTTGCCTCAAGAGCGCTGTGTGTGGGTTGGCTCCAATCTCTGTGTCTCTCTGCCATTCTTGGGGGGGAAACTCTATTTGCATAATACCCTGTGTGTTTGTGGGGTGTTTGAGTGTGTATGTCAACATGTCTAGGGACACTGTTTCATATGCTGCAGAGGATTTGTCTTCCCAGGAAGACTCCATTCCATGTAATCAGGATTGCACAGTTTTAGCGCAGATCCCAGTTAGAGAGCCAGAATGGTTAGTCTCTCTGAGGGGGACTATTTCTCAGATTTCTGATAGGGTTGCTAGGACTGAGCATGCCACTCAGGTCCTTCAGTCCTCTATGGTCGTATGGTCTGATTCTGCCTCCTTGGGGTCCCCTGCAGTATATTCTCATAAACGTGCGCTTGCAGTTATGCAGGATGACACAGACACCGACTCTGACGCTGCAGACGGTGATGGGGATGTGTTGAGAGGAACGGCATCACTTGCTAGGGGGGTGCAGTTGATGATTGAAGCTGTTAGGGATGTTTTACACAATTCGGACACAGCTCCGGAACAGGTGGAGGAGGCCTTCTTTACGGATAATAAGAAGCCCCCCCTCACCTTCTGGGCATCCAAGGAATTGAATGCTATCTTTGAAAAGGCATGGGAAACTCCGGAAAAGAAATTCCAGATTCCCAAGAGAGTCTTTGTTTCTTTTCCCTTACCAGAGGAAGATAGGAAGAGATGGGAGTCCCCGCCGATAGTCGACGCCTCTGTATCCAGGCTGTCCAAGCAGGTGGTATTACCGGTCCCGGGTTCTACTGCGTTAAAGGACCTGGCAGATCGCAAGGTGGATGCTACGCTGAAATCCATTTACACTGCTTCAGGGGCTATATTGCGGCCTACTATAGCCTGTGCTTGGATTGCTAAAGCTATTGCCAGGTGGTCGATCACTCTGCAGGAGGAATCGTCTACGCTGGACAAAGGTGACGTTGATTTATTTTTACGTAATATTCAGGATTCTGCGGGGTTCCTGGTGGATTCCATGAAGGACCTGGGTTCCATGGCTGCGGGGATCTCCTCCATGTCGGTCTCGGCTCGCAGAGGTCTCTGGCTGCGCAACTGGTCTGCAGACGCGGAATCCAGGTAGTGTATGGAAGGCCTTCCGTACAAAGGTCAGGCCCTGTTTGGGGAGGCGCTGGATGCGTGGATTGCCATGGCTACCGCGGGTAAGTCTCCTTTTCTCCCCTCAGCTGCACAGGCTACAAAGAAGCCCTTTTCATCTAACACATCACAGTCCTTTCGGGCCGCGAGGCCTAGAAAGAATAAGCCTTCGAACACCTTCTTCAGAGGTGGTCGTGCCAAAGGAAAGAAACCCGCTCCCGTAGGTTCCCAAAACCAGAAGCCCGCTTCTGATACCCCTAAGTCCTCCGCATGACGGTGGACAGCTAGGCCTGGAGGAAGGTCAGGTGGGGGTGAGATTCAGTCAGTTCAGCCACGTCTGAATGTCGGGTCTGGACCCCTGGGTTCTGGATATAGTGTCCAGGGGGTACAGACTGGAGTTTCAAGAGCCCCCGCCTCACCGTTTCTTCAAGTCAGGCTTACCAGCTCTGCTGGTGGACAGGACAATTCTTCTGGACGCCATCAGGAAATTGGTGGTGTCAGAGGTCATTGTTCAGGTCCCTCTTCCACAACAGAACCTTTTTGTGGTACCGAAACCGGATGGTTCGGTATGGCCTATTCTAAATTTAAAATCTTTGAACCCTTATCTCAAGGAGTTCAAATTCAAGATGGAATCTCTGAGAGCTGTCATTTCAGGGCTGTCGGAGGGGGAGTTCCTGGTGTCCCTGGACATCAAGGATGCTTACCTCCACATTCCAATTTGGGCGCCGCATCAAGCTTATCTCAGGTTTGTGCTGATGGACGATCACTATCAGTTTCAGGCGCTGCCGTTTGGCCTCTCAACAGCACCAAGGATCTTCACCAAGGTGATGGCAGAGATGATGGTTCTTCTCCGCAAACAGGGGGTGAACATAATTCCATATCTGGACGATCTCCTGATCAAGGCGTCATCCAGGGAGAGGTTGTTGCGGTCCATCGCACTCACGACGCAGCTGCTCAGGAAGCACGGTTGGATCCTGAATCTTCCAAAGTTTCATCTGGAGCCGACAAGGAGGCTGTCTTTCCTGGGAATGATCCTCGACACGGAAGTGCAGAGGGTATTTCTCCTGGTGGAGAAAGTATTGGTGATTCAAACAATGGTCCGGGATGTCCTACGGCCTACCTGTGTATCGGTTCATCAATGCGTACGCCTTCTGGGGAAGATGGTTGCCGCCTACGAGGCTCTGCAGTACGGCAGGTTTCATGCTCGACCTTTTCAACTGGACCTCTTGGACCAGTGGTCGGGCTCTCATCTACACATGCACAAGAGGATACGCCTGTCTCCCAAAGCCAGGATTTCACTCCTCTGGTGGCTGCAACTTCCACACCTTCTGGAAGGGAGAAGGTTCAAAATTCAAGACTGGATCCTGTTGACCACAGACGCAAGTCTAAGAGGTTGGGGAGCGGTTGCTCTGGGGGAAACCTTTCAAGGACGATGGTCGGCTCAAGAGTCACTTCTCCCAATAAACATCCTAGAACTCAGGGCCGTTTACAATGCCCTTCTACAAGCAGCACACCTTCTACAGGATCGGGCTGTTCAGGTGCAGTCAGACAACGTGACCACAGTGGCCTACATAAACCGACAAGGCGGAACGAAGAGCAGAGCTGCCATGGCAGAGGTGTCAAAGATCCTCGTCTGGGCAGAAAGGCAGGCGGTGGCGATGTTGGCAATCTTCCTTCCGGGCGTAGACAACTGGGAAGCAGACTTCCTCAGCAGACACGATCTCCATCCAGTGGAGTGGGGCCTCCATCCGGAGGTGTTTGAGGAGGTAACCGGTTGGTGGGGGGTTCCTCACATAGACATGATGGCCTCCCAGCTCAACAAGAAGCTACGGAGGTACTGTTCCAGGTCAAGAGACCCACAGGCAGTGGCGGTGGACGCACTGGTAACACCTTGGGTGTTCAAGTCAGTGTATGTGTTCCTTCCACTTTCTCTGATACCAAGGGTTCTTCAACTCGTGAGAAGAACAAAGGTTTTGGCAATCCTCATTGCTCCGGACTGGCCAAGGAGGGCTTGGTACGCGGATCTGCTGGATCTTCTGCTGGAAGATCCACGGCCTTTACCTCTTCGGGAGGATCTGCTTCTACAGGGGCCGTTCGCTTATCAAGACTTACCGTGGCTTTGTTTGATGGCATGGCGGTTGAACGCCAGATCTTAGCTTGGAAGGGTATCCCGAGTGCAGTCATTCCTACCCTGATACAGGCCAGGAAAAGGATAACGTCTAAGCATTATCATCACATTTGGAAGAAATATGTTTCTTGGTGTGAGGCCAAGAAGTTTCCAGTGGTGGAGTTTCAACTTGAACGTTTTCTCCTTTTCCTGCAAGCAGGGGTGGATATGGGACTGAGACTGGGCTCCATCAAGGTCCAGATCTCTGCTTTGTCCATCTTCTTCCAAAAACAATTGGCTGTTCTTCCTGAGGTTCAGACCTTTTTGAAAGGGGTTCTGCACATCCAGCCTCCCTTTGTGGCACCTACGGCTCCTTGGGATCTTGATGTGGTGTTGCAGTTCCTACAATCTGCTTGGTTTGAGCCTTTACAGGAGGCTGATCTCAAGTTTCTCACGTGGAAGGCGGCCACCTTGTTGGCCTTGGCTTCTGTCCGATGCGTGTCGGAAATTGGGGGCTTTATCTTGTAAAAGCCCCTATCTGATCTTCCATGAAGACAGGGCGGAACTTAGGACTCGTCCACAGTTCCTACCTAAGGTTGTGTCGGCTTTCCACATTAACCAACCTATTGTGGTGCCAGTGGCTACTGACTCCTTAATTACTTCAAAGGCCTTGGATGTAGTGAGGACTTTGAAGATTTACGTGAAGAGGACGGCTCATCACAGGAAAAGTGACTCCCTGTTTGTCCTCTATGAACCAAAGAAAATTGGATGTCCTGCTTCTAAGCAGTCGATTTCCCACTGGATCAGGTTCACTATCCAGCATGCTTATTCCACGGCAGGATTGCCGTGTCCGATACCGATAAAGGCCCACTCTACTCGTAAGGTGGGCTCTTCCTGGGCGGCTGCCCGGGGTGTCTTGGCAATACAACTCTGCCGAGCAGCTACTTGGTCTGGGTCGAACACGTTTGCCAAGTTTTTCAAGTTCGATACTTTGGCCTCTGATTACCTCCAGTTTGGTCAAGCAGTGTTGCAGGAGCCTCCGCGCTCTCCCTCCCGTACTGGGAGCTTTGGTACATCCCCATGGTACTAATATGGACCCCAGCATCCTCTAGGATGTAAGAGAAAATAGGATTTTGGTTACCTACCGGTAAATCCTTTTCTCGTAGTCCATAGAGGATGCTGGGCTCCCGCCCAGCGCTACGTTTTCCTGCATTGGTTATGGTTCATTGTTACCTGGTTCCTAGGTAAGTTCTGCATTATTTGCTGTTTCAGCTGTTGCTGAGTTGTTCCGGCATGTTAGCCGGATTTGCCTGTTGTGTGAGCTGGTGTGAATCTCGCCACTATCTGTGTAATTCCTTCTCTCGAAGTATGTTGTCTCCTCGGGCACAGTTTCTAGACTGAGTCTGGTAGGAGGGGTATAGAGGGAGGAGCCAGCCCACACTATTAAACTCTTAAAGTGCCAATGGCTCCTGGTGGACCCGTCTATACCCATGGTACTAATATGGACCCCAGCATCCTCTACGGACTACGGGAAAAGGAATTACCGGTAGGTAACCAAAATCCTATTTTTTCATCGGCATCATGGGTAATTGGCCCTTATTCAGGTTTGTTAGCAAACAAAAAAAGCAAGTAACTGGGCAAAACCATGCTGCACTGCAGGTGGGGCAGATGTAACATGTGAGACAGATTTATATTTGGATGGGGTGTGTTCAAACTGAAATCTAAACTGCAGTGTACAAATTAAGCAGCCAGTATTTACTATGCCCAGAAACAAAATAACCCACCCAAATCTAAATCTCTCTGCACATGTTACATCTGCCCCACCTGCACTGCAACATGGTTTTGTCCAGTTGCTGTTTTTTTTGGTTTGCTACCAAACCTGGATAACCCCCATTGTACTGAATGGGGACTCTGACCTTCCTGGGCTACATTCCATACCAAAGTTTACAGCTTTGGGCTACAACCATTGTCACTATAAGCGATCTACAACTAGCGGTGTGGTATGTTTACTAATCAGTTTTGTGAGGGAGAACTCCTTCTAACAGAGTACAGACGGAGAGATTCATGCTTAATTTCGAATCAATCTGACTAGATTGTTTAGAAATTAAGCATGGATTTCTCTGTGTGTATGCCCCATAGCTATCGCCAGTACTAGATTGGCCTACATGCAGGCACAATCTAGTACATCACTCACTTCACCGCTGTGTGAAGTGAGCGCCCCCGCACACACCCTCGCTCAGCACACATCGCGCTGTGTGCTGAGCGATCTGTGCTAGATCGCTCACCACAGATCTCCACGTGTATACTCCCCTTAATGTTGGTGTGACGTCATTAGCTACAGGAGAAATTCCAGGGGACTGGAAAAGAGCAAACGTAGTCCCACTGCACAAAAGTGGAAGCAAGGAAGAGGCAAACAACTACAGACCAGTGAGTCTTACATCAGTAGTAGAAAAATTGATGGAAACACTCTTAAAAGAAAGAGTTGTAGATTATCTCAAATCCGGCAATTTACTGGATCCCAAACAGCATGGATTCACTGGGGGGAGATCATGTCAAACAAATCTTATTGACTTTTTTGATTGTGTGACTAAAGTGATGGATAAAGGTGGAGCCATGGATATAGCTTATCTAGACTTTAGTAAGGCTTTTGACACAGTTCCACATCGCAGATTGCTAAATAAACTTGAAAGTTTGGGATTGGATATTAGGATTATTGAATGGATAAGATCTTGGTTGAAGGATAGAAAACAGAGAGTTGTGGTAAATGGAGTGCATTCACAGGAGGGAAATGTTACCAGTGGAGTACCCCAGGGATCTGTACTTGGACCAGTGCTTTTTAATATCTTTATTGGTGACATTGCAAATGGCATTAAAGGGAAAGTATGCCTTTTTGCAGATGACACAAAGGTATGCAACAGGGTAGACACACCAGGTGGGGTAAAACAAATGATTGAGGATCTAGGTAGACTAAAGGAATGGTCAAGAGTCTGTCAATTACAGTTTAATGCCAAAAAATGCAAAATCATGCACTTGGGTCTCAAAAATCCTAAAGCTAAATACAGTATTAATGGCACTATACTGGAAACTACTGAGGAGGAAAGGGATCTAGAAGTCACTATTTCAGATGACTTAAAAGCAGGTAAGCAATGTAACAAGGCAATGAGGAAGGCTAGTCAGATGCTTGGCTGCATTGGGAGGGGAATCAGCAGCAGAAAGAAAGAAGTAATAATGCCACTGTATAGGTCATTGGTACGGCCTCATCTAGAATACTGTATTCAGTTCTGGAGGCCATATCTTCAAAAGGATATTAATACATTAGAAACTGTACAAAGGAGGGCAACTAAAATGGTGCATGGCCTACATCACAAAACATACCCAGAAAGACTAAGAAATCTCAATACGTATAGTTTGGAGCAGAGAAGGGAAAGGGGGGACATGATAGAAACTTTCAAATATATGAAGGGTTTTAACAAAGTCCAGGAGGGAAACATTCTCCAAATGAAGAGAAGCAATAGGACACGAGGGCATGCACTGAGACTGGAGGGGGGGAGGTTCAGGGGAAATTTGCGGAAAAATTATTTCACAGAAAGGGTAGTGGACAAGTGGAATAGCCTCCCATCAGAGGTGGTAGAGGCTAAGACAGTAGAGCAATTTAAACATGCATGGGATAGACATAAGGATATCCTTACAAATAAATAAGGATCAAATAAGGTTAGTGTTAAAAAATAATATAAAAAAAATTAAAAAAAATAAGGGGCAGACTAGATGGGCCAAGTGGTTCTTATCTGCCGACAAATTCTATGTTATCTATGTTATCTATGTACTTACAACAACCCATTCCAAATTATCAATTCAAATTAAAAGTTCAAAATATTGATATATAAATTTGCAAAAAACATAAAGGGCTAGGTTTAGTAAGAAGTGGCTTTTGCAAGCCACGCATTCTCTGCAATTTTAACCCTGAAATTTAAGATGACAATAATATTAAAGGAAAATCATGTCTGACTTAGTAAATCTAGCCCTTCTAAAATACCTTTATTTCTAATATATTCAAGACATTGACACATACACATTATTTGTGCTTATGAACAGTTCATTTATGTCAAGTACTATAAGTATACCCTAATAAATATGAATGGACATGATTTGTTTTAACAAAAAAATATATTAAATTACATTAATAGAACTGATTTTCAAGTACCGAGAAGCAAGGTGGTAGAAATTGTGTTGCAATGGAATCTAATATTTCCATTTTCTCACATAATTATTATGAATGCTTAAAGAAGAATTTTGCAACTTTCAACGTTCACATTAATTACTAATGTCTGCTGTATGCACAAGAGTGACCTGAACGTTCTTCATGTGACTGAGCCATTACTTTGATGAATATGCCAAAACATGTTACGTTCTAGAGTGTTTTTTGGAAGAGAGTTGAGTGAGTAACTAAATGCCTGGAAGCACACAATTGGGATGATTAGAAAGTACATTATGTTATTCTACCTGGATTATAGCAATGATTATAACAGTCAGATCAGATTGTCTGTTGCAGTGCTTTTACAGAGTTTAAATTTGCACTCTTCCCTGCCACAAACCTAAGCATACTCAGCACTGTGCAGAGAGGGATCCCCAAATAGTGCATATTACTCAGATAATCAATCAGGTATGTCTTCATTTATTTATAGTTAATACAATACATTTTTATCATTTAGTAGATTTTGTTTTTAGATTTCTATATTATATGTTTACATTTTAGATTTTATACATGTGAGTCATGTACTAATATGTCAGTAATGCTTTCTAAAAAATTTGTTTTAATCTTTTGGATGTGAATTGGCTTTTTTTAATTATCATTTAAAAAAAAAATTGTTTGCTTTTTCAAAATGAAACAACCAAAAAGGATGGGGATAGTGGGTAAACAAGATGAGTCTTTAGATTTAGATTGAAATAAATTGGATTAAGGGAGATCTAACGGAAAATGTGCATGAGTCACATTCAAGTAACAATACTTAGAAAATGCTAGAACAGTTCATTACAAGTATATACAGTAAAGGGACATTAAAAGTGGGATGCATGCTAAGATTTGGATGCGTATTGTCAAATTTAACAAATATGAGGCCTGTTGTACCTTTATGAAAAGTGATCCGCAGGTAAAGGGTGCTTTAACCTGTAGCAGCCAATAAGATATTTGCTTTCATTTCCTATAGTGCACTATAAAAAAGACTGATTCTAATTAGTTTCTAATAGTAGCAGTACCATTTTACTGTGAGCTGATTTCCATAAAATTCCTCAGAATGTCTAGATGCTCTAAACATATTTTACAGATCTATGACTACTTAAGCTGGTCACTTAAAAAAAAGTATTCTGCCGATTTAAAATAATGAGTCAATTCAGTTAGACTTTCTTCATGAGTCTGTGCGAGCAGCTCTGGACTTGCTGATTTTTGTTTGCCACCTTACTGGGCTACATACACACATCTGAGAGAACAGGGCACGATTGGGCCATGATGGGGGTGAGTTGAGGTGCAATGGCAACATAATTCAATCAACCTCAAAGAGTCACATATGAGAACTTTTTATGCGAAAAATGTGTTAATTATTCATTCACTTGTAATTGCAACATAACGGAGATGTGAGAGAATAATAGACTATAGATTGCTTTTATTTCTCACATTTTCCACAACTGACATTATCTTGTCATTCTATATCTATACCATAAGCCAGGAGTGGCTTAAAGTACTGTAGACCTCCCTGTGGATCAGGGCTGGATTAAGGCTAGTAAGGGCCCCGGGAAACAATAAAATTGACTCTGCACCCCTGCCGCTGTCACAACTTTGCCCCTTAGCTGAATAAGAGAGAAAGTAAGGGGAGAGAGAATCAAAGAGGGTGTCATGGAGAGAGAAAGAGAGAGAGGGGGGAGAATGAGAGAGGGGTGTGTCAGGGAGAGAGTGGGTGTCAGCGAGAGAGAGAAGGTGAGAGATAGAGAAGGTTTCTGGGTGAGAGAGACAGAGGAACAAGAGAGGGAGAATGACAGAGAGTGCCAGTGAGGGAGAGAAAGACAGAAATAGAGAGAGGAGGGAGCAAGAGAGAAAGGGACAGAGAAAGAGTAAAGGAGAGAGAGGGGGAGAGGGGAGCAAGAGAGAAAAAAAGGATGTCAAGGAGAGAGAGACACACAGAGGTACAAGAGAGAGAGAAAGAGGGTGTCAGGGAAAGAGACAGAGAGAGAAGGGGAGCAAGAGAGAGAGGTAGAAAAAGAGTCAGGGGGAGGTGGGGAGAGAGAGGAGCAAGAGAGAATGAGAGGGTGTGAGGGAGAAAGAGAGAGAGGGTGTCAGAGAGACAGAAAGTGGAGGGGAGTGAGCTGGAGAAAGGGAGGTGTAAGGGAGGGAGAGAGACAGAGAGAGTTAGAGAGGGGAGCAAGGAAGAGAGAATGTCAGAGAGGGAGAGGGATAGAGTGAAAGAGGGAAGCAAGGGAGAGAGGGTGTCAGGGATGGAGAGCGAGCAAGAGTGGGGTACAAGAGAGAGAAAGTGTCAGGAAGTGAGAGAGACAAAGAGGGGAGCAAGAGAGAGAGGGAGAGAAAGAGGGTGTCAAGGAGAGAGAGAGAGAGAGAGAGAGAGAGGGGGGGGACCTAGAGAAAGAGAGATAAAGTGCGTGAAAGAGAGAGAGAGAGAGAGAGAGAGAAAGGGGAGTATTAGATCAAGAGAAATACTACCTGTTAGGCTGCAGCATCAAGTCACTGATGGGGACATGCACTTCACTGTGTTAGGCCCTGCCCCCTTCCCCATACACCAGTGGATCGTGGCATTATGTCAGTGAGAGGGCGGGGCACACTGTGGAGATGGAGACACAGCTATCCATCCATCTCCATGATAAAATCCTTCCTGTGCTGCTGGGATTTGGAGCTGGCCAGGAAGGGAGCAGGGGAGGCGGTCCGCCCCTCCTGTAATCCGGATCTGCTGTGGAAATTTTAAGATGTGTCAGATGGAAATGATTTATATTTGCGCTCTAGTTAGGAGATCTGGAAAACATGAGCTGTTAGGGTTCCTTGAGAAACGTGTTTGGCCACCCCTGCCATAACCAAAAAACGGACACATATTGTTAGCATAAAGAATACACATCTGCTTGTGGTTTACATACACATACCTCCCAACTTTGTGGCTATGCAAAGAGGGACTTGGGGGCTTGGCCTAGCAGCTAGGGGACGTGGCCTCTGTGAGTTGTTGACCATGTACCTTGTCCCTCTCTCCCACTGAACAGACACTGTGCACACAACATTTATTCACCACTGCTCTGCTAAGCAAAGCAGCAAGTGAGAAATGGTCTCCCAACTCCCCTCCACCATGGGACAGAGGCACGGTGCCTGAAAAACTGGACTGTTGACTTAATGAAAGTGACACTTATCAGTAACAAAAAAGAAATAAAAAACTATTGCCATTTTAGCAAGCATTACACGCTATAACAAATAAATCTGACAACACAGCTGGAATGACTAGCTGGCCTGTAGTAAAGTCTTAGAGGGCTGCAGGCACCTGTTGCCCACCACTACACAGTTCTGTTTGAAGCCAGTGATCAGATTTATTTTGTTGATTAGAACGGGAAAAAAATGGTGATAGTGTGAAAGGAAAGTGGGATATAAAGGGGGGAATTCAAATGTTTGAAAAGTCAGTTGGGTGTTTGTTTTTTCCTACCTAATAGACAGGAAAAAACAAACTCCCAACCGACTTCTCAAACATTTGAATTCCCCTCAAAGTGTACACATGAACATATCCCATGAACGTGTTATATGACATACAGTGTGCAGCAGTTAGAAATGCTTGCGAGGAGCTTTGACTCATACAATAATATGAGCTCATACTCAAACTAGATGCTCTTTTGCTACCAATCACGATTGGTAGCATGGTGAGATTATATTCTAGAGGTCGGTAACGATTTCTAGAATCACACTGAAAACCTGCGGAAACAAGAACAGAGCATTGCTCGATATAAAACTTTTTTTCCCATCTTATTTTCAAGGCCCCCTCTATGTGTGGAATTCTATTCTGCACGACTGATACCACGTGCAATTCCGCAGCAGCACATCATGCCTGCCAGCATCACAATTTTTCCCTTGTAGAGGTGCAAGGAAAAACTTGCAATGCTGGCACTACCATAAACGGGCAATATGTGTGCAGCCATAATGATCAGTGGCACTCAGTTTTTAATTGAATTTTCCCCTACGTTTAGTGTCTGTAGTAACAACCTATCCAAGGAACCGAAGCTGACATTCAAGGCAGGGGTTAAACAAAACGACATTATTAAAATAGAAAGAATATTCATTTCAGAATTAAAAATAGTATATGTGTGTAGACATGCCTTTCTTTCTCCATTATACTGATGTGCATTTTAAACCAGAGTGAGGGCAACTTAAAATGCAAATGAGAATTACGATCACGATCCTGTAGAGCAGTGGTTCTCAACCTTGGTCCTCAAGTACCCCCAACAGTTCATGTTTTCCAGGTATTACTGGACTTCGGAGGTAATAGTTGTGCTCCTGCAATCTAGCCCCATGCTGTACAGCAAGAAACTGTTCAAGGCGGGCTGCTTGTTCTTGCCTCAGCCTGGTCATAAAACTACATAAAAACTACATGCCCCAGCAGCTACTGCTGTCTCGGATCAGAATACTCTAAACGGTGCTTGATGCAGCTCTCAGGAGACCAGACCAGCTGCTTCAACTGAATGAGAAAAGAATCCTGCAGGGAGGTGGCATGCTGCCTGTGAGAAGAGGAAAAGGAGTTGTGTGGATCAGGGCGATCGGGGCAAAAGGGACTAATGCAAACAAGACCACCTTCTCAGCCACCCCACCAAAGTGAGTATGAATCTGCGGTTTCTAGCCTGGGCACTCTGTCTCCCTCTATCCCCCCCCCCCCCACACACACACACACACACACCTCATTTACCTATTTCCTTCTCGCTCTGTCCCATGCCTTCCTTGTCTCTCTCTTTCTTCCTTCTCTCACTCTCTCCTACCAATACCTTTTGTTTCTTTCTACCATTTCCATCTACTCATTATCTTTATTCTCTCACTCTTGCTCTCACTTCCTCCCCCCCCCCCTATGGAAATCATGATGGGGGGAATGGGGGGGTTTAGGGTGGCCCTGCCTATTTGGCAGTGCCAGGCTCCCCAATCTCTGATGGCAGCCCTGCCTGGCCACAACCAAGCAGTACAGGCTACTGTACGTCTTCATGTTTGTACTGTATTGTGGGAATATATAGATTACTGGGCAACAATGATGATGTTTAAAATTAAATACAACAAATAATGAAATAGGTTGCTATGTGACCAGGCCAGAAGTCGTAAGAGACTCTTCTGTGTTTTTCAGAGGCATAGTTCAGAGGAAATACTTCACACTATCACAGTTAGAGAGTAATTTCTGAGTTCGCCTTCAGCCATTTTTTTTTTGATCAGTAATCAATTATTTGTTGAATTCTTACCATTTGCATTGTTTCCTGTTCTGTGTCGGAAGTCGCGAGTAACCAACAGACATTGAGGACTATAAGTTTAGTGGGCTTGAATGGTGATATCTTTGTCTCTGAAGACGTTATCTCAAAGCTAGATAGTTTTATTTTACATATGACAATTTATTCATCTAGACCTTCTGGCGGGATGCGGTCAATTTTCCTACAATCAAAATCCAGACGGTTAAAATCCTGACAACCATTGACCGACGGTCCAAATTCAAACAAGGTCAAAATACCAACATGGTCAAAATACCGACACGGTCAAAATACCGACATCTAAGATACAGACAAGGTCAACATACCAACATTTAAAATGTCGACAGGTCAAAAAGTCGACATGAGTTTTTCATGAGCTTTTTTATTGAAACCGACTTGTTGATACTTTACCATCCCAGTGGACCTGGAGGGGGAATATAATAGTGTGCCGAGCGCAGTGAGGCACCGTGCCCAAAGCATGGCGAGCCCAGTGAGCTATGCAAGGGGACGTGGTACACTTACACTTATGCAAAACTTATGTCGACATACACACACACAAAAAATGAAAAACTTGTGTCGACTTTTTGACCTGTCAACATTTTAAATGTCGGTATTTTGACCGTGGCCAATTGTTGTTGCGATTTTGACCATCGGGATTTTGCTTGTAGGTATTTCATACTGATCCCCTTCTGGCAGGCTCATGTTGCAAAACTTGTGTCATTCCAGGAGGCATTTTACAGTAAAACTACACAAAAATGGAAATATCCCTTAATGCATTACATAATTTAACAGTACTGGACTGGCCCAAAACTGCAAATAAAAAATGTGTAAAGATGCACATGCCGGTCCCTTAATTACAATTAAAAGAAATGTATTTACAATGTAAAAACTTAAAACATGCAATTTACAAAAGTAAACTTACTTCTTTGAATGAACGTGATACTGTGTATAATATTTACTCATTGAACTCAGTCATCAATTAAATAAAGTTATTAGAAAATAAGCTCTCACATTAGCAATAATCGTCTCATATCTATATGGACAAAAGTCCATAACTAGCTTTATAGTACTGACACAGCTTAATATGTACAACATATTACACTGAGGAAAGGGCCATTGTTCTGCCCTGAAACATTTGCTATTTTTGATGATGTCTGACTGGATATCTGGTTGCACTAATAAAAAGCATCTACTATATGAGCTGGTTTGTTTTTTTAATCAACTTGTTGGCATGGAGCCTTGTCCTTTTTTATATTGTCCAATATCAAGGAGACATCGCCCCTCCACAAATGAAACTTAAGTAAGGTTTACTACAGAGGCGTAGCCATAACTTTGTGGGCCCCATAACAACATTTTGAAGGGGCCCTGTCCCAATACTTCTAGAGATAACCTTTCTGCAAAATTGTTAATTGTATGCATAATAATAGTGCTCTAGTTCATTCTCTGAATCATAGTAGTGCCTTAGTTAATGTTATGCCACATTGTAGTGCTGCCTGTACACATTACTATTACAAAGTATCCCCAGTTCACATTATGACATACAGCAGGCATGTCAAACTCATGGTCATGCAGCTGTTGTGAAACTACAAGTTCCAGCATGCTTTACCAACTGATCTGTGGAAGGTATGCTGGCAAAGCATGATAGAACTTGTAGTTTCACAACAGCTGGAGGGCCACGAGTTTGACATGCCTGACATACAGTGACCCCAGTTCATATTATGTCACACTATAGTGACTCCACTTGATAATGTACCACATTACAGTGCCCCAGTTCATATTATATATATAAAATGCCCTCTAGTTCGTTTTATACCACATTATAATGATCAGGACCATGGGCATAACTAGATATATTGTAGGCTCCAAGGCAAAAGTTTGTAAGGGCCCTTATGTATCTACTAATGGTGAAAAATGTATATAGCACATGTAACTTTGACAGGGAAAGTGGGCCCCTCTCAGCTCTGGGGTCCTATAGCAGCTGCACTCCCTGCACCTAAACCTAAACCTAGCTACGCCCTTGGTTTACTACTACAGCACACCCTACATCGAATGTGGACTGTTGGAAATTATGTGTGCATATGTTGATATTGCAGAATTATACAGACACACCAGAGGATGACTCAAATTATAAACAGCACAGTTACCTAGCCAGCAGTGTTGGTTTATTGATAGATAGCAGGTACACCCATACTTACTCTTGCATGTACACTGATGATGGAGTGGAGCTTGAGTATAGCAAGGTTTCATACAGTTTACCAGCAGGTGAGTATATACTGCAAACTGGCAGTGGTACAAGGATTCTCGAACAGATTCATATGCAGATTTTAATCAAGTCTCTCATAGGAGCTAAAAAGGAGACTTCTTTTTTCCCATCATATCACACTACACAGTCTCAAAACAAGATGGCACCTGCACATGCTCAATAGAGATTTCGGTGGCCATCTTGGGATAGGTCATGAAGCCTCCCTTGAGAACAGAAAGACTGAAGTATGAGCAATTGTGCAGTAGTACCTCCTCTTTCAACACTGACTAGGCTGTCATGCTGTGGAGATGATCACAAAATACATTTGCAAATGACATAAGAAATTTCTGATGCGAGTTCTTCTCCTTACTCCAGGAATAGGGTGGTCCATAAAGCTTCACAATTAGTTACAGTGAAAGTTATTTCAACTTTAATAGAGTTTGTGGAATAAATCCTTGGATTTAAGTGAATATCAGCCAACATTGAGCAATACATTGTCAAAACTGTCCTCAGTCTTCATCAAACTTGTTTGGTGTGGTCTTTTCACACTCAGGGACTGATTCAGAGTAGTATGTAAATGCAATGGTTGCGGTTGGATTGTGAATGCACAGGACCCGTTTTGCACATGTACAGAAACAGGTCCTGCATTGTCGCTTGCATTGCCCCTAAGTCACAACATGATGATTGACATGCTGCAGCCATTTGGGGGGCTGTGACGGGGACTGTTCTACAAAATGTACCTTGGCCAGGTTCTGTGTCTTCTGATGCAGATTTCCTGGCCCTGCAGAGTGAAAACATTGGCCATCCTGCGCAACCTGATGTTTACTCAGATGACTGATGTTTTTGCAGATGATCCGATGCTGTGTCCTCGGACTCCGTAGTGGATCACACAAGCTTACAGGAGGCATCTATTTACACAAGAGGCCTGCAATTACATTCATCCCACTGGTGGCTCAGCAACATTCATCATGGTCAGACTATTTTGGCATGACAGCTATAGCTGTGCAAATCTTGTGACAGATAATGTTGGGAGATGGTACACCCAGGTAATAAGTCAATCAGTTATAGCAGAGATAACAGGCAGGTGGTAGGCAGAAGACTGGTCTATCCAGTGCTTAAAGTGGGCCGGAACGGGGTGGAATTGCGTTCCGTCACTTCAAATTGAAGGCGGAACCAGTTCCGCCTCCGTCCGGCCACTAGCGCCTGATCAGTGCACTTGGAAGCTTGCAGCAGCCGCCAGCCAATCCTGGCTCATGGGCGGACCGGCTGCCAATAAAAAGAAAGCAAGGCTTTTTTTTTTTTAAACTGGGTGAGCCTGTGAGCCAATCATGGCTCGCGCACCGCCAGCCAATGAGAAGCTGCCTAGTGGCATCTTCTCATTGGCTGGCGGTCCACCAGCCGTGATTGGTGCACAATCGGCGCCATAATCAGATTCAAAGAGCGGCCTCTTCTTTTGATCAGCAGCAGGTCCGCAGGAATGGCTGACGGCTGCTGACAACGTCAAACCTCACTACAGCTGGGACCCACTGACGCACCCTGCTACTCCTCCGTCCCACTGACAGAGGTGTGCTCCCTCCTCTCTCCCGCATCTAGCAGTGTGCAGTCCCCGGATAGCTGCCTCCCTCCAGTGCAGTGCCTCCGGCTGTCCCCATCCCTATGATGCCGGTGGACAGCACATTTCACAGTTCAAGCTTGAGGCTTCTCTCACAAACAAGCAAATAATTAAACAATGGCCCTCATTCCGAGTTGTTCGCTCGGTATTTTTCATCGCATCGCAGTGAAAATCCGCTTAGTACGCATGCGCAATGTTCGCACTGCGACTGCGCCAAGTAACTTTACTATGAAGAAAGTATTTTTACTCACGGCTTTTTCTTCGCTCCGGCGATCGTAATGTGATTGACAGGAAATGGGTGTTACTGGGCGGAAACACGGCGTTTCAGGGGCGTGTGGCTGAAAACGCTACCGTTTCCGGAAAAAACGCAGGAGTGGCCGGAGAAACGGTGGGAGTGCCTGGGCGAACGCTGGGTGTGTTTGTGACGTCAACCAGGAACGACAAGCACTGAAATGATCGCACAGGCAGAGTAAGTCTGGAGCTACTCTGAAACTGCTAAGTAGTTAGTAATCGCAATATTGCGAATACATCGGTCGCAATTTTAAGAAGCTAAGATTCACTCCCAGTAGGCGGCGGCTTAGCGTGTGTAACTCTGCTAAATTCGCCTTGCAACCGATCAACTCGGAATGAGGGCCAATAATCATTGCACTGCGATGCAGGAGGACTGCCAGGCAGACCCATCGCAGTGCACCGATTATTGTTTATTTATTTGTGAGAGAAGCCTCAAGCTTGAACTGTGATCTCTGCTGCCGCGGTACAGCTCCGTGCAGCACTTTCATTTTCCAAGCAGTGCAGGGGACCAGGAAGCTCCCAAGAGCTTTTGCAGACACTCACTGCACTACTCATCGGCAGGAACTCTGTCTTCCTCGGCTCCAGTCCACAGCTGCTAGTGCCTCCCATTATTACACAGGTCAGATGTGTGTGAGCTGCTGCTGTCACTGGGGAAGGAGGGAGAGGGGTAGTGTGTGTGTACTATCTGCAGTCCCAGCATATGTGTGTGTGTGTGTGTGTGTGTGTGTGTGTGTGTGTGTGTGTGTGTGTGTGTGTGTGTAATTTGCAGTCCCATTGTGTATATGTGTGTGTGTGCGGGGGGTGAGCATGTGTGTAATGTATTCTGCAGTTTAAGTGTCTGTGTGTGTGGGGTGGGGGGGACAGTCTGCGGTCCCAGTGTGTGTTTGTAATTTGCAGTCATGGTGTGGTGGGGCAGACTGCAGTCCCAGTGTGTGTGTGTATGTACAGTCTGCAGTCCCAGTGTGTGTGCGGGGGCATTTTATTTATATATCACACACACACACGCCCCCCATCCTACCAAATCCTGTGTTTGCCCTTGCAGTGGACGATGAGGGTGCTGCTACAGGAGCTCGGAGTTGTTGCACTGCTGTTCGGGATCTTTCTGTGAGTACCGGGGCTGAGACCCCCTCGCTGTGTATATATAGTGATACTGCTCTGTATGTATCCAGCTGGGGTCCCCTACCCCCATCTTGGCTGTGCATTGGGTTACATGCTTCCCAGGTTGCAGGTGTAGTTTTTTTTTTTTTTCAATAATGATTTTTTTTATTAATTTCCAAGTACAGAGAAGAAAAATCAAATACATGTACACGAACAGAGGTCATATAATGAGTACAGCTTTGAGCTAGTTACAGTAGGTACAGTCATATAAACCAACTCTGAATCTAGAGACTCAGTTCACTAATCGTGTACATTAATTCTCTTAACTATCAATCGTAACTATAACCTTAAGAATAATAGAATAGAGAGAGCAGTAGAAAGGGGAAGACAGAACAAGACAACAACACATGAGGGATAGTTAAAGGGAGGAGAATATGCGTATCAGGGGGGCACCTTACTCAAATATTGTAACGTAGAGATAAATAGCTAGTTAGTTAGTTAGTTAGATAGGGGGGCATCTGCACCACTAGGTATTATCCGGTTGTGAAAGATGTAGAATTGCCGTGTCAATGGGATCACTAAAAATTATGGAGTGACCCTTTCTCTCCCGGAATTCACTCCATTTAAACCATCTCATATAAATAGAAGAGGGGGAAGAAGAATACACACATCCCGCTGTTTCAAACAAAAAATGCTTGTGGGTATTATTAAGAACCGTCTGAATGTGGGGTATGGACTGTGATTTCCACAGTTGGCCTATTGCTGCCTTAGTTGATATTAAGACATGTCCTACGATATACCTGTCACAGCTCAGGAAAGTGTGAGAAGGGTAGTGAAATAGGGCCAACAGTGGATCCAATGGCACTGTCGTTCCAACTAGCTCCCCCAAAAGAGAGAATACTTCCGTCCACAGAGGCCTCAGGACTGGACAGTCCCAAAAAATATGTAGAATGGAGCCCTCTCCACCACATTTTCTCCAGCATAGCTGGGAAGTCGAGGGCCAGATGTGGTGAAGCCGCTGCGGTGTGAAGTACGCCCTATTGCATAAATTATAGAACATTTCTGAGTGCTGGAGACATTTAGATATTTTAAAGCACAGTGATGAAATTGTATCCCACTCTTCTTCTCGAAGTACCATAGAGAGATCTCTCTCCCACTTCAACTGCGCAGGCAATTTCCCTTTTTTATTCAAAAGAACAATATACTGGTACCACCTGGATATCCCACCCCTATGACCGGGGGATGACGATCTGGAGAGCATAATGGCAGGTAGGGGGAGTGGGCCTCTATTCTCGTTAACATACGGTTGGAGCCAATGGCGTATCTGTAGGTACTTGAAAAAGTCATGTTTTGAAATCCCAAACCGAGACTGAAGCTGGGAGAACGGGATCAAGCTATTATTCAGAAAAAGGTCTTTCATTCTCACAACTCCAGCGTCAATCCAGGCGTCCAAAATAAGATCAGGGATATTACAAGCGACCGTTCTGATAGAGAGGTCCGCTGCAGGTAGTTTTATAGTTGGGTCAGATGCAACCACGGAGTGCCATATCTTCAGTGTACTTCTAATCGCGTCTCCAGGGCCTGACCATTTCGGAACACTCTGTGTAGGTAATAGAAATAGGTCTGTTATATTAATCGGTCCTAAGAAGGCTTTTTCGATAACAACCCATGGTTTGGGGGAATGAACGACAAACCAATCTCGGGCCTGGCTGAGAAGGCATGCAGAGTGATATGCATCTAGGTTGGGGTAAGCTACCCCACCAAAGCTCTTGGGCAATGAAAGAACCTGCCTAGAGATCCGCGGTTTCGCTCCTTTCCAAATAAAGTGTGATAACGTTTTATTAGCCTTAACACTAAGAGCTTTAGGGAAATGGCGGGGGATGGCCCGGAATAGGTAGAGGAGTTTCGGAAGTAGTACCATTTTTGTTGCAGAGACCCGCCCCAGCCAGGAGATTTCATGTAGGGACCACTCTTTAATCAATTTGTCGAAGGCGCTAAATAAAGGTGTGTAGTTACAATCGTAAAGGTCTTTATCAAGCGATAGATGTATACCTAAATATTTAATAGATCTCACCTGCCAAGCATATCTGTATCTATCCTTAAGTAAGGCCAGGATATGTGGCTGGATATGAAGTGGTAGGGCTTCCGTTTTGGAAGTATTCAATTTATAGAATGACAATCTGGAGTACCTATCTAATATGGCATGGAGTCCGATAAGGGAGGATTCGGGGTTTGTCAAGCATACTAGTATATCATCTGCGAAGAGACTGATTTTATGACTCAGTCCCCCTATCTCAGGGCCCGAGACTTCTGTGTCAGTCCTAATAGTCTGAGCCAGGGGTTCAATAGCCAAAGCGAAAATTAGGGGAGATAAAGGGCACCCCTGTCTTGTGCCGTTTAGAATTTCGAAACCCCTGGAGAGACACCCATTAACATATACCTTGGCGGAGGGGGTAGAATATAATGCAAAGATGGAATCTAGAAACCTACCCTGAAATCCAAACTTACCCAGAACTGATCTTAGGTACCCCCAGTGTAGCCTATCAAACGCCTTTTCAGCGTCTAATGATAGGACCAGGAGGGGCGTTCTATTAACATTACAATATTCAATGACATTATAAGCTCTCCGAGTGTTGTCCGGGGCCTGCCTGCCCGGGACGAAGCCAACCTGGTCAGCAGCTATAAGAGTAGGCAGTAAGGGGCAAAGGCGGTTAGCGATTAACTTAGCAAAAAGTTTGACGTCTGTATTCAACAAGGCTATCGGTCTGTAATTTTGAACGGATGCGGGAGATTTACCCGGTTTAGGGATAGCCACTATCCTTGCTTCAAGCATCTCTTTCGGGAACCTCCCCGCTTCTGATGCCTCGTTAAAGACAGCCAATAACACTGGAGTCAAGTCTGCTTTATAAGTTTTGTAGAAATTAGATGGAAAACCGTCTGGACCCGGTGCTTTATCTCGTGGAAGACCATCAATAGCCGCCTCAAGTTCAGACATCGTCCAGGGGGAGCCAAGGGACAGGCAGGTCTCGGAGCTCAGTGTCGGCAGGGATACGTTTTTTAAAAATGACTGAATTTCAGCTTCAATGGGTTGGGTGGTATCAGGGTCTGACTGTAAGTTGTAGAGTCGGGAGTAATACTCTGCGAAAGTATCTGCTATTCTATATGGGTCAGAGACTCTTGAACCCGTGGGAGAATAAACAAAGTGGATTCTGGCCTTAGCTCGCCTACCTCTCAGTTTCCTCACCAAAAGACGCCCTGCCTTATTTCCAAATACATAGAATCTCTGATTTAGTCGAGCGAGGTTGCGTTATACTTCCCGCAGAGAAAAAGTGTTCACCCTTTCCCTTGCGGCCAGCAAAAGCTTAAAGGCAGTTCTATTATGTGGGTCAGCTTTATGTGCTATTTCTAGTTTTGCTACTTCACTCTCGGCTTCAGCTCGTTCGGCAATTTGAGAACGTTTCAGTCGTGAAGCGGCCTGAATGGCAGCCCCCCGCATTACAGCCTTACAAGAGAGAGCACCAATTATTAAAGACTGAAGTGTCTTCAGGTTTGTTAGTTTCTAAATATACCCTTAAGGTTTGTTGCATGGCAAGTGAAGCTTCCTGATGGCCTAACAAGAAATTTCCTAGTCTCCAAGGACTCGGAGTAACTCTACGGGCCTCGAGCTTCCACACGACCTTAATCGGAGAGTGGTCCGACCATGTCATCGGTAGTATGTTAATTTTCATAATGGTCGGTAGTGACCCACTGTCAGTTAATACGAGATCAATTCTAGAGTATGAGGAGTGGACATGCGAATAAAAGGAGTAATCCCTAACCGTAGGGTGTTTAGTTCTCCACGCATCGTAGAGTTCGTATTCTCCTAGTAGTTGTCTAAGCCCAAGGGTATTAATAGGGGAAGTTCTGGATTTAGCTAAGGGACTTCTGGTGGGGAGAGATCTATCAACAGTGGGGTCTACAACTAAATTAAAGTCCCCCAATAACATGACTGCACCTTTAGCGTGCTTCTGTATCAGGGAGAATAGATTCCTACAAAAGGAGAGTTGATCAGAGTTGGGTGCATAGCAGGAGGCCAGGGTGACAACAGAATCTTCCAGCTTTCCGATTAGTATTAAATACCTTCCTTCGGGGTCTACAATTTGGGATTCCAGAGTAAATTGGCAGTCATTAGAGATTAGTATAGCCACTCAGGCTTTTTTTACGGGGCCCTTGGCCATGTAGCAGGTAGGGAAGTGGTTATCATAGAATCTAGGGGGGTCTAATTTCCTAAAGTGGGTTTCCTGAATAGCGACCACATTCGCCTTCAATTTATAGAAGGAGGATAAGGCCAGTTTACGTTTCTGTGGGGAGTTCAATCCCTTAACGTTCAATGATACCAAGTTAACCATAATAAACTAACCAGGAGGCGGAGCATTCGCTGAAACCAAGAAATGTGATCAAAAGGTACAATTCCCTGAACATATGTGTAAGGAGAAAATAGTCATGGGGGGGGGGGGAGACACAAAAGGAGACATACTAAGAAGGACAAAGAGAGAAAGGAGAAAAATATAGTACACAAAACAAGGAAAGTCAACTCCGTGTAGAGACGAAGTCATAGTAAGGCGCCAAAACATACAGCGCCTCACCAAGCAAAGTTGGGAGGTTAGTGGCCAACCTACCCGCAATCAAGTAATCATAGTATTAGTAAATTGTATATTCAATCGCACATGGCATATAAACGGGGTGTCATTAGGAATGGAATGATGGGTTAATTAGTAATGAGGCACAGGGTCCCGGAACTGGCACAGAGCAATACTGTAAATACAACAATAATAAGAGGGCTCAGCGAAGAGCATACAGACCAGTCCGGGAGCCCGTGGAACCATCACGTCCTTTAAGGAGAAACAAGAGACAAAAAAAAAAAGGAAAAAAAAAAAAAGAACAACCCTGCCGTACATTAGTCTAAGGGATATAAAGCATGTAGTAACCAGGCATGTAACTTGTAATAAACCCTAAGGTTAGTACAATCATACGGAAACAATGCTAGTCTTATAGTGAATGTCAATGGCAGGGAAAACACAGCGGTGATAAGGGCCTACTTCCCAACCGTCGACCAGTCCGGCTGAAGTCGGCGGTCTGGAGAGTCGGGCCCCTGGTCTCCAGCTATATTCCATTTGTGAAGAAGTCTCATACCGTCGTCGACCGAAGACACTACTATCGTGGATCCTTCTCTAGAGATCAATAGACGCGTGGGGAAACCCCACCTATATACGATTCCAGCTTTCCTAAGGGCCACGGTGACAGGCTGAAAGGCACATCTCCTGGTGAGGGTGTAGTGCAATAAGTCTCAGAAAAGCTGAAGCCGGCCCATAGCACTCGCCGTATCTGAGGTAGGTATAGCTGCTTTAAGTAGGGATTCCTTGATATGAAAGAAGTGGACTCTCATCAAAACATCTCTCGACGCTCCTTCAGGAGCACTGCGGGCCTTCGGGACCCTATGGATACGGTCCAATATCAAGTCCGCAGATGTAGCGGAGGGTAGCAGCTTCTTGAATATTTCAATTGTATAGTCATGTAGGCTGCTATTAGATACGGATTCTGGTACCCCTCGGAGCTTGAGATTATTTCTGCGTGAGCGGTCCTCCAGGTCCGCTACTTTGTCCCGCAGAGCCGCCACCTCCCCTTCAAGAATATCATGGGAATCGATCAAAGTATTATGAGAGCCCACCACCTCCCCCATCTGGGTTTCCAAGTGTCCGGTCCTCTCACCCAACTCCCCAACGGACCGCTGGCAAGACTGCAACATAGTGCGAAATTCGGACGCCACCTCATCCTTAAACTGGTGTAGCAATAGCTTCATGGTACCCACCGTTAAGGCTTCGCTGTCTTCCAGGCGAGGAGAGGGGGGAGAATCCTGGGATGAAGATAGAGCCATCATGGGCGATGAAGTTGTGGGCGGGAGATCCGACCCGGAGGCAGAAGATCCAGGACCCTGAGATTTATTTCGATATGGGGAAGGCTTGAAAAAGGCAACTTGAGAGATTGATTTGGAGGCTTTATTCTTTTTTGGAGCCATCATGTATTACTTTGAGGGAATGGGAGGGTTCCAGTAGAAAGGAGAATTCCGTCTAAGGTCTAGGACGGCAGGTATCCTCTTACGCCATGTGCGTGATTACATCAGCTAAAATGATTGCGGGGGGTGACGATGAGGATTAATTGAAGAGGGGTCTACATCCTGCATGTGCCGCAGCGTGCACCACAACAAGGTGCCAACGATGTCACCTTCTCGTCAAATAGTGCCCCTGTGCTTTAGGTGAGGGAGATGCTGTATATGGGCTACCACCAGGGGGCACTGGTGTACCGTGTAGTGGACGAGGACCAGGCAATGCTAATAGAATGCTGGATAGGCGTATAATGGTATGAGGTGTTGAATGCACCATATAAGCCAGCTCCCAGTGCACACACAGCACAGAGCTCCCCAGGTTGCAACTGTACAGGGCTGGTGAGAATCTGCAGGGACTCTATAGCTAGTACTGGCCTTGCCTCCTCCAAGATGGCCGCCGCTCCTCAGCTCCTCAGCTCAAACGGGCCTCTCCCTCCTCCGCCGCCGCCCGTTGTCCGTCAGCTCGAATGGGGGCCTCCTTAACCCACGGTCAGGCGCCAAGGGTGGTGTGCCCGCCGTCAACGGGGGTCGTTCGTGCGCTCTCAGCCTCTGCTGCTCTCCGCCCGCCTCTCCCAAGATGGCCGCCGCCACCGGGTCCTCCACGAGCAGGGCCGCGGCTCGTCTCGGCGGCTAGCCCGTAGTTCCTGGGGCTCGCCTCCGCTGCTCCCGGTAAGGCTTCTCAGGCTGGGGGAACTTCTTTGTTGCCGGCTATGTGGCGGGCTGTAGCGTCCGGAGCGCACCGGAGTCTGGTCGGCTGGCTCTTAAATCTAGGTCCCGGCTTCACCCCGGGTGGAGGCCGCAACCCGCAAGTGCAGGAGTAACCTGCACTCCGGCTCCGCAGCTCTCCTCCTTACGTGGTAGGGGTCTTGTGGGTGCACTGTGGGCAAAATACTGGGTGTGTAGGCACCTAAAAAGGCTTTAATTATTAGTTTGCAGCAGGAGCTCATGCACCATGCATCCACTCCAGAGTCCCGCTAGGCCACGCCCCCTCAGGTGTAGTTTTAGGCTGGCTCAGTTTTTTCATTAACGTTAAAGTAACAGTGATGTAATTAGGTGTAATGGAGCTGATTTTTAATTGGGGGTACTATTGTGTGGCCACGCGCCTTCTTAGTGAGGCCACACACCCTTCTGCAGCGCGCGCCTACGGCGCGCAGGTGATAGTGGAGATGAGTTCCCCCACCTCTCCAGGACCACTTTAAGCCCTGAGTCTATCATTCAGGAGGTCAGTATCAGGAAATCTTAAGAAATAATGGGAACACAGGATTTAGGGATGGAAACCCATAGATAAGCCCAGCAATGCAGCATTTACCATTTTAAATAAGCAATTTACAAAAAAAAAAAAACAACTATTACAGGTTGAGTATCCCATATCCAAATATTCCGAAATACGGAATATTCCGAAATACAGACTTTTTTGAGTGAGACTGAGATAGTGAAACCTTTGTTTTCTGATGGCTCAATGTACACAAACTTTGTTTAATACACAAAGTTATTAAAAATATTGTATTAAATGACATTCAGGCTGTGTGAATAAGGTGTATATGAAACATAAATGAATTGTGTGAATGTACACACACTTTGTTTAATGCACAAAGTTATAAAAAATATTGGCTAAAATGACCTTCAGCCTATGCGTATAAGGTGTATATGTAACATATATACATTCTATGCTTAGACTTAGGTCCCATCGCCATGATATCTCATTATGGTATGCAATTATTCCAAAATACGGAAAAATCCGATATCCAAAATACCTCTGGTCCCAAGCATTTTGGATAAGGGATACTCAACCTGTACTTCTAAAAATGAAAGTGATACTGTGGATAATTACCCTGGGAACTCAGGACATACAGTAATTCTTGTGTGTACAGAAATGCATTTGCAATTGCAAATTTGTAGGCTACGGAATTGCTATTCATCTCAAGAGAAGCTGCCGCCCACAAAAGAAGATAGACACCTCCCGGAGCCATCGCAAAATCCATTTGCAGCTGCATTTACATACTCAGCCTATACGCAATAAAAGGGAACAATGGGGCAGATATATTAACCTGGAGAAGGCATAAGGAAGTGATAAACCAGTGATATGTGCAAGGTGATAAAGGCACCAGCCAATCAGCTCCAATATGTAAAGTAACAGTTAAGATCTGATTGGCTGCTGCCTTTATCACCTTGCACATATCACTGGTTTATCACTTCCTTATGGCTTCTCCAGGTTAATACATCTGGCCCATTGACTGCTAGAGTAGACCTATGGCTACGTAGACTGGACAAAGCTGTAGCGACGCAGGCGCCATGTTTTTATACTTACTTGATCGCAGCTGACAGCATACAATGCCCTGAAAATGGCTATAACACGTCTGCGTTTTAGCTACCACTCGCAGATAATCGCTCAGTTGCGTGAACATTGGCATTGCATGCAAACATGACTTAGGAATGCAGGCCCTGATTTGCTAAGGATCACTAATGCGTTTCCTAATGTTCGTGGACTGCACATGCACAGGACCCGTTCTCAGAGCCGGATTAAGGGGGGAGCCCAGGGGACACATTACCCTGGGCCCCCCAGATTTAAGGGCCCCCCCGTGCCTTCCGTCAAGCACTGGTAGTTTTTATTTTATTTTAGGAAGTTCATTCATTGGTGGCAGTGGTGCAAACTTTCCCCTCTCTGCAGACAAATTTTGTGTTTCAGAGACGGAGACAGCCTTGTCTCCGTCTCTGCACCCAGCGGGGCCACCCACAGCACTTACGAACTGCCGTGAATGAATTGGCTGCTCCTCACTGAGAGCTCTGCCTCTGATCAGCTGAGCTCTCTGCCTCTCGAACACACAGTGGAGGGAGCTGCTGAGCATGTGCAGCAGCAGCAGCAGCTCCTCCTATGTTTAACTCACATGGACTCCGGCAGAATCTCCTCCTCTTCTCCTCTGTTCAGTTGGTTAGTGGTGAGTGTGTATATGTATATGTTGTAGGTGTGTAGTGTGTGTATATGTTGGTGTGTGTATGTATGCATGCTGTGTATGTATGTATGTATGTATGTATGTATGTATGTGTGTGTGTATATATATGTTGTTGGTGTATAGTGTGTGTGTGTATATGTTGGTGTGTAGTGTGTGTATGTTGTTGGTGTGTAGTGTGTATGTATGTATGCATGGTGTGTGTGTGTGTGTGTGTGTTAGAGATGAGCGCCTGAAATTTTTCGGGTTTTGTGTTTTGGTTTTGGGTTCGGTTCCGCGGCCGTGTTTTGGGTTCGAACACGTTTTGGCAAAACCTCACCGAATTTTTTTTGTCGGATTCGGGTGTGTTTTGGATTCGGGTGTTTTTTTCAAAAAACACTAAAAAACAGCTTAAATCATAGAATTTGGGGGTCATTTTGATCCCAAAGTATTATTAACCTCAAAAACCATAATTTACACTCATTTTCAGTCTATTCTGAATACCTCACACCTCACAATATTATTTTTAGTCCTAAAATTTGCACCGAGGTCGCTGTGTGAGTAAGATAAGCGACCCTAGTGGCCGACACAAACACCGGGCCCATCTAGGAGTGGCACTGCAGTGTCACGCAGGATGTCCCTTCCAAAAAACCCTCCCCAAACAGCACATGACGCAAAGAAAAAAAGAGGCGCAATGAGGTAGCTGTGTGAGTAAGATTAGCGACCCTAGTGGCCGACACAAACACCGGGCCCATCTAGGAGTGGCACTGCAGTGTCACGCAGGATGTCCCTTCCAAAAAACCCTCCCCAAACAGCACATGACGCAAAGAAAAAAAGAGGCGCAATGAGGTAGCTGACTGTGTGAGTAAGATTAGCGACCCTAGTGGCCGACACAAACACCGGGCCCATCTAGGAGTGGCACTGCAGTGTCACGCAGGATGTCCCTTCCAAAAAACCCTCCCCAAACAGCACATGACGCAAAGAAAAAAAGAGGCGCAATGAGGTAGCTGACTGTGTGAGTAAGATTAGCGACCCTAGTGGCCGACACAAACACCGGGCCCATCTAGGAGTGGCACTGCAGTGTCACGCAGGATGTCCCTTCCAAAAAAAACCTCCCCAATCAGCACATGATGCAAAGAAAAAGAAAAGAAAAAAGAGGTGCAAGATGGAATTGTCCTTGGGCCCTCCCACCCACCCTTATGTTGTATAAACAAAACAGGACATGCACACTTTAACCAACCCATCATTTCAGTGACAGGGTCTGCCACACGACTGTGACTGATATGACGGGTTGGTTTGGACCCCCCCCAAAAAAGAAGCAATTAATCTCTCCTTGCACACACTGGCTCTACAGAGGCAAGATGTCCACCTCATCTTCACCCTCCGATATATCACCGTGTACATCCCCCTCCTCACAGATTATCAATTCGTCCCCACTGGAATCCACCATCTCAGCTCCCTGTGTACTTTGTGGAGGCAATTGCTGCTGGTCAATGTCTCCACGGAGGAATTGATTATAATTCATTTTAATGAACATCATCTTCTCCACATTTTCTGGATGTAACCTCGTACGCCGATTGCTGACAAGGTGAGCGGCGGCACTAAACACTCTTTCGGAGTACACACTTGTGGGAGGGCAACTTAGGTAGAATAAAGCCAGTTTGTGCAAGGGCCTCCAAATTGCCTCTTTTTCCTGCCAGTATAAGTACGGACTGTGTGACGTGCCTACTTGGATGCGGTCACTCATATAATCCTCCACCATTCTATCAATGTTGAGAGAATCATATGCAGTGACAGTAGACGACATGTCCGTAATCGTTGTCAGGTCCTTCAGTCCGGACCAGATGTCAGCATCAGCAGTCGCTCCAGACTGCCCTGCATCACCGCCAGCGGGTGGGCTCGGAATTCTGAGCCTTTTCCTCGCACCCCCAGTTGCGGGAGAATGTGAAGGAGGAGATGTTGACAGGTCGCGTTCCGCTTGACTTGACAATTTTGTCACCAGCAGGTCTTTCAACCCCAGCAGACCTGTGTCTGCCGGAAAGAGAGATCCAAGGTAGGCTTTAAATCTAGGATCGAGCACGGTGGCCAAAATGTAGTGCTCTGATTTCAACAGATTGACCACCCGTGAATCCTTGTTAAGCGAATTAAGGGCTGCATCCACAAGTCCCACATGCCTAGCGGAATCGCTCCCTTTTAGCTCCTTCTTCAATGCCTCCAGCTTCTTCTGCAAAAGCCTGATGAGGGGAATGACCTGACTCAGGCTGGCAGTGTCTGAACTGACTTCACGTGTGGCAAGTTCAAAGGGCATCAGAACCTTGCACAACGTTGAAATCATTCTCCACTGCACTTGAGACAGGTGCATTCCACCTACTATATCGTGCTCAATTGTATAGGCTTGAATGGCCTTTTGCTGCTCCTCCAACCTCTGAAGCATATAGAGGGTTGAATTCCACCTCGTTACCACTTCTTGCTTCAGATGATGGCAGGGCAGGTTCAGTAGTTTTTGGTGGTGCTCCAGTCTTCTGTACGTGGTGCCTGTACGCCGAAAGTGTCCCGCAATTTTTCTGGCCACCGACAGCATCTCTTGCACGCCCCTGTCGTTTTTTTAAAAATTCTGCACCACCAAATTCAAGGTATGTGCAAAACATGGGACGTGCTGGAATTTGCCCATATTTAATGCACACACAATATTGCTGGCGTTGTCCGATGCCACAAATCCACAGGAGAGTCCAATTGGGGTAAGCCATTCCGCGATGATCTTCCTCAGTTGCCGTAAGAGGTTTTCAGCTGTGTGCGTATTCTGGAAACCGGTGATACAAAGCGTAGCCTGCCTAGGAAAGAGTTGGCGTTTGCGAGATGCTGCTACTGGTGCCGCCGCTGCTGTTCTTGCGGCGGGAGTCCATACATCTACCCAGTGGGCTGTCACAGTCATATAGTCCTGACCCTGCCCTGCTCCACTTGTCCACATGTCCGTGGTTAAGTGGACATTGGGTACAGCTGCATTTTTTAGGACACTGGTGACTCTTTTTCTGAGGTCTGTGTACATTTTCGGTATCGCCTGCCTAGAGAAATGGAACCTAGATGGTATTTGGTACCGGGGACACAGTACCTCCAACAAGTCTCTAGTTGGCTCTGCAGTAATGATGGATACCGGAACCACGTTTCTCACCACCCAGGATGCCAAGGCCTCAGTTATCCGCTTTGCAGTAGGATGACTGCTGTGATATTTCATCTTCCTCGCAAAGGACTGTTGAACAGTCAATTGCTTACTGGAAGTAGTACAAGTGGGCTTACGACTTCCCCTCTGGGATGACCATCGACTCCCAGCGGCAACAACAGCAGCGCCAGCAGCAGTAGGCGTTACACGCAAGGATGCATCGGAGGAATCCCAGGCAGGAGAGGACTCGTCAGAATTGCCAGTGACATGGCCTGCAGGACTATTGGCATTCCTGGGGAAGGAGGAAATTGACACTGAGGGAGTTGGTGGGGTGGTTTGCGTGAGCTTGGTTACAAGAGGAAGGGATTTACTGGTCAGTGGACTGCTTCCGCTGTCACCCAAAGTTTTTGAACTTGTCACTGACTTATTATGAATGCGCTGCAGGTGACGTATAAGGGAGGATGTTCCGAGGTGGTTAACGTCCTTACCCCTACTTATTACAGCTTGACAAAGGGAACACACGGCTTGACACCTGTTGTCCGCATTTCTGGTGAAATACCTCCACACCGAAGAGCTGATTTTTTTGGTATTTTCACCTGGCATGTCAACGGCCATATTCCTCCCACGGACAACAGGTGTCTCCCCGGGTGCCTGACTTAAACAAACCACCTCACCATCAGAATCCTCCTGGTCAATTTCCTCCCCAGCGCCAGCAACACCCATATCCTCCTCATCCTGGTGTACTTCAACACTGACATCTTCAATCTGACTATCAGGAACTGGACTGCGGGTGCTCCTTCCAGCACTTGCAGGGGGCGTGCAAATGGTGGAAGGCGCATGCTCTTCACGTCCAGTGTTGGGAAGGTCAGGCATCGCAACCGACACAATTGGACTCTCCTTGTGGATTTGGGATTTCGAAGAATGCACAGTTCTTTGCTGTGCTGCTTTTGCCAGCTTGAGTCTTTTCATTTTTCTAGCGAGAGGCTGAGTGCTTCCATCCTCATGTGAAGCTGAACCACTAGCCATGAACATAGGCCAGGGCCTCAGCCGTTCCTTGCCACTCCGTGTGGTAAATGGCATATTGGCAAGTTTACGCTTCTCCTCCGACAATTTTATTTTAGGTTTTGGAGTCCTTTTTTTACTGATATTTGGTGTTTTGGATTTGACATGCTCTGTACTATGACATTGGGCATCGGCCTTGGCAGACGACGTTGCTGGCATTTCATCGTCTCGGCCATGACTAGTGGCAGCAGCTTCAGCACGAGGTGGAAGTGGATCTTGATCTTTCCCTAATTTTGGAACCTCAACATTTTTGTTCTCCATATTTTAATAGGCACAACTAAAAGGCACCTCAGGTAAACAATGGAGATGGATGGATTGGATACTAGTATACAATTATGGACGGGCTGCCGAGTGCCGACACAGAGGTAGCCACAGCCGTGAACTACCGCACTGTACTGTGTCTGCTGCTAATATATAGACTGGTTGATAAAGAGATAGTATACTCGTAACTAGTATGTATGTATAAAGAAAGAAAAAAAAACCACGGTTAGGTGGTATATACAATTATGGACGGGCTGCCGAGTGCCGACACAGAGGTAGCCACAGCCGTGAACTACCGCACTGTACTGTGTCTGCTGCTAATATATAGACTGGTTGATAAAGAGATAGTATACTCGTAACTAGTATGTATGTATAAAGAAAGAAAAAAAAACCACGGTTAGGTGGTATATACAATTATGGACGGGCTGCCGAGTGCCGACACAGAGGTAGCCACAGCCGTGAACTACCGCACTGTACTGTGTCTGCTGCTAATATATAGACTGGTTGATAAAGAGATAGTATACTCGTAACTAGTATGTATGTATAAAGAAAGAAAAAAAAACCACGGTTAGGTGGTATATACAATTATGGACGGGCTGCCGAGTGCCGACACAGAGGTAGCCACAGCCGTGAACTACCGCACTGTACTGTGTCTGCTGCTAATATATAGACTGGTTGATAAAGAGATAGTATACTCGAGTCGTAACTAGTATGTATGTATAAAGAAAGAAAAAAAAACCACGGTTAGGTGGTATATACAATTATGGACGGGCTGCCGAGTGCCGACACAGAGGTAGCCACAGCCGTGAACTACCGCACTGTACTGTGTCTGCTGCTAATATATAGACTGGTTGATAAAGAGATAGTATACTCGTAACTAGTATGTATGTATAAAGAAAGAAAAAAAAACCACGGTTAGGTGGTATATACAATTATGGACGGGCTGCCGAGTGCCGACACAGAGGTAGCCACAGCCGTGAACTACCGCACTGTACTGTGTCTGCTGCTAATATAGACTGGTTGATAAAGAGATAGTATACTACTAATATTATATATACTGGTGGTCAGGTCACTGGTCACTAGTCACACTGGCAGTGGCACTCCTGCAGCAAAAGTGTGCACTGTTTAATTTTAATATAATATTATGTACTCCTGGCTCCTGCTATAACCTATAACTGGCACTGCAGTAGTGCTCCCCAGTCTCCCTCACAATTATAAGCTGTGTGAGCTGAGCAGTCAGACAGATATATAATATATATAGATGATGCAGCACACTGGCCTGAGCCTGAGCAGTGCACACAGATATGGTATGTGACTGACTGAGTCACTGTGTGTATCGCTTTTTTCAGGCAGAGAACGGATATATTAAATAAACTGCACTGTGTGTCTGGTGGTCACTCACTATATAATATATTATGTACTCCTGGCTCCTGCTATAACCTATAACTGGCACTGCAGTAGTGCTCCCCAGTCTCCCCCACAATTATGAGCTGTGTGAGCTGAGCAGTCAGACAGATATATATAATATTATATATAGATAATAGATGATGCAGCACACTGGCCTGAGCCTGAGCAGTGCACACAGATATGGTATGTGACTGAGTCACTGTGTGCTGTGTATCGCTTTTTTCAGGCAGAGAACGGATTATAAATAAAACTGGTGGTCACTATCAGCAAAACTCTGCACTGTACTGAGTACTCCTAATGCTCCCCAAAATTAGTAAATCAAGTGTCTCTCTAATCTATTCTAAACGGAGAGGACGCCAGCCACGTCCTCTCCCTATCAATCTCAATGCACGTGTGAAAATGGCGGCGACGCGCGGCTCCTTATATAGAATCCGAGTCTCGCGATAGAATCCGAGCCTCGCGAGAATCCGACAGCGTCATGATGACGTTCGGGCGCGCTCGGGTTAACCGAGCAAGGCGGGAAGATCCGAGTCGCTCGGACCCGTGAAAAAAAACATGAAGTTCTGGTGGGTTCGGATTCAGAGAAACCGAACCCGCTCATCTCTAGTGTGTGTGTGTGTGTGTGTGTGTGTGTGTGTGTGTGTGTATATGCTGTGTGGTATGTAATGTATGTATGCTGTTTGTGAGTGTTTATGAATGCTATGTGTGTGTTGTGTGTATGTATGCTAATTTTCTATTTAATAAAATGTGCTATCCTTCGTTTCTGCCTCCAACAGCTTTCTGCTCACTTTTATCAATTATATATATATATATATATATTTGTAAGGAACCTCCCCTTCCTACAGTATATACACTATATTTAGCCCTCAGGGGCCCCCCTTGTCTAAAGTACCCCGGGCCCCCTGGAGCCTTGATCCGGCCCTGCCCGTTCTGCACATGTGCAGAACAGGTCCTGCAATCACATTGCTAAAATGTGACTGACTCTGCCTGAGCGACAGGCAGAGGCATTCGCGGGGTGGGATGGGGGGGTGGGGCGGTGTTCGGGAAAACAAGATGTTCATCTTATATGTGCTTGCATCGCAAATGCAGGTAGAAGGCGGTATGCACCTCCTCCTGCATTTGCATTGCTAAGGATTGCATGCAACTTTGCATTTGCAATCCTTAGTAAATCACCCCTGCAGTTCTCAATTAAAATCCTGGCAAATATAAAACTTTCTATTTTCTATGCTATAGGGTTAGCAGAATATGAATGTTAAATATAAAAGTGGTGTCAACAAGATACAGTATGTGACTGAAACAAATACTGGAAAATGTAATGACCATTATTACAAATTGTTTTTACAGATTCCTGTTTGAAAAATGCGAACATTTTTTTTTTGGATATGTGTTAGGATTAACTATTGCCTCCCCAGTAAGTATTACAAATGAAATTTCATTTTTAATTCAAACAATTTCATATCTTGTAAATGTTTGCTTGTATTAGAGTGGTTACATAACCTATCAGCAGGCAGCATAGTGTATGGTACCAGAGAACAGCCAGGTCCAGCACTAACACTAGGCCAAACTACGTAGTTGACCACGTTGCCAAACAAAGTCTAAAGGGGCCGTTTATCAATAATCACATTTGCATTACTTTGTGAGCGCGATATTAGCGCCCAGAATCACAGTGCAATATGCGATTATACCCGTGGCATACAAAAACCAAATATTGAAAACCTGACCAGTGCGCAAATAGCTGCCTGTGTGAATCGGCTGATGTGGAGCGTCACCTGCACTCCAATACCACAATACAACACCATAAAGACCATCAACCTCGATTCCCTTGGCGCTCAGGATTACAGTCCAAAGGTCCTCTGACTCAAAGTGGATATGAATCATGCACTTAGAACCTTGAAAGATATAAAATGACACCTCATAGGGCAATATATCCAATTCTTCTATATTGATGCAATATTAATAAGTGAGGACTCCTACCCTTTGGAGTGGTCTACGTTTTAGGTAGACAATAACCGCATGTGATATTTCTAGTAGTACGGCCCACACCGGATACTTCACGTATTCATCCTCCAAGAGAAGAAATAATCCCAAAATAGTATAATACTGCTTTTAATAAAATGTGCAATAAAAAGAACAATAACAGTGATGCTAGCCTCTCACCCGGTGAGTGGTCTACTCCAATAAGGGCAGACAAATGAGCATGAGAATGGAAAGTCCAGGCGTCCCTGTGGGCTCCGAAACACACCAGGCTCGAATCAGGACCACTGCTTTCTCCCTCCGCCTCATATCTTGTAAATGTTTGCTTGTATTAGAGTGGTTACATAACCTATCAGCAGGCAGCATAGTATATGGTACCAGAGAACAGCCAGGTCCAGCACTAACACTAGGCCAAACTACGTAGTTGACCACGTTGCCAAACAAAGTCTAAAGGGGCCGTTTATCAATAATCACATTTGCATTACTTTGTGAGCGCGATATTAGCGCCCAGAATCACAGTGCAATATGCGATTATACCCGTGGCATGTACCCACAGGGACAGGGCCTTCACATTGTGGAGCTTGGTAAATCTGGCAGCATCGCATTCCCCATAGAAACCTATGGGGGCTGTGGCTGCTATCGGGAATGGAGGGATTGCAGCACATATCAGAGATCTCTGCTGTGGTCCCATAGTCATACATATGTGTGATACTAAAAATGTGTGGCTGCCCCCCGAAAACATAAATATTTAACAATTAATGGGGCCCTAAAACACTTATGGCCTGATTCTGAGTTGGGACTTGGGAGTAAAGCATCATTTTTTTTTTGCATAGAGGAAACTCACAGAATCGGTCTGCTCTCTTGTTCCTGAACTAGTCCCGCCCCTTCCCTCTCCTCACATACTCCTGCAGACAGTACCCAGCAGAAGCTCAGTTGTAATTAGCTACCAGAGGGTGTTTCTAAGCAACAGGAAACTGCTCTAAGAGACCCCCTGAAGACATCATATGAAAAATATGACTCAATCATATATGTATTAGCGATACATACAGTTATCAGCGGAAAACTACCCATCTCACATAGCATTTTAAAGAAATTGCCTGAGTGATATACGTTGATGGGTTAAATGCATTGATGTAATTAGCAATATTGTTTAAAGATGAATGTCACAGTGTTCTGAACATGCTGAACTCATGATGAAAGCAAGAAAATGCCATCTGTAATATTCAGTGGCTGCACTGGGGTCGGTGACACCTGATGTGCCCAAGAGAAGTGTGTAGCCTCATGGGAGCCCTGCTGATGTCACTAAATGGGGTGTGGCCTCAAGAGAAGCCCCCCAATTACCTGACTCTGGGGGCATGCAGCCTCCCTTCCAGCACTGCCAGAACCATCTTAGTGACAGGAGCCGAGTTGGGCAGGATAATCACACTGCAGCACCCGGCTCCTGTCACTGCAGGGGAGTTTGCATTTTGGTATTGCCACTTGGAAAGGTGACACTCGGGTACGGCATGCAGTCCCATTATGATGCCTCTGGTAATATTTACTGGCCTCATATCAGCTCACATGTCCATGCCATATAAGCACATGCTGTATCTTGAGTATTACCCAGTGGAAACGACTAGCTTTCATAAGGGTGTGGATCATTGGGTCGACCCTAACTAGGTCGACAGTCACTAGGTCGACCACTATTGGTCGACATGCACTAGGTCAACACAGGAAAAAGTTCGACATGAACTAAAGGTCGACATGAAAACGGTTGACAGGTAAAGATCAACATGAGGGTTTTTTTTTTTTTGGGTGTTGTTGACTATGTAAAATCAGTGGGAACCCCAATTAGTGCACCACATCCCCTCAGGCAAGGTGACACACTCTGCTACCGATGCGCTTGGCACAGGTTAATATTCCCAATCATAGTCCTCGGGGATTGTAAAGTATGAAAAATTTCCACAAATGAAAAATTTTTTGAAAAACTCATGTTGACTTTTCCCTTTGTAGACCATTGTCATGTCGACATTTTGTCAATGTCGACCTTTTAGCCATGTTGACTAATGCAATAACGGTCAGCCTATTTACTGTCGATCTAAGTCAATTGTCAACAACCGCATAACCCTTTCATAATACTGTGTGCTGCTTATATGTAATAGTATTATTAAACTAAATGGATATTTGCTCTACAGATATTTGTCAACCACATAGAATCACCTAAAATCACTTAAATGTTTAAGGGGCATATTTATTGAGCTAAATTTTACAGTCAGTTGTCTTAAAAGTGAACTTTCAGAGGATTGCAGAATTTTACAGTATCAGGGCTATTTGATAGGTAGGTATATCTGATAGCTGTGGTGGACCTTCTGTTTCCAATTGAAGAAGCAGACCCTATAAAAAACTATAGGGACTGCAAAAATGGTCAGTATCCCACGCTCTGAAAAGGTTAGCAATGAGAAAGTGATAAGTTGTGATAACAAATATCTGGATAATTTTGAGAACCATCATATACTGGCCCCTAAATATGAATTTATTATACAGTTCCATTGATATTATTGCATACACATCTTTTCCAGGTTAAGATACCTGGTTCTTTGTACCATTCCATTGACTAAAATTACAGAAATGGTACTGTTAGTATTGGATGGACCTATGTTGATACTGATAGGATGGAGATTGGTTTACTTACCAGGTAGAACAGTAGGATGTGAGACAACATGGTAAATGCAGCATAATGGAGGAACATGAAGTATGATCCAGCCAGGAGCGGGTTAATACAGTTGGTGGTGTAATAAATAGTATGGCCAGTGGTGGTGACACAGTGGCTCATTGTGTCACCACCGTACTTCTATGTGGCATTGGTTATGAGTCTGCGACACAGTCTCCCACTGAAGACATTCAGACACAAGTCCTTACTGTCCAGAGAATGGAGGATGAAGACACACAGTAATGGCGTGCATGCACATTACCGTGCACAGTAGGCGCATTGGTCGGAAGCTGCACATGTGCAGTAGATGATCTCCATTACAATGGGGTTGCAGGACCTATAAGGAGACAACACAGAGCTCTCTTCTCAACAATAAACTCTTAAAATACCAGGAAAAATGCTTTTTTTTTATTTAAATAGATTCAAATTGGATCATAAATATGTACAGTTGTGCTCATAAGTTTACATACCCTAGCAGAATTTGTGATTTTCTGGCCATTTGTCAGAGAATATGAATGATAACTCGCAAACTTTTCTTTCACTCATGGGTGGTCATTCCGAGTTGTTCGCTCGTTGCCGATTTTCGCAGTGCAGCGATCAAGTGAAAAAATGGCAAAAATGCGCATGCGCATGGTACACAGCGCGTATGCGCTAAGTACTTTCACACAAAACTTTGAAAATTTACACAAGGTCGAGTGACGTTTTTTCATCGCTCGAGTGATCGTAGTGTGATTGACAGGAAGTGGGTGTTTCTGGGCGGAAACTGGGCGTTTTAAGGGAGTGTGCTAAAAAATGCAGGCGTGCCAGGTAAAAACGCAGGAGTGGCTGGAGAAATGGGGGAGTGGCTGGCCGAACGCAGGGCGTGTTTATGACGTCAAACCAGGAACTAAACGGACTGAGGTGATCGCAGTCTAGGAGTAGGTCTGGAGCTACTCAGAAACTGCAGGGAATTATTTAGTAGCAGTTCTGCTAAGCTTTTGTTCACTATTCTGCTAAGCTAAGATACACTCCCAGAGGGTGGCGGCCTAGCGTTTGCAATGCTGCTAAAAGCAGCTAGTGAGCGAACAACTCGGAATGACCACCTTGGTTAGTGGTTGGGTGAAGCCATTTATTGTCAAACAACTGTTTACTCTTTTTAAATCCTAATGACAACAGAAACTACCCAAATGACCCTGATCAAAAGTTTACAAACCCTGGAGATTTTGGCCTGATAACATGCACACAAGTTGACACAAACGGGTTTGAATGGCTACTAAAGGTAACCATCCTCACCTGTGATCTGTTTGCTTGTAATCAGTGTGTGTGTATGTATAAAAGGTCAGTGAGTTTCTGGACTCCTGAAAGACCCTTGCATCTTTCATCCAGTGCTGCACTGACGTGTCTGGATTCTGAGTCATGGGGAAAGCAAAAGAATTGTCAAAGGATCTGCGGGAAAAGGTAATTGAACTGTATAAAACAGGAAAGAGATATAAAAGATATCCAAGCAATTGAGAATGCCAATCAGCAGTGTTCAAACTCTAATTAAGAAGTGGAAAATGAGGGATTCTGTGGAAACCAAATCAAGGTAGACCAACAAAAATTTCAGCCACAACTGCCAGGAAAATTGTTCGGGGTGCAAAGAAAAATCCACAAATAACTTCAGCTGAAATACAGGACTCTCTGAAAAAAAGTGGCGTGGTTGTTTCAAGATGCACAATAAGGAGGCATTTGAAGAAAAATGGGCTGCATGGTCGAGTCGCCAGAAGAAAGCCATTACTATGCAAATGCCACAAAGCATCCCGCTTACAATACTCCAAACAGCACAGACTTCTGGAACCAAGTCATTTGGAGTGATGAGACCAAAATTGAACTTTTTGGCCACAACCATAAACGTTATATTTGGAGAGGAGTCAACAAGGCCTATAATGATAGGTACACCATTCCTACTGTGAAACACGGAGGTGGATCGATTATGTTTTGGGGATGTGTGAGCTACAAAGGCACTGGAAACTTGGTCAAAATTGATGGCAAGATGAATGCAGCATGTTATCAGGAAAATTTGCACTCATCAGCACGGAAGCTGCGCATGGGACATACTTGGACGTTCCAACATGACAATGATCCAAAACACAAGGCCAAGTCAACCTGTCATTGGCTACAGCAGAATAAAGTGAAGGTTCTAGAGTGGCCATCTCAGTCTTCTGACCTCAATATCATTGAGCCACTCTGGGGAGATCTCAAACGTGCCTCATCCACAACTACCACAAAAGACTTCAAGCTGTCATTGATGTTAAAGGGGGCAATACACGGTATTAAGAACTGGGGTATGTAAACTTTTGATCAGGGTCATTTGGGTAGTTTATGTTGTCATTATGATTTAAAAAGAGTAAACACAGTTGTTTGACAATAAATGGCTTCACCCAACCACTAACCATGAGTGAAAGAAAAGTTTGTGAGTTATCATTCATATTCTCTGACAAATGGCCAGAAAATCACAAATTCTGCTAGGGTATGTAAACTTATGAGCACAACTGTACTTACTGTAGCATTTAAAGTATAATGCATAGCATTGGCAATAATACTTTTCAACTATGTGCATCCATAGAACAATGTGACTGGCTGTTGCATTTTGTAGGCAGAATTATATATTTGACTCAAGCCTATTAATTTGACATGTACGTGTTCAATCAGGGAACAGGCCATTAGTTGTGAATTTGCATTTCTTACATAGTGTATGCACTACATATTCTAATCTATTGTACAGAGCCAAAAGCTTACATCATATATGTTACCATTTGCATATTTTTCAAAATATGACTATCAAAAAAATTATGTTAATTTGAAATTATTTTTTACGATTACAAGGACCCAAGATTGTGATGAAGACCTGAAGAGGATTGGCATGACTAACAAAAATGGGAATCATCAAGAAGAAACTACACACAGAGAAATCCAGCAACATAATATAGAAATGATAAAAACAGATTACAGAAGACAGCCATTACTGAACTGCAATTTTATTAGTATGCAAGCTCAAAGGAACAGAACAAGAATTAATAAACAAAGACTAGGCATTGCAATAAATAGGATCCCCGATACTAAGGATCAAAGTCAAAGAAACTTGTCCAAGTCTTCTAAACATTAAAAAATAGAAACAGTAAAAAGAAACATTGGGGGTAATTCCAAGCTGATCGCAGCAGGAAATTTTTTAGCAGTTGGGCAAAACCATGTGCACTGCAGGGGAGGCAGATATAACATGTGCAGAGAGAGATAGATTTGGGTGTGGTGTGTTCAATCTGCAATCTAAATTGCAGTGTAAAAACAAAGCAGCCAGTATTTACCCTGCACAGAAACAAAATAACCCACCTAAATCTAAGTCTCTCTGCAAATTTTATTTCTCTAACGTCCTAAGTGGATGCTGGGGACTCCGTAAGGACCATGGGGAATAGCGGCTCCGCAGGAGACTGGGCACATCTAAAGAAAGCTTTAGGACTATCTGGTGTGCACTGGCTCCTCCCCCCATGACCCTCCTCCAAGCCTCAGTTAGATCTTTGTGCCCGAACGAGAAGGGTGCACACTAGGGGCTCTCCTGAGCTTCTTAGTGAAAGTTTTAGTTTAGGTTTTTTATTTTCAGTGAGACCTGCTGGCAACAGGCTCACTGCATCGAGGGACTAATGGGAGAAGAAGCAAACTCACCTGCGTGCAGAGTGGATTGGGCTTCTTAGGCTACTGGACATTAGCTCCAGAGGGACGATCACAGGCCCAGCCATGGATGGGTCCCAGAGCCGCGCCGCCGGCCCCCATACAGAGCCAGAAGGCAGAAGAGGTCCGGAAAATCGGCGGCAGAAGACGTCCTGTCTTGAACAAGGTAGCGCACAGCACTGCAGCTGTGCGCCATTGCTCCTCAGCACACTTCACACTTCGGTCACTGAGGGTGCAGGGCGCTAGGGGGGGGCGCCCTGAGCAGCAATAAAAACACCTTGGCTGGCGAAAATACATCACATATAGCCCCCAGGGCTATATGGATGAATTTTAACCCCTGCCAGAATCCATAAAAAAGCAGGAGAAAAGTCCGCGAAAAAGGTTCGGGGCCTATCTCCTCAGCACACTGGCGCCATTTTCCCTCACAGCTCCGTTGGAGGGAAGCTCCCCTGGCTCTCCCCTGCAGTCACTACACTACAGAAAGGGTTAAAAAAGAGAGGGGGGGCACTAATTACGCGCAGTATTAAAGATACAGCAGCTATAAGGGGAAAAACACTTATATAAGGTTATCCCTGTATATATATAGCGCTCTGGTGTGTGCTGGCAAACTCTCCCTCTGTCTCCCCAAAGGGCTAGTGGGGTCCTGTCCTCTATCAGAGCATTCCCTGTGTGTGTGCTGTATGTCGGTACGTTTGTGTCGACATGTATGAGGAGAAAAATGATGTGGAGACGGAGCAGATTGCCTGTAATAGTGATGTCACCCCCTAGGGGGTCGACACCTGAGTGGATGAACTGTTGGAAGGAATTACGTGACAGTGTCAGCTCTGTATAAAAGACAGTGGTTGACATGAGACAGCCGGCTACTCAGCTTGTGCCTGTCCAGACGTCTCATAGGCCGTCAGGGGCTCTAAAGCGCCCGTTACCTCAGATGGCAGATATAGACGCCGACACGGATACTGACTCCAGTGTCGACGGTGAAGAGACAAATGTGACTTCCAGTAGGGCCACACGTTACATGATTGAGGCAATGAAAAATGTTTTACACATTTCTGATAATATGAGTACCACCAAAAAGGGGTATTATGTTCGGTGAGGAAAAACTACCTGTAGTTTTCCTGAATCTGAGAAATTAAATGAGGTGTGTGATGATGCGTGGTTTTCCCCCGATAACAACTGATAATTTCTAAAATGTTATTGGCATTATATCCTTTCCCGCCAGAGGTTAGGGTGCGTTGGGAAACACCCCCTAGGGGGGATAAAGCGCTCACACGCTTGTAAGGGCTCTACCCTCTCCTGAGATTGCCGCCCTTAAGGATCCTGCTGATAGAAAGCAGGAGGGTATCCTAAAATGTATTTACACACATACTGGTGTTATACTGCGACCAGCAATCGCCTCAGCCTGGATGTGCAGTGCTGGGTTGGCGTGGTCGGATTCCCTGACTGAAAATATTGATACCCTAGATAGGGACAGTATATTTTTGCCTATAGAGCATTTAAAAGATGCATTTCTATATATGCGTGATGCACAGCGGAATATTTGCCGACTGGCATCAAGTCTAAGTGCGTTGTCCATTTCTACCAGTAGAGGGTTATGGACACGTCAGTGGTCAGGTGATGCGTATTCCAAACGGCATTTGGAAGTATTGCCTTAGTAAGGGGAGGAGTTATTTGGGGTCGGTCTTTCAGACCTGGTGGCCACGGCAACAGCTGGGAAATCCACGTTTGTACCCCAGGTCGCCTCTCAACATGAGAAGACGCCGTATTATCAGGCGCAGTCTTTTCGTGGACAAGCGGGCAAAAGGTTCCTCATTTCTGCCCCGTGACAGAGGGAGAGGAAAAAGGCTGCAGAAATCAGCCAGTTCCCAGGAACAGAAACCCTCTCCCGCCTCTGCCAAGCCCTCAGTATGACGCTGGGGCTTTACAAGCAGAATCAGGCACGGTGGGGGGCCCGTCTCAATGAATTTCAGCGCGCAGTGGGCTCACTCGCAAGTAGACCCCTGGATCCTTCAGGTGATATCTCAGGGGTACAAATTAGAATTCGAGACGTCTCCCCCTCGCCATTTCCTAAAGTCGGCTTTACCGATGTCTCCTTCTGACAGGGAGACAGTTTTGGAAGCCATTCACAAGCTGTATTCCCAGCAGGTGATAATCAAGGTACCCCTCCTGCAACAGGGAACGGGGTATTATTCCACACTGTTGTGGTACCGAAGCCGGACGGCTCGGTGAGACCGATTCTAAATCTAAAATCTTTGAACACTTACATACAGAGGTTCAAATTCAAGATTGAGTCACTCAGAGCAGTGATTGCGAACCTGGAAGAAGGGGACTACATGATGTCTCGGGACATCAAGGATGCTTACCTTCATGTCAAAATTTACCCTTCTCACCAAGGGTACCTCAGGTTTATGGTACAGAACTGTCACTATCAGTTCAGACGCTGCCGTATGGATGGTCCACGGCACCCCGGGTCTTTACCAAGGTAATGGCCGAAATGATGATATTCCTTCGAAGGAAGGGAATTTTAGTTATCCCTTACTTGGACGATTCCCTGATAAGGGTAAGATCCAGGGAACAGTTGGAGGTCGGTGTAGCACTATCTCAGGTAGTGTTGCGGCAGCACGATTGGATTCTCAATATTCCAAAATCGCAGCTGGTTCCGACGACTTGTCTTCTGTTCCTAGGGATGATCCTGGACACAGTCCAGAAAAAGGTGTTTCTCCCGGAGGAGAAAGCCAGGGAGTTATCCGAGCTAGTCAGGAACCTCCTAAAACCGAGCCAAGTCTCAGTGCATCAATGCACAAGGGTTCTGGGTAAAATGGTGGCTTCCTACGAAGCAATCCCATTCGGCAGATTCCACGCAAGAACTTTCCAGTGGGACCTGCTGGACAAATGGTCCGGGTCGCATCTTCAGATGCATCAGCGGATAACCCTGTCACCAAGGACAAGGGTGTCCCTCCTGTGGTGGTTGCAGAGTGCTCATCTTCTAGAGGGCCGCAGATTCGGCATTCAGGACTGGGTCCTGGTGACCACGGATGCCAGCCTGCGAGGCTGGGGAGCAGTCACACAGGGAAGGAATATCCAGGGCTTATGGTCAAGCCTGGAGACATCACTTCACATAAATATCCTGAAGCTAAGGGCCATTTACAACGCTCTAAGCTTAGCAAGACCTCTGCTTCAAGGTCAGCCGGTGTTGATCCAGTCGGACAACATCACGGCAGTCACCCACGTAAACAGACAGGGTGGCACAAAAAGCAGGAGGGCAATGGCAGAAGCTGCAAGGATTCTTCGCTGGGCGGAAAATCATGTGATAGCACTGTCAGCAGTATTCATTCCGGGAGTGGACAACTGGGAAGCAGACTTCCTCAGCACGACCTCCACCCGGGAGAGTGGGGACTTCACCCAGAAGTCTTCCACATGATTATAAACCGTTGGGAAAAACTCGACAGGTATTGCGCCAGGTCAAGGGACCCTCAGGCAATAGCTGTAGACGCTCTGGTAACACCGTGGGTGTACCAGTCAGTGTATGTGTTCCCTCCTCTGCCTCTCATACCCAAGGTACTGAGATTGATAAGATGGAGAGGAGTAAGCACTATATTCGTGGCTCCGGATTGGCCAAGAAGGACTTGGTAACCGGAACTTCAAGAGATGCTCACGGAGGATCCGTGGCCTCTACCTCTAAGAAGGGACCTGCTCCAGCAAGGACCCTGTCTGTTCCAAGACTTACCGCGGCTGCGTTTGACGGCATGGCGGTTGAACGCCGGATCCTGAAAGAAAAAAAAGGCATTCCGGATGAAGTCATCCCTATCCTGATCAAAGCCAGGAAGGATGTAACCGCAAAACATTATCACCGCATTTGGCGAAAATATGTTGCGTGGTGCGAGGCCAGTAAGGCCCGACGGAGGAAATTCAACTGGGTCGATTCCTACATTTCCTGCAAACAGGAGTGTCTATGGGCCTGAAATTGGGGTCCATTAAGGTTCAAATTTCGGCCCTGTCAATTTTCTTCCAAAAAGAACTAGCTTCAGTCCCTGAAGTTCAGACGTTTGTAAAAGGGGTACTGCATATACAGCCTCCTTTTGTGCCTCCAGTGGCACTTTGGGATCTCAATGTAGTTTTTGGGTTCCAAAAGTCACATTGGTTTGAACCACTTAAATCTGTGGAGTTAAAATATCTCACATGGAAAGTGGTCATGCTGTTGGCCCTGGCCTGGGTCAGGCGCGTGTCAGAATTGGCGGCTTTATCCTGTAAAAGCCCTTATCTGATTTTCCATTCGGACAGGGCGGAATTGAGGACTCGTCCTCAGTTTCTCCCTAAGGTGGTTTCAGCGTTTCACCTGAACCAACCTATTGTGGTGCCTGCGGCTACTAGGGACTTGGAGGACTCCAAGTTGCTAGACGTTGTCAGGGCCCTGAAAATATATGTTTCCAGGACGGCTGGAGTCAGGAAATCTGACTCGCTGTTTATCCTGTATGCACCCAACAAGCTGGGTGCTCCTGCTTCTAAGCAGACTATTGCTCGTTGGATTTGTAGTACAATTCAGCTTGCACATTCTGTGGCAGGCCTGCCACAGCCAAAAATCTGTAAATGCCCACTCCACAAGGAAGGTGGGCTCATCTTGGGCGGCTACCCGAGGGGTCTCGGCTTTACAACTTTGCCGAGCAGCTACTTGGTCAGGAGCAAATACGTTTGTAAAATTCTACAAAATTGATACCCTGGCTGAGGAGGACCTGGAGTTCTCTCATTTGGTGCTGCAGAGTCATCCGCACTCTCCCGCCCGTTTGGGACCTTTGGTATAATCCCCATGGTCCTTACGGAGTCCCCAGCATCCACTTAGGACGTTAGAGAAAATAAGAATTTACTTACCGATAATTCTATTTCTTGTAGTCCGTAGTGGATGCTGGGCGCCCATCCCAAGTGCGGATTGTCTGCAATACTGGTACATAGTTATTGTTACCAAAAAATCGGGTTATTGCTGTAGTGAGCCATCTTTTCTAGAGGCTCCTCTGTTATCATGCTGTTAACTGGGTTCAGATCACAAGTTGTACGGTGTGATTGGTGTGGCTGGTATGAGTCTTACCCGGGATTCAAAATCCTTCCTTATTGTGTACGCTCGTCCGGGCACAGTATCCTAACTGAGGCTTGGAGGAGGGTCATGGGGGGAGGAGCCAGTGCACACCAGATAGTCCTAAAGCTTTCTTTAGATGTGCCCAGTCTCCTGCGGAGCCGCTATTCCCCATGGTCCTTACGGAGTCCCCAGCATCCACTACGGACTACGAGAAATAGAATTATCGGTAAGTAAATTCTTATTATCTGCCCCCCCTGCAGTGCACATGGTTTTGCCCAACTGCTAAAAAATTTCCTGCTGCGATCAACTTGGAATTACCCCCATAAAACAACCAAACTCGTAAAAAGTCTAAATGTCTATAACACATCCAGAAAAATCAATGTCAGTGAAATGTTCAAAGACAAACTAAACAAAGAAAGTAATATAAAACACTTAAACAAAATAAATATTGACTATGAAGACATTTTCTATGACTGGGGTACTAAGGGGGACGTCAGTGAGCAGCAAGATTTACATGAATTTAATGATTCAATCAGCTCATCCAAACATACAGATCTCAACTCAAATATAATAAGTCAAAATAGTAGAGATGAGCGGGTTCGGTTTCTCTGAATCCGAACCCGCCCGAACTTCATGTTTTTTTACACGGGTCCGAGCGACTCGGATCTTCCCGCCTTGCTCGGTTAACCCGAGCACGCCCGAACGTCATCATCACGCTGTCGGATTCTCGCGAGGCTCGGATTCTATCGCGAGACTCGGATTCTATATAAGGAGCCGCGCGTCGCGGCCATTTTCACACGTGCATTGAGATTGATAGGGAGAGGACGTGGCTGGCGTCCTCTCCGTTTAGAAATTAAAATAGATAGGAGAGTGAGAGTGAGACACTTCATTTACTTACTGGAGCTTAGGAGGAGTTATACTAGTGACTGATGACCAGTGACCTGACCACCAGTGCAGTTTTATAATTTATTATTATTTAATAATCCGTTCTGTTCTTGTTCTCTGCCTGAAAAAAACGATACACAGTGACTCAGTCACACTCACATACCATATCTGTGCTCAGCCCAGTGTGCTGCATCATCTATGTATAATATCTGACTGTGCTCACACAGCTTAATTGTGGGGGAGACTGGGGAGCAGTTATAGGTTATAGCAGGAGCCAGGAGTACATATTAAACAGTGCACACTTTTGCTGCCAGAGTGCCACTGCCAGTGTGACTGACCACTGACCACTGTGACCAGTGACCTGACCACCAGTATAGTATATTGTGATTGAATGTCTGCCTGAAAAAGTACACTCGTCGTGTGACTTGTGTGGTGTTTTTTTATTCTATAAAAATTAAAAAACTCATTCTGCTGACAGACAGTGTCCACTCCAGCAGGTCCGTCATTATATAATATATACCTATCCGGCTGCAGTAGTGATATATATATATTTTTTATATCATTATTTATCATCCAGTCTATACTAGCAGCAGACACAGTACGGTAGTTCACGGCTGTAGCTACCTCTGTGTCGGCACTCGGCAGTCCATCCATAATTGTATACCACCTACCCGTGGTTTTTTTTTTCTTTCTTCTTTATACATACTACATCTCATTATCATCCAGTCTACATTAGCAGCAGACACAGTACAGTACGGTAGTCCACGGCTGTAGCTACCTCTGTGTCGGCACTCGGCAGTCCATCTATAATTGTATACCACCTACCCGTGGTTTTTTTTTCTTTCTTCTTTATACATACTACATCTCATTATCATCCAGTCTATATTAGCAGCAGACACAGTACAGTACGGTAGTCCACGGCTGTAGCTACCTCTGTGTCGGCACTCGGCAGTCCATCCATAATTGTATACCACCTACCCGTGTTTTTTTTTTTTTTCTTCTTTATACATACTACATCTCATTATCAACCAGTCTATATTAGCAGCAGACACAGTACGGTAGTTCACGGCTGTAGCTACCTCTGTGTCGGCACTCGGCAGTCCATCCATAATTGTATACCACCTACCCGTGGTTTTTTTTTTCTTTCTTCTTTATACATACATACTACATCTCATTATCATCCAGTCTATATTAGCAGCAGACACAGTACAGTACGGTAGTCCACGGCTGTAGCTACCTCTGTGTCGGCACTCGGCAGTCCATCCATAATTGTATACCACCTACCCGTGGTTTTTTTTTTCTTTCTTCTTTATACATACTACATCTCATTATCATCCAGTCTATATTAGCAGCAGACACAGTACAGTACGGTAGTCCACGGCTGTAGCTACCTCTGTGTCGGCACTCGGCAGTCCATCCATAATTGTATACCACCTACCCGTGGTTTTTTTTTCTTTCTTCTTTATACATACTACATCTCATTATCATCCAGTCTATATTAGCAGCAGACACAGTACAGTACGGTAGTCCACGGCTGTAGCTACCTCTGTGTCGGCACTCGGCAGTCCATCCATAATTGTATACCACCTACCCGTGGTTTTTTTTTTCTTTCTTCTTTATACATACTACATCTCATTATCAACCAGTCTATATTAGCAGCAGACACAGTACAGTACGGTAGTCCACGGCTGTAGCTACCTCTGTGTCGGCACTCGGCAGTCCATCCATAATTGTATACCACCTACCCGTGGTTTTTTTTTTCTTTCTTCTATATACATACTACATCTCATTATCATCCAGTCTATATTAGCAGCAGACACAGTACAGTACGGTAGTCCACGGCTGTAGCTACCTCTGTGTCAGCACTCGGCAGTCCATCCATAATTGTATACCACCTACCCGTGTTTTTTTTTTTCTTTCTTCTTTATACATACTACATCTCATTATCAACCAGTCTATATTAGCAGCAGACACAGTACAGTACGGTAGTCCACGGCTGTAGCTACCTCTGTGTCGGCACTCGGCAGTCCATCCATAATTGTATACCACCTACCCGTGGTTTTTTTTTTCTTTCTTCTTTATACATACTACATCTCATTATCATGCAGTCTATATTAGCAGCAGACACAGTACAGTACGGTAGTCCACGGCTGTAGCTACCTCTGTGTCGGCACTCGGCAGTCCATCCATAAGTATACTAGTATCCATCCATCTCCATTGTTTACCTGAGGTGCCTTTTAGTTGTGCCTATTAAAATATGGAGAACAAAAATGTTGAGGTTCCAAAATTAGGGAAAGATCAAGATCCACTTCCACCTCGTGCTGAAGCTGCTGCCACTAGTCATGGCCGAGACGATGAAATGCCAGCAACGTCGTCTGCCAAGGCCGATGCCCAATGTCATAGTACAGAGCATGTCAAATCCAAAACACCAAATATCAGTAAAAAAAGGACTCCAAAACCTAAAATAAAATTGTCGGAGGAGAAGCGTAAACTTGCCAATATGCCATTTACCACACGGAGTGGCAAGGAACGGCTGAGGCCCTGGCCTATGTTCATGGCTAGTGGTTCAGCTTCACATGAGGATGGAAGCACTCAGCCTCTCGCTAGAAAAATGAAAAGACTCAAGCTGGCAAAAGCACCGCAAAGAACTGTGCGTTCTTCGAAATCCCAAATCCACAAGGAGAGTCCAATTGTGTCGGTTGCGATGCCTGACCTTCCCAACACTGGACGTGAAGAGCATGCGCCTTCCACCATTTGCACGCCCCCTGCAAGTGCTGGAAGGAGCACCCGCAGTCCAGTTCCTGATAGTCAGATTGAAGATGTCAGTGTTGAAGTACACCAGGATGAGGAGGATATGGGTGTTGCTGGCGCTGGGGAGGAAATTGACCAGGAGGATTCTGATGGTGAGGTGGTTTGTTTAAGTCAGGCACCCGGGGAGACACCTGTTGTCCGTGGGAGGAATATGGCCGTTGACATGCCTGGTGAAAATACCAAAAAAATCAGCTCTTCGGTGTGGAGGTATTTCAACAGAAAAGCGGACAACAGGTGTCAAGCCGTGTGTTGCCTTTGTCAAGCTGTAATAAGTAGGGGTAAGGACGTTAACCACCTCGGAACATCCTCCCTTATACGTCACCTGCAGCGCATTCATAATAAGTCAGTGACAAGTTCAAAAACTTTGGGCGACAGCGGAAGCAGTCCACTGACCAGTAAATCCCTTCCTCTTGTAACCAAGCTCACGCAAACCACCCCACCAACTCCCTCAGTGTCAATTTCCTCCTTCCCCAGGAATGCCAATAGTCCTGCAGGCCATGTCACTGGCAATTCTGACGAGTCCTCTCCTGCCTGGGATTCCTCCGATGCATCCTTGCGTGTAACGCCTACTGCTGCTGGCGCTGCTGTTGTTGCTGCTGGGAGTCGATGGTCATCCCAGAGGGGAAGTCGTAAGCCCACTTGTACTACTTCCAGTAAGCAATTGACTGTTCAACAGTCCTTTGCGAGGAAGATGAAATATCACAGCAGTCATCCTACTGCAAAGCGGATAACTGAGGCCTTGGCATCCTGGGTGGTGAGAAACGTGGTTCCGGTATCCATCATTACTGCAGAGCCAACTAGAGACTTGTTGGAGGTACTGTGTCCCCGGTACCAAATACCATCTAGGTTCCATTTCTCTAGGCAGGCGATACCGAAAATGTACACAGACCTCAGAAAAAGAGTCACCAGTGTCCTAAAAAATGCAGCTGTACCCAATGTCCACTTAACCACGGACATGTGGACAAGTGGAGCAGGGCAGGGTCAGGACTATATGACTGTGACAGCCCACTGGGTAGATGTATGGACTCCCGCCGCAAGAACAGCAGCGGCGGCACCAGTAGCAGCATCTCGCAAACGCCAACTCTTTCCTAGGCAGGCTACGCTTTGTATCACCGCTTTCCAGAATACGCACACAGCTGAAAACCTCTTACGGTAACTGAGGAAGATCATCGCGGAATGGCTTACCCTAATTGGACTCTCCTGTGGATTTGTGGCATCGGACAACGCCAGCAATTTTGTGTGTGCATTAAATATGGGCAAATTCCAGCACGTCCCATGTTTTGCACATACCTTGAATTTGGTGGTGCAGAATTTTTTTAAAAACGACAGGGGCGTGCAAGAGATGCTGTCGGTGGCCAGAAGAATTGCGGGACACTTTCGGCGTACAGGCACCACGTACAGAAGACTGGAGCACCACCAAAAACTACTGAACCTGCCCTGCCATCATCTGAAGCAAGAAGTGGTAACGAGGTGGAATTCAACCCTCTATATGCTTCAGAGGTTGGAGGAGCAGCAAAAGGCCATTCAAGCCTATGCAATTGAGCACGATATAGGAGGTGGAATGCACCTGTCTCAAGTGCAGTGGAGAATGATTTCAACGTTGTGCAAGGTTCTGATGCCCTTTGAACTTGCCACACGTGAAGTCAGTTCAGACACTGCCAGCCTGAGTCAGGTCATTCCCCTCATCAGGCTTTTGCAGAAGAAGCTGGAGACATTGAAGGAGGAGCTAACACGGAGCGATTCCGCTAGGCATGTGGGACTTGTGGATGGAGCCCTTAATTCGCTTAACAAGGATTCACGGGTGGTCAATCTGTTGAAATCAGAGCACTACATTTTGGCCACCGTGCTCGATCCTAGATTTAAAGCTTACCTTGGATCTCTGTTTCCGGCAGACACAAGTCTGCTGGGGTTGAAAGACCTGCTGGTGAGAAAATTGTCAAGTCAAGCGGAACGCGACCTGTCAACATCTCCTCCTTCACATTCTCCCGCAACTGGGGGTGCGAGGAAAAGGCTCAGAATTCCGAGCCCACCCGCTGGCGGTGATGCAGGGCAGTCTGGAGCGACTGCTGATGCTGACATCTGGTCCGGACTGAAGGACCTGACAACGATTACGGACATGTCGTCTACTGTCACTGCATATGATTCTCTCACCATTGAAAGAATGGTGGAGGATTATATGAGTGACCGCATCCAAGTAGGCACGTCACACAGTCCGTACTTATACTGGCAGGAAAAAGAGGCAATTTGGAGGCCCTTGCACAAACTGGCTTTATTCTACCTAAGTTGCCCTCCCACAAGTGTGTACTCCGAAAGAGTGTTTAGTGCCGCCGCTCACCTTGTCAGCAATCGGCGTACGAGGTTACATCCAGAAAATGTGGAGAAGATGATGTTCATTAAAATGAATTATAATCAATTCCTCCGTGGAGACATTGACCAGCAGCAATTGCCTCCACAAAGTACACAGGGAGCTGAGATGGTGGATTCCAGTGGGGACGAATTGATAATCTGTGAGGAGGGGGATGTACACGGTGATATATCGGAGGATGATGATGAGGTGGACATCTTGCCTCTGTAGAGCCAGTTTGTGCAAGGAGAGATTAATTGCTTCTTTTTTGGTGGGGGTCCAAACCAACCCGTCATTTCAGTCACAGTCGTGTGGCAGACCCTGTCACTGATATGATGGGTTGGTTAAAGTGTGCATGTCCTGTTTATACAACATAAGGGTGGGTGGGAGGGCCCAAGGACAATTCCATCTTGCACCTCTTTTTTCTTTAATTTTTCTTTGCGTCATGTGCTGTTTGGGGAGGGTTTTTTGGAAGGGACATCCTGCGTGACACTGCAGTGCCACTCCTAGATGGGCCCGGTGTTTGTGTCGGCCACTAGGGTCGCTTATCTTACTCACACAGCTACCTCATTGCGCCTCTTTTTTTCTTTGCGTCATGTGCTGTTTGGGGAGGGTTTTTTTGGAAGGGACATCCTGCGTGACACTGCAGTGACACTCCTAGATGGGCCCGGTGTTTGTGTCGGCCACTAGGGTCGCTTATCTTACTCACACAGCTACCTCATTGCGCCTCTTTTTTTCTTTGCGTCATGTGCTGTTTGGGGATGGTTTTTTGGAAGGGACATCCTGCGTGACACTGCAGTGACACTCCTAGATGGGCCCGGTGTTTGTGTCGGCCACTAGGGTCGCTTATCTTACTCACACAGCTACCTCATTGCGCCTCTTTTTTTCTTTGCGTCATGTGCTGTTTGGGGAGGGTTTTTTGGAAGGGACATCCTGCGTGACACTGCAGTGACACTCCTAGATGGGCCCGGTGTTTGTGTCGGCCACTAGGGTCGCTTATCTTACTCACACAGCTACCTCATTGCGCCTCTTTTTTTCTTTGCGTCATGTGCTGTTTGGGGAGGGTTTTTTGGAAGGGACATCCTGCGTGACACTGCAGTGACACTCCTAGATGGGCCCGGTGTTTGTGTCGGCCACTAGGGTCGCTTATCTTACTCACACAGCTACCTCATTGCGCCTCTTTTTTTCTTTGCGTCATGTGCTGTTTGGGGAGGGTTTTTTGGAAGGGCCATCCTGCGTGACACTGCAGTGCCACTCCTAGATGGGCCCGGTGTTTGTGTCGGCCACTAGGGTCGCTTATCTTACTCACACAGCTACCTCATTGCGCCTCTTTTTTTCTTTGCGTCATGTGCTGTTTGGGGAGGGTTTTTTGGAAGGGACATCCTGCGTGACACTGCAGTGCCACTCCTAGATGGGCCCGGTGTTTGTGTCGGCCACTAGGGTCGCTTATCTTACTCACACAGCTACCTCATTGCGCCTCTTTTTTTCTTTGCGTCATGTGCTGTTTGGGGAGGGTTTTTTGGAAGGGACATCCTGCTTGACACTGCAGTGACACTCCTAGATGGGCCCAGTGTTTGTGTCGGCCACTAGGATCGCTTATCTTACTCACACAGCTACCTCATTGCGCCTCTTTTTTTCTTTGCGTCATGTGCTGTTTGGGGAGGGTTTTTTGGAAGGGACATCCTGCGTGACACTGCAGTGACACTCCTAGATGGGCCCGGTGTTTGTGTCGGCCACTAGGGTCGCTTAGCTTAGTCATCCAGCGACCTAGGTGCAAATTATAGGACTAAAAATAATATTGTGAGGTGTGAGGTATTCAGAATAGACTGAAAATGAGTGTAAATTATGGTTTTTGAGGTTAATAATACTTTGGGATCAAAATGACCCCCAAATTCTTTGATTTAAGCTGTTTTTTAGTGTTTTTAAAAAAAAACACCCGAATCCAAAACACACCCGAATCCGACAAAAAAAATTCGGTGAGGTTTTGCCAAAACGCGGTCGAACCCAAAACACGGCCGCGGAACCGAACCCAAAACCAAAACACAAAACCCGAAAAATTTCCGGCGCTCATCTCTACAAAATAGTGACTCCATGGATTCCAGTGAATCACGTCTCACTGGTTCAATTGAATCGAGCCATCCTAGAGACTCCTCTGAATCTAGTTACTCTATGGCCTTAAATGAATCTAAGGACAAGAATAATTCCAATGAGTCTACTTACAACAGTGTTTCACAGGAATCCAACCATGCTGACTTAGGTGAGTTGGCCAAGCCCTCTCTTTCAAATGAAGTAGTGGACCCTTGGGATTCCTATGAAAAGAATGTACAAAAAATTATTCTTACCACTCCTGCTGAGAGCACCAGTGAGTTTAGTGATTCTAAAAGGATTGCTGATTCTGGCCCTTCAAGTGAGTCACGAATTCCTGATAACTCAAGTGAATCCAGTGATCCAAATTATTCCAGTGAATTTAGCAATTTAAGTGATTCAAACACCACTAGTGATTCCACAGAGTCCAACAGTAACTCAGATAATATGATAGAAATCATTAACCAATACGGTGATAATACTTTCAGCAGTATGTTTAATATAGGTGATGATGAGACACATAAATGACTTGTTTGTCAGTTTCTCCTTGCTTGTGTACAGCTACATAAAGTAGGCTTAGAATAACACACATAATAATTACAGTTTTATATTGTATTCTTGAAAGTGCCACTTTCTCTGACGTCCTAGTGGATGCTGGGAACTCCGTAAGGACCATGGGGAATAGCGGGCTCCGCAGGAGACTGGGCACTCTAAAAGAAAGATTAGGTACTATCTGGTGTGCACTGGCTCCTCCCTCTATGCCCCTCCTCCAGACCTCAGAATCTGTGCCCGGCCCGAGCTGGTTGCACACTAGGAGCTCTCCTGAGCTCCTAGAAAAGAAAGTATTTGTTAGGTTTTTTATTTTCAGTGAGATTTGCTGGCAACAGACTCACTGCTACGAGGGACTAAGGGGAGAAGAAGTGAACCTACCTGCTTGCAGCTAGCTTGGGCTTCTTAGGCTACTGGACACCATTAGCTCCAGAGGGATCGAACACAGGCCCAGCCTCGGTCGTCTGGTCCCGGAGCCGCGCCGCCGTCCCCCTTACAGAGCCAGAAGCAAGAAGAACGTCCTGGAAATCGGCGGCTGAAGACTTCGGTCTTCATTAAGGTAGCGCACAGCACTGCAGCTGTGCGCCATTGCTCCCTATGCACACCACATACTCCGGTCACTGATGGGTGCAGGGCGCTGGGGGGGGGGGGCGCCCTGGGCTGCAATTAGAGTACCTTAACTTTGGCAAACAACACATAATATAGCCTAATAAGTTATATATGTGTAAAAATCCCCTGCCGTAATACAATTATAGGGGCGGGGCTATCTCCCTCAGCACACTGGCGCCATTTTCTCTTCACAGTGCAGCTGGAAGACAGCTCCCCAGGCTCTCCCCTGCAGTTTCCAGGCTCAAAGGGTTAAAAAGAGAGGGGGGGGGGGGCACTAAATTTAGGCGCAAACTGTATATAAAAAGCAGCTATAGGGATAAATCACTTTCTATTAGTGTAAATCCCTGATTAAATAGCGCTGTGGTGTGTGCAGGCATACTCTCTCTCTGTCTCCCCAAAGGACTTTGTGGGGTCCTGTCCTCAGTCAGAGCATTCCCTGTGTGTGTGCGGTGTGTCGGTACGGCTGTGTCGACTTGTTTGATGAGGAGGCTTATGTGGAGGCGGAGCAGGTGCCGATAAATGTGATGTCACCCCCTGCGGGGCCGACACCAGAGTGGGTGGATATGTGGAAGGTATTAACCGACAGTGTCAACTCCTTACATAATAGGCTGGATGACGTAACAGCCATGGGACAGCCGGATTCTCAGCCCGCGTCTGCCCAGGCGTCTCAAAGGCCATCAGGGGCTCAAAAACGGCCACTACCTCAGATGGCAGACACAGATGTCGACACGGAGTCTGACTCCAGTGTCGACGAGGTTGAGACATATACACAATCCACTAGGGACATCCGTTGCATGATTTCGGCAATGAAAAATGTGTTACACATTTCTGACATTTACCCAAGTACCACTAAAAAGGGGTTTTATGTTTGGGGAGAAAGAGCAACCAGTGTTTTGTTCCCCCATCAGATGAATTGAATGAAGTGTGTGAAGAAGCGTGGGTTTCCCCCGATAAGAAACTGGTAATTTCTAAAAAGTTACTGATGGCGTACCCTTTCCCGCCAGAGGATAGGTCACGTTGGGAGATATCCCCTAGGGTGGATAAGGCGCTCACACGTTTGTCAAAAAAGGTGGCACTGCCGTCTCAGGATACGGCCACCTTGAAGGAGCCTGCTGATAGAAAGCAGGAGGAAATCCTGAAGTCTGTATATACCCACTCAGGTACTATACTGAGACCTGCAATTGCCTCAGCATGGAGGTGTAGTGCTGCTGCAGCGTGGTCTGATACCCTGTCAGATAATAGTGTTACGCTCGACAGGGATACTATTTTGCTAACCATAGAGCATATTAAAGACGTCGTCTTATATATGAGGGATGCACAGAGTGATATTTGCCGGCTGGCATCCAGAATTAATGCAATGTCCATTTCTGCCAGGAGGGTATTATGGACCCGGCAGTGGACAGGTGATGCTGATTCTAAAAGGCACATGGAGATTCTGCCTTATAAGGGTGAAGAATTGTTTGGGGATGGTCTCTCGGACCTCGTATCCACAGCAACAGCTGGGAAGTAAAATTTTTTACCTCAGGTTCCCTCACAGCCAAAGAAAGCACCGTATTATCAGGTACAGTCCTTTCGGCCTCAGAAAATCAAAGGCGCTTCCTTTCTGCCAGAGGCAAGGGAAGAAGGAAAGAGGCTGCACCAGACAGCCAGTTCCCAAGATCAAAAATCTTCCCCCGCTTCCTCTAAGTCCACCGTATGACGCTGGGGCTCCACAGGCTGAGCCAGGTGCGGTGGGGGCGCGTCTCCGGAACTTCAGCGACCAGTGGGCTTGCTCACAGATGGATCCCTGGGTTCTGCAAGTAGTATCACAGGGATGCAAGCTGGAGTTCGAGGCGACTCCCCCTCGCCGTTACCTCAAATCAGCCTTGCCTGCTGCCCTCAGAGAAAGGGAGGTAGTATTGGTGGCGGCAATTCACGAGCTGTATCTTCAGCAGGTGATAATCAAGGTACCCCTCCTTCAACAGGGACGGGGTTACTATTCCACAATGTTGTGGTACCGAAACCAGACGGTTCGGTGAGACCCATTCTAAATTTAAAATCCTTGAACATTTATATAAAAAAGTTCAAGTTCAAAGTACCTCAAGGGTGTGGTACAGGACTGTCATTACCAATTCCAGACGTTGCCGTCTGGTCTGTCCACGGCACCATGGGTATTTACCAAGGTAATGGCCGAAATTATGATGCTCCTCCGAAAGAAGGGAGTCATGATTATTCCGTACTTGGACGATCTCCTTATAAAGGCGAGGTCCAAAGAGCAGTTGCTAGTCGGCGTGGCACTATCTCAGGAAGTGCTGCATCAGTACGGCTGGATTCTGAATATCCCAAAGTCGCAGCTGATTCCTGCGACGCGTCTGCTGTTCTTGGGCATGATTCTGGACACAGAACAGAAGAAGATATTTCTCCTGGAGGAGAAGGCCCAGGAATTATCATCTCTGGTCAGGGTCCTCCTGAAACCAAAGCAGGTGTTGGTGCATCACTGCACGCGAGTCCTGGGAAAGATGGTAGCTTCTTACGAAGCAAGTCCCTTCGGCAGATTCCATGCAAGGATCTTCCAGTGGGATCTGTTGGACAAGTGGTCCGGATCGCATCTCCAGATGCATCGGTTAATCACCCTGTCCCTGAGGGCCAGGGTGTCTCTGCTGTGGTGGCTGCAGAGTGCTCATCTGCTCGAAGGCCGCAGATTCGGCATACAGGACTGGGTCCTGGTGACCACGGATGCAAGCCTCCGAGGTTGGGGGGCAGTCACCCAGGGAAGAAACTTCCAAGGACAATGGTCAAGTCAGGAAACTTCCCTACACTTAAATATTCTGGAACTAAGGGACATTTACAACGCCCTGAGTCAAGCAGAACCCCTGCTTCAAAACCAACAGGTTCTAATTCAGTCAGACAACATCACAGCAGTCGCCCATGTAAACCGCCAGGGCGGCACAATAAGCAGGGTGGCAATGGCAGAAGCCACAAGGATTCTTTGATGGCGGAGAATCACGTGATAGCACTGTCAGCAGTGTTCATTCCGGGAGTGGACAACTGGGAAGCAGATTTCCTCAGCAGGCATGACCTCCACCCGGGAGAGTGGGGACTTCATCCAGAAGTCTTCCAGCTGATTGTGAACCGTTGGGAACGGCCACAGGTGGACATGATGGCGTCCCGCCTCAACAAAAAGCTAAAAAGATATTGCGCCAGGTCAAGGGACCCTCAGGCGATAGCTGTGGACGCTCTAGTGACACCGTGGGTGTACCAGTCGGTTTATGTGTTCCCTCCTCTTCCTCTCATACCCAAGGTATGAGAATAATAAGAAGGAGAGGAGTAAGAACTATACTCATTGTCCCGGATTGGCCAAGAAGAGCTTGGTACCCAGAACTTCAAGAAATGATCTCAGAGGACCCTTGGCCTCTGCCGCTCAGACAGGACCTGCTACTGCAGGGGCCCTGTCTGTTCCAAGACTTACCGCGGCTGCGTTTGACGGCATGGCGGTTGAACACCGGATCCTAAAGGAAAAGGGCATTCTGGAGGAAGTCATTCCTACGCTGATTAAAGCTAGGAAGGATGTGACCGCAAAACATTATCACCGCATATGGCGAAAATATGTTGCTTGGTGTGAGGCCTGGAAGGCCCCAACGGAGGAATTTCAGCTGGGTCGATATCTGCACTTCCTACAGTCAGGGGTGACTATGGGCCTCAAAATGGGTTCCATTAAGGTCCAGATTTTGGCTCTGTCGATTTTCTTCCAAAACGAACTGGCTTCACTGCCTGAAGTTCAGACTTTTGTTAAAGGAGTGCTGCATATTCACCCCCTTTTTGTGCCTCCAGTGGCACCTTGGGATCTCAACGTGGTGTTGGATTTCCTAAAGTCGCATTGGTTGAGCCACTTAAAACCGTGGAGCAAAAATATTTCACGCGGAAAGTGGTCATGCTGTTGGCCTTGGCTTCGGCCAGGCGTGTATCAGAATTGGCGGCTTTGTCATGTAAAAGCCCTTATCTGATTTTTCATATGGATAGGGCGGAATTGAGGACTCGTTCCCAATTTCTTCCTAAGGTGGTATCAGCGTTTCATTTGAACCAACCTATTGTGGTACCTGCGGCTACTCGGGACTTGGAGGATTCCAAGTTGCTGGACGTAGTCAGGGCCCTGAAAATCTATGTTTCCAGGATGGCTAGAGTCAGGAAAACTGACTCGCTATTTATCCTGTATGCACCCAACAAGCTGGGTGCTCCTGCTTCAAAGCAGACTATTGCTCGCTGGATCTATAGCACGATTCAACTTGCACTTTCTGCGGCTGGACTGCCGCATCCTAAATCAGTAAAAGCCCATTCCACGAGGAAGGTGGCTGCCCGAGGGGTCTCGGCTTTACAGCTTTGCCGAGCTGCTACTTGGTCGGGTTCAAACACATTTGCAAAATTCTACAAGTTTGATACCCTGGCTGAGGAGGACCTTGAGTTTGCTCATTCGGTGCTGCAGAGTCCTCCGCACTCTCCCGCCCGTTTGGGAGCTTTGGTATAATCCCCATGGTCCTTACTGAGTTCCCAGCATCCACTAGGACGTCAGAGAAAATAAGAATTTACTCACCGGTAATTCTATTTCTCGTAGTCCGTAGTGGATGCTGGGCGCCCATCCCAAGTGCGGATTGTCTGCAATACTTGTATATAGTTATTGCCTAACTAAAGGGTTATTGTTATGAGCCATCTTTTCGTGAGGCTCAGTTGTTATTCATACTGTTAACTGGGTATAGTATCACGAGTTGTACGGTGTGATTGGTGTGGCTGGTATGAGTCTTACCCGGGATTCCAAATCCTTTCCTTATTGTGTCAGCTCTTCCGGGCACAGTTTCCCTAACTGAGGTCTGGAGGAGGGGCATAGAGGGAGGAGCCAGTGCACACCAGATAGTACCTAATCTTTCTTTTAGAGTGCCCAGTCTCCTGCGGAGCCCGCTATTCCCCATGGTCCTTACGGAGTTCCCAGCATCCACTACGGACTACGAGAAATAGAATTACCGGTGAGTAAATTCTTATTTTCTCCACCAGTTTCACAGTGGTTCGTTCTTCAATGTGCAAGATTACAGTATATTTCTTAAATTACATGAATTAAAGGTACAGTAACCATCCGATAACAAAGTTTCTGAAATTGTGTATTCATAAAGTGTTAATTCCTACCAATAAAGTCATTCAAAAAAAACAGTTTTCTCTAGTGCCCAGAGCTACAGCGCTGCTGGATAAAGAGGAGGGGGCCCAGATGGAGCCTGCACATGGGTTTCCTCCTTTTTAGATATGCCCCTGGGGGTCACTAATGCTGTCTGTAGTCAGGGCCAGTTCTGGGTCTCTGTGCGCCCCGGGCGGCAATAGGGGGCGTGGCTTCATACAGGGGGCGTGGTCATTTACACCCCCTGTACAGACTGAAATGATGTGCGGTGCGCGATGATGTCATCGCGCACCGCACAGCAAAGGTCCTCTCCACGAAGGGAAACTAGACGCGTAGCGTCTAGTTCACTTCGTGGAGAGGACCTTTGCTGTGCGGTGCGCGATGACGTCATTGCGCACCGCACAGTAAAGGACCTCTCCACGAAGGGAAACTAGACGCGTACGCGTCTAGTTTCCCTTCACAGGGGCAGCGGGGGGCACAGCAGCAGCGGATCTTGCTCTGGTGCGGCGCCCTGCGCCCTCCAGAAGGCAGCGCCCCGGGCAAAAGTCCTGCTTGCCCGTGGCAAGATCCGCTACTGTCTGTAGTATATGGGGGCCACTAATGCTGTCTGTATTATGTGGAGGTCCCTATTGCTGTGTGTAGTGTATAATGGTCACTAATGCTGTCCGTATTTTATGGTGGTCAATAATGCTATCTATAGTATATGGGAGTCATAAATGCAGTCTGTAGTATATGGCGTTCACTATTGCTATCTAGTATATGGAGATGAGGCCACGACCCTGTCCCCATGAGTCCACGCCTGTTTTTCGGTGGCGCACACAAAGAGACCCTTATTTAGGGTTAGGGGCCAAAACATATTGTCTCACCTGGGCGCAACAACCAGTAGTTTCACCACTGCCCTGTGCTCCCCCTTAATGTGCTGTGACCAGGAATTTTAGATTACAGGGCATTTATCACAATACATATAAAAAAAAATAAACTAGATAGGTGTGTGTGTGTGTGTGTGTGTGTGTGTGTGTGTGTGTGTGTGTGTGTGTGTGTGTGTGTGTGTGTGTGTGTTTGAGCATTTATAGGTTAGAGATTTATTTAAAATAAGTCATGACTAACATACAAACTACATGTAATGGTCTTTAGTAAAGCATCTTTAAAGGAAGTATAAAACTATTTTAAAATACTTCTTTGAACTGTGCAATCTATCTGTGAAACTAAATTCTCAGTACTCAAGCTAGCATCATATTCTCCTTAATAAAAAAAATGTTAAAAAATGAATCTGTGGTTGTTTAGAATTTCTTAAAATAGTTTTGGAGGTAAATACAAGATGAAAGAGATTTTGCTGCACTATGCTATACTCTGCAACATCATTATATGTTGGCATTGGTGACCAAACCCTTCCAGTAAACCTAGACCTTCAATTATAGTGAACGAAACAAACATGTTGGCATTATAGGGACATTCTTTGTAAACTGTGTGGCCGTAGCAAGTGTTGACATTAAAGGTTCTTGGTGAGAACCCGCATGGTGACGTTGTTCCAGTGGTTTGATTGGCTGGAGTGGAACAAAGCAGGAGTTTATATTGCAACCTGTCCAGCAAACTGAACAGGCTAAATCTGTGCTCTTCACTCTTTGCTTGAGAACACACTAAAGAAGGTAAGAAAATCTTGTCCCTTTTCTATTGTGCCTTTTTTCTTATAGCACATATAGTACTAATAGTCTATTCTGTAAAGCTCATTATACGAAGTCTGCAATTACAACAACACCTAGAATATAAATGGTTTCATTCAGATTTAGGCAAATGATCATTATACGGCTATTGCAAACCTACATGTTCCAGCATGCCATTTAACTGACAGCCATTTGCTGGCAGGGAATCCTGGAACTTTTAGTTGCTAGGTAGACACCATGTGATCACACCTGGGTTAAATTGCAAATGAGTTGATAGATGCATTATGTAATGTAATACATTAACAAAAATAAGCGTCTTACTTAAGGAAAAGACACATTAGTTATTTGTTTCAAAATACCAAATCCGACCTGTCAACAGCTTCTCAACCGCATCTGGTTTTTGGCCAAAATGGAATATATAACCAGTCTCCAAAACAACACGGTGGACAAGTTTCATGCAGTCTGGCCTCATGGTACAGGCAGCACTCAGAGTGTAACCCCTCCTGGTCTTTCCTAAGCCACCTGCTTTCTACTCTCACTACTCCCCTCCTCTGATCTCTACAACCCTTTCCTCTTTCCGCACCCTCTTCCCCAGCTTGCCCCCCGTTCTCATATTTTTTTTGTTATACTTTATATTGCTTTCTTTTCTCACTTTTATAGTTGATTTCCATCTCCTTTTTCTCATTACCTTTGATCCTGACTGCTCTTCCCACTAGGATTTCTGAGGACTCCCTGTAATAATAGATATGCTGCCAAGCAAACACTGCTACCCTCTGATTACCTGTTTTTTTGTTTTTGTTTTTTCTTTGACAAGGGGGGGGGGGTGTTCTTTTTTTATTCCTTTCCCATACGTGCCTTATTTTAATTGCTGCCCTCTCCCTATTCCTCTCTTTGTTTTTTTTGTGCACTCACTCCAGTAAAATGTATTACTGTTCTTATGTTGCTATACGCCATGTTTCTTAGCCAATAATATTCTATACACTTGTAAATGGATCATTTTGGTCCTCCTTTGCCATCCAGATTTTATTGGCGATTGATGTTCTGTTATTTCTGTTTGATTGTTATTGATTTCTCAACAAAGCTATATGATTAAAAAAAAAATACTTTGAGAAATGATGTGTAGTAATTGCTGGATTATAAAGACACTAATATAACAGTGTCAGACAACAAAAGCGTTTAAGGTTGTGGCGGATGTTAAGAGCAGATCTCTGGGAGTACATGTATGTAGCTTCCAAGGCTATTACCTCACCAAACATGTCATGAAAATTTAGCTTAGGGCAAAAAATATAACTGCTTGTTTTTTTAAATGAGCAATAATTTATTTTAAACCACCCCTGTCTAACGGCCACTCCCTTTAAGCTATCCTGGTCATGTGTATAGTGTTAAGTGAAGATAACAGTGAATTCATTAGCAGAAAAAATTTGTAAAAATACAGCTACACTGAAGTAAAATAGACAGGGAGAATACTGTGTTATGAGGCAGTTTTAAGGCAAGTAAACCTGCTTACCTCATAAAGGTGTTCCCAATTAATCGTGTGTGAGATGTGAGAGTTTATAATAAGGTGTGTGGTTAATGCATGCTATTGTAGAGAGCTAGCAATAGTATCTTACTGGTATATGTTACGTAATATTATAGATGCTGCAAACTTTTCCCTTATTGTCTGACTGCTTTGTTAAAAGCAGCTGACATCCATCCATAAGCCATAACTTTAAAACCACCTGCCTATAATTGTGTAGGTCCCCCTCGTGCTGCCAAAACAGCTCTGACCCATTGAGGCATGGTCTCCACAAGACCACTGAAGGTGTTTTGTGATATCTGGCACCAAGTCTTTAGCAGCAGATCCTTTAAGTCCTGTAAGTTGTGAGTTGTGGCCTCCATGGCTCAGACTTGTTTTCCAGCACATCCCACAGATTCTCGATCAGATTGCAAGAACCCAAGGTTTCCCAGCAGAACATTGCCCAGAGCATCACACTGTCTACACTGGCATACCTTCCCCATAGTGCATCCTGGTTCCATCTCTTCCTCAGGTAAACATGAATCATGAGACCAGGCCACCTTCATCCATTGCTCCATGGTCAAGCTCTGATGCTCACGTGCCCATTGTAGGTGCTTTCAGTGGTGGACAAGTGCCAGCATGGGCACTCTTACTGCTTTTTATCAAAGGCAGCATTTTTTGGGGGGGATATGTGCTATAGTAGATCTTCTTTGGGATCGGACCAGACGAGCTAGCCTTCGCTCCCCACACCCACCAATGAACCAGTTCAACAGTTGTCCTTCCTTGGACTACTTTTGCTAGGTATTAACCACTGCATACCAGGAACACACCATGTCTTGCCATTTTGGAGATGCTGCATGATCCCATAATGAGGTAAACTGGAGACATGATGTAAAGCCTCACCCCATGACTGCCAGTTTCCAAGTGTTGGGAGAATGGGAGCTGAGGGGGCACCCCTTTTGGGCTACATTTATGGCATAAGACAAAAAGTTAAATAAATTATGATTGTCAAAGAGACAAAATAAATTAATAATATAGAGTTTATGCTGGAGTGATGTGGGGATCTAAAAACAAAGCTAATTCATGTGGACATGGCAGTTGGTAAACATACAAGTAGGACACAACAGTTATTGTATAGGCACAGAGCACCATGACATAACTTATTATGCCATGGCAGCATACATTTCAAAGCAGAATTGGGTTGTGTATTTGGGATATGCAACATTTTAAGTGAAGGAGAGAGTGCAGTCACACTAACCATAGCTTGTGGCTATACAACAGTCAGTTGAGGGGTAATGCTTGGCTGTTTATTCTTTTCCTATTTAGCATATTAGTTAGTCAATTATATTTACATGGCGATTGCACTGATGCTTTTTTCATCCATAATAAAGTTAAACATAGTTAATATCTAAACTGGTGGTGGGCAACAGGTGGCCATAAACTGTGTTGTCAATCTCACTTATTTCCTGCTTTGCTATAAAACAGAGAATCAGATTGAATTGGAACAACCAGCTTCCACATAGGTAATCTTCACTGCATATGCAAGGAGGTCACGCAGTACAACTAATCAGTGCAGGAATAGGGTTGTCGATCAAAAGTTCTACAATCGTCAGTTTCCACCCATTGGTGGAAAACAATCGATTGGTTGAAATAACAATTGCATTGCCTATGGTAATGCACAGACCAGTTCTACAATCAACCACCAGACCTCCCTACAACTATATATACACCACTGGTGGTCCCCCATCGATGTCATGGTTGAAAGTGCAGTGTGTTCTGTACAGTGAGGTGTGCCTAATTCATCTTTGGTCTCTTGCTGTAAAAGTAGGTGTATTTAGGCATGTGAAGGATGTTTGAGTAAGCATGTCAGGATGGTATAAGTGGCATGTAGTAGAGATGAGCGGGTTCGGTTTCTCTGAATCCGAACCCGCCAGAACTTCATGTTTTTTTTCACGGGTCCGAGCGACTCGGATCTTCCCGCCTTGCTCGGTTAACCCGAGCGCGCCCGAACGTCATCATGACGCTGTCGGATTCTCGCGAGGCTCGGATTCTATCGCGAGACTCGGATTCTATATAAGGAGCCGCGCGTCGCCGCCATTTTCACACGTGCATTGAGATTGATAGGGAGAGGACGTGGCTGGCGTCCTCTCCGTTTAGACACTTGATTTACTAATTTTGGGGAGCATTAGGAGTACTCAGTAGTGTACAGTGCAGAGTTTTGCTGATAGTGACCAGTGACCACCACTTTTATTTATAATCCGTTCTCTGCCTGAAAAAAGCGATACACAGCACACAGTGACTCAGTCACATACCATATCTGTGTGCACTGCTCAGGCTCAGGCCAGTGTGCTGCATCATCTATATATATTATATATCTGTCTGACTGCTCAGCTCACACAGCTTATAATTGTGGGGGAGACTGGGGAGCACTACTGCAGTGCCAGTTATAGGTTATAGCAGGAGCCAGGAGTACATAATATTATATTAAAATTAAACAGTGCACACTTTTGCTGCAGGAGTGCCACTGCCAGTGTGACTAGTGACCAGTGACCTGACCACCAGTATATAATATTAGTAGTATACTATCTCTTTATCAACCAGTCTATATTAGCAGCAGACACAGTACAGTGCGGTAGTTCACGGCTGTGGCTACCTCTGTGTCGGCACTCGGCAGCCCGTCCATAATTGTATATACCACCTAACCGTGGTTTTTTTTTCTTTCTTTATACATACATACTAGTTACGAGTATACTATCTCTTTATCAACCAGTCTATATATTAGCAGCAGACACAGTACAGTGCGGTAGTTCACGGCTGTGGCTACCTCTGTGTCGGCACTCGGCAGCCCGTCCATAATTGTATATACCACCTAACCGTGGTTTTTTTTTCTTTCTTTATACATACATACTAGTTACGAGTATACTATCTCTTTATCAACCAGTCTATATTAGCAGCAGACACAGTACAGTGCGGTAGTTCACGGCTGTGGCTACCTCTGTGTCGGCACTCGGCAGCCCGTCCATAATTGTATATACCACCTAACCGTGGTTTTTTTTTCTTTCTTTATACATACATACTAGTTACGAGTATACTATCTCTTTATCAACCAGTCTATATATTAGCAGCAGACACAGTACAGTGCGGTAGTTCACGGCTGTGGCTACCTCTGTGTCGGCACTCGGCAGCCCGTCCATAATTGTATATACCACCTAACCGTGGTTTTTTTTTCTTTCTTTATACATACATACTAGTTACGAGTATACTATCTCTTTATCAACCAGTCTATATATTAGCAGCAGACACAGTACAGTGCGGTAGTTCACGGCTGTGGCTACCTCTGTGTCGGCACTCGGCAGCCCGTCCATAATTGTATATACCACCTAACCGTGGTTTTTTTTTCTTTCTTTATACATACATACTAGTTACGAGTATACTATCTCTTTATCAACCAGTCTATATATTAGCAGCAGACACAGTACAGTGCGGTAGTTCACGGCTGTGGCTACCTCTGTGTCGGCACTCGGCAGCCCGTCCATAATTGTATATACCACCTAACCGTGGTTTTTTTTTCTTTCTTTATACATACATACTAGTTACGAGTATACTATCTCTTTATCAACCAGTCTATATATTAGCAGCAGACACAGTACAGTGCGGTAGTTCACGGCTGTGGCTACCTCTGTGTCGGCACTCGGCAGCCTGTCCATAATTGTATATACCACCTAACCGTGGTTTTTTTTTCTTTCTTTATACATACATACTAGTTACGAGTATACTATCTCTTTATCAACCAGTCTATATATTAGCAGCAGACACAGTACAGTGCGGTAGTTCACGGCTGTGGCTACCTCTGTGTCGGCACTCGGCAGCCCGTCCATAATTGTATATACCACCTAACCGTGGTTTTTTTTTCTTTCTTTATACATACATACTAGTTACGAGTATACTATCTCTTTATCAACCAGTCTATATATTAGCAGCAGACACAGTACAGTGCGGTAGTTCACGGCTGTGGCTACCTCTGTGTCGGCACTCGGCAGCCCGTCCATAATTGTATATACCACCTAACCGTGGTTTTTTTTTCTTTCTTTATACATACATACTAGTTACGAGTATACTATCTCTTTATCAACCAGTCTATATATTAGCAGCAGACACAGTACAGTGCGGTAGTTCACGGCTGTGGCTACCTCTGTGTCGGCACTCGGCAGCCCGTCCATAATTGTATACTAGTATCCAATCCATCCATCTCCATTGTTTACCTGAGGTGCCTTTTAGTTGTGCCTATTAAAATATGGAGAACAAAAATGTTGAGGTTCCAAAATTAGGGAAAGATCAAGATCCACTTCCACCTCGTGCTGAAGCTGCTGCCACTAGTCATGGCCGAGACGATGAAATGCCAGCAACGTCGTCTGCCAAGGCCGATGCCCAATGGCATAGTACAGAGCATGTCAAAACCAAAACACCAAATATCAGTAAAAAAAGGACTCCAAAACCTAAAATAAAATTGTCGGAGGAGAAGCGTAAACTTGCCAATATGCCATTTACCACACGGAGTGGCAAGGAACGGCTGAGGCCCTGGCCTATGTTCATGGCTAGTGGTTCAGCTTCACATGAGGATGGAAGCACTCAGCCTCTCGCTAGAAAACTGAAAAGACTCAAGCTGGCAAAAGCACCGCAAAGAACTGTGCGTTCTTTGAAATCCCAAATCCACAAGGAGAGTCCAATTGTGTCGGTTGCGATGCCTGACCTTCCCAACACTGGACGTGAAGAGCATGCGCCTTCCACCATTTGCACGCCCCCTGCAAGTGCTGGAAGGAGCACCCGCAGTCCAGTTCCTGATAGTCAGATTGAAGATGTCAGTGTTGAAGTACACCAGGATGAGGAGGATATGGGTGTTGCTGGCGCTGGGGAGGAAATTGACCAGGAGGATTCTGATGGTGAGGAGGTTTGTTTAAGTCAGGCACCCGGGGAGACACCTGTTGTCCGTGGGAGGAATATGGCCGTTGACATGCCAGGTGAAAATACCAAAAAAATCAGCTCTTCGGTGTGGAGGTATTTCACCAGAAATGCGGACAACAGGTGTCAAGCCGTGTGTTCCCTTTGTCAAGCTGTAATAAGTAGGGGTAAGGACGTTAACCACCTCGGAACATCCTCCCTTATACGTCACCTGCAGCGCATTCATAATAAGTCAGTGACAAGTTCAAAAACTTTGGGTGACAGCGGAAGCAGTCCACTGACCAGTAAATCCCTTCCTCTTGTAACCAAGCTCACGCAAACCACCCCACCAACTCCCTCAGTGTCAATTTCCTCCTTCCCCAGGAATGCCAATAGTCCTGCAGGCCATGTCACTGGCAAGTCTGACGAGTCCTCTCCTGCCTGGGATTCCTCCGATGCATCCTTGCGTGTAACGCCTACTGCTGCTGGCGCTGCTGTTGTTGCCGCTGGGAGTCGATGGTCATCCCAGAGGGGAAGTCGTAAGCCCACTTGTACTACTTCCAGTAAGCAATTGACTGTTCAACAGTCCTTTGCGAGGAAGATGAAATATCACAGCAGTCATCCTACTGCAAAGCGGATAACTGAGTCCTTGACAACTATGTTGGTGTTAGACGTGCGTCCGGTATCCGCCGTTAGTTCACAGGGAACTAGACAATTTATTGAGGCAGTGTGCCCCCGTTACCAAATACCATCTAGGTTCCACTTCTCTAGGCAGGCGATACCGAGAATGTACACGGACGTCAGAAAAAGACTCACCAGTCTCCTAAAAAATGCAGTTGTACCCAATGTCCACTTAACCACGGACATGTGGACAAGTGGAGCAGGGCAGGGTCAGGACTATATGACTGTGACAGCCCACTGGGTAGATGTATGGACTCCCGCTGCAAGAACAGCAGCGGCGGCACCAGTAGCAGCATCTCGCAAACGCCAACTCTTTCCTAGGCAGGCTACGCTTTGTATCACCGCTTTCCAGAATACGCACACAGCTGAAAACCTCTTACGTCAACTGAGGAAGATCATCGCGGAATGGCTTACCCCAATTGGTCTCTCCTGTGGATTTGTGGCATCGGACAACGCCAGCAATATTGTGTGTGCATTAAATATGGGCAAATTCCAGCACGTCCCATGTTTTGCACATACCTTGAATTTGGTGGTGCAGAATTTTTTAAAAAACGACAGGGGCGTGCAAGAGATGCTGTCGGTGGCCAGAAAAATTGCGGGACACTTTCGGCGTACAGGCACCACGTACAGAAGACTGGAGCACCACCAAAAACTACTGAACCTGCCCAGCCATCATCTGAAGCAAGAAGTGGTAACGAGGTGGAATTCAACCCTCTATATGCTTCAGAGGTTGGAGGAGCAGCAAAAGGCCATTCAAGCCTATACAATTGAGCACGATATAGGAGATGGAATGCACCTGTCTCAAGTGCAGTGGAGAATGATTTCAACGTTGTGCAAGGTTCTGATGCCCTTTGAACTTGCCACACGTGAAGTCAGTTCAGACACTGCCAGCCTGAGTCAGGTCATTCCCCTCATCAGGCTTTTGCAGAAGAAGCTGGAGGCATTGAAGAAGGAGCTAAAAGGGAGCGATTCCGCTAGGCATGTGGGACTTGTGGATGCAGCCCTTAATTCGCTTAACAAGGATTCACGGGTGGTCAATCTGTTGAAATCAGAGCACTACATTTTGGCCACCGTGCTCGAGCCTAGATTTAAAGCCTACCTTGGATCTCTCTTTCCGGCAGAAACAGGTCTGCTGGGGTTGAAAGACCTGCTGGTGACAAAATTGTCAAGTCAAGCGGAACGCGACCTGTCAACATCTCCTCCTTCACATTCTCCCGCAACTGGGGGTGCGAGGAAAAGGCTCAGAATTCCGAGCCCACCCGCTGGCGGTGATGCAGGGCAGTCTGGAGCGACTGCTGATGCTGACATCTGGTCCGGACTGAAGGACCTGACAACGATTACGGACATGTCGTCTACTGTCACTGCATATGATTCTCTCAACATTGATAGAATGGTGGAGGATTATATGAGTGACCGCATCCAAGTAGGCACGTCACACAGTCCGTACTTATACTGGCAGGAAAAAGAGGCAATTTGGAGGCCCTTGCACAAACTGGCTTTATTCTACCTAAGTTGCCCTCCCACAAGTGTGTACTCCGAAAGAGTGTTTAGTGCCGCCGCTCACCTTGTCAGCAATCGGCGTACGAGGTTACATCCAGAAAATGTGGAGAAGATGATGTTCATTAAAATGAATTATAATCAATTCCTCCGCGGAGACATTGACCAGCAGCAATTGCCTCCACAAAGTACACAGGGAGCTGAGATGGTGGATTCCAGTGGGGACGAATTGATAATCTGTGAGGAGGGGGATGTACACGGTGATATATCGGAGGGTGAAGATGAGGTGGACATCTTGCCTCTGTAGAGCCAGTTTGTGCAAGGAGAGATTAATTGCTTCTTTTTTGGGGGGGGTCCAAACCAACCCGTCATATCAGTCACAGTCGTGTGGCAGACCCTGTCACTGAAATGATGGGTTGGTTAAAGTGTGCATGTCCTGTTTTGTTTATACAACATAAGGGTGGGTGGGAGGGCCCAAGGACAATTCCATCTTGCACCTCTTTTTTCTTTTCTTTTTCTTTGCATCATGTGCTGATTGGGGAGAGTTTTTTTGGAAGGGACATCCTGCGTGACACTGCAGTGCCACTCCTAGATGGGCCCGGTGTTTGTGTCGGCCACTAGGGTCGCTAATCTTACTCACACAGTCAGCTACCTCATTGCGCCTCTTTTTTTCTTTGCGTCATGTGCTGTTTGGGGAGGGTTTTTTGGAAGGGACATCCTGCGTGACACTGCAGTGCCACTCCTAGATGGGCCCGGTGTTTGTGTCGGCCACTAGGGTCGCTAATCTTACTCACACAGCTACCTCATTGCGCCTCTTTTTTTCTTTGCGTCATGTGCTGTTTGGGGAGGGTTTTTTGGAAGGGACATCCTGCGTGACACTGCAGTGCCACTCCTAGATGGGCCCGGTGTTTGTGTCGGCCACTAGGGTCGCTAATCTTACTCACACAGCTACCTCATTGCGCCTCTTTTTTTCTTTGCGTCATGTGCTGTTTGGGGAGGGTTTTTTGGAAGGGACATCCTGCGTGACACTGCAGTGCCACTCCTAGATGGGCCCGGTGTTTGTGTCGGCCACTAGGGTCGCTAATCTTACTCACACAGCTGTCTCATTGCGCCTCTTTTTTTCTTTGCGTCATGTGCTGTTTGGGGAGGGTTTTTTGGAAGGGCCATCCTGCGTGACACTGCAGTGCCACTCCTAGATGGGCCCGGTGTTTGTGTCGGCCACTAGGGTCGCTAATCTTACTCACACAGCTACCTCATTGCGCCTCTTTTTTTCTTTGCGTCATGTGCTGTTTGGGGAGGGTTTTTTGGAAGGGCCATCCTGCGTGACACTGCAGTGCCACTCCTAGATGGGCCCGGTGTTTGTGTCGGCCACTAGGGTCGCTAATCTTACTCACACAGCTACCTCATTGCGCCTCTTTTTTTCTTTGCGTCATGTGCTGTTTGGGGAGGGTTTTTTGGAAGGGACATCCTGCGTGACACTGCAGTGCCACTCCTAGATGGGCCCGGTGTTTGTGTCGGCCACTAGGGTCGCTTATCTTACTCACACAGCGACCTCGGTGCAAATTTTAGGACTAAAAATAATATTGTGAGGTGTGAGGTATTCAGAATAGACTGAAAATGAGTGTAAATTATGGTTTTTGAGGTTAATAATACTTTGGGATCAAAATGACCCCCAAATTCTATGATTTAAGCTGTTTTTTAGTGTTTTTTGAAAAAAACACCCGAATCCAAAACACACCCGAATCCGACAAAAAAAATTCGGTGAGGTTTTGCCAAAACGCGGTCGAACCCAAAACACGGCCGCGGAACCGAACCCAAAACCAAAACACAAAACCCGAAAAATTTCAGGCGCTCATCTCTAGCATGTAGGGATGGGGTCAGTGGCAAATGGGGGGAATGTGGAGGGGTCTGTGGTGAGGAGTGAGTAGCATATTGAGAAGTTTGAGTGGCATGTGTAAGGATTTGCTTGGCATGTGGTTTGGTCTAAGCGGTATGTAGGGTGATTCTAGTGGCATGTGGGGGACTTTTGGAGTACATGTGGGGATCTTAGATCATTAGGGGGCATTTTATTAAAATGGGGATCTGAATGCGTGTTGGGGCATTTTGGAGCAAGTGGGAGGTCTGAAGTAGCCATTTTGGAGTAAATAAGTCGTGTAGGCATTTTGGGATGAGTGATGTGGGGATGTCAAAGTAATTTTGAGCTACAGTATTTTTCCATTCTTGAAATTAAATGTTCATCCCTTTTGATGTCCTCACATGCAGCCTTTGCAGTTTATTTGGTTGCCCCTTACTGAACAGTATAGTAGAGATAAGTGAGTACAATTCATTAATAACTGGGGCAGGATTACTACATGGGGAGGGTTTTGAATACTTTAGTTAGGAAAAAATTAGGAATGTTCCTAAATCTTATAATTAGACTTCTAAATATGAGCCTAGTAATTCAGAGACAGCAAAGAAAATAGTGAAGAATTATTCAGATCTGTCTTCTAAATTAGACTACTAAATAAAATATGAAACATTACCAACTGTGCATTTCCAAGAACCCATTAGATTGTAAACTTTTGGCTGGGACCTCTTTATATTTACAGTTGCTGATCATCCTAAGTTGTTTATATATTTATATCTCCAAACCTTATACTAAAGACAACTATTCTACAAAATATTCACCTCATTCCGCATTGGACTACCAAAATTTTCACATTGTATCTATAGAATTTGTCTGTTAGTGTGTTCAGATTGACCCACAACACTAAGGGGTATATTCAATTAGCAGCGATAACGGACTTTTCGCGTGAAAAGTCCGGTTTTCGCGTGAAAAAACTGACTTTTCCCGCAAAACGCAATTACAGCCTATTCAATTTTCCTGGAAAATTTATCGGTGATCATTTTTTCACTAATTTCACTTCACCTACTCTGAAGCAGGTGAAAAGTTGGGAAAAGTCACTATTTTAAGGTAAAAATGTTTGGATATGGTACAGAACTCCTGGGACACCCCCCTTAATGACTAATTAGGCACGTTGAAGTTTTTAATTATTTTTAATTGGCCAATAATGACATGTCATTTTTTTGGTGAAAAAGTACAAAGTGATGGAAATTGGGGTTCAAGGTATGGGACAGGTATATTGGGGTGCTTTATGAGTGGGACAGGTGTTTTTAGGCTTGCAGATGGGAGTAATCGGTCTGTTTTCCCTTTTTTTTAAAGTACCCTAAAATGACCCAAATATATACTTATACCCATTTTCATGTACCCCAAATTTAATAAGAGCATTTATTTTGCTCAAAAAAAACTTGCTTTCTATCATTTTTTTGCATTTTTAAAAAATGCATATAACAGCCATTTCACACAATTTAAGTCCCCAAAAACGCTCTAATGTGATCTCTAACACACTTCTCTTCTGTTTTCCTATGTTAGTTTAGCATTTTTGGGGGTACAGGCTGATTTCCCCATTTTCACCTGCACTTTTCACTGCAAGAATTTTCACGTGAAACTCGTTTGGAATTAAATAGGTCGAAAAACTGAGCATTTTCGCGGCAATTTTCGCCCGATTGCCGCGAAAAATTTTCGGCCGAAAAATTGCCGCAAATTTGCGGATAATTGAATACCCTAGTAAACCTTCATTATACCACCATTTATTTATAAACAGTATATGTACAGTATATTACATCACATGTAATACATATTTAGAGAATGCAGAATGGCTTTTCCTGACATTGAGAAGCAAAAACTAAAGTATATGATTGCAATGCAGGAAATGTGCCTTTATACACAATTTCGATAACCTCTACTGTTATTACCATCTTCTTCTACATGTCTAAATATGTTTTTTTCCCCTTTAGAGACAGGAAGATGAAAACAGCACTCACATTCATTTTTCTTTTGGGTTTGAGCAGTGCATTTTATGTGAGTAAGACATATATTATTAATATTTCTAGCGAATTGTTACCGTTTCATATTGTTCTTAATATCACAATATTTTTTGGCACATAATTCTACCAGACCCAAACGCTAGGAAAACAGTTTCAGTATTTTTTATGTTATTATCATCATTTTATTGTCATTCAATTTCATAGACACCCACACCAGCGCTTAGGCACAGCCTTAGGGCTGTAATACAACAAGTGTGCAAAAGCTACCACTAACCTTAAAGTTCCTGATCTGAACATCATTGGTTTCACAGCTTGAACCAAGAATACACAAAGCAAACAAAAATAAGGAAACATTTCAAGCATGTTATTTGACAAAAATACTACTAAACACCAGTTACTCAAATTACCAATGAATACATGGGATATTCCCTCCAATTTACTCAGTTCTGGCCAGCAATATTTGCTTGTGGCATCCCGCAAAGCTCCTAATACAGAATAAGACTCAGATTATGTAGTTCTACAGCAAATAGTCCAACACATATAATTTCCTGGGGATGACTTTATTTGGCCTCTTTAATAATAGTTGATCTACAGTATTTGTATGTATTCAAAAACTGGAACAACAGACAAAATATTCTAAGAGAGAAATGAGGAGGTACCATGGTGAAGGGGGGGGGGGGGCTGGAAGGAAAGGCCAGTAAGGAAAATAAATGTACTAGAAAGCAGTAGAGAAGTGTAGAAGACATAAAAGTGATAATACCAGAGATGTATGGAGTTGGTATTAAGAACAAAGGTTAAATAATATGTGCAATGCCTAGTTTACAGATGAAGCTTGTGTCTGGCTTTCATATGGCATTTTCACCCAGTAATGAACACAGCACTAGCCCCACATGGTGTGTCAATCACTGACTACACTGCAGGGACAGGTGGTTAGTGTGCACAGTGAGCGAGATCATGAGTAATTTCAGTAATGTCAGTAACTGTAGAGATTTATCAAAGTGTTGTAGCAAAAAGGCTAGCTCAGAAGACACAGTTGGTTAATATGCATTAAAGGTGTTTAGTTATTTAACTAAAGCAATATTTTATCATGTTACCCTCTTACATAATTTAACTGCTTTGTTTACTGTAGACCATGCACTGTACATTACTGTGTATACAATTCATATGTCTGTGTATTCAGCACTTTGGTTGATATTTATTTATTCACTTTTTTTGTAAGATAAATCGTTTCCAGAGAAAGTGGAAAGGTGATGACTCTGACGAGAAAGGGGTGAGTAATTATATTTACTTTATTACCCAAATCTTCTTAATACAAATGTTTTCCCCTAGAATATCCCTTTAACTTCAAATACTTATTTGATCATTCCAATCCCCATCTCAGCATTCTATTTGATGTCCAGGTACAGTTTTCACAGGTATTCAGTATAATAGAATAAAATAGGTGTAGAAAATACAGTACTGGGAGTGATTACTGTAAGCAACAGTTGTAAGCTGACAACATATAGGTTTTTCAGTAGAATTCAAGGTGGCAACAGATAAGTTTTAAGAAAGAAAATACTTCTGATACTAATAAATTATTAATACAATGCATAGCACTATATAGTGATTCAGAACTGGTAACATCACTATAAATGATTATAGATTTGTTATATGCAAACTACACAACTAGCGGACATCTGTGGAAAGATTCATTGGAATTTATGGTGCATATTTGGCTGGTCTTAACTGTGAGTAGATAAACTGTTATTTTATACCATCTGAAAGGAATACTGTAAGTGTATGAATGTCTGGGATCACCATCTATATATGTTTTGGCAGCGTACAGCTACAATTACATAATTATAGAGGAACACCACACACCTCCTGTGCGCTGGGAGTAGAAGGAGGAACTTGACAATGAATACATGGCTCAGTGAAAACGGAAAACGTAGCTTGTTGATGGATGAGACCTTCACTTGAACTTTCTTACATATGGCCATGACATCAGACTCATGCTTCAACTAACTAAAATATAACTTTTGTTTGCTATATGGTCAAACAAATATCCTTTCTCTCCATAGTTCATATACTATCTGTCTTTTCTCTTGGAAAAATAATACAATTAATTGTAAAATGAAACCCACATAAGGTGCCAAAACAAGTGATAGGTGGGTTCATTGCAAAAAAAACAACACTTGTTTGTGTGCTGCATTCATATACTGTATGTGCATGCATAAAATGTGCATATTGTAGATTGCAGCTAGTCTGAGATGAGGCTAGTCGCTAGTGTTGAGTGCATATGCATACTGTACTTCTTTGTCCCAAGAACCTGAGATCAGTAAATTCATCCCAATTTGTGAGGGGGGCTGAGAAATATTTTATTGTCACACGTTGTGCAGTCAGGATAGGTATCTCCATAGCGTTCAGCATAAAATATTGCACCATTTATGCTGTGGCCACACCCCCATTCTGCTGTCATCACATGTGGTTTAGGGATATAGGTAGATGGGCAAAGTCATGTCTAAACACTGTTTACCTGAATCTACAGTATGGACCTCATTCAGGTTCGGTGGCAGTTCTGCTAAAATCACAGAACTGTTACAGCTAAAAATCGAAAATGCTGAGAATGGCCCAGTATGTGAAGCGCTGCCCAGTGATGCATTCACATTTCAAATGCGAACGCATCACAGAATTCGAGTACCATCGGGAATACCATTTATTTATTACCAGTATTCAACGCATAGTGAATGTCCACGCACATGCACTGGCAATGCAGTGCATGTGCAGATGGATGATAATTGTCCGATCTGCGACTTAGCAAAATTGCAACGAAGCTGAATAATGGGGGTAATTCCAAGTTGGCCGCAGCAGGATTTTTGTTAGCAATTGGGCAAAACCATGGGGGTCATTCTGAGTTGTTCGCTCGGTAAATTTTTTCGCATCGCAGCGATTTTCCGCTTAGTGCGCATGCGCAATGTCCGCACTGCGACTGCGCCAAGTAAATTTGCTATGCAGTTAGGTATTTTACTCACGGTTTTTTCTTCGGTCTGGTGATCGTAATGTGATTGACAGGAAGTGGGTGTTTCTGGGCGGAAACAGGCCGTTTTATGGGTGTGTGCGAAAAAATGCTACCGTTTCTGGGAAAAACACGGGAGTGGCTGAAGAAACGGAGGAGTGTCTGGGCGAACGCTGGGTGTGTTTGTGACGTCAAACCAGGAACGACAAGCACTGAACTGATCGCAGATGCCGAGTTAGTCTCGAGTTACTCAGAAACTGCTAAGAGGTGTGTGGTCGCAATTTTGAGAATCTTTCGTTCGCAATTTTAAGAAGCTAAGATTCACTCCCAGTAGGCGGCGGCTTAGCGTGTGTAAAGCTGCGAAAAGCTAGCTATTTTTTTGCAGTGCTGCGAACAGATAGTCGCCGCGTATAGGGGAGTGTGTTTTTGCTTTGCAAGCCTGCAATCGCATGTGCAGCCGAGCGCACTACAAAAAAAGTTTTGTGCAGTTTCTGAGTAGCTCAGAACTTACTCAGCCGGTGCGATCACTACAGCCTGTTCTTCACCAGAATTGATGTCAGACACCCGCCCGTGTTTTCCCAAACGCTCCCAGAAAACAGTCGGTTGACACCCACAAACGCCCTCTTCCTGTCAATCTCCTTGCGATCGGCTGTGCACAGTAGTGACCTGATCGCAGCGCAGCGAAAAATCCTAGCGTGCGAACAGGTTGCAATGACCCCCAAAGTCAAACATGTCTACTTTTGGGACCTCCTGGGACTATAATGATGCACTTTACTCAAAAAGATGTCATGATGCAACTGACCCACCAACTTGCCCGGCTCAATGAAATTCTGGAGTCTCCTGGAATTCTTAGAGAGCTGGCATATGGAAAATGTTTATTATGATGGTTATTGGGCATAATTCAGATTTGATCATAGATGTGCTAACTTTAGCACATCTACGATCAGTTTCTCTGACATGCGGGTGGACGCCCAGCACAGGACTAGTCCGCCCTGGCAATGGTCCGGACCGCGCCCTGCCAATGGCGTTCTAACGCTGTTGGCACACCCCCTCTCGTCCCGTGACCGCCTCTGCCTAATCACAGCCCTGAGATGCTGTTAGCATCTCACTGGGCTCCCGGAGTGCACCCGCTGCAGTGATCCAGTCTGAATTACCCCCATTGTGCGGCAACATCCCTGTCCACTCATTGCTCACTAAGACAAACCTTACAACTTTTCTGAAGCAGATAAATCAAAACAGGGTACCATCCCAAGAAGAGGTTGGGAGAGATACCAGAACAAAATACTCCTTTTTGGGCACACACTTTGTATAATATGTTTAGAAAATGTTAAAATATTACTTTTATTCAAACTTAAGTAAAATGCATAAGGCTCTTTTCATAATAAGACAACAAAGGGAAATATTTTTAGAAAAACTATTAAAATGTCTATCATAGACTGCTCTTCATCCATCCGCATACACCAACATCCATAAAGAAATAACTGACACTGACACCAGAATAATGTTTGCCAATAGAATTGTCAGCTTTTATTAAAACAAATGGTATGGTGGCAAGGAGGGACGGCCTATTTAAATAACGTCCCTATTTATTCTAACCTTTCCTTTTAACTGTGGCTGACCACAACACAAGAGGAGGCAAGGGCCCAACTTCAGCCCGGCCTCCATCGCATAACAAGGGGGGTTTTAAAGGGCCCAATTTCAGCCCAGCCCCCATCACATCACAAGGGTAGGCTTTTAAGGGGCCCAATTTCAGCCCAGCCCCCCACTCATCACAAGGGGCCATCATGGGCCATTTGCCACCCCTTGTGTTACTTGCTCTTTATCGGGAATACCGTGGCCAACTCTCCACTCAAGGTATTCCCCAACTCCCACCCAAAGGTGCTCAGGTGTGTACCAACTCCACCGGAGACCGAAGCCCACCTGGTCAGATGGCCCCGTAATGTATCAAACTCCACCACCTTCACATCTCCTGAGCACCTATAAAACTCTTTAAATTACAGCCACAATTTCAGGCCGTCCCAACCCGCCAAGCCGACACCAATAATAAACTCCTCCAGGGCGGGTGGGTGGGTCAATTTTCACTGAGGAAAAGGGGGAGAACCTATTCAGTCCTCTCCTTATAAGGGCTAAGCCCCTCCCATCACCAGATTCCTCAGTCAACTCATAGGCCCACTGTTACCATGGATACCTCCACTTATCACAGCTGCTTCATTCAGCCTGCTATTCAGAATTTTATGTCACTACAGCCATATAAAATGTCCTCCGTTCTCTTTCTTGCTGAGGGGTACAGTATGTAATAAACCTACAAAAAAAAAAAATAGTAATCGGTAAGGGTGATTCACCTTACCGCAAGTGGAAGCTTGTGAACATTTTTAAGGCAGGTACACACTAGATGATATAGCGTTCAACAATATAGTGCGTACACACTGAACATTATCGCTCAATGACATTGATGGGTTGAGCTGCATGTCAGCTCAATATTGGTGATCACTGAACGGCGCGCAGGAGCACCCAATGTTCATCAGTCACCAATATTAAGGGGGTACACACAGAGAGATCCGTGCTTAATTTCTAAGCAATTTGACCAGATTGCTTAGAAATTAAGCACGGATCTCTCCGTGTGTATGCCCCATAGCGATAGTGATGCGTGGTCCTGCGCATCGCTATTGTCGGTACTAGATTGGCCTGCATCACCGCTGGGTGAAATGAGCATTCTCACCCCCCTCGCTCAGCACACATCGCGATGTGTGCTGAGTGGGGGAGAGATGTGTGCTGAGCGTTCGTGCTACATCGCGCAGCACACATCTCTGGGAGAAATCTCCCCGTCTGTACTTACCCCCATACACACAGAAAATAAACAATATCGTTATTGTTTAGTTTTTAGGCTGAAATCGCCTAGTGTGTACCCCCCTTTATTCTTAATATTGGTCAACCGTTAAATGTATCACAATATTGTGTCAATCATGTGTGGATGACATACACAGAGACCAAAATTTCTTTGTGGACGAGAAATAGGAATTTATTATGGTGCCTGTATAAGCCGGACACACACCCTTGTTACAGTTGGTCTTAGTATCATTATCTTACCTTTCGTACCTTACATTTGTGCGGAATAAACCCCCGATAAACTCGAGGAATCTCTAAATTGGATTACCTTTTGTAAAGTGGCAGCTGGGACAAAGATGAGTGACTTCGAAATTAGGAAGAGTGGCTTAATGTTAAGGGGGCATGACTTCATAGGGAATGCCAAATCCACGAGCCTCTTCCCTATTTTCATCACGCTGGGGACTTGCCCAGTGCTCCAGGAGCTGCTGAACAACCCCTAGCCTCTCCCAGAGCCGGCAGAGTATGTGTGCATGTGCCCATCTCATCCATTCTCCACTGCTCTGCAGCGGTGTCAGAGTGTCCCCACAAAAACGTGACTATCCCACTGAAATCGGGACAGTTTGGAGGTATGCTAAAATGGGTGATGCTTGATGATGCAATTTACATCCTTAGTTCACATTCGTTGCACTTGTCTAAGGCATTCTGGAAAAGTAGACAACAACAGCTTTTGGTAAGACTACAGTATCTCATCTCAAACCCTGACACTTTATGTTTGAGCTTTTGTTTGAATTATTTGGCTGAAAATTTTATGTCATGATCAGTAGCGGATTTACCGCTAGGCAACCAAGGCAGCCGCTTTAGGGCCCAGCATGTCCCAAGGGCCCCGTCGACAGGACTGGTTCATGGAGCCATTTCTGATTGCCAGTGGATAATACTCCTGGCAGCCTGTTTAAAAATACAGTGTTCCGGCCAGCGCTGATCGGGTACTGGCCTCTCCGCATTAAAACCACAGTGAGCTGGAGGGAGGCCCCACCTCCAGTTGCTCACACCTCGGGGACGGCGTAACACTGATGGTGGCTGCCAATGTCTAATGCCTAGCCATGCAGCGCCGCACGGCACTACACCGCCACGACATGCCAGAGAAAAGGTCGCACTCCACCACCCGGCTCCTGAACGCATCCCAATGGCCAGACAGGATTTGCTGGCAGCCGGATACACAGTATTCATTGCAGCAGCAGCCGGAGGATGAGGGGCTGCTCTGGAGGTTGCTGTTGGTGTGCAGGGCAGCAACCCCAGGTTAGTGTTCCCATGCCCCTAGCCCATTGCCCCCGATCTCACCAACCCACATCCATCCAAGTGTCTCCATCCTCCCCAGACCAGTTTCCCCAACATCTCATTGCCCCCCCACCCACATCCCAGTGCCTTTCACCCTGCAGCTCAGTGTCTCCCGTCTTCCCTCCCTAGCCAGCACACTGCCCCATCTCACTTCCTCCTACCTAATACCCCCCAACGAGTCCAGACACAGTGTCGTCCCCAGTCATCCTAATGCCCCCCTTCGCCAGCCTACTGCTGCTACTCCCCAACCAGCCCACCGCCCCATCTCACTATCTCCCATCTATTACCCCCCCCAACAAGTCCAGACACAGTCTCACCCACCCTCCAGTCATCCTAATGCCCTCCTTCTCCAGCCTAGTGTTACCCCTCCTCAACCAGCCAACTGCACCCCCCCCCCCCCACACACACACACACACACACACACTATCCTGCCACTGTATAAAATAAAACAATTATGTTTTCATTGTAATAGTATTTTGTAACTGGATTCATATATTGGCATGTTTTATACATATATTTATGTACTTTTACACTAGGTTGGGGTGCAGTGGGCTGTGCCCTCCGAACTCAAATATACATATACATAGGTGTGCGCAGGGGGGGTGCCTGGTGCGCACAATGTCTGGCACCCCGATCTCACATGCCTGATGCAGCGATCGCCGAGCAGGCTGATTACTGTCCCCTCTGCGTTGCACCCTGTCAGGACTGCATTACTGACCGGACACCTGGGTTAATCAAGGGTGCCACTGCCACCGGCTTTCAAACTCCCGGCTCCACCTCCATGTACAAAAACAGCGTGATGTGATTACGTCATGCTGCTCGCACGCCCACCCACCACATGCCCACCTCTCTCCTTCTATACTATGCCAACGCCAGCCACTGATGAGGATCGGCATGCAGCCAGCGTTCCTCTTAGGAAGACAAATTCAGTACTGGCAGACAGCCGGCAGCAGCATTGACACGTCACTCGTTTTTCCAGCAGCAGCAGTACTAGACTGCGACTGTCAGTGTCAGTGAGTGACTGCAGCTTGCAGGGGAAAGAGAGGGGAGCCAGACCAGGCTGAGGTTTATTAGGATTGGTACAAAGGTGGATATTTTATATTGCGTTGACCGTCAATAGATAGTGCTAGACACGCCCAAAAGGCGGTGCTAGACACACCCCTCCGACGGTGCACCCCCTAATAAAATGTGCTGTGCACGCCTATGTACATATACAGTGAACCCTGGGTCTAATTCAGATCTGTTTGCTCGCTAGCTATTTTTTGCTGCGCTGCAAACAGATAGAAGCCGCCTATAGAGGAGTGTATTTTAGCTTTGCAAGTGTGCAAACGCATGTGCAGCCCCCTGTACAAAAACAGCTTCTGCAGTTTCTGAGTAGCTCAGGACTTACTCAGCCACTGCGATAACTTCAGCCTATTCGAGCTCAGAATTGATGTCAGACACCCGCCCTGCAAACGCTTTGACACGCCTGCGTTTTTCCAACCACTCCCAGAAAACGGCCAGTTGACACCCACAAACGCCCTCTTCCTGTCAATCTTCTTGCGAATGGCTGTGCGAATGGTTTCTTCGCTAGAACCACTGCACAACAACGATCCGCTTTGTAACCATATGGCGCGCCTGCACATTGCGGAGCATGCGCATGCGCATTAGTTACCTGATCGCTGCACAGCGAAAAACGCTAGCGAGCAAACAGATCTGAATTAGGCCCCTGTGTTGGTGACTGTCTTACCTATTAAAAGACATAAGTGTGTCAGGTAAGCTTTAAACCAGGTAAACACATTTCCCCTATGAGACAGCAGTAGCCAGGTCCCTCAAAAATCTATGTGAAAGTTTATGTGATAAAGTAGGACTTGCCGTGAAATGGGTCCCGTGGAGTGGGCTGCAAGCTTAAATGCATTGTACAATTCATAAACCAAAACACCATTGTTTATTTAGATGTATACTAAAGCATTAAGGTGAATGAAGCTGTCAAGAAGAGTGCAGGGTACTCAGTATATGTATATATATATATATATATATATATATATATATATATATATTACACGTGTACGGCGGCACTCAGGGCAATGAATACACAGACAGCCGTGTTTGTACCAACGTTTCAAAGCATGTTGCTTTTTCGTCAGGGCATATACAAACATTGAAACCCTCACCCTTTTAAGTGCTCACCATTCACCCCGCCGTCTCCCGCCGCCGGCTTCTCTTCCGGTAAGCCAGGCGCCAATTGATGACGTCACCCGTGTAACCCATCACCAAGGTAACAACTATACAAAACAGTATGTATATTATAACAGCGTTTTAGTGCATATATTACTGAATAATACAATGCAAAAGCAATGCACTCTGAACAGTTTTAAACTCTTACATGAAAAGTGCATCATTTCATATACTCAGTATAATGAAGGATTATAATCAAATCAGAGCAGGCCATAAGCATGTATCAACATCGCTCCTAAGAAAAAATGAGACACATACATAAACTTCAAAGAATAGACTACAAGAAGCTATTTAAACCACTGCTTTCGTTCAGACCTTTAGGACTTAATGTGTCCAACAAAAAAATCCACCTTGCTTCTCTCTACATCAGCAATTTAGATTAGTTACCTCCTCTAGGTAGTGGGGGGATGTGATCAATAATTTTATGTTTCAAACAGGTTGGGGAATGGCCAGCCAAGGCAAAATGACAGGCAACAGGTTGCTCGCTTTTACCCGAGAGAACAGCCTCTCTAATAGCATACCTATGCTGTCCCATCCTAACCTTAAACTCACATTCCATCTTCCCAATATAATATTTCCCACAGGGACAAATAAGTACGTAGATCACAAATTTCGATGAACAAGTCAAGTGATGAAAAATCTTAAATGTTTTGTTAGAAGCAGGGTGTTTTAATAGTATCACCTGTAAGCATGTAACCACACGTTACACACCCCGAACATTTGAAACAGCCTGCTTTGCAACTGTCAAGAAACGTAGTAACACTGCATTTACCATAACCAGTAATGTCCGTATGGACCAAAAAAAACACGTACATTTTTCTCCCTGGAGTGGCAACACATAATGCGCTTATCACTAAGAGAAGGGAGGTTTTTATCTGAAGTCACAATAGGCCAATATCTCTTTACAGCCTTTCTAACCCTTTCACTTGCTACATTAAACCTACTTGGCCAAATCATCTTGTTAGTGTTGGATTTAGGTCCCTTGGATTCTAAGGTCTTAGTTCTGGGTATAGCCAAAACCTTTTGATTGACCTGCAACAATTCATTCCAGTCATAACCTCTATCGACAAATTTGTCTACCATATGGTCAAGGGACACATTCAGATCCTGCTCACTACTACAGATACGGCGTACCCGCAAGAACTGTGAAAATTGCAAACCCCCGGACTGGCATTGGATGGTGACTAGTTGATTGCAACAACGTGTTGCGATCTGTGGGCTTTACAAATAGAGAGGTTTTTAATCCTGTACCACATCTCTCTATTCTGACATCCAAAAAATCAATGACATTAGGGTCTGTCTTACACACCAACTTGACACGACTGTTACTTGAATTATGTTTGTCAATAATGGTATTAAGGCTTAGAGAGTCTCCTGACCACACCAATAACATATCGTCAATGTAACGAGAATAGTATAACACCTTAACCGCAATATCAGGGTCAGCAAAGACAATCTCTCTCTCCACAGATATCATATAAACATTAGCGTACACAGGGCCAAAGAGGACCCCATGTTATTGCACTACGTGCAGTGTAATGTGAATAAGATTGTGCGTTTGTGTGGTGTAATTTTAATTGGGAGTACTATTTTGTGGCCAAGCCCCTTATTTGTGAGGCCACATACCCTTTTCAGGCTGCTTGCTGTCACTTTACAAAGTATGGGAGGGCTCAAAATTATAGTTTGCAAGGGGGCAGCAAACACACTGGCACGGGACATGGCAGCAGCTCCCCTGGCCAGGATTCATGTGCTCTGTGCTGTCCTCTTCTGGTGGGTTATGCGGGCCGCATGGTACCTGCTGTGTGGTGTTCAGGTGTGGATACTGGGGAGTGCAGCGCAGGTTAGTCTCTTCCCAGGGTAAGAGTGGAGTGGTGAGGGGATACAGGGCTTTGGGATGGGGTGGGGGATCTAGGAATGCAGCATGGAATCATTCGGGAGAGACAGACTGTGGGGTGTGTGGGAGGAAGGAGAGAGGGAGGCACAGACTGTGGTGTGTGGGGGGGGGGGGGGAAGGAGAGATACACATATTTATATATTTCTTCAAAATGATTTTTTTGAAGATAAAGGGGAATTTATTTCAGATAGAGTTAACATTTAGTAAAAAATATAAATAAAAAAATTGTTTATGAATAAAAGAATCAATTAAGAAAACCAATTTTAAAAAATCAAGATATAAATATGAATAATTGGTTCTTAGCTTAGTGTGAAGGAGGTCATAGAGGGAATTTCCAATGCGTTTCGCGTTTCGTCCTTAAGACTTCTTCAACTTCCTTAAGAAGTCTTAAAGACGAAACTCGTTGGGCATTCCCTTTATGACCTCCTTCACACTAAGCTAAGAACCTCCAATTATTTATATTTATATCTTGATTTTTTTAAATTAGTTTTCTTAATTGATTCTTTTATTCAGAAACTATTTTTTTATCTATATTTTTTACTAAATGTTAACTCTATCTGAAATAAATTACCCTTTATCTTCAAAAAATGCTTTTTAAGGAATGTTTTGATTCTGCTTATCTAGAGCTATATATCAGCATGTAGACACCATTTGGTCGCTTGAACCCCTATCCTCCCTTTTCTATAATTTTGTTACAGTATCTTACCAATACTGTGTACTTAAGGGTCAGTTGACGCCTATATTTGTAGGAGTGTCGCTTAAAACAAAAAAAAAATATCTTTGTGGGTGCTGGTCGTTGTAATCACAAGTGGCACCGCCTTCTTTTGGTTCTATATTTCTATATTTATATATATATTATGAATGATCTGAGGGGGCCCCAGAGAAATCAATATACCGGGACCCAAGATTGCTGTTGCTGGCCCTGTATGCAGCACCAGTTGCACACAGTCATACCTCTAGTTATAGCACTGCTGAAATGAATCACACACCACCAGTTAGGAGTCAAAAGCTGAGCACTCAGTACACAATGTGTGTACCCAGCGACATCGTCAGCAACGGGACCCGGCGGAGGAAGCTGGCATCAGCACTTGCATACTCACTTGCCAATGCTGGCAGCAAAGGAGCAACGGCCATGCTGCAGTCGCCCGTCGTCCTGCAGCGCGCATCATCAGCGACATACCATCTACACACTAGACCAGTGGATTCCAAACTTTTTTGAATCACGGCGCCCTAGAATATCAGAATTTTTTTCACAGCACCCCTAGGCCAAAAATTTCTTATTGAGAAATTTAGAAAGAAATATTACATTAAGTAGATCGCATTTATATGTCATCCTTAGGGTCAGTTGTGTGGTGAGGGACAAGATTTGCTTCTGTTTGGCCACATATTTTATGACTGGCAGCCACCAGCACTGGTTTTGCCTATTATATTGACCATGAATAATTTGAATTGGTCCTGGACCACCAATACAAGGCACCCCGTCCCCTACAAGTGTCCCGAGGCACCCCAGGGAGCCACGGCACACAGTTTGGGAACCTCTGCACTAGACGATGGGTCTGCTATGTCAGTCCGATCCACGGGATCAGAGGACATATCGTTTAGTGTGTACTAGCTATCACATTAATTAAATGGTAACTACAGTAGATGCTGATTGGTTTGTAAGGCTCACACCTCCACCTCTCCTATTTAGAAGGTTTGGTAAATCTCCCCCACAATCTCTTTTACTAATGAAGTGGAGAATTTATGCTCAGAAAAAGATATATAACACTCACACAAAAAGGGCATGCCTCCAAATGGGATACGGTCATTAGGTTGACAGCACTTAGGTTGACATTAGGTCGACCACTATTGGTCGACATGCATTAGGTTGACATGGTCACTAGGTCAACATGAGTTTGTCACATTTTTCCTTTTTTTTTTTTTACTTTTTCATACTTTACGATCCACGTGGACTACAATTGGGAACGGTAACCTGTGCTGGGCGTCCCCCTGCATGTCAGGGAAGCTGCTCAAGTCTGAATCACCCCCAATATACGGCAACTGTTCTGCTGTAAACTGGACAATATTAGCATTGCATTTTTTGTGACACTTGTGTACCATGTAAAGTTTGGCAAAATGGTTTACTATGTTATTTATTTTTATCTATACAGGCACTAAGGAATAGATATGGCAACTACTTTTTCAGACGTGTATACTTCCAGTCACCACCAAAATACATAACTCATGCCAGAGTGAGTATATACACAAAAGTACATGCCTATATATTTATGCTTATAGACTGTTTCAGAGGATGACTCTTGTGGGAGTCAAGAGATTATGGACCTAATTCAGATCTGATCGCAGCAGCAAATTTGTTAGCTAATGGGCAAAAGCATGTGCACTGCAAGGGGGGGGGGGGGCAGCTATAACATGTGAAGAGAGAGTTAGATTTTGGTGGGGTGTGTTTAAACTGATATCTAAATTGCAGTGTAAAAATAAAGCAGCCAGTATTTACCCTGCACAGAAACAATATAGCCCACCCAAATCTAACTCTCTCTGCACATGTTATATCTGCCCCCCTGCAGTGCACATGGTTTTGCTTATTAACTAACAAATTTGCTGCTGCGATGAGATCTGAATTACCCACTATGTTAGCAAGGATAGGGTTTCATGTGATGGGGCAGTGTAATGATGTGAGGAAGGCAATGAAGGAACCACAGATTTACAGTTAGTTTTTGAAGGGTTTCCCAACAGCACAGAATAGTATGTATCATGTCAAACTAATACAGAAGACTGTAAATTCATCTGTTCAACTATTAGTCTGGGTCAGGGGCGGATTGGGAACAAAAAGTGGCCCTGGAAAAATTTGTCCTAGTGGCCCCACATGGGCAGCGCCAGAGGTGTAAGGTCTAGCCATGGGCCATGGCAGCAGCACCCTCCCCCAAAGACTTTCCAGATAGTGGGCATGTCCAGCATCAAGGGGGAAGTTAAAAGGAAATAAAATTAAATATTATGAGCACATTATATGATACACCTTTAGAATTTAGGAAACTATATAATTCTTTAGAAAGATATATTTTCTTGCTTATTACACCAACCGTATCCCAATCACTATTCACTCAATCTTATATGTCAGCCAAGCAGGCAGACAGAGCATACACTAGATCATCTGCAACCACAGGCTAAGTGGCAAAGTAATTTTCATATATGCAAATTGTTTGGCATCTTATTCATTATGTCTATAAATAGGACCACATGTCCTCAAACAAAACAGGCCCCGCGGGTGCGTCGGCCCACCGGGAATCCTCCCTGTAACCCCTATGGCCAATCCGCCTCTGGTCTGGGTACACACTGTTCGATATATTGGCCGTCCAATTGAAAGGCCAATATATAGAAGGCATGACGGTGGGTGTGTACCAGCAATCAGGGCCAGATTAAGGGCCTAATGGGCCTGGAGCTGAAAATGTTCAAGGGCCTATTATGAGAAGTGGAGGGGGTGAGGCCAATGCCATGTAGGAAAGTAGACACCGTATACTTTAAGCCCCAATGACTCCCTACATCATGCATGTACAAACTGCAGCCCTCCAGCTGTTGTGAAACTACATATCCCAGCATGCCCTGACACAGTTTTGCTGTCAGAGAATACTAAAGCTGTGTCAGGGCATGCTGGGATGTGTAGTTTCTCAACAGCTGGAGGACCGCAGTTTGGACATGCCTGCCCTACATACTGTATATAAAAGTACAAAAATTGCATCATTTCGTGTTGAAAATAGAAATTCAATTTTAACCCTTATGATTTATGGACGACCATGTGGCCAGCTGATAGCTGGTCATCATCATGCTATCATGGTGATGGGCCTATTTTTATGTGGATGCCTGGAGCTGCAGCTCCATCCACCTCATTATTAATCTGGCCCTGCCAGCAATATGTCAGTGAATGACATTGTTCACAGACAAATCGCGTTGGTCCTGCAGCACAGCCAATGGCCGACATAGAGACATGGCCTATATAGCGGCGTATCGTGCTGTGTATACGCTTGCTACGGAGGATGATGTCACAGCTGGGCGGGCAAATTCAAATGCCCACCCACCTGCATGACAGGGACAGACATATAGGGTTACTGATCGATGAGTGTGTCATATTTGTCAGGTACCCAGCCTTAATGTACAAAGCATTTCCAGTACAGTGGGCAGATATTTACAATGAGGATGTTACAGTATATTAACAAGTTATTATTTATTTACTGGTTCAAATACATACATGGTCAGTCAAGATCTTGGAGGTCGGGATCCCAGCAGTCGAAATACAGACGCTGGAATCCCGACACTACTCGGAATACCGGCACTGGCATCGAGAATAGGGTCATCTGACCGGTGCCGGAATCCCGACCACAATTAGCTGCAATAAGGAAACATTATTCTCCCAGGTAGACCATTGACAAGTCAGCACATGTGCAAGCTGGAGCCACTAGGAGGACATCACCTTCTACTTTGCCTCTGGGCGCCTGGTATGAAATTTACCCGCCTGGTCTCAAAAATGAACATTACCTCAATAAACCTCAATTAATTGAATTTATATATTCATGTATTTTAGACAGGTACAAACCCAACAATGCTAAGCATAAAGTGGTATTCCCTATATAAGGTATAAGGAGGGTATTTCCAGCATTCATTAACCCATCATCTTCCATCCTTAACTGACCATCATATATGATTAACCATTCTTATTAATACCCTTTTACCATCATTCTTCATTAACTCCCTTTCAACATCATTCTTTATTAACCCCCCATACTCATAATATGATTTACCCAGCCATGCACCCATAGGCGCTTCTGTCATTGGTGCAGCGTGTGCGGTGCACACAGGCCACTAGGTCCAGGAGGGGCCCACACCGCACATATTGCACCCATATATTAATACTCACCTATCTGGAGTCCAGCGTCGGGTGCTGCAGCTGCAGCCGTCGTAACAAAAAAAATCACTTCCAAAATCGGCACCGTACATGCGCAGTATGAACTTTGTCTCCGGAAACATGGTGACCTGTGCATGTGCAGTAGACTCCTATGGCACCATGGAGAGGAGGTGGCCCACCCAGAGTCTGCACAAGGGCCCCTTCCTCTCTTACGACGCTCCTGCACGCACCCCTTACTCATGCGATTCTCCCAGTTTCTCCAGAGGGTGACAGACAAGAGAGATACAATTCAGATTCCCTAAAGTAAATTTTGTATCACACTACAGAATCCCGGGTGACACGCACAGCATTCTGGGAGGTCTGTCACCTGCCTTTGTCAGTGGTCAGAGGAGATACCTCATTACAGAGTTTCCTGCTCCGCCACTCTGGTTATTAATTAGAGATGCGCAACTCAGCAAAAGTACAAGTATAAGTTACTAAGTGCATCTTATTGGAAGTCCAGAATGAGACCTCACCTTGCCGTGCCATAGTGGGATAATTATGTCATTTTGTGCCTGATCCATGCTAATCAAGAGATAACCCTGACTTGCCCAGTTCTTACCAAGGAACTATGAAAACTTTGGCACATCACCACAAAGGCAATCATCTATGCGGCAATAATGGGTGCATATGTGCAAAAGTACCTTGGAAATGGGCCTTAATGAACAATTTACTTCTGGATCCATACTGATACAGTATCTATTATTTTTTAGGGCAGTGATTCTTCTGAGGAAAATGAAGACAGTTCCGATGAGGTATGTTAAATAATTAGATCAGGGATGGGGAACCTTCGGCCCTCCAGCTGTTGATGAACTACACATCCCAGCATGCCCTGCAACAGTTTTAGCATGGTCAAATAGCAAAACTGCAGCAAGGCATGCTGGTATGTATAGTTCAACAACAGCTGGAGGGCCGAAGGTTCCCCATCCCTGAATTAGATCATCACTCTTAAGATTACTTTATTGCTCTAAAAGTAATTATTCATCAGCAATAATTCTCCAGCACAAGCAAGCAGTTACTAAGATAAGAATGGCAGCCTTACCTAAATAAAACCGGGTTAAGAGAGAATAAGTTAAAGTGTATGCTTCTTAATGCAAGAAGCCTATCTGGAAAAATGGGGGAATTGGAACTAACAGCAATGAGCGAGCAATAGGACATCATAGGTATCACTGAAATACGGTGGGATGATTCTCATGATTGGGCAGTAAATTTGGAGGGCTACATGCTATTCAAGAGAGACAAGGAATATAAAAGGGGGGAGGAGCTTGTCTTTATGTTAAGCCTATCCTTAAACCATACCTAAAGGAAATTGATTGCGAGGGTAGAAGTGATAATATTGAGTCATTACGGGTGGAAATAATACTCAGTGGTAAATATCCGAAGAAACTACTAATAGGGACATGTTATAAACCGCCAGATATAAGTGTGGCTGAGGAAGCGCAACTCCACCAGAAAATTGTTAAGGAAGCAGCAATGGGGGAAGTGTTAATTATGGGGGACTTTAATTATCCTAACATTAATTGGTCATTGGAGGCAGGTGGTACAGCTAGGGTAATAGGTTTTTAAACATACTTAAAGATAACTATTTGTCCTAAGTGATTGAGGAACCGACTAGAAATAATACTGGACCTGGTGATAACAAATAATGTAGAGGCAATATCAAACATTAATGTAGGGGAGCCCTTGGCAAATAGTGATCATAATATGGTCATATTCAAAATATGTTACCAAAAACACCGTTATAAGGGTTCGACTAAAACTTTTCATTTTAGGAAAGCAAATTTTATCATGCTCAAGCAATCTTTAAAGGGCATAGATTGGGACCAAATTTTGAATGGTAAGAGCACAGCTGAAATGTGGGACACCTTTAAAATGTTGCTGTACAAATTTATGCATATGTTCATTCCCATGGGCAGCAAAAGCAAGAGTAGCAAGTTTAAACCGATGTGGCTAAATAAAAAGGTAAAGGTATTAATGGACAAAAGAAGGTGAGCATTTAAAGCATTTAAATCTGATGGGAGTATGGAGTCCTTACGCTGCTACAAAGAATGTAATAAATTATGCAAAAAGGAAATTAGAGCAGCTAAAATAGAAAATGAAAAAATAGTTGCAAAGGAAAGTAAATCAAACCCCAAAAAAGTTTTTAAGTATATCAATGGTAAAAGGATAAAAAAAGACAACATAGGACACCTAAAAAATGAACTAGGTGAATTGTTAAATAGTGACAATGAAAAAGCAGAGACATTGAATAAATTCTTCTCATCTGTATTTACTAGAGAGGAGAAGCTGTTGAAAACAGAACAATATAACAGTAAGGATAATGACCAAAAATGTTTAACGTGTTTAAGTGAGGAAGTAGTCAAAGGGCATAATTCAGATCTGGTTGCAGCAGCAAATTTGTTAGCTAATGGGCAAAACCATGGTTTTGCCCATATGTTAACATATTTGCTGCTAAATTTGGTCTGAATTAAGCACTTTGTCTTAAATTAAGAGAGCTTGGTATTGGAGACAGCATTTGTACTTGGCTCAAAAATTGGTTGGAAAATAGGGAACAGCAAGTGGTAGTCAATGGAACATTTTCAAGTTGGACTAAAGTATTAAGTGCGGTACCTCAAGGGTCTATACTAGAACCTCTGCTGTTTAACATATTTATAAATGACATAGGAGATGGTATTGAGAGTAAAGTATCAATTTTTGTAGATGATACTAAACTTTGTAAGATAATTAGATCAGATCAGGATATTGACTCTCTTCAAAGAGACTTAACTAAACTGGGTGTTTGGGCAGCAAAGTGGAGTATGAGGTTTAATATAGAGAAATGTAATGTTATGCATTTTGGGATCAAAAACAAAAGGCAATCTATACATTGAATGGGGTAATTCTTGGAAAATCAGTAATGGAGAAGGATTTGGGGGTGATCATTGACAGTAGACTTAACAGTAGTGCCCAATGTCAAGATGCTGCAGTTAAGACCAATAGGGTATTAGCATGCATAAAACAGGGAATAGAGACTAGGGATGGAAGTGCAGTCCTGCAACTGTATAAATCATTGGTACGGCCCATCTAGAATACTGTGTACAGGTCTGGGTTCCTCACTATAAAAAAAGATATAGTAGAACTAGAAAAGGTTCAGAGAAGAGCTACAAAATTGATTAAAGGCTTAGAGTCATTGGATTATTAGGAAAGGCTATATACGTTAAATATGTTTACACTAGAAAAAAAAGACGTCTAAGAGGGGACATGATCAATATCTTCAAATATACGTGCGGTGAGCTAAATAGCTCAGGGGGCACTGGCTAGCACCAGAGCCAGATTTACATGCAATATATGAGCCAAAGCGTACATCTGGGCATTATATACACGGGGAAGCAGTATAAACACCTGGAAATTTGGTGAGTTTTGATCAGAGATGTTCGGAAAAGTTAGCCAGGTGAGGCACTGCCTCACCTGCCATAAACGTTTTGCTCCAGAGTTTTGGCTACAAAAATTATTAAAATAATGCAAAAAAGATATTTCAAACATATTCTTTGTATTTTTCATATACTTTATACAGTCAAAACTCTGGCACAAACGTTAGTATGACAGGAAAGGCTCTGCCTCACCTGCCTCACCCCACCGCACGTCACTGATAGGAAGGGCTTCTTCACAGTGTGGCCAGTAAGATTATGGAATTCACTGCCAGAGAAAGTTGTAATGTCTGACTCAATTGAGGTGTTTAAGAAAGGATTAGACACATTTTTAGCCGACAATAGCATCCAAGGATATAATCTGTAAAAAAGATGTAATACACTAGTATATAGCTCTATAGGTTGAACCTGATGGACAATTGTCTTTTTTTCAACCTCAACAACTATGTTACTATGTAACTATGTTACCTGTAATTTCCACTGAATGAAAACACGTACAAATTAAAAAAAAACAATACAAGACACATTAACATTTCATTAGCATTGCAGTCCACATTTCTGCAGAAGAACATTTAGGACATGTGACGTTAGACCTTTGTTTAACGTATTAGCAAGGTTTTCCTAGTCACTTATTTATCACTACTTAATTTACCATCTACCAGCTCTGTTATAAAATGGTGTCTTATAGCAATGTGTTTAGAAGGGCTATGATGTTTAGTGATGGAAGACAAATCAATGGCACCTTTTTTTGTCACATGCAATGAAAGTTATGACTATATTTTATGTTTCTGACTCTACACCTCTCGTGAATAATAAGCAGCATCCAGGTACACCAGCTCATAATAATCTCAAAGACAACCATAGAGAGGGAAATATTTTAGACACAAATTTTCTACAGTATTTATTTGAATTTGCCTTTGTTTAAAGAAAAGTGTTCCACACACAATATATTCTATTATTTATACTATTTTAAAGTTATAAAATAAAAGTTAATTTTTAACAAACTTCAGGCGGTATCCTATTAGCAGCAGTACTTTATCACTGCTTATAGGAATGCCAGGGGCTATCCTATTAGCCCTGATGCTGGCTCTGTTAGCGCGATGGCAGTATTTATCATGGATTATGCTTTGGGTACCTCAGGCATCAGTCAGCGAGGATTCAAAGTTTTCAAGAAGAGAGTAATGCAAACAACAATAAGCTTGTGAGCCTACACCATTAATAATAGCCCTTTCATACAGAATTTTAAATTACCGGGTGAGGAAGTTTCACCCGGTAATTTGACGATTAACACTGGTCCTTTTTCTATGTGAAGTGGTCAACCCGGATTAAAATTCCCTGGACTTCAACCATAGAATTTACCAGGGTCGGAGACCTGGGAATTTAATTCGGGTTGACCCTTTCACACAGCCCGTGCTGATCCGCAAATTACCGAGTGGAAATTCTTGACCTGGTAATTTGCTTGTCTGTGTGAAAGGGGGGTCAGGCAGGGACTGGAAAATCGATGCGGCATTGAAATGCTGGGTAAAAAACGTGGCTTTCAGACATTTCTGTCTGAAAGTGGTATAAGTAAATTGGGTAGACAAGGTAGAACAATGGGTCTTTAATGGTCATCAGTATTCTAAGTTCCTCCCTATACCAGTGACATACCGGCCATCATGTTAAGCCATGCCAATCAGCCACAGCGCTCAACGCAAAAGCAATTTGCTGGCAAAAGCAAATCAATTTAGCCATGCATCTAACAGGTCACAGGGTAGTGGGCTATACAAACATAAAAACCTTCTGTAAAATTATACCAAATAGAAAAAATACACTTGAAAATAAGACATTCTTGGTCTTCATTTCAGTCCAAAAATAGCGTAACGACAGTCAAATGAGACTGTATGAGGACAACTAATTTTTTAGCTTTCTAAAAAATTGTATGTTCAAAAGTCAATAAAATGCAATGTGCAATCATCCATCCTGTTTTTAAATTATGTGGCTTCATGACTCATTATAAGGCTCTTTTCCCAGAGATGTATTTCTTGCCTCTATGCCACAATAGAAGCTAACCACAAAATAACAAAGAGCAGCACTACACGGTCACAGCTCTGCAGAATCCACATGATGCTGGTTTAGTCTGAAGCAAGTCCAGCACAATATATTTACTTGTATGTGCTTACTACAACACCATGTTGCAACATTAGACAGATTATTTATGTAATTATTACAATAATTTAGAAAGTACTACAGCATTGTAATATATTTCTGTTATTGGAACTAGAGGGTAACACTGGGTTAATGCAGGTATATCACAGATGTATAGAACAGGCATATACAGATATGCTGGTATAGTGCCAGTTACGCAGGCAAATACTGTAGTCTCCGGCAGGGCAGTCAAAATAGGTAGCTCACCCCCCCCCCCCCCCCCCAAACTTCCCCCCACCCTCTTCCTTCCCCCAAGGAATTTCCTTTATCAGAGCATTTATCTATTTAGCTGTTCTGGATACTGTCCATCTCTCTCTTCATATAAGGGGCAGAGTCTCTTATTGAGCGATTGCCTGCCGAGATCCTGCACTTGTGGCCTGTCTTCGAGATGGAACTACCTGATGCCAATGTCGGACTGGGGCATGAAGGGCCCACCGGGGAATGCAGTAATAGGGGCCCATACTTAGGGGTGTGGCCAGCCTACAAAGGGGGTGTGGCCAGCCTCCACAGAGGATTGAATTACACAATTGTCTTGTGCAGTGTAACATATCTACCTTGTATAATACAACTGCACAGTCTGGAAACTGGTCCATAGAGAAAGGAGTGGGCCCTCAGGCAGAGGGGTCCACCCGTGGTTTCCCCTGTACCCCTGTGGGTCAGTCCGACCCTGCCTGATGCTGTGTCTCTTCCATGTCTGGAAGCACTGCCACATCTGCCCCAGCTGTATTTGTAACTTGGGGAGACTGTTCCCCCACTACAGTCTCTCTGTTCCTAGCTCCTGGAAGCTCAGCACTCTTCTTATTAACATACAGTGCTAGCTGTGATCTTGTGGTTGGCATTCCAGTTCCCGGCTCTCTGAGGCCTCTGTCGGTATACAGCTAATGTTGGGAGCCATCTTCAACCAGTTGGTGCAGGGCAGGAATGGCGACATGAAATCGTGAACCGACAGTCAGTCAGTCAGTCATGGAGACAGCGGTGGCATTTTGAAATAGGTGCCGGCTGCGAGCAAATCACAGCTCATGGACCACAGCCAATTAGAAGAGGCAATTGGGTCCCCTTATCTATTCTGGTCCATGACTCCAGTATGTGGAGAAACTCAGGTGCACATACTGGGATGGAGGTCACTCTATGATGTTAGTGCAACCTCTGATGTTAGCTATATAGTCCCAGATCCAGCAGTAGAGGGAGAAACAGTGCAAAGCGAACTCCCCTCTCAACCCCAGTGAGCGTGTGATGAGTTCAATGGCTGGGGAGGCACTGGCTAGTATCAGAGCCAGATTTACACACACATATATGATTTGGTGGTGAGTTTTGACTATAAAAATTATTAGAATAATACAAAGATGATATTTAAAGTTATAAATATCTTCTTTGCATTATTCTAATAATTTTACAGTCAAAGCTCTAGAGCAGGGGTGGGGAACCTTTTTTCTACCAAGGGCTATTTGGATATTTAGAAAATACAAAAATTATCAACTTAAAAATTAGCCTGCTGTATTTGATAAAAAAATTAATTAACTCACCCCTAATGTGATGGTTGGACTGCTTCTCTTTGGTCAGGCTTTTGATGTTAGCTGGTACTGATGATGATAGCACAGTAGTGCCACTTATACACATTACACCAGGCAGAGCTCCTTATATACATAACGCCAGGTAGAGCCAGTCACACATTATTCCAGGTAGAGCCCCTTTTACACATTGTGCCAGGTAGAGTCCCCTTTAAAATGCCAAGTAGAGCCCCTTTCATACACTGCGCCAGGTAGAGTCCCCTTTTACACATTGCGCCAGCTAGAGTTACCTAGAGCCCCCTTTTACACATTGGGCCAGCTAGAGTCCTCTTTTACACATTGCGCCAGCGAGAGTTACCTAGAGCCCCCATTTACACATTGCGCCAGCTACAGTCCCCTTTTACACATTGCGCTGGGTAGAGCGCCCTTCTACACATTGCCATGCACCAGGTGGAGATTGGGGGGGAGGTGATGTCTCGAACTCTCACCTGCACAAAGAAGCCTCCATCCCTCTTTCACCATCCACAAAATAGCATAGACATAGAGTGCTGCAGTGCTCCCCCAGCCTAAACGCAGCTCCTGCTCTCGCCCCCATAGGGTGACTGTGGAGACTCACCTGCCCGCTGCGCTCACGGCTCAGTAAGAGGCAGCCACAATTCACAGATACAGTCACTGCTCCCGCTGACGCCACTCCTCAGCAATGTGGGTAGCTGCTGCAAGGCGCTCCTGCAGCTCCCGATGCTCCCACGTAAGGCTGTCTATGAGGCTGCTCCCGCCGCTGCTACAACTGACAGCCTGGCAAGAAGCTGGGCACACTGCTGATAAAAGCATTACAGTGTGTGCCCGGCAAATGGAAATTTCTGCAGCTGCCGGTTCCGCCCCTCGTCAACGCTGCGTGCGGTGCATGCCGTCCATCCCAGTCTCCCTCCCCTGGCCAAGCCGTATGAAGTGGCTGTGCAGGCCTTATATGGCCCGCGGACTGGACGTTCCCCACCCCTGCTCTAGAACATATTTGGGCATGACAGGTAAGGCTCTGCATCCCCTGCCTAGCATGACTGCATGTCACTGCTTAACACCCACTCTCACTCAAGGATGTCTCTGGTAACAGAACATAAACATTCCATATTTTTGAATGTGTCACCTGTACCTGAAACAAAAGTTATATACGGAACAGAAAAAAGTCCAATTTTGGTCGATAAATACTGTCTCTAATTGGATACCGCAATAATGACCATCGTTCATACATCACGATATCCGGATGTTTTTACCAACCGAAATCACATTGGAGCTAATAGGATACTGCTCTTAGTTGTAACTACTAAATCACACAAAAAGTGTGCCCTTGCTTTTATGCAAAACTCCTATAAAATAGTGACTTAGACGACTCTTAGGACCACCGCCTACGGCATAATTGTAATGGTATCTCTAAACTATTTATGGAGGATCATATAACTACATCAAATAAAAACGTGTGTAATCAAACCCTTACTTTGCTTAGACTCAGAATCAGGCCCATAATGTATAAGCTGGTGGTTTATAACATGTGCTGGTGGTTTATAACATGCACCCTTATGTGCAGGAGCAAGGCTCAATTAATGCTGCCACCAATCCACCAATTGGATGCATATAGGGGGTAATTCAAAGTTGATTGCAGCAGCAAATTTGTTAGCAGTTGGGCAAAACCATGTGAACTGCAGGGGGGGGGGGGGGGCAGATATAACATGTGCAGAGAGAGTTAGATTTGGGTGGGGTATGTTCAAACTGAAATCTAAATTGTCGAGTAAAAATAAAGCAGCCAGTATTTACCCTGCACAGAAACAAAATAACCCACCCAAATCTAACTTTCTCTGCAAATGTTATATCTGCCACACCTGCAGTGCACATGGTTTTGCCCAACTGCTAACAAATTTGCTGCTGCGATCAACTCTGAATTACCCCCATAGTCAGGAGCAGTGTTGAATGAGGATCATGATGTAAGACGCTGAAGGGACACACAAAGCAGACCACAATAGAATATCAGAAGTAGTCAAATCCTATGTTCAAATTCTAATCAGATTATCAGGGAATAATAAATTGTCATGGAATAATAACATTCATAGTGTTTATGAATATATTTTATTGAGGTTATTTACCTATTTATTTTCTATTTGTTTATCTTGCTACGTGAATACAGCAGGAGGAGTCAGTGAGTGTTGGTAAAAATGGAAATAATGCTGCATCAGAGGAAGCAGGAGCCGAGGAACCAGAAGGGAACGGGGCTGAGGAAGAGGCTGATTCTGAAGGCGCAGAGGAAGAGAATGGAGGCACATCAGCTCCAGAGGTGATAACATCATTCATAGCCATACTAAGAAAATTTGAGAATAGTTCGTGCGCAATACTTTTAGCAGCTGGTATTGTCTCAAAGCCTCCTAGAGGTTTCCTTCACCCCTCACCAACACAGTGCACAACAGAAAAAATATAGAGACTGAGACTTAACTAGCGCTTCTTATTCTTGCTGGTGCTTATTCACAGGCTTCCATCGTTCGTATTGAAGTATCATATAAATATAAAGTGCATATAGTGAAATACCGTTTTAATAGCATACATATATGACACACATCTTTAAAATATAAAAGGTCAGATATTGCACAGATCACTGCAAGCAGCAAAGGAAAGACAAACTAATTACCAGATCAGTCAGAACTGTTGTTAGGCAGTTCTAAAAGCGCATGGGAGATGGTATAGGGATTTCCGGATAATCCCACCATACACACGTTAGATCTTACTGGATACTGGTCCTTAAGTCCGTCCTAGGGCTTGTCAGAAGGTAACCAACGCATTTCCACCCCGAGCTGGGGTCTTTGTCAAGGTTCAAAAAGTCTGAATGCTGACCTCCTCATTCAGACTGCTATTTAAATACATGCAGCACCAATGAGAATCCTAATCGCCCAGCTGGACCCTATACATGAAAAAACTACCAGTCCCATGGTCCTCTGCTGTGGGCGTCCCTATCGTCATGGAAGCTCCAATCCTAATCTGGGAGTTCTGTAAGAGGCGGGCTTGTTGTCATGGTGCCCAGTCTGTGTTCCTTTCTAGTGTGTCCTCCGGCGCTACACGGCGTAACGTCACTTCCGGTTTCCGTTGCTATGGAAACCCGTGTCTCTGTTCGTCACTGCTTGCTCCGGCGCCGCGTAGCGCATGTGAATGCATCATGCACTCATTTAGTTATCCCACTATATGGTTCTCCTGAATCCTCCATTAGAAATTTATAGAATGTCCTTTTGGTGTTAATTAGAAATTCGATCAGTTTTAAAACGTAGCGTCACTTCCGGTGATGTCGATGGTAAATTCTCATTGTTTACATTTGCCTACAAAGAATGTTTTGATAATGGACAGAAAGTGAGTCATCAACCATCTTAAATCATCTTAAATAAATGACATTATAAAATCTACTATTTTAAATATATTTATATTTATAAAACTTTGTTCATACATATTAAAATAAGAATTTACTCACCGGTAATTCTATTTCTCGTAGTCCGTAGTGGATGCTGGGAACTCCGTAAGGACCATGGGGAATAGCGGGCTCCGAAGGAGGCTGGGCACTCTAGAAAGATTTATGACTACCTGGTGTGCACTGGCTCCTCCCACCATGACCCTCCTCCAAGCCTCAGTTAGGACACTGTGCCCGGACGAGCTGACATAATAAGGAAGGATTTTGAATCCCGGGTAAGACTCATACCAGCCACACCAATCACACCGTACAACTCGTGATACTATATCCAGTTTGACAGTATGAAAACAACTGAGCCTCTCAACAGATGGCTCAACAATAACCCTTTAGTTAGCAATAACTATTTACAAGTATTGCAGACAATCCGCACTTGGGATGGGCGCCCAGCATCCACTACGGACTACGAGAAATAGAATTACCGGTGAGTAAATTCTTATTTTTTCTGACGTCCTAGTGGATGCTGGGAACTCCGTAAGGACCATGGGGATTATACCAAAGCTCCCAAACGGGCGGGAGAGTGCGGATGACTCTGCATCACCGAATGAGAGAACTCCAGGTCCTCCTCAGCCAGGGTATCAAATTTGTAGAATTTTGCAAACGTGTTTGCCCCTGACCAAGTAGCTGCTCTGCAAAGTTGTAAAGCCGAGACCCCTCGGGCAGCCGCCCAAGATGAGCCCACCTTCCTTGTGGAATGGGCATTTACAGATTTTGGCTGTGGCAGGCCTGCCACAGAATGTGCAAGCTGAATTGTACTACAAATCCAGCGAGCAATAGTCTGCTTAGAAGCAGGAGCACCCAGCTTGTTGGGTGCATACAGGATAAACAGCGAGTCAGATTTTCTGACTCCAGCCGTCCTGGAAACATATATTTTCAGGGCCCTGACAACGTCTAGCAACTTGGAGTCCTCCAAATCCCTAGTAGCCGCAGGCACCACAATAGGCTGGTTCAGGTGAAACGCCGACACCACCTTAGGGAGAAATTGGGGACGAGTCCTCAATTCTGCCCTATCCATATGGAAAATCAGATAAGGGCTTTTACATGATAAAGCCGCCAATTCTGACACTCGCCTGGCTGAAGCCAAGGCCAACAACATGACCACTTTCCACGTGAGATATTTTAGATCCACGGTTTTTAGTGGCTCAAACCAATGTGATTTTAAGAAACTCAACACCACGTTGAGATCCCAAGGTGCCACAGGAGGCACAAACGGGGGCTGAATATGCAGCACTCCTTTCACAAATGTCTGAACTTCAGGTACTGAAGCTAGTTCTTTTTGAAAGAAAATCGACAGAGTCGAGATCTGTACTTTAATGGAGCCTAGTTTTAGGCCCATATTCACTCCTGCTTGCAGGAAATGCAGAAATCGACCTAGTTGAAATTCCTCTGTTGGGGCCTTTTTGGCCTCGCACCATGCAACATATTTCCGCCATATGCGGTGATAATGATTTGCCGTAACATCCTTCCTGGCTTTAATAAGCGTAGGAATAACTTCTTCCGGAATACCCTTTTCCTTCAGGATCCGGCGTTCAACCGCCATGCCGTCAAACGCAGCCGCGGTAAGTCTTGGAACAGACAGGGCCCCTGCTGTAGCAGGTCCTGTCTGAGCGGCAGAGGCCACGGGTCCTCTGAGATCATCTCTTGAAGTTCCGGGTACCACGCTCGTCTTGGCCAATCCGGAACCACGAGAATTGTGTTTACTCCTCGCTTTCTTATTATTCTCAATACCTTTGGTATGAGAGGCAGAGGAGGGAACACATAAACCGACTGGTACACCCACGGTGTCACTAGAGCGTCCACAGCTATCGCCTGAGGGTCCCTTGACCTGGCGCAATATCTTTTTAACTTTTTGTTGAGGCAGGACGCCATCATGTCCACCTGTGGTTTTTCCCAACGGTTTTCCAGCATCTGGAAAACTTCTGGATGAAGTCCCCACTCTCCCGGGTGGAGGTCGTGTCTGCTGAGGAAGTCTGCTTCCCAGTTGTCCACTCCCGGAATGAACACTGCTGACAGTGCTAGCACATGATTCTCTGCCCATCGGAGAATTCTTGTGGCTTCTGCCATCGCCATCCTGCTTCTTGTGCCTCCCTGTCGATTTACATGGGCGACTGCCGTGATGTTGTCTGACTGGATCAGCACCGGCTGGTGTAGGAGCAGGGATTTTGCTTGACTTAGGGCATTGTAAATGGCCCTTAGTTCCAGAATATTTATGTGAAGGGAAGTCTCCTGACTCGACCATAGTCCTTGGAAGTTTCTTCCCCGTGTGACTGCCCCCCAGCCTCGAAGGCTGGCATCCGTGGTCACCAGGACCCAGTCCTGTATGCCGAACCTGCGGCCCTCTAGAAGATGGGCACTCTGCAGCCACCACAGTAGAGACACCCTGGTTCTTGGAGACAGGGTTATTAAGCGATGCATCTGAAGATGCGATCCGGACCATTTGTCCAATAGGTCCCACTGAAAGATTCTGGCATGGAACCTGCCGAAAGGAATTGCTTCGTAAGAAGCTACCATCTTTCCCAGGACCCGCGTGCAGTGATGCACCGATACCTGTTTTGGTTTCAGGAGGTCTCTGACTAGAGATGACAACTCCCTGGCTTTTTCCTCCGGGAGAAACACTTTTTTCTGGACTGTATCCAGAATCATACCCAGGAACAGTAGCCGTGTCGTCGGAACCAGCTGTGACTTTGGGATATTCAGAATCCAGCCGTGCTGGTGCAGCACTTCCTGAGATAGTGCTACTCCCACCAACAACTGTTCCTTGGACCTCGCCTTTATTAGGAGATCGTCCAAGTACGGGATAATTAAAACTCCCTTTTTTCGAAGGAGTATCATCATTTCCGCCATAACCTTGGTAAATACCCTCGGTGCCGTGGACAGTCCAAACGGCAGCGTCTGGAATTGGTAATGGCAATCCTGTACCACAAATCTGAGGTACTCCTGGTGAGGATGGTAAATGGGGACATGCAAGTAAGCATCCTTGATGTCCAGGGATACCATGTAATCCCCCTCGTCCAGGCTTGCAATAACCGCCCTGAGCGATTCCATCTTGAACTTGAATTTTTTTATGTATGTGCTCAAGGATTTCAAATTTAAAATGGGTCTCACCGAACCGTCCGGTTTCGGCACCACAAATAGTGTGGAATAGTAACCCCGGCCTTGTTGAAGTAGGGGTACCTTGATTATCACCTGCTGGGAATACAGCTTGTGAATTGCCGCTAGCACCGCCTCCCTGTCTGAGGGAGCAATCGGCAAGGCAGATTTTAGGAACCGGTGGGGTGGAGACGCCTCGAATTCCAGTTTGTACCCCTGAGATACTATTTGAAGGATCCAGGGATCCACCTGTGAGCGAGCCCACTGATCGCTGAAATTCTTGAGGCGGCCCCCCACCGTACCTGGCTCCGCCTGTGGAGCCCCACCGTCATGCGGCGGACTTGGAAGAAGAAGCGGGGGAGGACTTTTGCTCCTGGGAACCTGCTGTTTGTTGCAGCCTTTTTCCCCTACCTCTGCCTCTGGACAGAAAAGACCCGCCTTTTCCACGCTTGTTTTTCTGGGTCCGAAAGGACTGAACCTGATAAAACGGCGCCTTCTTAGGCTGTGAGGGGACATGGGGTAAAAATGCTGACTTCCCAGACGTTGCTGTGGAAACTAGGTCCGAGAGACCATCCCTAAATAATTCCTCACCCTTATAAGGCAAAACTTCCATGTGCCTTTTAGAATCTGCATCTCCTGTCCACTGGCGAGTCCATAAGCCTCTCCTAGCAGAAATGGACAATGCACTTACTTTAGATGCCAGCCGGCAGATTTCCCTCTGTGCATCTCTCATATATAAGACTGAGTCTTTGATATGGTCTATGGTTAGCAGGATCGTGTCTCTGTCTAGTGTGTCAATATTTTCTGACAGTTTATCTGACCACGCAGCGGCAGAACTGCACATCCATGCTGACGCAATAGCTGGCCTAAGTATAATGCCTGAGTGTGTGTATACAGACTTCAGGATCGCCTCCTGCTTTCTATCAGCAGGTTCCTTGAGGGCGGCCGTATCCGGAGACGGTAGTGCCACCTTTTTAGACAAACGTGTGAGCGCTTTATCCACCCTAGGAGGTGTTTCCCAACGTGACCTATCCTCTGGCGGGAAAGGGAACGCCATTAGTACCTTCTTAGGAATTACCAATTTTTTATCAGGGAAAGCCCACGCTTCTTCACACACTTCATTTAATTCATCTGATGGGGGAAAAACTACGGGTAGTTTTTTCTCCCCAAACATAATACCCTTTTTAGTGGTACCTGTATTTATATCAGAAATGTGTAACACCTCTTTCATTGCCTCAATCATGCAGTGAATGGCCTTAGTGGGCATCAGGTTAGACTCATCGTCGTCGACACTGGTGTCAGTATCAGTGTCGACATCTGGGTCTGCGGTCTGAGGTAGCGGGCGTTTTAGAGCCCCTGATGACCTGTGAGACGCCTGGACAGGCACGAGCTGAGAAGTCTGCTGTCCCACATTTGGCATGTCGTCAAATTTCTTATGTAAGGAGTCTATACGTGCACTCATTTCTTTCCATAAGCTCATCCACTCAGGTGTCTGCCCCGCAGGGGGTGACATCCCTTCTAAAGGCATCTGCTCCGTCTCCACATCATTATCCTCATCAAACATGTCGACACAGCCGTACCGACACACCGCACACACACAGGGAATGCTCCAACAGAGGACAGGACCCACAAAAGCCCTTTGGGGGAACAGAGTAAGAGTATGCCAGCACACACCAGAGCGCTATATAATGCAGGGACTAACTGAGTTATGTCCCCTATAGCTGCTTTTTCTATATAAATGTATACTGCGCCTAAATTTAGTGCCCCCCCTCTCTTTTTTACTCTTTTCTGTAGTGTAGACTGCAGGGGAGAGCCAGGGAGCTTCCTTCCAGCGGAGCTGTGAGGGAAAAATGGCGCCAGTGTGCTGAAGGAGATAGCTCCGCCCCTTTTCCGCGGACTATTCTCCCGCTTTTTCCTATATTCTGGCAGGGGTATTTTCCACATATATAGCCTCTGGGGCTATATATTGTGGTATTTTTGCCAGCCAAGGTGTTATTATTGCTTCTCAGGGCGCCCCCCCCCCCCCCCCCCCCCCAGCGCCCTGCACCCTCAGTGACCGGAGTGTGAAGTGTGTGTGAGGAGCAATGGCGCACAGCTGCAGTGCTGTGCGCTACCTTGGTGAAGACTGATGTCTTCTGCCGCCGATTTTCCGGACCTCTTCTTGCTTCTGGCTCTGTAAGGGGGACGGCGGCGCGGCTCCGGGACCGAACACCAAGGCTGGGCCTGCGGTCGATCCCTCTGGAGCTAATGGTGTCCAGTAGCCTAAGAAGCCCAAGCTGGCTGCAAGCAGGCAGGTTCGCTTCTTCTCCCCTTAGTCCCTCGCTGCAGTGAGCCTGTTGCCAGCAGGTCTCACTGAAAATAAAAAACCTAATTTCTATACTTTCTTTCTAAAGGCTCAGGAGAGCCCCTAGTGTGCATCCAACCTCGGCCGGGCACAAAATCTAACTGAGGCTTGGAGGAGGGTCATGGTGGGAGGAGCCAGTGCACACCAGGTAGTCATAAATCTTTCTAGAGTGCCCAGCCTCCTTTGGAGCCCGCTATTCCCCATGGTCCTTACGGAGTTCCCAGCATCCACTAGGACGTCAGAGAAAATATATAAAATATGTGAAGTTATTAGAGGAGGGCCACAGATTAGATAAACGAGATTTGAGGTATTTTTAAAATCCATAACGGACTTCATTACATGCAATTCTTCTAATGTGATTTATGCAATAGAATGCACATGCGGCCTTTGGTATATAGGCCGCACTTCAAGAGCATTGAAAATCCGTATTAGCGAACACCTGAGAAACATTAGAAATGGCCTGAGTACACATGCATTATCTGAACATTTCAGGATTGTCCACCAGAGTAACACTTCAGCTATTAGACAGTTTTGCGGTATTAAACATGTGAAAGGAAATTGGAGATGTAAAAATATACCTGGTCAATTGGCGAAAAAAGAGATGCAATTGATTTATGAATTCGGTACGTTGAAACCGGGAGGTATCAACTCCGATTTTGAGGTTAAATGGTTTTTATAAATTTATGGATTTTAAAAATACCTCAAATCTCGTTTATCTAATCTGTGGCCCTCCTCTAATAACTTCACATATTTTATATATTTTAATATGTATGAACAAAGTTTTATAAATATAAGTATATTTAAAATAGTAGATTTTATAATGTCATTTATTTAAGATGATTTAAGATGGTTGATGACTCACTTTCTGTCCATTATCAAAACATTCTTTGTAGGCAAATGTAAACAATGAGAATTTGTCTGTATGAACAAAGTTTGTATGAACAAAGTTTTCTAAATATAAGTAGATTTTATTCAAAATATTAGTAGATTTTATAATGTCATTTATTTAAGATGGTTTAATATGGTTGATGACTCACTTTCTGTCCATTATCAAAACATTCTTTGTAGGCAAATGTAAACAATGAGAATTTACCATCGACGTCACCGGAAGTGACGTTACGTTTTAAAACTGATCGAATTTCTAATTAACACCAAAAGGACATTCTATAAATTTCTAATGGAGGATTCAGGAGAACCATATAGTGGGATAACTAAATGAGTGCATGATGCATTCACATGCGCTACGCGGCACCGGAGCAAGCGGTGATGAACAGAGACACGGGTTTCCATAGCAACGGAAACCGGAAGTAACGTTACGCCGTGTAGCGCCGGAGTACACACTAGAAAGGAACACAGACTGGGCACCATGACAACAAGCCCGCCTCTTACTGAATTCCCAGATTAGGATTGGAGCTTCCATGATGATAGGGACGCCCACAGCAGAGGACCATGGGACTGGTAGTTTTTTCATGTATAGGGTCCAGCTGGGCAATTAGGATTCTCATTTGTGCTGCATGTATTTAAATAGCAGTCTGAATGAGGAGGTCAGCATTCAGACTTTTTGAACCTTGACAAAGACCCCAGCTAGGGTGGAAACGCGTTGGTTACCTTCTGACAAGCCCTAGGACGGACTTAAGGACCAGTATCCAGTAAGATCTAAGGAGTGTATGGTGGGATTATCCGGAAATCCCTATACCATCTCCCATGCGCTTTTAGAACTGCCTAACAACAGTTCTGAGTGATCTGGTAATTAGTTTGTCTTTCCTTTGCTGCTTGCAGTGATCTGTGCAATATCTGACCTTTTATATTTTAAAGATGTGTGTCATATATGTATGCTATTAAAACGGTATTTCACTATATGCACTTTATATTTATATGATACTTCAATACGAACGATGGAAGCCTGTGAATAAGCACCAGCAAGAATAAGAAGCGCTAGTTAAGTCTCAGTCTCTATATTTTTTCTGTTGTGATCATTTATAGCCAGTAGATGTGATGCACAATCTTCCCAAATTGCTATATTTTCCATTAGGTCATACTGTAACTTTAGAATGCCAAGTAGTACAGGTAGTACAGAGCTCTCCTCTTACACAGTTCCTCTTCTGCCTTACATTACAAGTGCCAGCCTCCACATATTTTTTGCAGATGTAATTGTTGGATGGTAAAGGCTATCAGGGCTTTTCATGGTAAAGGGTAGCATAAAAATGTCCTAAAACTTTCTGTATAAAACACGTATTACTTATTTAAATTAAGGTGAGCTTATAAAGGGGATTAAGTGTGTGTATCGTATTGTATCTTACATTAAAATTAATCTTTAATAATACTTTATAGTATAGTCAGTATTCCACAATATAGCAACTGCATCAGCGACATTCTTGCCTACTCTCCCAGAAGATGTGGGTGACTTTTCGAGTAGTTTCCCATACCCCAGGAAGAGTGGCTGGATTAAAGATAGCCATTGACCACTGATAGTTAGAAACAATCGATGGTTACTCACTGAATTCAGATGGTTTTACCATCGCTGGCGGAGATATGAATAGTTTCCCAACATTGATGGTATCCATGACCCCAATGTCCCCCCCCCCCCCCCCACACACACACACACACACACATACTTGCAGTGCAGAGCTACTAGGTTGCCAGCCAGTAGCTCTTTGCCACCGCCAGTAGAAACCATCGATGATGTGCAATTGCATAGTTTCATATGATCGATGGTTCTGTCCGTATTTACCATAGATGGCAACCATTGATGGTGGCCATGCCGATGGCTATTCCTAGGCTGGACCTCCCATATCCCGCACACGTCCTGGTGAAGTGGGCAGGATGAGAAAATAATACTAGTAATTGTCGCTCCTTATAAAGTGGTGGGGCTACATATATGCAAATTAAACCATTTTAGCCCTGCCCCTTCCATGGAAACCCAAATCCACAACAGTTTGAAGAAGCAGGGGCCGAATGAAGCGAGTGTCCTGCCTCGACCCTCCGAAGTGGCTGCAGTGTCTCCTCTCCGGGCTTCTCCCAGAGAAGAGCAACAAAATGGTGGCAAGTATGATCAGCTATCCCACCCTTAAGCTACCTGCCTGGCTTTCCATCTGCACTGGGTTACGTGAGTCCCACATGTATCTTTGTGATCACAGGCCTCAGTTCTGCACTAGTGCTCACTATCCTGCTGCATGAGTACTGACACTGAGGATCTTGGGCCTAATTCAGATCTGATCGCAGCAGCAAATTTGTTAGCAGTTGGGCAAAACCATGTGCACTGCAGGGGAGGCAGATATAACATGTGCAGAGAGAGTTAGATTTGGGTAGGTTATTTTGTTTCTGTGCAGGTCAAATACTGGCTGCTTTTTGTTTACACTGCAATTTAGATTTCAGTTTGAACACACCCCACCCAAATCTAACTCTCTCTGCACATGTTACATCTGCCCCCCTACACTGTACATGGTTTTGCCCAACTGCTAACAAATTTCTTGCTGCGATCAACTCTGAATTATGCCCTAGGTTTTGCCTGGGTGGTCTTCAGTTTGCTGGGGGCCGGGCTCCCGACCGCCAGCATACTGACAGCATACGACCCCCCTGGTGGGAAAATAGATAGAGTAGCGCGCCACCGTGCCTACAGCATGGCGAGCGCAGTGAGCCCGCAAGGGGCTCATTAGCGCTCACCCAGCTGTCGGTATGCCGGCGGTCGGGATTCCGGCGCCTGTATGCTGGCCGCCGGGAGCCCTACCGCCGGCATAATATACTACACCCGTTTTGCTCTTTAGCTAACTACTGTAATTTGCTGCTGCTGTCAGATCTGAATTAGGCTTCTTATATCCTACAGTGCTCCTCTTCCCACAAGAAACAGAATTTAAAACTGAATGGCAGCAAGTGACTATTGATGAGCACAAAAGCAGAATGTTTTTGTTTTTATTTTATTTTTTAGATTAAGCATTTCAAATAAATCTAAAAATTATGTTTTTTATATTATTGTGTAATTTGCACTTGTTTACAAGATATTCAAGAAGTATCTCCTGGGATTATAGTAAATCATTATATAACAAAACAAAATGTAATTATCAAGACTATAAAGAAAGACGAGATATTTAAACTGCTTGTGCATGGCAGGGTCATTCCCTGCATATTGGCCCTGCTGCAGAGTTTATTGCAAGTCAATCACTTTCTGTCCATGGAAATAAATGTATTTATTATTATTATTATTATTATTATTATTATTATTATAATCATAAATCCCATGAGGCACATGAGGGCGCCAGCCAAACCGTAGTGAAGGATTGTTAGAATAATCCTCAACACGTGTACATTTCATACCATGTGGTGTGATGGAAGTAATGCCCTCTTTTATTGGCCCTTAAAGAGTAACAAGGTAACTTTTCTAGGTGTCCAAAAACTTTTGAGTGTGGCTCCATTCAGAATATAAGGAAATATTTCCCACTTTTACGCGGAGAGTCAGAGTGGGATGTGAAAGGGAATTCTTACATAAGCAATGCCCAGTAAGGGCGTTCGCGTAAAACGGCAGCCCATGCAGATAAGCCCTTATTCCTAGGAGCTGTAGCTTCCCACACAGTATAGGGCAGGTGCACATACACACTGATGGTGACAACAGTTAGTAAACCAGGTGCATATGCTGACGATGCAGAGGCATACTCCTCTCCAGATGCCTATAGCTCTGCATTCAGTATGTGTGAGAACAGGCTATTTTTAGAGCATATTTCTTATCAGTAATGTATGCCCATTTTACTTCCAACCCTGCATCCCAAAAAGCCATTTATGCTAGAGCTCCGACATTATGCAGCTTTATAAATTACCTTTATATATCTGTAGAGTAACTTTATATCTGAAAAAAAAAATGTTACAATGCAAGGGGTGCAAGTACATTATTGTTTTGATTGCAGGGTAAATACTGGCTGCTTTTGCATGTAGCCCACAAATGCTGGACAGCCTCATTTTTACACCGCAAGTTAGATCTGAGTTTGGACGCATTCGTCCTAAATCTAATCGCTCTGCACATTATACATCAGCCCCACCTGCAGTGCAGCATGGTTTTACCAAATTACACAGGGCCTAATTCAGATCTGATCGTAAAAGCAAAATCTTTCTCTAATGGGCAAAACCATGTGCACTGCAGGGGAGGCAGATGTAACATGTGCAGAGAGAGTTAGATTTGGGTGGGTTATTTTGTTTCTGTGCAGTGCAATTTAGATTTCAGTTTAAACACACCCGACCCAAATCTAACTCTCTCTGCACATGTTATATCTGCCCCTCCCCCTTCCCCCCTTGCAGTGCAACATGGTTTTGCCCATTAGAGAAAAAGCTTGCTGTTGCGATCAGGTCTGAATTAGGCCCATAGTTATTTGCTCAGAATCAGCCCCCTTTTTTCAATAATTACCCACAGCACACTGAATTACTAGAAAAGTTATATACTGTAGCTATCCTACTGTTAGGCTGAAGATTGAGACAAATAAATCCGTACTGTACAAATTCCATGTCTATTTGAAAGTACGGTACATAAGCCTGGTAATAGGTATGGGTTGTAGCCAACATAAATGGTTACTCAATACAAGTAATATTGCGATCCACTATGTACAAATATGGGCCCTCATTCCGAGTTGATCGGTCGCAAGGCGAATTTAGCAGAGTTACACACGCTAAGCCGCCGCCTACTGGGAGTGAATCTTAGCTTCTTAAAATTGCGACCGATGTATTCGCAATATTGCGATTACTAACTACTTAGCAGTTTCTGAGTAGCTCCAGACTTACTCTGCCTGTGCGATCAGTTCAGTGCTTGTCGTTCCTGGTTGACGTCACAAACACACCCAGCGTTCGGCCAGGCACTCCCACCGTTTCCCTGGCCACTCCTGCGTTTTTTCCGGAAACGGTAGCGTTTTCAGCCACACGCCCCTGAAACGCCGTGTTTCCGCCCAGTAACACCCATTTCCTGTCAATCACATTACGATCGCCGGAGCGAAGAAAAAGCCGTGAGTAAAATTACTTTCTTCATAGTAAAGTTACTTGGCGCAGTCGCAGTGCGAACATTGCGCATGCGTACTAAGCGGATTTTCACTGCGATGCGATGAAAAATACCGAGCGAACAACTCGGAATGAGGGCCATGGGTGCACTGATTTAATGCACAATACTATTTGAAATAAAAGCCAACTGATACGTATTTTTGTTGCCATGTGATTAGGTTGAAGACAGCACTGCAAGCCAGAATGAGACAGACACTGATAATGGAGAGCAGTCGAGCACGGCCAGTGAGAGCAGCACTGAAGTGCAGCCTACAGAAGCTGGCACCATTCAATCTGCCACCAAACAGCCTGAGAGCAATGCAGGTGTGCCCACCGGGATCCCTAATAATGACTATGATAACGTAGGCACTGAAGAAGGTAGCAATGGAGGTGTTGCAAGCACTGCTGCTGTATATGAGTCAGAAATGAAAGGATACCATTATGATAATGGTTATTATGACCATGAAAATGAAGTTGATCCTAGAAGAGTACGAGGTGACACTTACGCAAGATATGAAGATGAATATCATTATAGAAACCAAGTATATGATGCCTATGGTCAGCCATACCATTACTATCAATAGGCCCGTACCTCCCAACATTTGTGACTTATATTCAAGACTTTTAGCGAGAAAGTGGCATGGTCACACACTATACATAGGCATGGCCATGTCACTTTGGGTGTGTGCCCAGTGCTTCAGAAGCATTGAGCCACACCCGCTTCCTTCACCTACTCAAAAACCACCCGATCAATGTCACCTGCACATGTTGCTGCATAAAGGTGTATCATCTAGTGGCATATATCTCCCAACCGTCCTCATATATGGACAGAAGTCTTTATACACAGAAAGGTGGGACAATATTATCTAACTGAGACTCTCACCTAAGTTGAGATATTGGGAAGATATGTAGACACAAACCAAGTTAAAAACGTTTGCATCAAGTTCTCTTTTACCAGATATTGTTTTGTTTTTATTATTGTTTGACACTACATGCTTCTATTATTAAAATCAGTATAGAAGTAGCATTTCCGGAAGATTAAAAAGTCTGACTATCTAACACAAATGTTCTGTTTAATGTATGGATAATCATTAATGGGTTTTGACTTTTGACTATTCTGACTGTCCAGCTCAGGTATCCTACCTTACTTGCTTTAAAGACAACAGGTTCCTCTAGCACTGGTAGAGCGCATCAAATTATGTCAGCATTGTACATGGCTTTATATACCCACTCTCACTATATTGTCTAAATTAAAGTGGAGGGGGTAAGGGGTTCACATAGATGTGCATAGCAACTTTTTTTCTTAATTAATAGAAACATACAGATGTATACAGATACAGAAGATCTTAGCATGTGAGGTCAATTATTTTCTCTACACCAGAAATAGCTGTACAGTACTGTATATGGTCAGATAAATAAACGCTGCAGTTTTGTCAACTACAGTATGTTCATGTTATTTAAGCACTATATGAATTACTATACTTACATTCCTTATGTTAAGTGTATTAAATGAAATAAATTTTAAATAAACTATTTGCTGTATATTTGAGTTGTGTATTTAATAATTAATTTTGTTAATTCATTTTCCTTCACGCTTTCATTAACAACAAACGTTTCTATTCCTTGTCTATGTTATTGATGGTAGCGTTATGTAGGTGGAAATATAGATGTTAGTCCACACAGGTTTATTATAAGCACATGGGATTCTGCATACACATATTGTAGGTCACTGTACACATCCAATACAATAGAAGCATGTAAATGATAGATATGGCGTTATGTTCTACGCATCACATCTCGATGTGATACATCCCACCACTTATTGGGTACATACTGTATGTACAGTACGTATGTGATTAGTATAGCAAAGGACAGCTCTCCCGATAACTGGACTTTCTGGTTTTTGGGTCTCAATATCAGGTTTAACCTCAATATCAGGTTCAGGAGACTGATGCCGGAATCCCAACCGCTGGGGAAATACCCCCAGACAGAATCCTGACCTCCGCAGGGTATTCCAACTCGGTTGGTGGGTTCACGCCACCAACCGAGTGGGAATATAACCGCTGGGCCCAAAGCTTGGCGAGCTCAACGAGCCCGCAAGGGGACTCTCTGTCGGAATTCCGACAGACGGGATTCCGCTGTTGGTACAGCCCTCATCCTGTCTGCCAGTAAAACATACTGATTCTCTTCCACGCAGTGCTAACAGCTTGTGGGCCAGATGCATCATTGCTTGGAAAGTGGTAAAATGGTTTGTGAAAAGTACCAGCCAATCAGCTCCTAACTGCCATTTTTCAAACACAGCCTGTGACATGGCAGTTAGGAGCTGATTGGCTGGCACTTTTCCCCTCTCCATTTTATCACTCTTGAAGTGATGATGCATCTAGCCCCGTATCTGTACTGGGGTATAAAAGGTATAAGGGCATTAACATATCAGCTACTGCTGTCTCTGATTTCAACTTCCCAAAAGGAAAGATGAAATATTGCTAATAGCTTTCCTATTTCTCAGTGCTTATTATATTTCAGAATCTCAAGAGGCCATTGTGAATGGAAGTAAGGACAATTTCAGGGGTGATTTTCAAGGTGGTTATACAGAATTGATAATCCAGTACTAATGGACAAAAATGATCAAAAGACTATTGAAGGGGTGATTGCACAGGCAATTATTTATTAAGAGACCTGCAATTGTTTCATTTAATGTAAGAGACGCCCCCATGAGAGGGACATTATTCAGCAAAGATCAGCTAATCAAATAATTAGTAATAAATCACTGAATGGCGGTAATTTGTGATCACAGGTAGGAGAGGAAGGGCTGGTGAGGCTGCAATCAGCATGCAGCAAACTATTATTATAATGTGTACTAGAACTGATAGTATAATATCCTGGGATACTACTCGTATATTAGGTGGCATAATGTACTGGGGGCAGTGCAGGTATAACATGCTGGAAGGCACTAGCAGGTTATTCTGTGGGCATTGGTGGTATGATATGCATTAGTGGCACTGCACATATAGCGTATATAGCAGTACTAAGATGACACTGTAATGTCTTTTTCTTTTATATGAAATCCTTTTTGTTATATTGCCTGCATATGAACATTACGTTTTTGATTGCTAGTATTTAAAAAAGCTGTGCATCCCATTAACCATACAAATCACATGGTTTGGCCACTGTTATCAGTACCCGCTCGTCCTGATCAACCAATTGATCCTACCTATTTTTTCTCTAAATTCATATCATGTAGTGATTTTACAATTACAGCATTTAAAATATATTAATGTTTCCCATTCATTTAGATAATGTTTCTCAGGGCTTAACGTGGTCCTAAAGAGGTAACTGAACTCATCTTCCCCTCAGCCACTCTGAAATAATGCCTTGCCATTGTCAGAGGAGCAAATAGGGTTGATGGCACACAGAGCAAATAAGGAAAATGTTGCACCAGAGCAATAACTAGACATTTTGGTGCCCTGTGTAAGAAAGAAAATTGGTGCCCCCTCCCCATAATTAAAAAAGGGGAACACTGTGCGATAAAAGTCACACACCAAAAATTTAGGGATGTGCTCAAGGAATAGTACCAATTCACATTACACCGCACAATAGTGACCGTTATTCACATTGCACCACACAGTAGTAGCCCTTATACATGCTACGCCACACAGTACAACACATCACTAAGACACGTCCTACAGAGGGGTATATTTACTAAAATTCGTAATTTCCCGTTTGAGGTCAAAGTTCAATCACGAATGACATCGAAAGTGTAAAGTTGCAACTTTTTGAATTTAGTACGACTAATTTACTAAGATGTCGTATTCTGCATTTTCGAATTTACCGATATTGATGTCATTCTTTTTTTGGGCAGTGTTTTACGTGAGTGACTTGTAAAACACTGCCGACTTTAATACAATGAATCTCGGCCGGATCTGAGAGATCTGTGCTGGGCTTCATTGTGCACCTTTGTAAAAAATGAAATCAGTGTTAAATTGAAAAAAAAAATTGCGTGGGGTCCCCCCTCCTAAGCATAACCAGCCTCGGGCTCTTTGAGCCGGTCCTGGTTGCAAAAATATGGGGGGGGAATGATAGGGGTTCCCCCATATTTAAACAACCAGCACCGGGCTCTGCGCCTGGTCCTGGTTCCAAAAATACGGGGGACAAAAAGCATAGGGGTCCCCCGTATTTCTGAAACCAGCACCGGGCTCCACTAGCCAGATACATAATGCCACAGCCGGGGGACACTTTTATCTAGGTCCCTGCGGCCCTGGCATTACATAACCAACTAGTCACCCCTGGCCGGGGTACCCTGGAGGAGTGGGGACCCCTTCAATCAAGGGGTCCCCCCCTCCAGCCACCCAAGGACCAGGGGTGAAGCCCGAGGCTGTCCCCCCCATCCAAGGGCTGCGGATGGGAGGCTGATAGCCTTTTTGACAAAAAATGAATATTGTTTTTAGTAGCAGTACTACAAGTCCCAGCAAGCCTCCCCGCAAGCTGGTACTTGGAGAACCACAAGTACCAGCATGCGGTGGAAAACCGGGCCCGCTGGTACCTGTAGTACTACTACTAAAAAAATACCCCAATAAAAACATAAGACACACACCTTGAAAGTAAAACTTTAATACATACATCCACACCTCCATATACACATACTTAGCTATGTTCACACGAGGGTCGGTCCTCTTCTCCATGTAGAATCCATGGGGTACCTGTTGAAAAAAATATACTCACAAAATCCAGTGTAGATCGGTCCTCTTTTAATCCATTTGTAATCCAGGTACTTGGCAAAAAAACAAAACGGACACCCGACCTCGCACTGAAAGGGGCCCCATGTTTTCACATGGGACCCCTTTCCCCGAATGCCAGAAACCCCCTCTGACTTATGTCTAAGAGGGTTCCATCAGCCAATCAGGGAACGCCACGTTGTGGCATCCTCCTGATTGGCTGTGTGCTCCTGTACTGTATGACAGGCAGCACACGGCAGTGTTACAATGTAGCGCCTATGCGCTCCATTGTAACCAATGGTGGGAACTTTGTGGTCAGCGGTTGACCGAAAGTAACCTCACCGCTGACCACAAAGTTCCCTCCATTGGTTATAATGGAGCGTATAGGCGCTACATTGTAACACTGCCGGGTGCTGCCTGTCATACAGTACAGGAGCACACAGCCAATCAGGAGGGTGCCACAATGTGGCGCTCCCTGATTGGCTGATGGAACCCTCTTAGACATAAGTCAGAGGGGGTTTCTGGCATTCGGGGAAAGGGGTCCCATGTGAAAACATGGGGCCCCTTTCAGTGCGAGGTCGGGTATCCGTTTTGTTTTTTTGCCAAGTACCTGGATTACAAATGGATTAAAAGTGGAGCCATCTACACTGGATTTTGTGAGTATAATTTTTTCAACAGGTACACCATGGATTCTACATGGAGAAGAGGACCGACCCTCATGTGAACATAGGTAAATATGTGTATATGGAGGTGTGGATGTATGTATTAAAGTTTTACTTTCAAGGTGTGTGACTTCTGTTTTTATTGGGGTATTTTTTTAGTAGTAGTACTACAGGTACCAGCAGGCCCGGTTTTCCACCGCATGCTGGTACTTGTGGTTCTCCAAGTACCAGCTTGCGGGGGAGGCTTGCTGGGACTTGTAGTACTGCTACTAAAAACAATATTCATTTTTTTACAAAAAGGCTATCAGCCTCCCATCCGCAGCCCTTGGATGGGGGGGACAGCCTCGGGCTCACCCCTAGTCCTTGGGTGGCTGGAGGGGGGGGGACCCCTTGATTGAAGGGGTCCCCACTCCTCCAGGGTACCCCGGCCAGGGGTGACTAGTTGGTTATGTAATGCCAGGGCCGCCGGGACCTATATAAAAGTGTCCCCCGGCTGTGGCATTATGTATCTGGCTAGTGGAGCCCGGTGCTGGTTTCAGAAATACGGGGGACCCCTACGCTTTTTGTCCCCCGTATTTTTGGAACCAGGACCAGGCACAGAGCCCAGTGCTGGTTGTTTAAATATGGGGGAACCCCTATCATTTTTCCCCCCGTATTTTTTCAACCAGGGCCGGCTCAAAGAGCCAGAGGCTGGTTTTGCTTAGGAGGGGGGACCCCACGCATTTTTTTTTTTAAAAATATCACTTTCCCATCCCCTTCCCACTGATAAACATGCACGGATCTCATGGATCCGTGCATGCCTATCCAAACACGGGGGGAAAAAGCAGGTCTGTTTTTTTTTAGCACTTTTTCACGAATTGTATTTCAGCACGGCAGTGTTTGGCTATTGTCGGCAGTGTTTGTGATTTGCACTTTTTAGTAAATTACCGATTTCTACCAAATTGCAGTCGTATTTGACCGATGGTGTATTGATTCGTAATTTTTTCCTAGGACTTCCAAAATATTACGAATGCCCTCATCACTGCCGAGATTTTTGCTTAGTAAATTCCCGACATGACACTTTGAAGAAAAAACGTAATCTCGGTCAAAATCGGGACCTTAGTAAATATACCCCAGAGATGGGAAGAGACATAAGCTTCCAATACGCGGGAATACTGCCGGTGATACAGCCCAGTACACACCATACATGTCACATGTACAACACATAACTGAGACAGGGAAGCATCTAATTTCCCTTCGTGGAGAGGACCTTTCCCATAATGCACTGGTTCCACGTCACCAACTATTTGGAGTAGTAACCTGTGGTGAGCGGAGCGGAGCAACATAACCCTGGCTGTATCTATTTCTCCCAGAAACTTTCTGACTCCTACAATTCCCCCCTCCTAATTCGTTCTAAGTCCTCCTTTCTGATTGGTTGACTGTGCTTTTCAGAGGAGAAGGAGGAGGCTACCTTGCTGCCTACTTCTGACAGTGTTCCTGTGTGACTGCTGCAGACTGAGGGCTTTCATTTAAGAAAACAAAACTTGGGCCATAGGATTAAATCTTTCTTTTCTAACATGCAGGCAAGTCCTAGAGGTACCTTTCCCTTGCCTCCTCACAGCATCTATTTATACTTACCTAGCTTGGAGAGGAGATGCTGCAGGAACTTTCTGGGAGCGAGGCCGGGACCTGACATAATTACCCCCTAAATGACGCAATTCTGGTCATTTCAGTCGCACCGCACGGACATCCGAATGCTGTAGATTCTCTCCATCCTGCCCACTTCACTAGGGTGCAGGCAGGATGCTGGAGATCTGCCTGCTCTTCTGGGGATGTGAGGGGCGGTTCCGGTATGAATGGTCGACCATGTTATGGTCGACAGTCATTAGGTCGACCACTATTGGTCGACATTGACATGGTCGACACGGACACATAGTCGACACATGAAAATGGTCGACACATGAAAGGTCGACACATGAAAACGTCGACATGAGTTTTTTAACTTTTTTTGGTGTCGTTTTTTGTGTAAAGTGACTGGGAACCCCAATTAGTGCACCGCGTCCCCTCGCATGGCTCGCTTCGCTCACCATGCTTCGGGCATGGTGCCTTCGCTCCGCTACCGCTTCGCTCGGCACAGATTACCGTTCCAATCGTAGTCCATGTGGATCGTAAAGTATGGAAAAGTTCCCCCCCCCCAAAAAAAAACTCATGTCGACCTTTTCATGTGTCGACCTTTCATGTGTCGACCATTTTCATGTGTCGACCACGTGTCCATGTCGACTATGTCAATGTCGACCAATAGTGGTCGACCTAATGACTGTCGACCATAACATGGTCGACCATGTGAACGGATACCTTGAGGGGCTACCTCAAAAATCAGGAGCCGCCCACAACTTCTGGGAGAGTAGGAAAGTATGCATCTATTCAGTGTGATCACCGGCTGCTTTGCAGATCATCAGCGATCACAGGCTCCCCCAACTCCCCCCCTTGCCCGCGGGACACTGCAGCCCGTGGGTGGGAGAGTGTCCAAATATTAGTAATATATACATTACATGATTGGTGAATGAGTCTGACACTTAATTTAAACAAAAGCTTTGTAGAACTGAAGTGATGATGAATAGACCCCTCAGGGTCAGCGACAGACCTAGCATTGTATACTTTCATTTTGCTAACACCAACACTTATTCTGTTCAAACATACTCCTACAATTAAACACTGTATAAAAATCAAGCATTGGTTAATTACTATAGTTTATGTGTTACAGCATAAGACCACCAGAGGGCTTGTGTGTGAAAGGTACAGTCCTTGCTTTAAATAAAAAATAAAATTGGTTATAAATAATAGTAGCATTGAAATATTCCAGCATAATAGAACATAGCGCACTATAATTATTTACAGCTTTTAGACATATACAAAACAATATTTTTTTTTATGAAAACTTAAATGCCTATCTAAGCAGGATTCCAGAAAAAGTCCAATATATTAGGTAGTCTCATGTGCAAAGTAGTAGTTATTTTAAGAGTACATTTAAAGCAGCATTATAAAATATAGATCTAAAATAAATAAATAAATAAATAAGGCAAGTTATAAAATATACTTAAACAAAATTTAATTTACAAAAATCTTTAATTAAACATATTTAGGTCTAATAAAAGTATGCTGTTGCTTTTAATGCAGCTTTATAACCTCATTGAGAGGGTTTTGCAGTGTTCTCAGTGGCGTCACTCCGGGTAGTGACACCCGGTTTGGCGCTGGGAAGTTATCGGCTTTTACCTGCACGCAAGGGGGTGCCGCCTCGTGTCCAAAAAGCCACATCCCCTGGCCTGTGATGTATTTGGGGCATGACGGACTTTTATGATCCATTTTCGTCATGCTGGGAGCTTGCCCAGAGCTCCAGGAATGGACAGACAGCCCCCCAGCCTCTACTTGCACATTGTATGATGTCTGCATGTTTTCGTCATTCATCACTGATTCACGGCAAGAGGGTGACACCAAGATAGCAGAGCAGCTCTGCTATTTTGGTGTCATCCCCTCAGAATGGTGTCACCCAGAGCAGCCCGCACCCCCTTAGTGACGCCACTGCATACAGCATCTCTTAATCCATAACAGCTATAGTGATCTGAATTCACTATCTGCATTATTTTTATTTTTTTTAAGTCATGAAATCTTTGTGATGACGCTAGCATAACTTATGTAGAATTGAATATCGCAATTAGCGCAACCATACCAGGTAAACTTAATATTCTAAAGGTGCATACACCAGGTGCAATGTAACCTTACGATTTTGACTATATAGTCAAAATCTTAAGGAAAGTTAGTGCAAATCCCATTGTGTGTAAACAGCTTGTGATACCGATGTGCGGCCTCGTAGGATCAGTAACGCAAGAAAAAATAAACTGTGCAGGCAAGTCAGTCTTGATGTTCAAAGTATGCCATAGTCATAATCGCACATAGCCAAAATCGCATCGTGTATACGTATAGACAATATCGGTGCTTCTGGGCTCTGAGGGAGTTCAAGGGAAATTGCATTGTCAAAATCGGCCATAGACAATATCTCACCATGTGAACGCACCTTAATAGGAAGATAGTATAAATTATACAAAGCCACTTAGTGTAAACTTTAATATTCTTAACTGTATTTACTTATTTACTGTATTGTACCAGGGCCGAAACTAGGCTTTTCGGGAACTGGGACAAAGCAGTAATTTATCGCCCCCACCCCCTCCCCCCCACATAAAATAAAATAACAAATAAAATAAGTAATAAAAATAAGACAAATAAAAAAAAAGAAATAAAAAAAAAGTGCCACACAGTAGTGCACCTTATTCTCATTATACTGCACAGTAGTACCCCTCACTGACATTACAACGAGAGGGGGAGAGAGAGAGAGATGGGAGAGATAGAGGACAGGGGGAGAGAGATAGAGTAGAGGGTGAGAGATATGGGAGAGATAGAGGACAGGGGGAGAGAGATAGAGTAGAGAGAGAGAGAGATGGGAGAGATAGAGGACAGGGGGAGAGATATAGAGTAGAGAGAGAGAGAGAGATGGGAGAGATAGAGGACGGGGGAGAGATATAGAGTAGAGAGAGAGAGAGAGAGAGAGAGATGGGAGAGATAGAGGACGGGGGAGAGATATAGAGTAGAGAGAGAGAGAGAGAGAGAGATGGGAGAGATAGAGGACGGGGGAGAGATATAGAGTAGAGGGGGAGAGAGATGGGAGAATGCGGAAATGAAATAAATTAAATGCTGTTCTTTACAGTGCCATCCAGTTTGTTCTAAAGGCTTTAATGCCCTAAAGGTTAGCACAGTGTCACTCTTTAGGGACCTACACTGAGGCAGGTATCAGGATATCTTTTAGGGCCCCCCTTATTCCATAGACCATCTAATCCCGGGGCCTATGTCCCTTTAAAGTGAGTGTAGAGTTTGATGAAAAGTCTGCGAGTGTAACAATGTAAGTGGCAGCATCATGCTAGAGATCCCTCTCCACTCACCAGAAAAGTCTGAGAGTGTAACAATGTAAGTGGCAGCATCATGCTAGAGATCCCTCTCCACTCACCAGAAAAGTCTGAGAGTGTAACAATGTAAGTGGCAGCATTATGCTAGAGATCCCTCTCCACTCACCAGAAAAGTCTGAGACTGTTAAGGCCCGTACACACTGGTCGATATATCGGCCATGCTCTTGAACGGCCGATATATCGCGGAACCGTCGGCCAGTGTGTACGGCCGATACGTCTGTGAACTCCGTCGTTCACAGACGTATCGCGTCGGCCGCGCAGCACAGCCGACGGCCAATATATCTACCGATATATTGGCGCGTCGCTGTGTGTGTACGGCGGTCGGCCGACCGCCCGTACACATGCTGCGGCGGCCGGCGGTGATTGACAGCTGAACTGGGCGGGCGTGTGTACACGCCCGCCCAGTTCATGACATCAGTCCCCGACGGATCGGGCAGTGTGTATGCACAGCACACTGCCCGATCCGTACATAGATATATCTGCAGATCAATTGATCTGCAGATATATCTATTAGTGTGTACCCACCTTAACAATGTAAGTGGCAGCATCATGCTAGAGATCCCTCTCCACTCTCCAGTGTGTACACAGTTCGTTCTGTATAGAAGGGGTAATTCAGACCTGATCGCTTGGCTACGTTTTCTCACAGCCTGCGATCAGGTCCGAACTGCGCATGCGTATGCACCGCAATGTGCAGGCGCGTCAGGCGCCTGCACCGGGCATTGGTGCATAGCGACAGGATGGTGTGAAAAAAGCGATCGCACGGGCGAATGCAAGGAGATTGACAGGTAGAGGGCATATGTGGGTGGCAACTGACTGTTTTCTGGGAGTGTCTGGAAAAACGTAGGAGTGTCCAAGAGTTTTCAGGGAGGGTATCTGACGTCAATTCCGGTCCCGGACAGGCTGAAGTGATCACAGCGGCTGACTAAGTCCTGGGCTGCGCAGAGACTGCACAAAATCAGTTTGTACAGCTCTGCTACATATGCGATCGCACACTTGCACAGCTAAAATACCCTCCCCCTGTAGGTGGTGACTATCTGATCGCAGGACAGCAAAAATTGCTGCCCAGCAATCAGGTCTGAATTGGGCCCAGAGCCTTGCTCCTAAAGGGAGAAATAGCTGGTGGAATGCGTGGAACATTCTTCCCTTTGATGTCCCTGGAGCTCAGAGACTGCTCTCACCCTCTGTCCGGATCCATGTGCACGCAGGGGATGGTAATGTGCGTCCTCTGACTTCCAGGAGCGGGGTCTCGTGGTCCCTTTTCGTCTCTCTCCAGATCCCGCACTCAGTTTATGCAGAAGATTGCTGTGTCGGCTATGGGGATGGTGAAGTGCGTCCTCTGACTTCTGGGTGCAGGGGTATCGTGGTCCCTTCTCGCGTAGCTCGACGAGAGTAGGGACTTGCTCCGGTCGGAGGGGTTACTTGGTCTTTCCATGTACTGCAGTCAGAGGGTGCATAAGGATTGTCAAGGGAGCTGAGCAGAGTTCCTGGCGCCCCCTCAAATCCGGCCACGGGGCACGTGACCCCTTAGGCCCCGCCCCCTAGTTGCGGCAATGACTGTATAGTATTTTAAAACGGTTTAGCTCAGAACAATAGATTCTATTTATTAATATTACATTTACTGCACCAATAACCTGTCATGGCAAAAGCTATTAAGAGCAATAACAAATACTTATCACTGTCATTATAAAAAAAATAATAATAATAATAAGCTAAAATTAATTTAAAAAAAATCTTTATTGTATCTACTTTTTTTTTTACTTTCCCTTTTGATCTCCAGAGCCAACACTGGAAAACTTTTACTATGTCAAAGTGTGACTTCGTTGCCACAGGGACACAATAGTAATAAATGGAGTTGAAAATGATGAGACAACAAAAAAATACACTTATCACTGTTATTTGTTTTTATTCATCTGTTATTTTTGGGGAGAAAAAAGGTATATATATATATATATATATATATCTATATATATATATCTATATATATATTATATATATATATATATCTATATATATCTATATCTATCTATCTATCTATATATATATATATATATATATATATATATATATAGCTATATATATAGCTATATTTAACATCTAGTTGGAAATGGGGCAATAGCTCTGTACATTTTAAGCTGAATATATGAAATAGGAATAACAGAGAAAAAGTGATAAACAAGGTCCACTATGAAAAAGCTATAACATTTTACTCGTCACAGCTCTATGAAAGAGAAACCCTGCAGCAATAGGGCGCATTTGCCCTCTGATTAAACTGTCCAATTTCTGTCACTAATGTTGGACTGTTCATACATGTAACCTATCTACAATGAGTAATTTTTGTGCCTTCAAGATATGACATTATAGTCACTTTACCAATAGTAACCTTGCTAACAACTAAATATAAGCACAGTCCCCCTGTGGAAGTATTAATTAACATTTAACATTTATTAATACTGGTTCATGATTATTTTTTTTTAAAGGCTTTTATTGCTGAATTGCCCTCCTCCTCCAGCCAATCACAACCGATCAGTGTAGGATATTATTGTGATTGGCTGCTGCTGAAGAGGCGTGCCAGTGACTTCTGACATTTTTAAAGGGATTTATTTTCTTTTATATTTAATAAAGTGATACATAAGGGATTTGTGGAGTCTTATTTAATCAATGTTTGCTTCTGCTGCGGGGTCACTGGGCTCCACAAGGATTGGACAATGGGGGTGTAGAGTAGGATCTTGATCCGAGGCACCAACAGGCTCAAAGCTTTGACTGTTCCCAGAATGCACAGCGCCGCCTCCTCTATAACCCCGCCAGGAGCTCAGTTTTGTTATTGGTGCTGCAGTAAGCAGGCACATAACAGAGGGGCTGCCCGAGGCAGCCCTAAAAAGAGCTTTTTTTGTGAGAAAAAGTGAAGACATCAAGGCAGTGGCGTAACTAGAAATTTTTCTCCCCCAAGCCAAAAAATTCTTCGGCCCCCCCCCAAACCCATAATTGGCACTAGTAAAGGGACAAAAAGGGTGTGTGGCTTCGTTGGAATGGACGTGGCTTCGCATAAAGGGGCGTGGCATTGCAGGAAAAGACTACCTTATACCCCAGTTTTGCAACCTGCACGCCCAGACGTTAGCCACCACAGGAAAGAAAAATAATCCTGATTCATGCCCCTTACATTATTTGTCATTTTTCCTCCTTGTAGTAATGCCCAGTATACATTATGCCACATATTGCAATGGCCCTTAGACATTATGCCACACACAATAATGCACATGACACAATATGCACACACCGTAATGCCCCTGACACATTATGCCACACACCGTAATGCCTGTGACACATTATGACAGGAATCGCAATGCCCGTTATACATTATGCTACACACTGCAATGCCCCTGATACATTATAGCACATACAATGCCTGTGACACATTATGACACACACCGCAATGATCCAGAGACATTATACCACATACCACAATGCCCGTGATATAGTATACAACACACCGTAATGCCTGACACATTATGACACACACCGCAATGTCCGTGATACATTATGCCACACACTGCAATGACCCTGAGACATTATACCACATATCACAATGCCCGTGATATAGTATACCATACACCGTAATGCCTGACACATACCGCAATGCCCGTTATACCCTATGCCACACACCGCAATGCCCGTTATACATTATGCCACACTGCAATGCCCCTGAGACATTATACCACATACCACAATGCCCGTGATATAGTATGCCCCACACCGTCATGCCTGTGACACATTATGACACACACCGCAATGTCCGTGATACATTATGCCACACACCGTAATGCCCATTACACATTAAGTTCTACAGTAAGGCTTCTAATTATTTTTAAATTACCTGCTCATTGCCAGGGGTTTCATGCTCTTGGTTCCATGCACGGTGCCAGGGATTTTCATGCTCAGGGTGTCATGCTCGTTGCCAGGGGTTTCATGCACTGGGTGTCATGCTCGTTGCCAGGGGTTTCATGCACTGGGTGTCATGCTCGTTGCTAGGGGGTAGTGCTTGTTGCTAGGGCCGTGCTCCCAGTGTCACATATGCCCCTAGTGCCAGGTATTCCCCCACAGTGCCAGGTACTCACATGCCCCCAGTGCCAAATATAGCCCCCCCATGTGCCAGGTACACGTATACCCCCCCAGTGCCAAATATTCCCCCAGTGCCAGATATTCCCCCACAGTGCCAGGTACTTACGTGCCCCCAGTGCCAAATATACCCCCCTAGTGCCACATATGCCCCCAGTGCCAGATATTTCCCCACAGTGCCAGGTACTCACGTGCCCCAGTGCTAAATATACCCCCCCCAGTGCCACATATGCCCCCTCAGTGCCTGCCACATATGCTCCCCCAGTGCCGCGCTCTCCCCCCCCCTCCCTCCTCCTTTGTATTGGAGGGACACGGAGGGCACAGCGCGCGCCTCTCCTGTGTCCCTCCGGCGGGTCTGTTAAAGGAAGTGCCGGTTCGTGAGCCAATCAGAGCTCACGAACGGCACTTACTTTATTAGACCCGCCGGAGACGCAGGACGGAGGGACATGGGAGAGGCGTGCGCTGTGCCCTCCGTGTCCCTCCTTACAGCAGCGGAGAGAAGGAGACCGCAGATTGACATGCGGACGCTCGTCCGCATGTCAATCTGCGCTAAATCAGTGACGCCCCCTCAGCCCCTCGCCCCCAAGCCACCGCGAGGACTGCGGGGGCAGTAGTTATTACGCCACTGCTTCAAGGGCAGCTGCGGTGGTAAATGTCAGGAGACATTCACTGCTGCTGCTCCAGCTCTCCCCTGCGGCGCTGTACACTCCCGAGCCCTGGTTGCCAGGGACCTACAGCGGAGGCTCCGGTTTTCTTCACACTAGACACACACGGCTGGGGCTCTCCAGGATCGCGTGGCCGTGTTTCGGGAGGTGGTAAATGGGTCCCGCTTGCGGGACCCGGTCTTTATCGCGATCTGGCGCAGTCAGTGGGAGGCGGGCCGCGCGCGCTGGCGGTGGACACTGTGGCAGTACAGGCGATCCCACCAGATCACCAGGGCATGGGCGCAGGTCAGGTTTTCTCTCTAAACCGATTTTTATATCGCCCACAGTACCCGGTGGTTTTGCCAGCAGGGGGATAAGGCTTAGACCTGAAGCCCCTCCCCCAGCCCCAGGGCGCCATTTCTAGCAAGTGTTCCCGCCCTGGAGCTGCATCTCTGTCTTTTCCTCACTCCCTGTCAGTGTCTGCGGCGCCATTATCCCTCAGCTCACTGTTCCTGGGACTGCTTGGGCAAATCCTCCTATGTAAAGCCGCCTGGTTGTCAGCGCTGTGCCTTTACATGACACTTAAGTATTCTACCTGCCTTTTTAGACAGTGATAGTTAGACTGCGTATGGAATATAATGTCACCATAGCAGCATAAACGCACCGTCTGGGCTTGCGGAGCGCCGCTCAATGCATCACTTTGGCTTGGAAGGGGTTAATGTTTTTGTAGTGGGAGGAACATAGATGGAAGGACCGGGAGGCTATTGGCTGGATTGTGGATAGGGGCTGAACTGCCATGGATATATGTTGCTAACCTAGTACTTCCTGCCTCTTTCAGTTTCTTCACGTGAGGCTGCAAGTACTCCCATTTTCATTCAGTAATTTCCAGTTCATTCCCTTGCTCTTTCTGCCACTTCTACTTTACTATTCCTACTGCTGCTTTCACTCTCCTATTCCCTCTTTTCTTATCTTTTACTCTTATTTCTTACTGTGCCTCCCCTCTCCCCTGTTTCTTATTCTTTGCTGCTAACCCCTCAGCCCCCCTCCCTTTGTGTGATGCCTGCCCGATCCCGTCCTACCCGCAGCGCTGGCCTCCACGCCCGGCTTTTGGACTCCTCTGATGTCCTGCCGGGCCGGGGTAGCCCTGCTGCGGCTGCCATACGGGAGACGAGGGGCGTGCGCGGCCGGGCTCGGCCGCCCGCGCTCCCCCGCGTTCGCGCTCTCCGTCTCCGTCCCCGCTGCGCCGGGGAGCCGAGGGCGTCTTAGGCGCCCTGCAAGGGACGGTGTACTGCCGTCCCTGACCCCGCCGCTTGGTGCGGCGGATGGCCGCATGGGTCACGTGGGGTGGGGACAGAGCTCCCGCCCTGCGGCCCGGCTGCTCTCCCCAGTCCCCAGTCTCCTTCCTCCTGGGTTTAACAGTGGGCGGGTGGGAGGTCGCGCGGCTGCCGGACGCAGGCAGTCTGGGCAGCGCGCGCGTGCCACAGATCAGCCACACAGCAGGGGGGCCCAGATGAGGCCTACCCCCTCTGTGACAATACCTTCTTTGCCGGTCCGGTCAGTGCCCTCCCGCGTTGGGGTGGGGCGTCGACCCCGCTCTGCGGCTGCGGAGGGGGCGTTGCCGGTTACAGACAGTGCGGGGCCTGTCGTGCGGGGGCGTGCCGCGTCCGCCCACGGTGGGGTGGCCCGCCCGACCTCACCTGCCGTGGATGGGCCCGGGACGCCGGTCCCTTCCAGGGCGCCTCCCTTGGCGGGTAGTTCTGCCGCCGCCCGCGCCCGCGTGGCTCCTGCCGGACACCGGCCGGGGTCTCGCCTGCCAGTCACTCACCCCATAAGGGAGCGGCGTGCGCAGGTGGCTCACGAACCAGCTCCCCCTCCCCGCGTCCAGTCGTCTCCTGCCGACGCTTCTGTGGTCAGCTCTCAGTCCGACGTCGCGCTGCCCCCTTCTAGTAGTGATGACTCTCCGATTTCTCCTCCTGTGGCCGACGCTCGGGTTAGTAGACGGTCGCGGCGCCGGCGGTCTGCCCGCGGTTTAGCACAGCAAGACGGTTGTGCCGTGATCCCCGATAGTGAGGGATCCTCCGGGTCCTTGCTCCCGACGGGAGGTTTGCGTACCTCAAGTGGGGCGCGCGACTCGCGTGGCGTGTCTGTTCTTACTTCGCCTGCCACTGCGGCTGCACCATTGGTGGACGCCACCGTCTTGTCCGCCATTTGTGCCGTTGTTGTGTCGGCGGTGGCTCCCTTGTTATCCTCCGTACCCGGGGGACTGGGGCGGCCCACTGCTTCTTTGGCGGATAGCATTGCGCAATCTCTTATCCTGCTTCTGTCCTCTGGCGCGACAGTCCCCCCTCCTTCCCCGCTCCCGGCGGCTGCGGGTCCGGTGGTGGAGCAGGGGAACAATGTCTCTTTTGTCTCCCCAGCCGCGGACGTCGGGTCAGCAATGGAGTCAGTCGGTGCATCCACGAGTCGTTCGGTGGCCGGTGGGACGGACGGTGTTCCCTCTCGTGCAGGGGAGTCTTCCTCGGACCCCGACTGGTTCAGGGGGAGCGCTGTGACACCCCGTAGCGGCTTGGGTTCGGGTACTCGCTCCAGCTCCTCTAGCATAGGCAGCAGTGCGGGTAGGATTTCCGGCAAGCGCAGCAGGCGCAGGTGCAGGCGTCGGGGCACAGATTCCTCCCTTGCCTCCACGTCCTCGGAGGGTCTGTCCTTCTCAGATGGTGGCTTGCACAGGGTTAAGCGTCGCAGACGACGCGAGCATCGGTATTCCACCTTGTCCGCCTCCCAAGTATCGGTGGAATCGGACACCGTGCACTGCGCCAATACGGCTGTGCAGCGTGGACTCAGGCCCCGGGTTCGGGACCGTATTCGTAAGGGCCAATATGTCAATATTTTTGCTCTTACCAGCGACGATCGTAAAGCCTTGCTTTCAGCTAAGAAAAAGGGGCAGGGTAGCGAGGACGCTTTGCGGTCCTACCTGAATTGGGTACGCTGCATGTTGATCTTTGCGGCGTGTTACCTGGAGACGCGCCCGGACGAACACATGAACGTTGTGCGCTATCAATTCCTCAAACACGTGCTGTACCATAAGTACAAAGGGTCGGCCTGGCGGCGTTACGACGAGGATTTCCGGCGCAAACAACACGGGTGGCAGATCTATAACTTCGGTAAAAAAGATGTGGAATTGTGCTCTGAACTGACCCAGGGTTCGGCCGGCACTGATGAAGGCGGCACTGCGAGACGATGGGCAAAACGGCCTGCCTCTCGTTCTGCCGGCTTTCGCGGAGGTGCAGGGCGCGCGGGGCATGGGAAATGCTTCGCTTTTAATAATGCCCAATGCGACTTGGGGGAGCGGTGTTGTTTTCGTCACTCCTGTATCAGATGTGGGGGGGGGGGGGGCAAGGGATTAAGGATTGCCCCAGTCCAGGGACTGGGGGTGCTTCTGGTTTGCAGCCCCGGCAGAGTCGCGCTCCCGCAGCCACCGGCGTTAGCCACAGCCCCCACCCCAATTAGACTTCAGGCGCTCATTCCCTGGCTGCAACGGTACCCGCGGCCGGTGGACGCCCAATTTTTTTTTGGCCCGGGGGCAGTGATGTGTAAATTGGACATCCAGTCAGCGTTTCGTCTCCTTCTGCTGCACCCTTCCGCCTTCTGGTTTATGGATTTAAGCTGGACGATGGCTATTACATCGATCGGTGCCTCTCTATGGGCTGTTCTATCTCTTGCGCCTACTTCGAGAGATTCAGTTCTTTCCTCCACTGGTGTCTCGAGCAGGCAACGGGAGAACGGGAAATTTCGCACTACTTGGACGATTTTCTTTTTATCGGCCCATCAGATTCACCTCGCTGCGTCAACTTGCTGCAGGGGACTCTGGCCCTCTTTGCACGCTTGGGGGTTCCGGTTGCACCAGAAAAGGGTCCCTCCGCCTCATTGGTTTACCTCGGGATTCAGGTTGATACGGTCGGTGGTCTCTGTAGGCTTCCTTCGGACAAGGTGTTGCGTTTACGTGACGGTATCCTATATGCGCTGGCTGCGGGCAAGCTCACTCTCAAGCAGGCTCAATCCCTATTGGGCCTGTTTAACTTCGCTTGCAAGGTGATCCCCATGGGCAGGGTTTTCTGTAGAAAATTGGAACGGGCTACCGTGGGGGTTAGATGCCCGCATCATTTCCTTAGGTTGTCCCTCGAAATCCGACGGGATTTACGTATTTGGGACGACTTTCTTGTTCGTTTCAACGGCATCTGTATTTGGCAGGAGGCGGTCGTGTCTAGCCCGTCCCTGGCGCTTTCGGGTTCGGCGCTTATTTCGCGGGCTGTTGGTGCGCGTCTCCTTGGCCACGTGTCTGGCTTAGCAAGGGCCTCACTACGAACATGCTGTTGCTGGAAATTTTTCCTATTCTGGTCGCTTTGGAATTATGGTGCGATGCCCTGCGTAACAAACATGTTGTCTTCTGGTGCGAGAATTTGGGTGTGGTCTTTGCCATCAACCGCCAAAAATCCACGTCCTTGCCGGACCTGCGGGTCATTGCACAGATAGTCTTGTTATGCTTGGTGAACAACATTACGTTGCGAGCCAAGCATGTCCCTGGCGTGCGTAACGAAATAGCAGATGCCCTGTCTCACGGCGATTTGCAGCGGTTTAGGCACTTGGCTCCTGCAGCTCTAATCCATGGGGAATCATGTCCTGCTTATGTGTGGCAGGTCATCCACCCGGATTGGAGGCGTTAGCCCACAGGTCATTGGCCCCTGCAACTTTTGCAGCCTATCGGGCCGCCTGGGAGCGGTGGTGTCGCTTCCTCCTGGAGAGAGGCCAGTGTGGTAAGACCTCTCATGATTTACTTTTAGACTACATCTGGGTTTTGTACTCCGACGGGATTTCGCGGGGGTCTGTTAACAGGGTTCTGGCGGGTATATCTTACTTTCTGCAGCTTCGTGGGGAAGCGGATTTTACGAAGTCCCTTTTCTTCCGGCGGGTGTTGAAAGGATGGGCTCGGGCAACTCCACCTCTCCAAGATACTCGCCAGCCGATCACTGGTGCTTTGCTGAGGCGGATTTTGGGATTCCTACAGAGCATTTGCTCTTCGGGATACGAGGTTCGCCTCTTCCGGGCGGCCTTTACGATGGCCTTCCACGGTGCGTTCAGGGTGGGTGAGCTGGTGTCCGTCTCTCGGGCTTCTGCCTCGCCCATGCTGGAGGCCCACGTCGTCGTCCGCCCCTACGGTTTGTGGTGCAGGATTCAGCGCTCCAATACTGACGTAGTCGGCAGGAGGCAGTGGGTTCGAATGGGTCAGGCTCGTGCGCGGGGCATTTGTCCAGTTTCCGCGGCCCAGGCTTATTCGTCCATACGGCCTCCAACGCCCACCGGGTGGCTCGTCCATAGTGACGGTTCCCCGTTGACCAGATATCAATTCCGGTCGGTTTTGGGGCGTTGTATTTTGTACCTGGGTCTATCTCCGGCCGACTATGGGACTCACTCTTTCCACATCGGGGCTGCTTCAGCTGCCGCTGCGGCGGGTTGGTCCGAGGTCGAAGTCCGGGCACTGGGTAGGTGGAGGTCTGGTGCAGTCAGACGCTATATCAGGCATTTTCTTCCCAGTGCGCCCCTTTGAGGACTAGCCGCTCGTCGCAGTTGCACTTTGTGATTGCGGGGGCCTTGAGGAATTTTTGTTTTATCGTTGGTTTTAATTACGGCTTTTGCCGGCTAACAAAGTTTTGTGTTTTTGCCTCAAGTCAAATTGGGCGGTCACGGACCCATATGAGGAGAATATAGCAGCTGTGGGCTCTGGTTCTGGGGGCTCCTTGCCCCCCAGTGGGACTGTGGCAACGGAGGCACATACTGACCCACCGTGGGCCGCTTTTTCCACGCTTCTACATACGCTAGTTCATAAACTAACACCCCTAATGCCGGTACACCCGTATGTGGTCCCTGCAGCTAACCCGCCGTGGGTTTATCTGCTCAATTGAAGAAGTTGAACCAGTCCTTGATTACTAAAAAGTCTGACCAACGCTCGCCTAAGTCCAAGGGGTCCTCTAAGCGAGCTCTTATATCCTCACAATCCACTGTTGTCACTGACACCTCGTCTGATGAAGACGGCAAGTACACTGACCCCACAGGTTCTGACTCATATACGGCTGATGGGGAGGGTAGTTCACATGTGGATGTTCCTGATCTTTTGGAGGCTATTAAGTTAATTCTAAAGATTATGGATGATCCCGAGCCATCCGTCCCTCCTAAGAAACCAGATAGGTTCAAGCGTCAGAAGGTGGTTAAACAAGTTTTACCTCACTCTGACCACCTAGTGGACATACGTCAGGAACCCTGGGAAAACCCGGGTACGAAGTTTGTGCCTCAAAAGAAGATGCTGGCTCGCTATCCCCTCGCGCCGGAGCTGTCTAAGAATTGGGAAACGCCTCCTCCAGTGGACTCACATGTGGCTAGGATGGTGGTTTCCTCAGCTCTACCTGTCACTTCCATCACGTCTCTAAAAGGGCCTACGGATAAACGTGTGGAGGGTTGTCTAAAAGTGATTTACACCCTCATGGGTGCTGCGCAAAGGCCCACTATTGCAGCTACATGGGCTGCTGAGGCTATTGAAGAAAGGGCCTTGGAGTTAGAAGCTGAAATCTCCTCTGACCATGCTAGACAATGCTTGTCATATATTGTCACAGCTTCTTGATATATTAAAGAGGCAGCTTCTGATGCCGGTATCCTGGCAGCCAAGGCCTCTACTACGTCAGTCCTGGCTCGCCGGATATTGTGGCTGAGATCCTGGTCTGTGGAACTGGACTCTAGAAAAACCCTGGAAGTACTCCCTTTCAAGGGAGATATTCTGTTTGGGGAGGACTTAAATAAGATTATGGCTGACTTAACTACTGCCAAAACTGCCTGTTTGCCAAATACCGCTCCTTCTGTGTTGAAGGCTAAAGGTACGTCCTTTCGCCGCTTTCATCCTTCAGGTAAAGCAAAAGGTCAGGCGTACCACAAGCAGGCCCACACTTCCAAACCTGGTAAGCCGAAGCCCAAAAGAGCCTGGGCTGCCCGTCAGCCAGCTTCCAATACCGATAAGCCTGCCGCATGACGGGGCGGGACACCCCCTGGGGGATCCCAGGGTGGGGGGTCAGCTTCTAGGGTATACCCAGGAATGGTTGAAGACCACTTCAGATGCCTGGGTACGGGAAGTCGTCACTCGAGGTTATGCCATAGCCTTCAAAAACCGTCCCCCTCATCGATTTTCCCAGACAGATGTCCCGTTGGACCAGACAAAGGCAAACACTCTGCATTCGGTGGTACAGACCCTCCTGGATACAGGAGTCGTAGTACAGGTGCATCTTGTTCAGAGGGGGAGGGGGTACTATTCTCCGCTATTTCTAGTCCCGAAACCGAATGGGTCCTCCCGGCCCATTCTCAACCTCAAGGCATTGAACAGGTTTGTGAAGGTTTCCAAGTTCCGTATGGAAACCCTTCGCTCTATAGTTCTGGCCTTGGAACCTGGGGACTACATGGTCTCCATGGACATACAGGATGCTTACCTGCATATTCCTATAGCAGCGTCACATCAGCAATACCTGAGGTTTGCTATTGGCAACCTTCATTATCAGTTTCGGGCGTTACCTTTTGGTTTAACAACGGCTCCGCGAGTCTTCACCAAAGTAATGGCAGTGATGACGGTGGTACTCCGCCGTCAAGGGGTCAGGATACTGCCGTACCTGGACGACTTGTTAATCCTGGCAAATTCCCCAGAACTTCTCCTACGTCATCTGGATATGACGGTCCGGTTTCTACAAGCCCACGGGTGGCTCATCAACTGGAAGAAATCCTCCCTGGTCCCTGCTCAGAGCATGGTGCACCTGGGAGCGCTATTGGACACTCACAACCAGCGGTTGTTCTTGTCTCAGGAGAAAGTCCTGAAGCTTCAGGACAGGATTCGTTGCTTCCTTTCTCGTCCGCAAGTGTCGATACATTCGGCGATGCAGGTGCTGGGCCTCATGGTCTCAGCATTCGACATGGTGAAGTATGCTCAATTCCATTCTCGCCCCCTCCAGAGGCTGATTCTAGCCTTCTCACCGGATCAGATCTCAAATGATCTCATTGACTCCGGAGGTCCATCTGTCGCTGCTTTGGTGGCTCCGGGACCAACAATTGTGCAGGGGCCGTCCCTTCTGGATATCCAACTGGGTCCTGTTGACGACAGATGCCAGTCTAAGAGGTTGGGGCGCAGTGCTGGAGCAACACTCCCTTCAGGGTCGGTGGACCAAGGAGGAATCTCTCCTCTCGATCAACATTCTGGAATTGCGGGCGGTCTTCAATGCATTGAACCTGGCCCAGCATTTAATTCAGAACCGTCCTGTTCAAGTACAGTTGGACAACGCCACCACAGTGGCTTACATAAATCATCAAGGCGGCACTCAAAGCCGTTCGGCAATGAAGGAAGTTTCACGGATTCTACGTTGGGCGAAACGCCATCTACCGGCCATATCGGCAATATTCATTCCGGGAGTCCTGAATTGGGAAGCGGACTTTCTCAGTCGTCAGGACGTGCATGCGAGTGGGGCCTCCATCCAGAAGTGTTGCAACTCCTAGTGGAAAAGTGGGGTCTTCAAGATGTAGATTGTTATGCACACCAGTGCCTGCAGGAAAGTACTGGTGTCAGAACTGTTATGCACTCTAGTGTCTGCAGGAATGTACTGGTGTTTGAACTGTTATGCAAAACAAATGGACTCACAGACAAACTGGGGAATATGACATAACGTACACAGAAGGTAATAGGGTAACAAAATACACACAAAGTGAACAGAGAAGCCCAGAGGCTAAGGAACTGGGTATCTCCCTTGTATTAGAACTGCACAGATGGAAAAAGCAAGATGTTGTGTTTTAATACGTAGAGAACCCGAAATGCTGTTGCTAAGGGCAACAGCAAAACCCTAAAGGGTTACCAACGGGTGTGGCAGTAAACTCCTTGGTCAGAGATGGAATGATAGACACAAGGAGAGTCTCCACAATCCTATTTCTCACTTGCAGTGCACAGGTTTTAGCTTACTGCCACTAAACTGACCCCTGACACCTAGCACAGTGAGACAGGATTAGACAGGCAAGTCTTAGAATACAGCCGCAAACTTGCTAAGTTCACAGAGTAGTAACAGAACCCCAGCAAGCTAAACGACTGACTCCAGTCTTACTGCTAGGTCTGGATTGGCAGAGTGTAATACCAAATCCCCAGGCCTATTTGCAGTAAGCAACAAACAAATACAAAGCTACACAGTACTGGCTAACTTTCATGAACTGACTAACCAACAAAGATTCAGCAGCATCTGCTTACCCTGAAAAGAGGCCTTATAAAGCAGGTGCTGTCCACGCCCCACTCAGACCTCACAGACTGTGAGCACAAAAACCAGCACCGGATCCCCTGCCGTGCACAGAGCCTATAACCACTGCACAGCAAAAGACCCGAACCGGAGTATCAGCTGCGCTCAGGTTACTCCACTAGCACTTGTCTCCCGGTTGCCATGACGACGTGGCAGCACAGGGCAGGAGACCCTAACAGTACCCCCCCTCTGACGAGGGGTCAAAGAACCCCTACCACCGGGTTTATCGGGGAACTGCGAGAAGAAAGAGCGTATCAGTCTGGGGGCATGAAGATCACAACTGCGCACCCACGACCGCTCCTCCGGGCCATACCCCTTCCAGTGCACCAAAAATGACAGCCGACCCCGAACCACCTTGGAGTCAAGAATCCTTTCAACAACAAACTCCCTCTGGCCACGTATCAGAAGAGGGGAAGGTCTTCCACTGGAAGAAGGATTACTAATCGCCCGTTTTAAAAGGGAACAATGAAATGTTTTATTGATACCCAAAGAACGGGGCAGATCTAACTGAAATGCCACCGGATTGATAACCCTGGTGATCTTATAAGGGCCGATGAACCGGGGCCCTAACTTATGAGATGGCTGTCTCAACTTCAAATTCTTGGTAGACAACCAGACGAAGTCTCCTAATTTGAAGCTGCAGGGTCTTTTCCGCTTATCAAAAACCCTTTTGGTCACTAATGACACAGACACAAGGGCTTTCTTCACTTTCCACCAAATACCTCTAAGGACCGAAACCACAGAGGAACCACCAGGCGTGGAGTCCAGGGGGTCAAAAGAATTGGCCTTAGGATGATGCCCATACACACAAAGGAAGGGAGAGATCCCTGTAGCAGAGTGAGCCGCGTTGTTATAGGCAAACTCCGCCATGGACAGATGAGCAACCCAGTCAGTCTGACACTTGGAGACATAACACCTGAGGAACTGCTCCAAGGACTGGTTCACCCTTTCAGTCTGCCCATTAGACTGCGGATGGTAGCCTGACGACAAGCTGACAGAAATCTGGAGATCGGAACAAAATGCCCTCCAGAATTTGGCCACAAACTGGGATCCGCGGTCAGAGACCACATCAAGTGGCAACCCGTGGAGACGCACAACATGCAGCATAAATAATTCAGACAGGCGTCTGGCTGATGGCAGCCCAACCAGTGGAACGAAGTGCGCCATCTTCGAAAACCTGTCAACGACAACCCAGATGGCTGTCATCCCCGAGGATTTGGGCAAGTCCACCACAAAATCCATTGAAATGTGGGTCCATGGCTTAGATGGGATAGAGAGTGGATGTAATGGGCCAACAGGAACCCCTCTAGGAGTCTTATTTCGGGCACAGATGTCACATACCCGAACCCACTGATCCACATCCTTAGCCACCGAGGGCCACCACACCGCCCTAGATAGCAACTCCCGAGTTCTGGCAATACCCGGGTGACCTGCCGACTTCTTGGCATGGAATTCCAGGAACACTCGCTGTCTTAACCTAGGAGGCACAAACAAAAGACCTACCGGAAGGTCTGGAGGAGCCTGCTCCTGTGCTCTAAGGACTAATGATAAGAGGTCCTGGGTAATGCCCACTTTAATACATGATGGGGAAACAATGGGCAACGGCTCCTCGGTGGTCTCCTGGATTGGAGCAAAACTCCGCGAGAGCGCATCAGCCTTGATGTTTTTTGACCCAGGGCGATATGTTATCAAAAAATTAAAGCGAGCAAAAAACAAAGCCCATCGTGCCTGCCTGGCATTGAGACGCTTCGCTGACTCTAAATATGCCAGATTCTTATGGTCAGTGAGAATTGAGACCACAAACTTAGCCCCCTCAAGCCAGTGTCTCCACTCCTCGAGTGCATCCTTAATAGCCAACAATTCCCGGTTACCCACGTCATAATTCATCTCGGCAGGCGAAAATTTACGGGAAAAGTAAGCACAGGGATGAAGGCGATTATCAGACACTCCCATCTGAGAAAGCACTGCCCCAATACCCATCTCAGAGGCATCCACCTCCACCACAAAAGGACGCTCTGGATCTGGGTGTCGCAGCACCTTGGCCGAAACAAATGCCCTTTTGAGACGGGCAAAAGCCGCTTTAGCCTCACAAGACCAGTGAGCAACATCCGCCCCTTTCTTAGTGAGTGCCACCAAGGGCGCCACTATAGACGAAAATCCAGCGATAAATCGTCTATAAAAATTTGCAAAGCCCAGGAAACGCTGAAGCGCCTTCAAACTAGTGGGCTGCACCCAATCCAGGACTGCCTGTACCTTGGAACCCTCCATTTGGAAACCTTCTGGGGAGATAATATATCCTAGAAATGCGATTTGCTGAACTTCAAATTCGCACTTCTCCAGCTTCGCCCCAAGCCGGTGGTCTCTGAGTTTCTGGAGGACTAAGCGTACATGCTTCCGATGTTCCTCCAGGGAATGGGAGAAGATTAGGATGTCATCTAAGTATACAACTAAGAATCTATCCAAATATTCCCTGAGCACATCATTCATGAAATCCTGGAAGACTGCCGGGGCATTACAGAGCCCAAAAGGCATCACCAAATATTCATAATGCCCTGAGTGGGTATTAAAGGCAGTCTTCCATTCATCCCCCTCTCTTATTCGGATTAGATTGTACGCACCGCGTAGGTCAATCTTAGAAAAAATGGTGGCAGTACGAAGCTGGTCAAACAAGACCGAAATGAGAGGCAGTGGGTATGAGTTTTTAATCGTGATACGGTTCAATTCCCTGAAGTCGATGCAGGGTCGCAACGAACCGTCCTTTTTACCCACGAAGAAGAACCCCGACCCAACTGGAGACTGTGAAGGTCTGATAAATCCCTTAGCCAAGTTCTCCTGAATGTACTCTGCCATAGCCTGAGTCTCAGGACGTGACAGGGAGTACAACCTGCTCTTGGGAAGCTTAGCATTTGGCAACAAATCAATGGCACAGTCATAGGGGCGATGGGGAGGTAGTACCTCTGCAACTTTTTTGGAGAACACGTCCGCAAAATCTGCATAACACCCTGGCAATCCTGGCAAACTTAGCTGCGAGAGCCTGACTGGAAGGCTCAAGCAACTCCTGAAACAATCAGTACCCCAACTAAGAATCTCCCCAGAGACCCAGTCAAATTGAGGATTGTGGGCCCTTAACCAGGGTAACCCCAACACCAATGGGGCAAAAGTACAGACAGTCACATAAAAGGACAATTTTTCAGAGTGTGTGGCTCCAATAAACAAAGAAATCTGGCTAGTGCAAGAGGTAATTTTACCTTGGGATAATGGTTCCCCGTTTAACCCACAAATCTCAATTTCCGATGCCAAGGGTACTAAGGGAACAGAGTGTTTCAGGGCGAATTGGCGGTCCATAAAAACCCCGTCGGCCCCACTGTCCACAAAGGCCTCAGTCTTGACAGTTTGACCGAGGATCTTCAAGGTCACCGGAATGATAAAAGTCTTCTTGGGAAATTCTGACTTCTGGCCTGACAGGATATTTCCCATCACCCTCAGGCCCTGAAGTTTTCCGGCTTTTCTGGGCATGATACTACCACATGACCTTTATTCCCACAGTACAAACACAACCCCTGCTGTCTCCTCCGCGTCTTCTCACGCGAGGAGAGGCGGGTAGCCCCAATCTGCATAGGCTCCTCAGAAAATTCCTCAGAGTCTGAGGTTCCCTTGGGAAGGAAGGAAATCTCAGTCTCCCTTTCAAGCCTACGCTCTCTCAGCCGTCTATCCACCCGGATGGATAACTGCATGAGCTGATCCAAGCTATCAGGCAAGGGATATTGTACCAGTTGGTCCTTTATCTGGTTAGAAAGACCTCTTCGGTACTGGTGTCTCAGGGCTGGGTCATTCCACTGGGTATCATGGGCCAACCTCCGAAACTCCGTACAGTAAACCTCAACTGGCCTTCGCCCTTGCTTAAGGATCGAAATCTGAGCCTCGGCTGAGGCCGTCTTGTCAGGGTCATCATACAACATGCCCAGTGCCGTAAAAAAAGCATCAACACTTTTAAGCGACGGACAGTCAGGCTGCAACCCATATGCCCAGACCTGTGGGTCTCCTTGTAGCAAGGAAATCACTATGCCCACCCGCTGAATCTCCGACCAAGAAGACTGAGGCCTAAGCCGGAAGTATAGCTTGCAGCTCTCCTTGAAACAAAAGAACTGCGAGCGATCTCCAGAAAAACGATCCGGGAGATTTACTTTCGGCTCCTTAACCCCTGCAGGTGCTGCTGCTGCGGGAGCTCCGCCAGCAGCCTGGGAGGTGTGCATTTTAATGGACAAATCATTAAATTGTCGAGTCAGGACCTGCACCTGATCGACCACCTGTTGCAACGTATTTTGAGGGGTATGCTCCATATTCCCACAAAATTTCAACAGGAGTATTAGGCTGCTGAATATGTTATGCACACCAGTGCCTGCAGGAAAGTACTGGTGTCAGAACTGTTATGCACTCCAGTGTCTGCAGGAATGTACTGGTGTTTGAACTGTTATGCAAAACAAATGGACTCACAGACAAACTGGGGAATATGACATAACGTACACAGAAGGTAATAGGGTAACAAAATACACACAAAGTGAACAGAGAAGCCCAGAGGCTAAGGAACTGGGTATCTCCCTTGTATTAGAACTGCACAGATGGAAAAAGCAAGATGTTGTGTTTTAATACGTAGAGAACCCGAAATGCTGTTGCTAAGGGCAACAGCAAAACCCTAAAGGGTTACCAACGGGTGTGGCAGTAAACTCCTTGGTCAGAGATGGAATGATAGACACAAGGAGAGTCTCCACAATCCTATTTCTCACTTGCAGTGCACAGGTTTTAGCTTACTGCCACTAAACTGACCCCTGACACCTAGCACAGTGAGACAGGATTAGACAGGCAAGTCTTAGAATACAGCCGCAAACTTGCTAAGTTCACAGAGTAGTAACAGAACCCCAGCAAGCTAAACGACTGACTCCAGTCTTACTGCTAGGTCTGGATTGGCAGAGTGTAATACCAAATCCCCAGGCCTATTTGCAGTAAGCAACAAACAAATACAAAGCTACACAGTACTGGCTAACTTTCATGAACTGACTAACCAACAAAGATTCAGCAGCATCTGCTTACCCTGAAAAGAGGCCTTATAAAGCAGGTGCTGTCCACGCCCCACTCAGACCTCACAGACTGTGAGCACAAAAACCAGCACCGGATCCCCTGCCGTGCACAGAGCCTATAACCACTGCACAGCAAAAGACCCGAACCGGAGTATCAGCTGCGCTCAGGTTACTCCACTAGCACTTGTCTCCCGGTTGCCATGACGACGTGGCAGCACAGGGCAGGAGACCCTAACATAGATCTGATGGCGTCTCGACACAATCACAAGGTTCCGGTCTTCAGAGCAAGGACAAGGAATCCTCAAGCAGCATTCGTGGATGCGCTGGCAGTGCCGTGGAGGTTTCGGCTGCCGTACGTGTTCCCTCCGGTGTCACTCCTGCCCAGGGTAATTCGGAAGTTCAAGCAAGAAAAAGGAAATCTGCTTCTCATAGCTCCGGCGTGGCCCAGACGGCACTGGTTCTCAGACCTGCAAGGCCTATCGTCAGAGCATCCACTTCTACTTCCACAACGCCCAGACCTCCTCGTTCAGGGCCCCTGTGTCTACCAAGACCTAGCCCGGCTGTCTTTGACGGCGTAGCTCTTGAAGCTTCCGTCTTGAGGGCTAAGGGTTTTTCTGAAGAGGTCATTAAAACTATGTTGCGGGCCCGGAAACCGGCTTCTGCTCGGATTTACCATAGGGTCTGGCATTCCTACTTTCTTTGGTGCGCATCTAATAATTATGATGCTTCCAAGTTTAGTACAGCCAAACTTTTGGCTTTTCTGCAGCAGGGCCTAGATTTAGGCCTGCGTCTGGCCTCCCTCAAGGTTCATATTTCTGCCTTGTCGGTGTAGTTTCAGAGGAAAATTGCGACTTTACCTGATGTTCATACTTTTACTCAGGGTGTGTTGCGTATCCAACCTACCTATGTCCCGCCTGTGGCTCCTTGGGACTTGTCCGTGGTTTTGGAGGCATTGCAGGAGCCTCCGTTTGAACCCCTGGGTTCAGCTGACCTTAAGTGGCTTTCCCTTAAGGTGGTGTTCTTGCTGGCTATTGCCTCTGCTAGAAGAGTGTCGGATCTGGGTACCTTGTCTTGTAGTTCCCCATATCTGATTTTTCACCGTGACCGGGCGGTTCTTAGGACTCGTCCCGGATATTTGCCTAAGGTGGTTTCTTTGTTCCACCTTAATCAGGAGATTGTGGTTCCGGCCTTTGTCTCTCCTGATTTGTCTCCCAAAGAGCGGCCTTTGGATATGGTACGGGCTCTCCGTATCTATGTGAAGAGAACTGCTTCTATTCAAAAATCTGATTCTCTCTTTATTTTGTTTGGATTTCACAAACGTGGCTGGCCTGCTCACAAGCAGACCATGGGCAGATGGATTAGAATGGTGATTGCACATGCTTATGTGAGGGCTGGTCTATCGGCTCCTGCTCACATCACGGCCCATTCTACTCGGTCTGTTGGACCTTCTTGGGCAGCCCAAAGTGGTGCGACCCTTGATCAATTGTGCAAGGCGGCTACGTGGTCCTCAGGGAACACGTTCATAAGGTTCTATGCATTCGATACTGCCTCTTCCCAGGATGCTTCCTTTGGACGCCGGGTTCTTGTGCCTGCTACAGTGCGTCCCCTCCCATAAGGAACTGCTTTAGGACATCCCCATTGTCCAATCCTTGTGGAGCCCAGTGTACCCTGCAGCAGAAAACGAGATTTATGGTAAGAACTTACCTTTGTTAAATCTCTTTCTGCGAGGTACACTGGGCTCCACAAGGCGCCCACCCTGACACACTTAGCTTCTTTGGGTTAGTATGGCATTAACCGCTGACACTTCTCCTGTCGTGAGAGTGTGGTGTATGTGGCTACTAACCGTTGTCGCCTTTTTTCCTGCTACTGCATTGGGCTGGTTAACTAAAAACTGAGCTCCTGTGCAGGGAGGCGGGGTTATAGAGGAGGCGGCGCTGTGCATTCTGGGAACAGTCAAAGCTTTGAGCCTGTTGGTGCCTCGGATCAAGATCCTACTCTACACCCCCATTGTCCAATCATTGTGGAGCTTAGTGTACCTTGCAGAAAGAGATTTAACAACGGTAAGTTCTTACCATAAATCTCGTTTTTAAAATTGCATGTTTGTTTAATAAATATGTTTGGGTTTTTTTAATTTATGTTTTATCATGAAAGTACAGGTACTGTAACAACTCAAGAAGTATAGTAACATTGACATAATGGTACAGATTAACGGTTACTCCAGCGTGTTGGGGGTTGTATATAAACTAAGGTAAATAACCCCAGCTCAACATGAATGAATGGTGAATGATGTCTATCACCTCTCACTAAATGATGGCCCTGTTATTTCATTTTAATAAAGGGGTATTAAAATCTTGATTATAATTTAAACACACACTTGTCCTTAGATTGCAAATCCTTCTCATAATCTGCAGGGCTGGCGACAGGGGTGGTCAAAGGGGACACCTGTACTGAGCCCCAAGGATCAGAGGGGACCCAAGGATACGCAGCTTAGTGCCCAGAAGCGATGTAAGCCATCTTGTCCAAGTAAGGCAGCAAGCTGTAGGTGATGTGGGTGCGGTCTCAGAGTGACAGCAGCCTCTCACACACAGTGACTGTGTGGTACAAGTGTGCATACACTCTTCCGAATCCAGCTCTGTTGCAGGCATTTACGGGACATGGCAGAAGCTCCGCTGCTAGGACTGCTGTGCCCTGCGCCAGCCTTTTCAGGTGGGGTGTGCGCGCCATATGGTACCTGCTATGCGGTTCGAGGATCTGGATACTGGGGAGTGCAGCGCAGGTGTGGCTTGGTGAGGGGATACAGGGCTTTGGGAAGGGGTGGGGAAGTTGTGAATGCAGCATGGAGTAATTGAGAGAGATAGACATTGGTGTGTGTTGGAGGAAGGAGAGAGGGAGACAGACTGTGGTGTATGTGGGGAAGGACACAGAGATATACATATTTATATATGTGTATACGTAAATAAATATTTATTTATTAATTTTCTTTTATAGCGCAGCAAATTAAGAATTCAGTATACAGGGCCGTTTCTAGACAATTTGGCTCCCAGTGCGAGATTTCAAAATGCGCCCCCCCCCCACCCCCCCATTGCTATAAAAAAAAATTGCGTGCCCCCCCCATATAGCCAGAAAAAAAGCAAGGCTGTGTGGCCTGATTAAAATGGGCGTGGTCTCATTACAGTGGGCGTGGCCTCATCTGATATCACACCCACCACCGGGGGGAAAAATAAAAATAAAAAAGTCCCCTTTTTACACATTACACCAGGCAAGTGTCCCCATTTACAAAGCGCGGCAGGCAGGTGTCCCCATTTACAAAGTGCAGCAGGCAGGTGTCCCCATTTTACAAAGTGCAGCAGGCAGGTGTCCCCATTTTACAAAGTGCGGCAGGCAGGTGTCCCCATTTACAAAGCGCGGCAGGCAGGTGTCCCCATTTACAAAGTGCAGCAGGCAGGTGTCCCCATTTTACAAAGTGCAGCAGGCAGGTGTCCCCATTTTACAAAGTGCGGCAGGCAGGTGTCCCCATTTAACAAAGTGCGGCAGGTAGGTGTCCCCATTTAACAAAGTGCGGCAGGCAGGTGTCCCCATTTAACAAAGTGCGGCAGACAGGTGTCCCCATTTTACACAGTACGGTAGGCAGATATCCCCATTTTACACAGTACGCAGGCAGATGTCCCCATTTTACACAGTACGCAGGCAGGTGTCCCCATTTTACACAGTACGCAGGCACGTGCCCCCATTTTACACAGTACGCAGGCACGTGCCCCCATTTTACACAGTACGCAGGCACGTGCCCCCATTTTACACAGTATGCAGGCACGTGCCCCCATTTTACACAGTACGCAGGCACGTGCCCCCATTTTACACAGTACGCAGGCAGGTGCCCCCATTTTACACAGTACGCAGGCATGTGTCCCCATTTTACACAGTGCGGTAGATATCCCCATTTTACACAGTGCGGCAGGTATCCCCATTTTACACAGTGCGGCAGGTATCCCCATTTTACACAGTGCGGCAGGAATCCCCATTTTACACAGTGCGGAAGGTATCCCCATTTTACACAGTGCAGCAGGTATCCCCATTTTACACAGTGCGGCAGGTATCCCCATTTTACACAGTGCGGAAGGTATCCCCATTTTACACAGTGCGGCAGGTGTCAAGTGGGGGGAGGGAGGGAGAGAGAGAGAGAAAGAGAATACTTACAACTTGCCGCTCTTCGGGTCCCGCGCGCCGGCCGTCTCCTCCTTCGATGGTTATCTCCAGTCCTCTCCTCCCTCTCTCTTCCACCCGAGCGCTCCTGCTCGGGGGGGGCTTCGCGGAATGACGCGTTTGCGTCGTGACGTCACGACGCAAACGCGTCATTCCGCGAAGCCCCGCCCCTCGAGCAGGAGCGCTCGGGGGGAGAGAGAGGGAGGAGAGGAGTAGTCACAAAGTGCCGCGGCGGGCGCCCCGTGCGGTTGCACGGCTCGCCCGCCGCTAGAAACGGCACTGTCAGTATATATACATGCCCTGACGAAAATGCTGCTGCATTGAAATGTTGGCTGAAAGTTGCTGTCGTTGTGTGTTTTATTCCTGAGTGCTGCGGTTGAAACTTGTTTATTTATACTGTGTACGCAGTATATAAAATTTAAGGGGGCTCCAGAGATATCACTGTACCGGGCCCCAAGATTTCTGTTGTCAGACCTCTCTATCTATCCCTATGTCTCTGCTGCCTCTCTATCTGTCCCTACATCCCTGTTGCCTCTCTATCTGTCCCTACGTACCGGCTGCCTCTCTATCTGTCCCTATGTCCCTGTTGCCTCTCTCTATCCCTAAGTCCCTGCTGCCTCTCTATCTGTCCCTATGTCCCTGCTGCCTCTACATCTGTCCCTAAGTCCCTGCTGCCTCTCTATCTGTCCCTATGTCCCTGCTAACTCTCTCTCTCTGTTTCTATACCACTGTTTCCTCTTTCTGTCCCTACGTTCCTGCTGCTTATCTCTGTCCCTATGTCTTTGTCAGCACTCTCTCTCTCTGTGTCCCTGCTGCCACTTGTTCTGTCTCTGTGTTCCTGCTGCCACTCTGTCTCTATGTTCCTGTTGCCCCTATTTGTTCCTACATCCCTGCTGCCTCTCACTTTGTCCCAACTGTATCTCACCAAATCCCTGCTGACCCTCTATCTGTCTCTATGTCCCTGCTGCCTCTCTATCTGTCCCTAAGTTCCTGCTGCCTCTCTGTTTCTATGCCCCTGCTGTCTCTTTCTGCCCCTATGTCCCTGCTGCCTAACTATGTCCCTATGTATTTGCCGGCACTCTCTCTCTGTGTCCGTGCTGCCACTCTCTCTGTCTCTATGTCCCTGCTGTCATTCTCTCTCTGGAGATCTGAGTTGGGGGCCTCTTAAAAATGTTGCTATAGGACCCACAAAGTTCTAATCATGCCCCTGCCTCTATATAAATATGGTGCTGATTCAGAGGTGGGCGCTAATGGCACCTCTGCAGAATTATGCAAAAGCTACATGAGGTGTATTAAGTAAAAAGTAACCCAGGATTCTGTGATGCGCTGCTGCATCTGAAGGGGCTGCATGGGATCATCTGCATGCACATATGACATCTAGTAACCCTGAGGTTACTCAGGATGTCACGGGACCAGATCTGCACGTGTGTAGTGTGGTGCCTGCTCATGTGCAGATCATTAAACATCAGACATTTATGTAAATCTCAGAATCAGGCGCTATATGTGTAACCAAATATCTCCCCCTATTAGCTAATAACTGTTCTGTAACATGACTTTTTTCTTTTATCTTTGGCCTTGCCAGTTCAGGAACTCCAATGGAACAGTGTGTCCTACCGGCATTACAACATGGAGGTGCAGGAGAAAACCTGAGATTTGGGCACTACCATAAGCAGGGCCGGCTCCAGGCATGTTCCAATAGAGCGGCCGCGCAGGGCGCCACCCTTAATGGGCGCCGCATGCTTGCGCCGCCATATTGGAACCTGGCTGGAGCACCTGTGACTGCAGCACACAGCGATCCGTCCCTTTATCCATTCCCGGCCCGCCCGCCTCCTAATAGTGGTAGTATAGTAGTAGCCTCGAGTAGCAGAGGACGGCCGCGGCTGACTGTGTGTGGTGTGTGCGTGCCGCCCTGCTGCCCCGTACCGATGACTCGTCATCATGAGGTGGGAGTGCTGCCTGTGGGCGGGTCGCGGACTGAATGTAAACTACACAGTAACACAGGCTGTCCGCGCTGACGCTATACGGCGGCAGCGGCTCCGGCGTCTGACGTCAGACGCCGGGCGCCGCCGCACAGCGCACATAGCCGAATCGATCATCAGACCTTACAGCTTAGTCTCTGCCTCTGCCGTCTGCGGACCGCCCACAGACCACAGTACTCCCCCTCAGAGATGAGTCATCGGCACAGGCAGCCACTGATAGCCTGGAGGCGGGACGCTGCTGCAGACTGCCTGGCCGCCGCCTTCCCTTCCTCCTGCTGCAGCTGCTTAACACGTGAGTCACACAGAGACCAGTCCAGACCAGTTCTGCTTAGTCACAGCCACCCACAGTGTGGGGGCATATCTGTCACTGTGGGGGCATTTATATATCTGGCACTGTGGGGGCATTTATATATCTGGCACTGTGGGGGCATATCTGCACTGTGGGGGTATATCTGCACTGTGGGGGCATTAATGTATCTGGCACTGTGGGGGCATATCTGCACTGTGGGGGCATTTTATGTATCTGGCACTGTGGGGGCATTTATATATCTGGCACTGTGGGGGCATATCTGCACTGTGGGGGTATATCTGCACTGTGGGGGCATTAATGTATCTGGCACTGTGGGGGCATATCTGCACTGTGGGGGCATTTATGTATCTGGCACTGAGGGGGCATATCTGCACTGTGGGGGCATTTATATATCTGGCACTGTGGGGGCATTTATATATCTGGCACTGTGGGGGCATATCTGCACTGTGGGGGTATATCTGCACTGTGGGGGCATTAATGTATCTGGCACTGTGGGGGCATATCTGCACTGTGGGGGCATTTTATGTATCTGGCACTGTGGGGGCATTTATATATCTGGCACTGTGGGGGCATATCTGCACTGTGGGGGTATATCTGCACTGTGGGGGCATTAATGTATCTGGCACTGTGGGGGCATATCTGCACTGTGGGGGCATTTATGTATCTGGCACTGAGGGGGCATATCTGCACTGTGGGGGCATTTATATATCTGGCACTGTGGGGGCATTTATATATCTGGCACTGTGGGGGCATATCTGCACTGTGGGGGTATATCTGCACTGTGGGGGCATTAATGTATCTGGCACTGTGGGGGCATATCTGCACTGTGGGGGCATTAATGTATCTGGCACTGTGGGGGCATATCTGTCACTGTGGGGGCATTTATATATCTGGCACTGTGGGGGCATTTATATATCTGGCACTGTGGGGGCATATCTGCACTGTGGGGGTATATCTGCACTGTGGGGGCATTAATGTATCTGGCACTGTGGGGGCATATCTGCACTGTGGGGGCATTTATGTATCTGGCACTGATGGGGCATATCTGCACTGTGGGGGCATTAATGTATCTGGCACTGTGGGGGCATATCTGCACTGTGGGGGCATTAATGTATCTGGCACTGTGGGGGCATATCTGCACTGTGGGGGCATTTTATGTATCTGGCACTGTGGGGGCATTTATGTATCTGGCACTGTGGGGGTATATCTGCACTGTGGGGGCATTGATGTATCTGGCACTGTGGGGGCATATCTGCACTGTGGGGGCATTTATGTATCTGGCGCTGTGGGGGTATATCTGCACTGTGGGGGCATTAATGTATCTGGCACTGTGGGGGCATATCTGGCACTGTGTGGCCATTTATGTAGCTGGCACTGCTGGGGGGGGCATGTCGCGTGTAGCTGGCACTGCTGGGGGGGGCATGTCGCGTGTAGCTGGCACTGCTGGGGGGCATGTCACGTGTAGCTGGCACTGCTGGGGAGCATGTCATGTAGTGTTCCCGCTAGGCGTCTGTGGCTAGGCAATGTGTCTCAGTGCTCTCCCTGGTGCAATGTGTCTCAGTGCTGTGCCTGGCGCAAAGTGTATAGGAGGTTCTACCTGGTGCAGTGTGTATTAGCTGCACTACTGTGTGGTGTAATGCAAATTGCCACTATTATGTGGCCACGTACCTTCCCCACGAAGTAACTCCCCTTAATTTTTGCTGCGCGCCTTCGGCGCGCACTGTCCATGCTTTGACGTATGGGTATGGGAACAACAAGCAGTATGTACATCATTTTGCCCTCCTAACTTAAAAATGTGCCCTCCCTGTGATCAGCACCATGCCCTAAAAAGTGAACACTATCGTGTGTAGCTGGCACTGCTGGGGGGCATGTCATGTGTAGCTGGTACTGCTGGGGGCATGTCATGTCTATCTGGCACTGCACATTATGTGTATCTGGCACTATACTGGAGACATTGTGTGTAAGGAACACTACTGTGGCTATGTGTAAGGCTGCTAATTGTGTGAAAATATGTTTATAGTTTGATGATATGAAGTTACGAGGCCACGCCCACTTTTCCAGAGGCCACACCCACTTTTCCGGGAGCGCGCGCGCCTTCGGCGCGCGCATGGGGGGGGTAGGGGGGGGCGCTTTTACATTTTCTCGCTCAGGGTGCTAGTAGGCCTGGAGCCGGCCCTGACCATAAGTGCCCGATATGTGCTCAGCTGGGCAAGGGAGAGATGTAGCAAACCTTCTAAAGCGTTTGTTGTCCATAGCAACCAATGAGCTTCTAGCTATCATTTATAAAATATATTCTATAAAATTATAGCTAGAACCTGGTTGGCTGCTATGGGCATTGTATGGTGGTCACTGGGATGCTCCTTGTATTGAATATCTCTCACTGGAATGGTAGACAGAGACATTGTGATTTATTATTTCTTCTGCACGCAAGGAAAAATGTGAGACCAGTGGGTGTTTAACAATGATGAGACCTCAGTCAGAATTATCTATTTTATAGTGATCTTTTACCAGGTCGGTGCTAATCTTTGGAATTCCCTGCTGTTGGATTAAGTAGTAATAATCATTTAATGTGTGTACTTGTCACCCTGGAGTGCTGACTCTGCCTACCAGTACAATGCCTCACCTACTGGTGTGATCACCCACTGTGACATAATCTTTCTGCTGAGGCCACTGCATGAGGCCACTTTTTATATTTTTCCAGGGCCACATTAAGTTCCCAATCTGCCCTTGTCTGGCATAGAAGAAACGGGAATGATAAATCAAAGTAAATGTACCAGGAGGGTATTGACAAGCCATTAGAAAGTTATCGGAAGACGGAAACCATTTTTAACATTATCTTATACTGTGAATTTGTTACCCTGTTTCCGAGACAAAGACATTTCAATTATTAAGTTAAATTGTTAATTAAGTGAAAGGGAGACATGATATTTTCCGGGGGATATATCAAGCCACGGAGAGAGATAAAGTTGGGCATTTTCCCAAAGCAAATGATGCTTCTAACTACAGGTATAATTTCATGCACTGTGCTGGATAAGTGACAGAAGATGATTGGGTGCTTTGGACATCCTCTACTTTATCTCTCTCCAAGGCTTGCTACATTTCCCCAAGAGTGCTGTATATAAAATATATGTATAGTTGCTATACAGCAAATCAGGAGCACCAGCAGGACAGGACAGTAACAGTCATATTAGTAATAATTTGTGGACCCTGTGAAATTTTCATGCAATAAAGAACGGAGACTCAGTCAATTAATACATAAAACATTTTTAGTTTATGCTAATATATGTATTATGAAGAATGTTTAACAAATAATATTTGTGTGACATCTCAGGAAACAGTCGGTTTTGGAGGCTGCCCACAAATATTAAACAGCCCCTGAATGTATGTATTGGGGGCTGCAATAGATATTGAAGATATCTGCTGCATTCCTCCTATTGTGATTGCAAAGCAGCCACCAAAAGTTTCTACGGCAGTTGGTAAACTGCGAAACTCACCAAGCTCCACAATGCGAAGCATTTCTGAGCTTGTCCCCACAGCTAATGCCATTTCTAAATGACGTTTGTATCCCGTGGGGTACATTATGCAATTCTTCCCAGGAGAAGGATCCTTGTGATCCCTCTGCATTACTGTCTGCTCTCACATACGCAGTCTGAAGAATGCACATGTGAAGTAGCACAGCCGGGGTCTAAACCCAGAAGTAAAGTGATCACATTAGCGATTATTTTACTTCTTATACATTGCAGGGACTGGCATGAGATACATACTCATTATGGCATAAAAGCTACACCTCTGGACTCACAGAGTCATCCTTCAGCACTCAGGAGAGGAAAACCCCCCTTGGGGGGAAACCTCTGGGGAACCATAGCCTCAGGATTGCCCTTCCCTCTGGGCATTAAGAAGTGTACTAATAGGGGGATCAGTATGATATCCCGGCGCACAGGATACTATTGGTCATAAAAGTGGGCAACAGGAGTGAGTAAGGGGGGTTTTTCCCCTCTCCCCACCCCGCAGCATATAACTGATCTTTCCTTTGTGCCTAACTCTAACCCTCCTGCGGAGGTGCCTAATCCTAACCACTGTCCCCACTGCCTAACCCTAACCAACCCTACCCGCAGCCTAACCCTAAACTCTCCCCACCCACAGTCTAAATCTAATCCCTCTGGGAGCTATGGCTAATGTGAGGGCTAGAATACTTACCTATACCTGCCTATACTTGCCAAAGGTCAACTGCTGTGTAGACTAAGAGGAAAAGATGAATAAACATTGTTAGTGGATGAACAAGCAGAGAGACAAACTGCAAACAGTGGAGTGGTTGTATAGAGAGACAAATCTGTATATGTAAATATGTTACTCTAACTATTGAGGACATGGAAAATGCCTAAATTAAGGACAAGTAACCCAAAGGGCCAGTTCTTTTTATATAGTACATACATTGGGGCGGGGGGGGGTTTTCTTATAGTAATAAGTGGGTATCTTCAGAATAGAAATTTGGCCAGTAAATAATAAAAGCTATAAATTGCTAACATTTATTGGTCAATCCAATTAGGTACAAGTTGCCATTGTTGCAATGTTTCAACATCGGCAACGGCACCCAAACTCGCACTCCTTGTGGCAAGACAGGGCTGCGGGCACTTTTGAGCGAGTTTAGGCTGCTGGAAAGTGCGGCTGTTGTAAGACAAACTCGCACCTAATTAAATTGACCCCTTAGTTTTGATAAAATAGTAAAATATAATGGTGCAATTGTGAGCCTGATTCAGTTGTGGTTGTTAAAGCGATCGTTGCTGCAATTTGTTGCCGTTCGCAATTGCATCGCGGTCCACCCTGAGTGAATCTGAGTAGTCGTAGGCTGAACAAGTCTCCTAAACACTGAAGGCTCGCCAGCATCAACACAGGTCGCAATGGGTAATTTATACACATGCATGGAAAGGTGTTTCAACAGAAATTACACGCTTGTGTACAGTTTGCAACCCTTGTAACCACCTCAAATGACAACTTCCTGTCAGTCACACTGCAATGGGATATTCTATGTGAGTTAATATATCTAACCCCAGTTCATTGATAAAAAAAAAGTCACCCAGTTCACTATCTCCAGAGGAGCAGCTCTTCCAGTTTTGACATTAGGGAAAACGAACAGAGAAAAATAGGCTCCCCACTACTACTGTGGGCATTTTGTATAAGTGGCACTACTACTGTGCATTACTACTGCTGACATTATACTCATGTGTATAAGAGGGATTACTACTGTTGACAGTATACATATAAGGGGCACTACTGTGGACATAATGTGTACAGTACCAGTCAAAAGTTTGGACATACTTTTTCATTTAATTGAACTGTATAAGCAATATGTGTATGAGGGACATTACTACTGTGGGCATTATGTGTATATAAGGGGGCACTATTACTGTGGGGATTATGCATATAAGGGGCTCTACTACTGTGGACATTAGGCGTATAAGTGGCAATACTACTGTGCGCATCATGTGTATAAGGGGCATTACTACTGTTGACATTATGCATATAAGGGGCACTACTGTGGGCATAATGTATATAAGCAGCTCTACTACTGTGGGCATTATTTGTAAGGGGATTACTACTGTGGGCATTATGTGTATAATGGGCACTACTGTGTGACGTAATGTGAATAAGGGACATTACTATGTGGCATACTATGAATCAGGGGCATTACGTGCGGTGTAATGTAAATAAGATTGTGATTTTGTGTGACATAATTTTAATTTGGAGTACTATTGTGTGGTGATGCCCCTTTTTGTGAGACCACACTGCTTTTTTTCAGCCAGCTAGCTGTCACTTTATGGAAGGGCTCAAATTTTTAATTTGCAAGGGGGCGCCAAACACCTTAGCACCGCCGCTGCCCCCACACCATCTGTATGTCCCATACTGAGGTGCCCCCTTCTGCATGATTTGTATTGTCCAATCTCCATCATAGTCTCTGTTTTGTACTGTGCTCTCAATATTCCCCACCAAACAATTACATAAGTTTGGTAACTTACATCCTGCATGTTATCCTCCAGTCCTTACTGCCTCTGCGACCCCTCCCGTCGTCTTCAACTGACACTTTGCAGATTTCTTAGCTGGTCACCCGACACACTGCAAATCTCGTTGCCAGAACTTTGCCAGATGATGATCTAAACAACCATAATTTGTTGGTCAGACATACTATGGCCCTCATTCCGAGTTGATCGGTCGCAAGGCGAATTTAGCAGAGTTACACACGCTAAGCCGCCGCCTACTGGGAGTGTATCTTAGCATCTTAAAATTGCGACCGATGTATTCGCAATATTGCGAGCACAAACTACTTAGCAGTTTTAGAGTAGCTCCAGACTTACTCTGCCTGTGCGATCAGTTCAGTGCTTGTCTTTCCTGGTTTGACGTCACAAACACACCCAGCGTTCGCCCAACCACTCCCCCGTTTCTCCGGCCACTCCTGCGTTTTTTCCGGAAACGGTAGCGTTTTCATCCACACGCCCATAAAACGCCGTGTTTCCGCCCAGTAACACCCATTTCCTGTCAATCACATTACGTTCGCCGGAGCGACGAGAAAGCCGTGAGTAAAAATACTTTCTTCATAGCAAAGATACTTGGCGCAGTCGCAGTGCGAATATTGCGCATGCGCACTAAGCGGAATTTCACTGCGATGCGATGAAAAATACCGAGCGAACGACTCGGAATGAGGGCCTATGTGTATAATTGTACTGCTACATTTTGTTACATACTTTCAATTTTATTAATTTGCAATTTATCTATTTTACTGACTTTTTCATCCAAAACCAAGATCCTGTCTCATAGAGACCCAAGTTATCTGCTCCAGGTTTTATCTTCCCTAGTGCTAGGACCATGTTAGTATCATACAATACCACAGTGTGCAGGTTACAGTCATAAATTTAGAGCTACTGTAACTGTCCTTCATACTAGAAATTACATTATGTGTATAAGGTGCACTACTTCTGTGGGCTTTAAGTGTATAGGGGCACTACTGCTGTGTGCATTATGTGTAAGAGGCACTACTACTGTGGGCATTATGTGTATAAGGGGCACCACTACTGTGGGAATTATGTGTATAAGGGGCACTACTATGGGCATTCTGTATAAAGCATTATGTATAATGGGCACTACTGTGTGGCATTAGGTGTACAAGGGTCACTACTACTGTGGACATATGTGTATAGGGGCACAACTACTGTGGGCATTATGTGTATAGGGGCACTACTACTGTTGGCATAATGTGTAAGGGGCGCTACTACTGTGGAGATTATGTATATAAGGGGTACTACTAGAGATGAGCGGGTTCGGTTCCTCGGGATCCGAACCCCCCCCTGAACTTCACCTATTTTACACGGTTCCGAGGCAGCCTCGGATCTTCCCGCCTTGCTCGGTTAACCAGAACGCGCCCGAACGTCATCATCCCACTGTCGGATTCTCGCAAGATTCGTATTCTACATAAGGAGCCGTGCGTCGCCCCGCCATTTTCACTTGTGCTTTGGAGATTGAACAGAGAGGACGTGGCTGCGTTCTCTCCCTGAAAAGCTCCGTAATCTGTGCTCAGTGTGTTGAAAATATCTGTGCTCAGTGTGCTGCAAATAATCTGTGCTCAGTGTGCTGAAAATATCTACGTTCTCTGCCTGAAAACGCTCCATATCTGTGCTCAGTGTGCTGCAAATATCTGCTCAGTGTGCTGCATTGTGGGGACTGGGGACCACCAGTATATAATATATACTTTTTTATAGCTTCTATACTGCTTGTCAGGACACACATGGGTCACAGTTACACAGCTCTCTACTGATAGATACAATAATATATATACTTTTCTATAGCTTCTATACTGCTTTTCAGGACACATGTGTCACAGTTACACCGCTCTGTACTGATATATACAATAATATATATACTTTTCTATAGCTTCTATACTGCTTGTCAGGGACACATGGGTCACAGTTACACTGCTCTGTACTGATATATACAATAATATATATACTTTTCTATAGCTTCTATACTGCTTGTCAGGACACATGTGTCACAGTTACACCGCTCTGTACTGATATATACAATAATATATATACTTTTCTATAGCTTCTATACTGCTTGTCAGGGACACATGGGTCACAGTTACACTGCTCTGTACTGATATATACAGTAATATATATACTTTTCTATAGCTTCTATACTGCTTGTCAGGGACACATGTGTCACAGTTACACTGCTCTGTACTGATATATACAATAATATATATACTTTTCTATAGCTTCTATACTGCTTGTCAGGACACATGTGTCACAGTTACACCGCTCTGTACTGATATACAGTAATATTATATATACTTTTCTATAGCTTCTATACTGCTTGTCAGGACACATGTGTCACAGTTACACCACTTTGTACTGATATACAGTAATATTATATATACTTTTCTATAGCTTCTATACTGCTTGTCAGGACACATGGGTCACAGTTACACCGCTCTGTACTGATATACAGTAATATTATATATACTTTTCTATAGTTTCTATACTGCTTGTCAGGACACATGTGTCACAGTTACACCGCTCTGTACTGATATATACAATAATATATATACTTTTCTATAGCTTCTAGTAGTACAGTGCAGCATTTTGGTGACTAACAGTATATAGTTGTACAGTAGGCCATTGCTGTATCTTGCAGCTCTGTGTCACTGCAAGTATCCATCCATTCCATTTTCTTCCAGTGATTTGGACCAATAATACCATTGATTAGAATGAATAATTCCAGTGATTTTGTCATTTTCTTCCAGTGATTTGGACCAATAATACCATTGATTAGAACGAATAATTCCAGTGATTTTGTCATTTTCTTCCAGTGATTTGGACCAATAATACCATTGATTAGAACAAATAATTCCTGTGATATTGAGGTGTTTGTGTCGCTTAGCTTAGCCATCCAGCGACCACAGTGCACCTCTTTTTCTCTTTTCTTTGCATCATGTGCTGTTTGGGGCCAATTTATTGAAGTGCCATCCTGTCTGCCACTGCAGTGCCACTCCTAGATGGGCCAGGTGTTTGTGCCGCCCTCTTGGGTCGCTTTGCTTAGTCATCCAGCGACCTCAGTGCAAATTTTAGGACTAAAAATAGTATTGTGAGGTGTGAGGTGTTCAGAATAGACTGGAAATGAGTGGAAATTGTGGTTATTGAGGTTAATAATACTATGGGATCAAAATTACCCCCAAATTCTATGATTTAAGCTGTTTTTGAGGGGTTTTTGAAAAAAAACAACTGAATCCAAAACACACCCGAATCCGACAAAAAATGTTCAGGGAGGTTTTGCCAAAATGCGTCCGAATCCAAAACACGGCCGCGGAACCGAATCCAAAACCAAAACACAAAACCCGAAAAATTTCCGGTGCACATCTCTAGGTACTACTACTGTGGACATTATGCGTATAAGTGGCACTACTACTGAGGGCATTATGTGTATAAGTGGCACAACTACTAAGTGCATCATGTGTATAAAGAGCATTACTACTGTTGACATTATGCATATAAGGGGCACTACTGTGGACATTATGCGTATAAGTGGCACTACTACTGAGGACATTATGTGTATAAGTGGCACAACTACTAAGCGCATCATGTGTATAAGGAGCATTACTACTGTTGACATTATGCATATGAGGGGCACTACTGTGGGCATAATGGGGGTAATTCCAAGTTGATCGCAGCAGGATTTTTTATAGCAATTGGGCAAAACCATGTGCACTGCAGGGGAGGCAGATATAACATGTGCAGTAAGAGTTAGATATGGGTGGGTTATTTTATTTCTGTGCAGGGTAAATACTGGCTGCTTTATTTTTACACTGCAATTTAGATTGCAGATTGAACTCACCACACCCAAATCTAACTCTCTCTGCACATGTTATATCTGCCTCCCCTGCAGTGCACATGGTTTTGCCCAATTGCTAACAAACATCCTGCTGCGATCAACTTGGAATTACCCCCAATGTGTATAAGCAGCACTACTACTGTGGTCATTTTTTGTAAGGGGTATTACTACTATGGGCATTGTGTGTATAATGGGCACTTCTGTGTAGCATAATCTGACTAGTGGGCGCTACTGTGTGACGTTCTATGAATAAGGGATACTACTATGTGGCGTAGTATGTATCAGCGGCACTACGTGCGGTGTAATGTGAATAAGATTGTGCTTTTGTGCGGTGTAACACCATACTGAGCTGCCTCCATCTGCCTGTGTCCTATACTGAGCTGCCTCCATCTGCCTGTTTGTATTGTCCGCTCTCCCCCACCATAGTGTCTGTTTTGTACTGTGCTCCCAATACCCCCCACCACACACATAATTACATAAGTATGGTAACTTACCTCCTGCATGTTATCGTCCAGTCCTTGCTGCCACTGCGACCCCTCCCGTCGTCTTCAACTGACACTTTGCAGATCTCTTTGCCGATCACCCGACACTCTGCAAATCTCTTTGCCAGAACATTGCCAGATGATGATCTTCTAAAAAACACAAAAGACTATCCTTAAGCATAGTACTAGTTTAAGACAACAAAATGTCCATGAGTCAACCACATTCCCAATTTTCCTTAAACCAAACAACGTACTTTCAAATTTAACAATTTGCCATTTATCTATTTTATTTACTTTTCCATCCCAAAGCAAGATCCTGCCTCATAGAGACTTATCTGTATCCACTGCCCACTTTATTTCTGTAACGCTACATTTGTATTCTTAAATATGAAATTCCTTCTTGCTCTTCTCCTAATGTGTGCTTGTACAGGTTGAGTATCCCATATCCAAATATTCCGAAATACGGAATATTCCGAAATACGGACTTTTTTGAGTGAGACTGAGATAGTGAAACCTTTGTTTTTTGATGGTTCAATGTACACAAACTTTGTTTAATACACAAAGATATTAAAAATATTGTATTAAATGACCTTCAGGCTGTGTGTATAAGGTATATATGAAACATAAATGAATTGTGTGAATGTACACACACTTTGTTTAATGCACAAAGTTAGTAAAAATCTTGGCTAAAATTACCTTCAGGCTGTGTGTATAAGGTGTATATGAAACATAAATGCATTCTGTGCTTAGACTTAAGTCCCATCGCCATGATATCTCATTATGGTATGCAATTATTCCAAAATACGGAAAAATCCGATATCCAAAATACCTCTGGTCCCAAGCATTTTGGATAAGGGATACTCAACCTGTACCTATATTCCCTGTTCTGTCTATCTTGTTTTGCCTTTGAGCTGACTATACTGCACTCTGTATTCCTTACCCCCCTCCATCATACCCTGCTATGTAGGACTCACCTTCTCCTACCTGTCTTCCTGCATGGTAACTGGAAACTTCTGCAGCTGTAGATAGAATGTTACAGGAAGAAGCATTGTGATGTCACAGGCTAGTGATGTCACAGGCTAGGTGTGATGTCACAGTAACCAGCAGCAAAGCTACTAAGTTACAGCTTTCTTACATATACATTTTATACATCAATTATAACTAGAGATGAGCGGGTTCGGTTTCTTTGAATCCGAACCCGCACGAACTTCACTTTTTTTTCCACGGGTCCGAGCGACTCGGATCTTCCCGCCTTGCTCGGTTAACCCGAGCGCGCCCGAACGTCATCATGACGCTGTCGGATTCTCGCGAGGCTCGGATTCTATCGCGAGACTCGGATTCTATATAAGGAGCCGCGCGTCGCCGCCATTTTCACTCGTGCATTGAGATTGATAGGGAGAGGACGTGTCTGGCGTCCTCTCCATTAGAATAGAGATAGATAGATTAGATAGAGAGAGATTGTGCAGAGTCGCAGACAGAGTTAGTTTACCACAGTCAGTGACCAGTGCAGTTGCTAGTTAACTTTTATTTAATATAATATATCCGTTCACTTCTCTCTGCTATATCCGTTCTCTGCCTGAAAAAAAAAACGATACACAGCACAGTCAGTCACACAGTGTGACTCAGTCTGTGTGCACTCAGCTCAGCCCAGTGTGCTGCACAGTCATCAATGTATAAATTAAAAGCTTATAATTAATTGTGGGGGAGACTGGGGAGCACTGCAGGTTGTTAGCAGGAGCCAGGAGTACAATTATATTAATTAACAGTGCACACTTTTGCTGCAGGAGTGGTGACCAGTGCCTGACCACCAGTATAGTATTGTTGTATACTACTAATATCTCTTTAAATATCAACCAGTCTATATTAGCAGCAGACACAGTACAGTGCGGTAGTTCACGGCTGTGGCTACCTCTGTGTCGGCACACGGCAGGCAGTCCGTCCGACCAGAATTGTATTATTTATTATTATATACCTACCACCTAACCGTGGTTTTTTTTTCATTCTTTATACCGTCATAGTGTCATCCTAATTGTTACGAGTATACTACTATCTCTTTATCAACCAGTGTACAGTGCGGTAGTTCACGGCTGTGGCTACCTCTGTGTCGGCACATGGCAGGCAGTCCGTCCGACCAGAATTGTATTATTTATTATTATATACCTACCACCTAACCGTGGTTTTTTTTTCATTCTTTATACCGTCATAGTGTCATCCTAATTGTTACGAGTATACTACTATCTCTTTATCAACCAGTGTACAGTGCGGTAGTTCACGGCTGTGGCTACCTCTGTGTCGGCACACGGCAGGCAGTCCGTCCGACCAGAATTGTATTATTTATTATTATATACCTACCACCTAACCGTGGTTTTTTTTTCATTCTTTATACCGTCATAGTGTCATCCTAATTGTTACGAGTATACTACTATCTCTTTATCAACCAGTGTACAGTGCGGTAGTTCACGGCTGTGGCTACCTCTGTGTCGGCACACGGCAGGCAGTCCGTCCGACCAGAATTGTATTATTTATTATTATATACCTACCACCTAACCGTGGTTTTTTTTTCATTCTTTATACCGTCATAGTGTCATCCTAATTGTTACGAGTATACTACTATCTCTTTATCAACCAGTGTACAGTGCGGTAGTTCACGGCTGTGGCTACCTCTGTGTCGGCACACGGCAGGCAGTCCGTCCGACCAGAATTGTATTATTTATTATTATATACCTACCACCTAACCGTGGTTTTTTTTTCATTCTTTATACCGTCATAGTGTCATCCTAATTGTTACGAGTATACTACTATCTCTTTATCAACCAGTGTACAGTGCGGTAGTTCACGGCTGTGGCTACCTCTGTGTCGGCACACGGCAGGCAGTCCGTCCGACCAGAATTGTATTATTTATTATTATATACCTACCACCTAACCGTGGTTTTTTTTTCATTCTTTATACCGTCATAGTGTCATCCTAATTGTTACGAGTATACTACTATCTCTTTATCAACCAGTGTACAGTACGGTAGTTCACGGCTGTGGCTACCTCTGTGTCGGCACACGGCAGGCAGTCCGTCCGACCAGAATTGTATTATTTATTATTATATACCTACCACCTAACCGTGGTTTTTTTTTCATTCTTTATACCGTCATAGTGTCATCCTAATTGTTACGAGTATACTACTATCTCTTTATCAACCAGTGTACAGTGCGGTAGTTCACGGCTGTGGCTACCTCTGTGTCGGCACACGGCAGGCAGTCCGTCCGACCAGAATTGTATTATTTATTATTATATACCTACCACCTAACCGTGGTTTTTTTTTCATTCTTTATACCGTCATAGTGTCATCCTAATTGTTACGAGTATACTACTATCTCTTTATCAACCAGTGTACAGTGCGGTAGTTCACGGCTGTGGCTACCTCTGTGTCGGCAGTCGGCAGGCAGTCCGTCCATCCATAATTGTATTATTATTATAATATATACCACCTAACCGTGGTTTTTTTTTCATTCTTTATACCGTCGTCATAGTGTCATACTAGTTGTTACGAGTATACTACTATCTCTTTATCAACCAGTGTACAGTGCGGTAGTTCACGGCTGTGGCTACCTCTGTGTCGGCAGTCGGCAGGCAGTCCGTCCATCCATAATTGTATTATTATTATAATATATACCACCTAACCGTGGTTTTTTTTTCATTCTTTATACCGTCGTCATAGTGTCATACTAGTTGTTACGAGTATACTACTATCTCTTTATCAACCAGTGTACAGTGCGGTAGTTCACGGCTGTGGCTACCTCTGTGTCGGCAGTCGGCAGGCAGTCCGTCCATCCATAATTGTATTATTATTATAATATATACCACCTAACCGTGTTTTTTTTATACCACCTAACCGTGGCAGTCCGTCCATAATTGTATACTAGTATCCAATCCATCCATCTCCATTGTTTACCTGAGGTGCCTTTTAGTTCTGCCTATAAAATATGGAGAACAAAAAAGTTGAGGTTCCAAAATTAGGGAAAGATCAAGATCCACTTCCACCTCGTGCTGAAGCTGCTGCCACTAGTCATGGCCGAGACGATGAAATGCCAGCAACGTCGTCTGCCAAGGCCGATGCCCAATGTCATAGTACAGAGCATGTCAAATCCAAAACACCAAATATCAGAAAAAAAAGGACTCCAAAACCTAAAATAAAATTGTCGGAGGAGAAGCGTAAACTTGCCAATATGCCATTTACCACACGGAGTGGCAAGGAACGGCTGAGGCCCTGGCCTATGTTCATGGCTAGTGGTTCAGCTTCACATGAGGATGGAAGCACTCAGCCTCTCGCTAGAAAACTGAAAAGACTCAAGCTGGCAAAAGCACCGCAAAGAACTGTGCGTTCTTTGAAATCCCAAATCCACAAGGAGAGTCCAATTGTGTCGTTTGCGATGCCTGACCTTCCCAACACTGGACGTGAAGAGCATGCGCCTTCCACTATTTGCATGCCCCCTGCAAGTGCTGGAAGGAGCACCCGCAGTCCAGTTCCTGATAGTCAGATTGAAGATGTCAGTGTTGAAGTACACCAGGATGAGGAGGATATGGGTGTTGCTGGCGCTGGGGAGGAAATTGACAAGGAGGATTCTGATGGTGAGGTGGTTTGTTTAAGTCAGGCACCCGGGGAGACACCTGTTGTCCGTGGGAGGAATATGGCCGTTGACATGCCAGGTGAAAATACCAAAAAAATCAGCTCTTCGGTGTGGAGGTATTTCACCAGAAATGCGGACAACAGGTGTCAAGCCGTGTGTTCCCTTTGTCAAGCTGTAATAAGTAGGGGTAAGGACGTTAACCACCTCGGAACATCCTCCCTTATACGTCACCTGCAGCGCATTCATAATAAGTCAGTGACAAGTTCAAAAACTTTGGGTGACAGCGGAAGCAGTCCACTGACCAGTAAATCCCTTCCTCTTGTAACCAAGCTCACGCAAACCACCCCACCAACTCCCTCAGTGTCAATTTCCTCCTTCCCCAGGAATGCCAATAGTCCTGCAGGCCATGTCACTGGCAAGTCTGACGAGTCCTCTCCTGCCTGGGATTCCTCCGATGCATCCTTGCGTGTAACGCCTACTGCTGCTGGCGCTGCTGTTGTTGCCGCTGGGAGTCGATGGTCATCCCAGAGGGGAAGTCGTAAGCCCACTTGTACTACTTCCAGTAAGCAATTGACTGTTCAACAGTCCTTTGCGAGGAAGATGAAATATCACAGCAGTCATCCTACTGCAAAGCGGATAACTGAGTCCTTGACAACTATGTTGGTGTTAGACGTGCGTCCGGTATCCGCCGTTAGTTCACAGGGAACTAGACAATTTATTGAGGCAGTGTGCCCCCGTTACCAAATACCATCTAGGTTCCACTTCTCTAGGCAGGCGATACCGAGAATGTACACGGACGTCAGAAAAAGACTCACCAGTGTCCTAAAAAATGCAGTTGTACCCAATGTCCACTTAACCACGGACATGTGGACAAGTGGAGCAGGGCAGGGTCAGGACTATATGACTGTGACAGCCCACTGGGTAGATGTATGGACTCCCGCCGCAAGAACAGCAGCGGCGGCACCAGTAGCAGCATCTCGCAAACGCCAACTCTTTCCTAGGCAGGCTACGCTTTGTATCACCGCTTTCCAGAATACGCACACAGCTGAAAACCTCTTACGGCAACTGAGGAAGATCATCGCGGAATGGCTTACCCCAATTGGACTCTCCTGTGGATTTGTGGCATCGGACAACGCCAGCAATATTGTGTGTGCATTAAATATGGGCAAATTCCAGCACGTCCCATGTTTTGCACATACCTTGAATTTGGTGGTGCAGAATTTTTTAAAAAACGACAGGGGCGTGCAAGAGATGCTGTCGGTGGCCAGAAAAATTGCGGGACACTTTCGGCGTACAGGCACCACGTACAGAAGACTGGAGCACCACCAAAAACTACTGAACCTGCCCTGCCATCATCTGAAGCAAGAAGTGGTAACGAGGTGGAATTCAACCCTCTATATGCTTCAGAGGTTGGAGGAGCAGCAAAAGGCCATTCAAGCCTATACAATTGAGCACGATATAGGAGATGGAATGCACCTGTCTCAAGTGCAGTGGAGAATGATTTCAACGTTGTGCAAGGTTCTGATGCCCTTTGAACTTGCCACACGTGAAGTCAGTTCAGACACTGCCAGCCTGAGTCAGGTCATTCCCCTCATCAGGCTTTTGCAGAAGAAGCTGGAGGCATTGAAGAAGGAGCTAACACGGAGCGATTCCGCTAGGCATGTGGGACTTGTGGATGCAGCCCTTAATTCGCTTAACAAGGATTCACGGGTGGTCAATCTGTTGAAATCAGAGCACTACATTTTGGCCACCGTGCTCGATCCTAGATTTAAAGCCTACCTTGGATCTCTCTTTCCGGCAGACACAGGTCTGCTGGGGTTGAAAGACCTGCTGGTGACAAAATTGTCAAGTCAAGCGGAACGCGACCTGTCAACATCTCCTCCTTCACATTCTCCCGCAACTGGGGGTGCGAGGAAAAGGCTCAGAATTCCGAGCCCACCCGCTGGCGGTGATGCAGGGCAGTCTGGAGCGACTGCTGATGCTGACATCTGGTCCGGACTGAAGGACCTGACAACGATTACGGACATGTCGTCTACTGTCACTGCATATGATTCTCTCAACATTGATAGAATGGTGGAGGATTATATGAGTGACCGCATCCAAGTAGGCACGTCACACAGTCCGTACTTATACTGGCAGGAAAAAGAGGCAATTTGGAGGCCCTTGCACAAACTGGCTTTATTCTACCTAAGTTGCCCTCCCACAAGTGTGTACTCCGAAAGAGTGTTTAGTGCCGCCGCTCACCTTGTCAGCAATCGGCGTACGAGGTTACATCCAGAAAATGTGGAGAAGATGATGTTCATTAAAATGAATTATAATCAATTCCTCCGCGGAGACATTGACCAGCAGCAATTGCCTCCACAAAGTACACAGGGAGCTGAGATGGTGGATTCCAGTGGGGACGAATTGATAATCTGTGAGGAGGGGGATGTACACGGTGATATATCGGAGGGTGAAGATGAGGTGGACATCTTGCCTCTGTAGAGCCAGTTTGTGCAAGGAGAGATTAATTGCTTCTTTTTTGGGGGGGGGTCCAAACCAACCCGTCATATCAGTCACAGTCGTGTGGCAGACCCTGTCACTGAAATGATGGGTTGGTTAAAGTGTGCATGTCCTGTTTTGTTTATACAACATAAGGGTGGGTGGGAGGGCCCAAGGATAATTCCATCTTGCACCTCTTTTTTCTTTTCTTTTTCTTTGCATCATGTGCTGATTGGGGAGGGTTTTTTGGAAGGGACATCCTGCGTGACACTGCAGTGCCACTCCTAGATGGGCCCGGTGTTTGTGTCGGCCACTAGGGTCGCTAATCTTACTCACACAGCTACCTCATTGCGCCTCTTTTTTTCTTTGCGTCATGTGCTGTTTGGGGAGGGTTTTTTGGAAGGGACATCCTGCGTGACACTGCAGTGCCACTCCTAGATGTGCCCGGTGTTTGTGTCGGCCACTAGGGTCGCTAATCTTACTCACACAGTCAGCTACCTCATTGCGCCTCTTTTTTTCTTTGCGTCATGTGCTGTTTGGGGAGGGTTTTTTGGAAGGGCCATCCTGCGTGACACTGCAGTGCCACTCCTAGATGGGCCCGGTGTTTGTGTCGGCCACTAGGGTCGCTTATCTTACTCACACAGCGACCTCGGTGCAAATTTTAGGACTAAAAATAATATTGTGAGGTGTGATGTGTTCAGAATAGGCTGAAAATGAGTGTAAATTATGTTTTTTGAGGTTAATAATACTTTGGGATCAAAATTACCCCCAAATTCTATGATTTAAGCTGTTTTTTAGGGTTTTTTTAAAAAAACACCCGAATCCAAAACACACCCGAATCCGACAAAAAAAATTCGGTGAGGTTTTGCCAAAACGCGGTCGAACCCAAAACACGGCCGCGGAACCGAACCCAAAACCAAAACACAAAACCCGAAAAATTTCCGGCGCTCATCTCTAATTATAACTGGATTTACATGAATTTCTAGTAAAAAAAAAAGTAGACTAGTGTAAAAAATTAACTATACGGCAATGTTGTACAGAGTGCCTCAATATATATAGGTAAAGGGAAAACAGAAGTGAGAGGCATTTCTAGACTAAATCACTACTAATATGTTATAAGGAAATAAAGCTCTTCTCTAGCAGACTGATTAATCATTTTTCATTATATGAGTATATATATATAGTTGGGAGTTTGGTGGCTTCTATGAATCGCTGCTGTGCTGTAGAGCAGCAGTGATTAGACGCTGTGCGCATGCGCTGTACAACATGCCCCATTTTCTGCAACGCCGCCTGTTGCCGCAGTATCGCACTCCCTGATCTGCACATGCGTATCTAAAAACATCAGAGATGTATGTACACACCGGGTTTACTTTTTGGGCAAACCAGTAAATTAATCCTTAAATCTTTTTTAGGGTGAACTGCGTTGACAAAATAAGAAATCACCTTAAGCACTGCTGTTTCATAACTCATCCCCAGATATGCGGGCACAGATAGTTATAATTGGTAGCATCAGCAAAGGCTACAGCTATAAATGGGATTAAAGGGGTTTTATACAATGCTCCTTAATTTATTCTCACAGAGAGGGGCGGTGAAACCATCCTGCAGCCTGAGTCAGAGGGTAGTAAGGGGTATATTTATTAATGTGTGTTTTTTGGGGGTACCTGCAAACAGGGGCGGATCCAGAAAAAAAGTACAGGGGGGGCACAGTGATTGGGAAAGCGTAGTTGTGGGGTGTGGCAGTGACGTGCGGTCAGGTGAGTCAGAGCCTTTCCTGTCAGACTAACGTATATAGAAAATACAAAGAATATATTATAAATATCTTCTTTGTATCTAATCATTTTTATAGTCAAATCTTTGGAGTAAAAAGTCTATGGCAGGTGCCTATGGATGAACATCGCAATCCCACCATCAAATGATCCGTCGATGCGAAAAAAAGCTTGAAGAAAAAAAATCATATGATTAGCGCATGCGCAAAAAAAGTCCTGTTTGCGCATGCACAACCCTCTGCAGTATGGTGGCCGTGGATCGGACTTGGGGCGGACTCCTCACTACACCATCAAATGTTTACCATTAGATGGCGGCAAACATTGGAGGGAAAAACCACTACCATTGCAACAAAACATTGATGGTTGCAAACCATCGTGATGCGATATCCATCCCTACCCCAGCCTACCATTATCGCACATCTCTGATCAAAGCTCACTAAATTTCCAGCAGTATCACCTGTGTATAATGTCCACATGTATATACTGATGCACCTGTGTAAAATGCCCACAAGTATATACTGCTGCACCTGTGTGTATAATGCCCACATGTATATACTGCTGCACCTGTGTATACTGTCCACATGTATATACTGCTGCACCTGTGTATAATGCCCACATGTATATACTGATGCACCTGTGTATGATGTCCACATGTATATACTGCTGCCCATGTGTATAATGCCCACATGTATATACTGATGCACCTGTGTATGATGTCCACATGTATATACTGCTGCACCTGTGTATAATGCCCACATGTATATACTGATGCACCTGTGTACAATGCCCACAAGTATATACTGCTGCACCTGTGTATAATGCCCACATGTATATACTGCTGCACCTGTGTATGATGTCCACATGTATATACTGCTGCACCTGTGTATAATACCCACATGTATATACTGCTGCACCTGTGTATAATGCCCACATGTATATACTGCTGCACCTGTGTATAATACTCACATGTATATACTGCTGCACCTGTGTATAATGTCCACATGTATATACTGCTGCTGCTGTGTATAATGCCCACATGTATATACTGCTGCCTGCAACTATGTATAATGCCCACATGTATATACTGCTGCACCTGTGTATAATGCCCACATGTATATACTGCTGCACCTGTGTATAATGCCCACGTGAACCCTTTGGCTCATGTATTGTATGTAAATCTGGCTCTGGTAGCAGCCAGTGTGTCCTCAGCCAGTTGCCTCAACGCACGTTCCTGCTGGACAGAGTCTGCAGTAGGGGGATTGAAAGATCTCTCACCTGCTACTATGACTCTTTAGGCTAAAAGTAGTTTAAACCATCAGAAGATGCCGTAAACTAACGTGAACAAATTCTGAAAAGCTTTGCTGATAATAATGGGGACTGCAATCTGTAATGCTAATTAGCATTCAGCAAGAGATTTTGTGAAATCTCCTGCATTATGCTATTAGTATATAGTCACAAGCCTTAAAATTATGCGGAAACTTCAGTTTCTACATCATTTTATGGTAAAAAGCTTGATACATAGGCCCCATAGAGTGAGTAATACCCCTTTTCCACTAGCTCAAAAAACACGGGTAAATGCACGGGGGCGTGCATTTACCCGTGTTTTCTGCAAGTGGAAAAGGGTCCCCCCGCAAAAACCTGGATCAAGTGACCCGTGAATCCTGGGTAGGACACGGGAATGATCCGGGTAGGGTTGTAGTGTAAACGGGAGCCGTGTCGCTCCCGTTCACTGTGTTTGGAAGGGCAGCTCTGGGAGATCATGTGATCTCCCAGCGCCGCCCCTGCGCATCACTAGCAGCGTCACCAACCCGGCAATATGCCGGGCTGGTGACTGCTGATGGGAAAGGGGCTGAGCACGGGTCGGAGCCGGGTAGCACCCGTGTCAGGCTCCCGGCTGCGACCCGTGCTCGTAGGTGGAAAAGGGGTATAAGTGCTCTATGAAACCACTACTAGCAGTAAAGTAATATTGTTTAATTAGAAATGTTTTGAATACCATTTGCTAAAAGACAGAATTTGTCTAACTGTAAGCATTCAGATCTAAATTTTATTTTAAAACACATACATTTTCCACCTGCTACAGTACTGCGTATCACCACAAGTATTATCCATTCTGAATATAAATGCAGAGCACATGGATTTATTTAATAAACATTTACCTGTATTTAAAATTCACAAAGATTTGTCATTAACAGTGATGATGTAACGCTAATAACTGAAAACTAAGCCAATTAATAAAGCACATTCTTTAGAATATAAAATGGGTCCCTGGAAGTTTTTTTAAAATATGTGATGTTATATATTTACAATATTTTAATATATGGCATTGGCAACCAGGCTTTTATGTACCTACTATATCAGAAAACAATAGGATTAATTATTTTTATGCTGTTCTTCTGTATTCCTGGCTGTCTCCTGTTTGTTTTATGTTGGCCTGTTGCACTTTATTGTCTGGGTCAGGTCAGGAATGCGGCAGATTTTAGGATTTTAGCCTGCACCTACAAAACTCATTGAAGCAGACTAGTAAAAGCATATCTTCAGAGCAGCACAAACACACATATAGTTGAACTTACTTTAGCTGCCCTGTGTGGCCAGTGGGCAATAAGTCAATGCAAGTTTATGTACAGGTATTACTGGCACAGTTTCTTCAGCAGCCCGCCCCACATACTGGCTGGTGGGATCACGTCTGTGTGTGACTGTGTGGAGCAGAGGGGAGAGGAGGCTGAAAAGCATATGTTGGAATCTCCTTGTCTCCCTCTGCCGTAAATTGGAGCATTCTTTTGACCTCACCTTCCCTCACGTCTGCACTCTCCCGATGACTGACAAGCAGCTGGGTCCGGGAGGCTTGCAAATCTCAACGAGGCGGAAGCTGCGGACCTGCTGCTGAGCCTATGACCATACTGCTGCTGCAGATACTATTAACACCAGCAGCAAGTACAATAAAAAACGATTTAAAAAAAAGCCTGAAAATGACTGGGGGGGCACGTGCCTTGGTGCCCCCTCCCTGAATCCGCCAATGCCTGCAAATATAATGGATCCAGTAAAGAAATAGGGTGATTCTGCGCAAGATCATTCTGTACATTCAGTAAGGGCAATGATTGGACTTCCGAGTTTAGGACCCAGGAGTTCTTCTGCTCACACACAGAATGATACTCTCACCGCAGGGGACACTGGGAGGGATCCATTTAGATCCCTCTCAGGAATCAATAAGAAGCCCATAGGCTTCTATTAGGCAAGGCTACCTAAAAATGGCATTGCCTCCTGGGTCCAAGCTCTGGAAAGTATCTCTTTCCAGAGCTTGGTACATATGGGAATCACTTTAGTACATCCCGTCCAAAGTCCTTTATGAGTTTTAAAGGGAAGCAGAGTATTATTTGTATTGTAGTAATCATACATTCTGATATATTTATTATATTGTCCTAATTCGGATAAGTACATAAGGCCTGATTATGACTGGGGCACTAAAGAGGCAGGCGATGGGTTGTATACTGAGACACCCACCAGCTGTGGCTGTAACCTACTGCGCTGTGCAAACAGTCATACCATTGGACTTCAAGTAACCCCATAGGGTCAAACCACTCGCCCTCTGTGGGGAGAATAAGAAAAAGTCAAGCACTCTTCCAATTACCGTACATGCCCTGGTGCCCTCCGAGATGTCCAAGCATCAGAAATGACACAATATGGAACAGCACTGCTCATGGTCACACACAGAATAGATAACTGAAAGGCGGCCTCTGTCCTTTATTTAGCCCACAGGAGATAGAAGGGTATATGGGGAGAAGCAGACGGCTGATTATTTGATCCTGCTCCAGTTATCAGGGCCGGCGACAGGGGACGGTCAAAGGGGACACCTGTACCAGGCCCCAAGGATCAGATGGGCCCCAAGGATATGACACTTATTGCCTGCCAGGGATGTGAGCCGTCTTGTCCAAATAGGGCAGCGAGCTGTAGGCTGTGTGGGCGCAGAGTGACAGGAGCCTCTCACACATACTAACTGTGCGGCACAATTGTGTCCCTGTGCTTCCAGGTCCACTCTGTTGCAGGCAGTTACGGGACATGGCAGCAGCTCCCATGGCCAGGATTCATGTGCTCTGCGCTGGCCTCTGGTGGGGTGTGAGGGCCGCATGGTACTTGCTGTGTGGTGTTCGGGTCTGGATACTGAGAAGTGCAGTGCAGGATAGTCTCTTCCCAGGGTAAGAGTGGATTGGTGAGGGGATACAGGGCTTTGGGATGGGGTGGGGGAGCTAGGAATGCAGCATGGAATCATTTGAGAGACAGGGGGCGGGATGTACTAAACAGAAAATGCGGTAAACTCCCTGTTTACCGCATTTCCTGATGTACTAAGCCCCGGCCGCCAGGTCAGCGCCGCGGCGGGGTACGCCAGCTTTAGCTGGCGTACATCCATAGAAGCCTATGGGGCTTCTCTCCGCGGCGCTGTGTGAGGGATCCGATCGGATCCCTCCCAGCATGCCCTGCGGCCGCCACCGTCACCCCGCGCATGCGCAGACTGACTTCTGGGGCCGAATCCCGGAAGTCAGGCTGCCGCTGCGCATCGCGGAGGACAGCTCTTATCGGAAGAGCTGTCCTCCGCAATGCTGATCGCATATGTTAGTACATATGCGATCAGCATCGTGGCGCAGGGCGGCGATGGGCGGCGATGTACATTAGTACATCCCGCCCAGGATGTGGGGTGTGTGGGAGGAAGGAGAGAGGGAGGCACAGACTGTGGGGTGTGGGGGAGGAAGGAGAGAGGGATTCAGACTGTGGGGTGTGTGGGAGGAAGGAGAGAGGGAGGTACAGACTGTGGTGTGTGTGTGGGAGGAAGGAGAGAGGGAGGTACAGACTGTGGTGTGTGTGGGAGAGGAAGGAGAGAGGGAGGTACAGACTGTGGTGTGTGTGGGAGGAAGGAGAGAGGGAGGTACAGACTGTGGGGTGTGTGGGAGGAAGGAGAGAGGGAGGTACAGACTTTGGTGTGTGTGGGGGAGGAAGGAGAGAGGGAGACAGACTGTGGGGTGTGTGGGAGGAAGGAGAGAGGGAGACAGACTGTGGTGTGTGTGGGAGAGGAAGGAGAGAGGGAGGTACAGACTGTGGGGTGTGTGGGAGGAAGGAGAGAGGGAGGTACAGACTGTGGTGTGTGTGTGTGGGGGAGGAAGGAGAGAGGGAGACAGACTGTGGGGTGTGTGGGAGGAAGAAGAGAGGGAGACAGACTGTGGTGTGTGTGGGAGAGGAAGGAGAGAGGGAGGTACAGACTGTGGTGTGTGTGGGGGAGGAAGGAGAGATATACATATTTATATATTTGTATAGATAAATAAATATATAGCTATTTATTAACCATTTATTATATAGGGCAGCAAATTCTGTTGCGCTTTGAGATATATATATATATAGAGAGAGAGAGAGAGAGAGAGAGAGAGAGAGATGTGCATCGGAAATTTTTTGGGTTTTGTGTTTTGGTTTTGGATTCGGTTCCGCGGCCGTGTTTTGGATTTGGACGCGTTTTGGCAAAACCTCCCTAAAAAATTTTTGTCGGATTCGGGTGTGTTTTAGATTCGGGTGTTTTTTTCAAAAACCCCTCAAAAATAGCTTAAATCATAGAATTTGGGGGTCATTTTGATCCTATAGTATTATTAACCTCAATAACCATAATTTCCACTAATTTCCAGTCTATTCTGAACACCTCACACCTCACAATATTATTTTTAGTCCTAAAATTTGCACCAAGGTCGCTGGATGACTAAGCTAAGCGACCCAAGGCGGCACAAACACCTGGCCCATCTAGGAGTGGCACTGCAGTGTCAGACAGGATGGCAGTTTTAAAAACTAGGCCCCAAAGAACATATAATGCAAAGAAAAAAAGGGTGTAATGAGGTAGCTGGATGACTAAGCTAAGCAACACAAGTGGGTGGCACAAACACCTGGCCAATCTAGGAGTGGCACTGCAGTGTCAGACAGGATGGCACTAAAAAAATTGGCCCCAAACATCACATGATGCAAAGATAAATAAATAAAAAAAGAGGTGCAAGATGGAATTGTCCTTGGGCCCTCCCACCCACCCTTATGTTGTAAAAACAGGGCATGCACACTTTAACAAACCCATCATTTCAGCGACAGGGTCTGCCACACAACTGTGGCTGAAATGACTGGTTGGTTTGGGCCCCCACCAAAAAAAGAAGCAATCAATCTCTCCTTGCTCAAACTGGCTCTACAGAGGCAAGATGTCGACCTCATCCTCATCCTCTGATTCCTCACCCCTTTCACTGTGTACATCCCCCTCCTCACAGAGTATTAATTCGTCCCCACTGGAATCCACCATCTCAGGTCCCTGTGTACTTTCTGGAGGCAATTGCTGGTGAATGTCTCCACTGAGGAATTGATTATAATTCATTTTGATGAACATCATCGTCTCCACATTTTGTGGAAGTAACCTCGTACGCTGATCGCTGACAAGGTGACCGGCTGCACTAAACACTCTTTCGGAGTACACACTGGAGGGGTGACAACTTAGGTAAAATAAAGCCAGTCTGTGCAAGGGCCTCCAAATTGCCTCTTTTTCCTGCCAGTATATGTACGGACTGTCTGACGTGCCTACTTGGATGCTGTCACTCATATAATCCTCCACCATTCTTTCAATGGTGACAGAATCATATGCAGTGACAGTAGACAGCATGTCAGTAATCGTTGGCAGGTCCTTCAGTCCAGACCAGATGTCAGTATTCGCTCCTGACTGCCCTGCATCATCGCCAGCGGGTGGTTTTGGAAATCTGATCCTTTTCCTGGCAGCTCCAGTGGCGGGAGAAAATAAAGGAGGAGCTGTTGGTGGGTCACGTTCCGCTTGACTTGACAAGTGTCTCACCAGCAGGTCTTTGAACATGTGCAGACTTGTGTCTGCTGGAAAGAGAGATACAACGTAGGCTTTAAGGCTAGGATCGAGCACGGTTGCCAAAATGTAGTGCTCTGATTTCAACAGATTGACCACCCGTGAATCCTGGATAAGCGAATGAAGGGCTCCATCCACAAGTCCCACATGCCTAGCGGAATCGCTCCGTTTTAGCTTCTCCTTCAATCTCTCCAGCTGCTTCTGCAAAAGCCTGATGAGGGGAATGACCTGACTCAGGCTGGCAATGTCTGAACTGACTTCACGTGTGGCAAGTTCAAAGGGTTGCAGAACCTTGCACAACGTTGAAATCATTCTCCACTGCGCTTGAGTCAGGTGCCTATATCGCAGGCAGATGTATAGGCTTGAATGGCCTTTTGTTGCTCCTCCATCCTCTGAAGCATATACAGGGTTGAATTCCACCTCGTTACCACCTCTTGCTTCAGATGATGGCGGGGCAGGTTCAGGAGTGTTTGCTGGTGCTCCAGTCTTCGGCACACGGTGGCTGAATGCCGAAAGTGGCCCGCAATCCTACGGACCACCGCCAGCATCTCTTGCACGCCCCTGTCGTTTTTGAAAAAATTCTGCACCATTAAATTCAATGTATGTGCAAAACATGGGACGTGCTGGAATTTGCCCACATGTAATGCACGCACAATATTGGTGGCGTTGTCCGATGTCACAAATCCCCAGGAGAGTCCAATTGGGCTAAGCCATTCTGCGATGATGTTCCTCAGTTTCCGTAAGAGGTTGTCGGCTGTGTGCCTCTTATGGAAAGCGGTGATACAAAGCTTAGCCTGCCTAGGAACGAGTTGGCGTTTGCGAGATGCTGCTACTGGTGCCACTGCTGCTGTTCTTGCTGCGGGAGGCAATACATCTACCCAGTGGGCTATCACAGTCATATAGTCCTGAGTCTGCCCTGCTCCACTTGTCCACATGTCCGTGGTTAAGTGGACATTGGGTACAGCTGCATTTTTTAGGACACTGGTGAGTCTTTTTCTGACGTCTGTGTACATTCTCGGTATCGCCTGCCTAGAGAAGTGGAACCTAGATGGTATTTGGTACCGGGGACACAGTACCTCAAGAAATTCTCTAAGTCCCTGTGAACTAACGCCGGATACCGGACGCACGTCTAACACCAACACAGCTGCCAAGGCCTAAGTTATCCGCTTTGCAACAGGATGACTGCTGTGATATTTAATCTTCCTCGCAAAGGACTGTTGGACAGTCAATTGCTTACTGGAAGTAGTACAAGTGGTCTTCCGACTTCCCCTCTGGGATGATGATCGACTCCCAGCAGCAACAACAGCAGCGCCAGCAGCAGTAGACGTTACACTCAAGGATCCATCGGAGGAATCCCAGTCAGGAGAGGACTCGTCAGACTTGCCAGTAACATGGCCTGCAGGACTATTGGCTTTCCTGTCTAAGGAGGAAATTGACACTGAGGGAGTTGGTGGTGTGGTTTGCAGGAGCTTGGGTACAAGAGGAAGGGATTTAGTTGTCAGTGGACTGCTTCCGCTATCACCCAAAGTTTTTGAACTTGTCAATGACTTCTGATGAATGCGCTCCAGGTGACGTATAAGGGAGGATGTTCCTAGGTGGTTAACGTCCTTACCCCTACTTATTACAGCTTGACAAAGGCAACACACGGCTTGACACGAGTTGTACGCATTTCTGTTGAAATAATTCCACACCGAAGAGGTGGTTATTTTGGTATTTTGACCAGGCATGTCAATGGCCTTATTCATCCCACGGACAACAGGTGTCTCCCCGGGTGCCTGACTTAAACAAACCACCTCACCATCAGAATCCTCCTTGTCAATTTCCTCCTCAGCGCCAGCAACACCCATATCCTCATCCTGGTGTACTTCAACAGTGACATCTTCAATTTGACTATCAGGAACTAGCCTGTGGGTGCTCCTTCCAGCACTTCCAGGGGGTGTGCAAATGGTGGAAAGAGCCACCTCTTCCCGTCCAGTGTTGGGAAGGTCAGGCATCGCAACCGACACAATTGGACTCTCCTTGGGGATTTGTGATTTAGAAGAACGCACAGTTCTTTGCTGTGCTTTTGCCAGCTTAACTCATTTTTCTAGCGGGAGGATGAGTGCTTCCATCCTCATGTGAAGCTAAACCACTAGCCATGAACACAGGCCAGGGCCTCAGCCGTTCCTTGCCACTCCGTGTCGTAAATGGCACATTGGCAAGTTTACGCTTCTCCTCAGACGCTTTTAATTTAGATTTTTGGGTCATCATTTTACTGAACTTTTGCTTTTTGGATTTTACACGCTCTCTACTATGACATTGGGCATCGGCCTTGGCAGACGACGATGGCATTTCATCGTCTCTGCCATGACTAGTGGCAACAGCTTCAGCACGAGGTGGAAGTGGATCTTGATCTTTCCCTATTTTACCCTCCACATTTTTGTTCTCCATTTTTTAATGTGTGGAATTATATGCCAGTAATATTATTATATCAATAGCAATGGCCTACTGTACTGGCCTACTATATACTGCTCACAACAATGCAGCACAGATATGGATACTTGAAGTGACACGGAGCTGCAAGATACAGCAATGGAATACTGTACTGTACAACTATATACTGTTGGTCACCAAAATGCTGCACTGTCCTACTATATACTGCTCACAACAATGCAGCACAGATATGGATACTTGAAGTGACATGGAGCTGCAAGATACAGCAATGGACTACTGTACTGTACAACTATATACTGTTGGTCACCAAAATGCTGCACTGTCCTACTATATACTGCTCACAACAATGCAGCACAAATATGGATACTTGAAGTGACACGGAGCTGCAAGATACAGCAATGGACTACTGTACTGTACATTTATATACTGTTGGTCACCAAAATGCTGCACTGTCCTACTATATACTGCTCACAACAATGCAGCACAGATATGGATACTTGAAGTGACACAGAGCTGCAAGATACAGCAATGGACTACTGTACTGTACAACTATATACTGTTGGTCACCAAAATGCTGCACTGTCCTACTATATACTGCTCACAACAATGCAGCACAGATATGGATACTTGAAGTGACACGGAGCTGCAAGATACAGCAATGGACTACTGTACTGTACATTTATATACTGTTGGTCACCAAAATGCTGCACTGTCCTACTATATACTGCTCACAACAATGCAGCACAGATATGGATACTTGAAGTGACACGGAGCTGCAAGATACAGCAATGGACTACTGTACCGTACAACTATCTACTGTTGGTCACCAAAATGCACTGTCCCACTCTATACTGCTCACAACAATGCAGCACAGATATGGATACTTGAAGTGACACGGAGCTGCAAGATACAGCAATGGGCTACTGTACTGTACTACTACTGGTGATCACCAAAATGCTGCACTGTCCTACTATATACTACTCACAACAATGCTGCACAGATATGGATACTTGAAGTGACACGGAGCTGCAAGATACAGCAATGGACTACTGTACTGTACTACTATACTGGTGGTCACCAAAATGCTGCACTGTACTATATATATATATATATATATATATAGAGTATATACTGGTCACACAACAATGCAGCAGATATTGAGCCCTGATGATCAGGTTACTGTCTAGAACTGAGTCTGACACGGAGCTGCAAGATACAGCAATGGCCTACTGTACTGTACTACTATAATTCTATACTGGTGGTCCCCACAATGCAGCACACTGAGCACAGATATGGAGCTTTTCAGGCAGAGAACGTAGATATTTGCAGCACACTGAGCACAGATATGGAGCTTTTCAAGCAGAGAACGTAGATATTTGCAGCACACTGAGCACAGATATGGAGCGTTTTCAGGCAGAGAACGTAGATATTTGCAGCACATTGAGCACAGATATTTGCAGCACACTGAGCACAGATATGGATCTTTTCAGGCAGAGGATGTAGCCACGTCCTCTTTGTTCAGTCTCCAATGCACGAGTGAAAATGGCAGGGCGACGCGCGGCTCTTTATATGGAATACGAATCTCGCGAGAATCTGACAGCGGGATGATGACGTTCGTCCTCGTTCGGGTTAACCGAGCAAGGCGGGAAGATCCGAGGCTGCCTCGGACCCATGTAAAATAGGTGAAGTTCGGGGTGGTTCGGCTCTCGACAAACCGAACCCGCTCATCTCTAATATATATATATATATATATATATATAGTCCCTCTATTGCTGAATAAGCAAATGGCACGTCACTCCAGGTTACTGGAAAAAGGGTTTTAATGGCCCATGACAAATTCCATGGTCAAGCAATAGTTAAATATGCAGCATGGCAAATTCTCAACGGCTCGTTTCAAGACCTAGTCTCGTCTTCAGGATATATTGCCGCTGCTTGTGTGCTACATGGCTGAAAAGATATCACACACTGGTTTTCTCACTTTGTTTTCCGCAGCATTTTATGTTCTTTTCAGCCATGTAGCACACAAGCAGCGGCAATATATCCTGAAGACGAGACTATGAAAGTGATAAATAAGCACATTACCTATAGTGGGTCAGCACAAATGCATGAGCCTATTTAATGCTTCCATAGTTTAGCAGTCTAGCACTTTATACTGCACATAGCCACTTTATTGCAAATATTGCACGTATCAGCACTAGGGAGGCCAATCCCGGGGCATTTTTTCAATCCCGGGATTCGGGATTGAAAAATACTCAATCCCGGGATTCCCGGGATTGCAGTAGGGATCAGTGTAGGGAGCAGGGATAGTATATGTGGAGGGCAGCGAGGGGTGGAGGGTGGGTGTAGGGAGCATGTAAGGAGCAGGAAGGGAGGGTGGGTGTAGGGAGCAGCGGCAGAGTGAGTGTAGGGAGCATGTAAGGAGCAGGAAGGGAGGGTGGGTGTAGGGAGCAGCGGGACAGTGGGTGTGTAGGGAGCATGTAAGGAGAAGGAAGGGAGGGTGGGTGTAGGGAGCAGGAAGGGAGGGTGGATGTAGTGAGCAGGAAGGGAGAGTGGTTGTAGGGAGCAGCGGGAGGGTGGCTGTGTAGGGAGCAGGAAGGGAAGGTGGGTGTAGCGAGCAAGGAGGATTTCAGGAGCAGAGAGGGAGGGGGGATGTCTGGAGCAGAGAGGGAGTGTGGGTGTAGGTAGCCAATGCGATAACACTTACTAATTAATGGGCCGCGGGCACCAGCCATGGACACACACACACTGACCGCGCTGGCGGCATTTCAAATGTAGCGCTGGCCGCCAGCCAGTCAGAACTGGCAGTCTGGCAACCAATCAGGAGCTGCGGCTGCTGCCGCTTCCCTAATTGGCTGCCGGTCTGCCAGCTCTGATTGGCTGGCGGCCAGCGCTACATTTGAAATGCCGCCAACGAGGTCAGTGTGAGTGTGGAACTAGCTGTGGCTGCTATATCTATATCGCTGACAGCCGGGCAGCGCTGTGCTGTAGTGCTCAGCGCTGTCCGGCAAAAATGCGCATGCGCACTCTAATCCCGTGAATCCCGGGAGGCTCCAATCCCGGCATTCAAATCCCGGCATTTTTGGGCCCAAATCCCGGGATCCCACTGATCCTGATCCCAGGATTGGCCTCCCTAATCAGCACCTAATCACTTTTAAGAGCAAAGTTGCTGAAACATATATATATTTTTTACACATCCACGTATAAACTCTACACCAATGCCGGGACGAGTCTAAGAGGAAAAGGAATACGAGTGATCCTGCTGTTAAAGATACTTTGTATAAGATATAACAATTTTTTGGAAGGTATACCGTCCTAGGCGCTTAAATAAAAATTGTGAACAAACAATATGGGCCCTCATTCCGAGTCGTTCGCTCGGTATTTTTCATCGCATCGCAATGAAAATCCGCTTAGTACGCATGCGCAATATTCGCACTGCGACTGCGCCAAGTAATTTAACAATGAAGATAGTATTTTTACTCACGGCTTTTTCATCGCTCCGGCGATCGTAATGTGATTGACAGGAAATGGGTGTTACTGGGCGGAAACACGGCGTTTTATGGGCGTGTGGATGAAAACGCTACCGTTTCCGGAAAAAACGCAGGAGTGGCTGGAGAAACGGGGGAGTGTCTGAGCGAACGCTGGGTGTGTTTGTGACGTCAAACCAGGAACGACAAGCACTGAACTGATCGCACAGGCAGAGTAAGGTTGAAGTTACTCAGAAACTGCAAAGTAGTTTGTAATCGCAATATTGCGAATACATCGGTCGCAATTTTAAGAAGCTAAGATACACTCCCAGTAGGCGTAGGCTTAGCGTGTGTAACTCTGCTAAATTCGCCTTGCGACCGATCAACTCGGAATGAGGGCCATGGTGTAGTCACTTATTCAAAAGGCTTCAGTGTTGTTCCATCTGTTGATAATTTGCTTGATTTCTTTTTGTATAATCTGTTTTTATTGAAACGAATACAGACTTATAACAGCTTGTAAACATATATGAATATCAATCAACGGCATAATAAAGTAACAAATTTGAGCCGAGTGTTCAATATAGTTAAAGTCTATGTAAACATTTTTGAACTAAGAAACATAATAGAGCATAGGTATAGAACAAGAAAAAGAAAACAACAGAGGAGAGAGGTGACTGAGCCGAGCATGCTGAGTGAAGGAGGGTAGAATATGTGTAATGAATTGATAGATTTAAACATATTGGTCCGGGACCATGTCAAATAGCGAACAACAGAGTGGCCCCCACCACCTGCTTCATTTCGCAGAGGAAATGTAAGTCTTATACGACTCCGAGGTCTTGTATTCTATCCAAGGCAACCACATAGCAATAAATTCAGAGCGTCTGTCTCCAGCGCTCAATAATACATCTTCCATATTCATGTAATAGTCTAGTCTGGAGAACCAGGTATACCGTGTAGGAGGACTAGCGGACCTCCACAAAGTGGGGATTACTGCCCGTGCAGCATTGCCAAGGTGTCGTAGTAAAGATGACCTGTAAGTGGAGAGTGGGGTACTGGAGTGGTTTAGTAACCAAAAGGCCGGGTCAGATGGGATAGGAGCATGTAGGATATCACCGGAAATAGAAATTACATCATCCCAGAAACTTTTGATGAGGGGACAGGTCCACCAGATGTGTAACAGAGAGGGGGAAATGATGTGTAAGAGGGTAGGGTGTCTGTACCATCTCATCAGGATCTTGTATTGTGTTTCTCTGACCTGTATACATATGGAGCTCTTATGGGCTTTAATAAAAATAAAAATAGAGTCCCATTCCCTGTCTGAGAGTGAGATGTTCAGATCTCTCTCCCATTTTTGGGTGAAGAGGGGAGGGGCCGGGGAGTCAGATGTACATAGGAGTCTATACAGGGTGGACACAGTATGTAAGGGATTTATGGGGGCCACACACATTTTTTCAAATGCGGTCAGCTCCCTTGACGCCTGATGGTACATATTATCCGTGTGTAGAAAGTGTCGAACCTGCAAGAACTTCCAGAAGTCCGCCTGTGGGATCTCCCATTTCTCTCGTATCTCCGAGAACTGCTTAATCCCAGACGGGTGGACTAGCTGACCCACTCTAAAAAGTCCCTCTAACGCCCAATTTTGATAGTACCCCAGTGAGAGGCCAGGTGGGAAAGTCGGGTTGTTCAAAAAGGAGGTGAGGGGGCCAAAAAGAGAGGAGATGTACGATCTTCGTCGTATCCCTTTCCAAAAAGAAAGTGTAGGAGAAACAGTCGGGTGAGGGTGTGGCAGTTTGGGCAAGGTCGGGAGCCAAGGGAAGATTTCCGGGAATAGCTGCAAGCATAAACCCTCCAAGACCACCCATTGTTTAATCTCCCGGCTCCTGGTCCAATCCAAGACCCTATTTAAGAGGATTGCCTGGTAATAGGTTTTAATATCTGGGAGTTGGAACCCACCGTTTTGAGGCGGGCGAGTCAGGATGGATCTACTAATTCTGGGTCTCTTACAACGCCAAATAAATTGTTGGATCAGAGATCCCACAGTCCGGAACTAGGAGTAAGGGATCCGAATTGGCAAGGTCTGGAGGAGATATAGCAGTTTGGGTAATGTGTTCATCTTTATAACGTTGATTCTGCCTAGCCAAGAGAGATTATGGTATTGCCATCTGCAATAATCATTTCTAATGGCCTGGAGAATAGGGTGGAAGTTCAAGGACAGCAGACGTGAAGGATCACTGGAAAGCTGGACTCCCAGGTAAGTGATGTGGGAGTCCCGCCATTGAAAAGGGAATGTGGCTTTCAAACCAGTTAAGACCGATTGGGGGGTTGAAATATGAAGGGCATAGGATTTAGAAGTGTTGATTTTAAAACCTGAGAGTGAGCCAAAGATGTCCAATTCACCCATCAGGTTAGGAAGTGAATGAGCGGGGTGTGTGACTGTTGTCAGCAGATCGTCTGCAAATAGAGCAAGTTTATAGTCTATGTTACCTATTTGTAGCCCCTTAATCTTGTCGTTCGCTCTAATAGCCCTGCTCAAGGCTTCAATACAAAGAACGAAAATCAGGGGGGACAAGGGGCAGCCCTGCCTCGTTCCATTACTTATAAGGAAGTTGTCAGAGAGGGTCCCATTAACCCGCACCTTGGCCGATGGTTGTATGTAGAGTGATAATATTCTATGGAGGGCTCGTGGGCCCAACCCAATATGCTCCAGCACCGCCCTCATGAAGTCCCAATTTACCCTGTCGAAAGCCTTTTCGGCGTCTGTAGACAACAACACAGTGGATGTCTTGCTGCTAGAGGCCAAATGGATGAGGTTGAGGAGTTTTGTCGTATTATCTTTTGCTTCACGGCCGGGGACAAAGCCCACCTGGTCGTTATGGATGAGTGATGGGAGAAATTCGTTCAATCTAAGAGCCATCAATTTCGCAAAAAATTTGAGATCCAAATTAAGCAGGGAGATTGGCCTGTAACTGAAGCATACTGAGGGGTCCTTTCCTTGTTTAGGGATCACAGTAATGTGGGCCTCTAGTGATTGTCTGGAGAAGTGGGTTTCAGCGGAGATGGAGTTGAAGGCCCGCAGTAATTTGGGAGCGAGAGCCTCCTTAAATGTCTTATAATAGGTGGCTGTAAAGCCATCTGGGCCTGGACTTTTATGTAGGGGTGCGGTAGAAATAACGTGTTCCACCTCAGTCAAAGTGAAAGGTGCTTCCAGAGAGTCTCGATCAGACGTTGACAACTGAGGGAACGCTACGTCAGCTAAGTATTTCCTGGATCTCAACATATTTGAAAGGGGATCATGGGCTTGAGAAGGGTCACCTAGGTTGTATAAGGTATTGTAATAATTTTTAAAGCATGCTGCTATCTCCGGAGACTTAAAGCATACGGAACCCGCGCTATTTTTCATTGAGGGAATAAAAGAGGCCAGTCTCTGGGATCTAAGTGCCTGGGCCAGGAGGCGTCCTGGCTTATTTCCCCATTTATAGTATTTGCTATTACATTTGCGCAAGGAGGCTTGGGTTTTATTATTGAGGGTTGACCGGAGGTGCGTCCGGGCTTCAGATAGCTCCACCAAATCCGATGGGGACAGGGAGGATTTGTGGCGGGACTCTAAGGAATGAATTTTATGCAGTAGTGTGGTGATTAAGGCCTGTCTGTTCTTCTTCACAAAGGAGCCTAATTGGATCAGTTTACCCCGTATAACACATTTGTGGGCCTCCCAGATCGTAATTTCGGAAAGTTCCCCTGTATCGTTAATGTCAAAATAATCAGATAATGCCTTATCTAATTCTGATTTGCAATATTCATCGTACAGAAGGGATTCATTAAGACGCCATGTCCAAGGACCAGGGGTTCGGGAGGGGGCCAAGAGGGACAAGAATACTGGGGCATGGTCTGACCAAGTAATGGAACCAATAGAGGCATCCACTATTAAGGGGAGGTGTTTATGGCTCAAAAACAAATAGTCTAGGCGTGAGTAAACCTGATGTGGGTGTGAAAAAAATGAGAAGTCTCAGTCAATGGGATGTGTGACCCGCCAAGAGTCAGCTAGTTGAAATTCGTGGAAGACCTTCCTAACCTGTCCATATTTGTGTTCAGAGAATTTAGGGGCTGGCGGGGAGGTGTCAATGGAGGGGTCCATGGACCAATTTAGGTCGCCTCCCAGAACTACAATACCCGTCATAAGGGCTTCAAGTCGGGGAAATTGGGATCGAAAAAAGGGCAATTGGCCCTGATTTGGAGCATAGAGGGCTATGAGGGTGTACGCCTGGGAAAATATATTGCATTGGACTACTAGCAATCTCCCTGGAACTAATTTATGGACAGAGACATTGGACACTTGAAGGGCTTTGGAAAAAATTATAGCGACCCCTTTAGATTTACTTTCAGGATTGTTGGAGTAGAAAGCAAGGGGAAATCTTTGATTTACTAAGGAGGGCCTACGAGCAGAGATCTTAAAATGTGTCTCTTGAATCAGAGTCACATCTACTCCGTCAGATCGCAGCGTCCGAAATAAATGGGACCGTTTCTCGGGGGTGTTAAGCCCTTTGGCATTAATCAAGGTGAATTTAAGTATACCTGGGAAAGACATCACATTGTATCATAACACAGAAAAGCATAGCACTCGGACAGGTCACCAAGGAAAATAAAAAAACGATAAGGAAGAGAAGAATGGAAAAGAGAGCAAGTCACAGAAAATAGAAACATCATGAACATAGAAACAGCCGCAATGGGGAAGCAGGTAAGTATATATACCAGCATCCCCATGAGGCACAGCGGCTGTGTGTGGGACTGGGGTAAGGGAGTCACCCCTATAGGCACCACTTCTTAGCATAAACATTGTAAGGGAACGATATAAACTAAAGAAAAATTGTAATGATCAATAGTATTAACCGGCAGCAACAATTAACTATCTTCTAGTAAAGTCATATCACTGAACTCCAGGACTGAAGAAGAAACCGGGGGGGATACAGTGAGACGAGGCAGAAGTGGCGCAAGGCCATTCAGGACTTGTCCCACCCGGCATATCACGGTTAGAATGTTCAGCCCTTCTGAAGGAAACGAAAAGGATCAGTCGGCAGAGTAGTAAGGAGCAGTACCTTCAGGTAGGGGAGGATTCCTGGTGTGCAGGGAGGGGTTTTGAAGGTTTCTTTTGAGAACCACCGACTACTTGCCATGGCGCTCCACTTCCCGCAGGTTGTGGCGGCTGCAGATCCGGGAGGATGAAGTCACAATCCGGGACCTTCAATGGTGGGAGACCGAGACCGGAGCAGAAAGTGGGGAGGTCAGATGGGGTATGGAGGGTGTATATCTTTCCTGAAGATGAGACTTGTAGGCTGTAGGGGAAACCCCATCTGTACTTCAGCTGTCGCTTGCGGAGTTCTTCCGTGAGGGGGCGGAGGATCTTTCTTTGTTGAAGGGTATGCCAGGAGAGATCCTGAAAGATGGAAATTGGGTCGCCGTTGAAGACCAGGTCATCTATGCGACGCACTTTACTCATAATTTCCTCCTTCTGAGAATAATAATGTAGTCGACATATGACGTCTCGAGGTCGATCGGAAGAAAGCCCCTTCGGCTTGAGAGCACGGTGGGCTCTGTCGAACGTTATGACGTCAGCTGGGTCATTGCCCAGGATTGTGTTGAATATTTTCGTCAAGGCGTCTACTAAGCCTGTCTGGGGGACCTCCTCAGGAATACCTCTCACCCGGACATTATTCCTCCTACCTCTGTTGTCCAAATCCAATACACTGGTCCGCAATGATCGTATTTCATCCGACTGGGCTTTAATAACATCCGTTAAGGACCCCATAAAGGTATCGGTAGAGTCACGATGATCTTCCAGCGTGGTCACCCTATCAGAAAGTTGCGAGATATCATGTTTGATAGATGCTAGTTCTCTTCGCATGGTGTCTTGGAGATCCTGCTTAGTTGGTAGTGTTTTCATAAACTGCAGGATATCTTGAAGAGCGGTATCGCTGTGAGTGTGTGAGGTAGATTGCTCCACCATTAACGGGGAGGCAGAGGAGGCAGAATGACAGGAAGACAGGCTTGAGGGGGAGAGGTCTCCAGAAAGCCTTGCAGGAGTAGTTTGTAGGAACGATCTCATTCCCGGTTGGGTCGCGGTCTTCTTAGGTTGTGTAGTATTACATTTCTTTTTCCCGGATCTGACCATGCTTAGAAGAGGATAGGTGGGTAAGTGATAGCAAGAGATGGCGTGAGCATAATCCCGGTGCTGCTCGGTACGCTGTGAAGTGCCTACAGCATGGTGACTCCCAGTGGAATGGCACTAGCACGCCATTAATCAATTTCCGCCATTAAGATAACGGGCACATAATGGGTATTGGATCCCGCCTCCCCAATAATGTGGAGGCAGGTGCAGGACCACCGTATTACCGGCTCTCAGAGGGCGGGCCACGGCTCTTTGCAAATTTTCCAAAAAAGAAAAGGCGCCTCTAAAAGCCTAAGCTGACATACTGCTCGCTGCTCTCAAAAATATAGGTATTAGCAAACCTACAAAGACAACAGAAAACAAGAAAGTAGAGAGCGCAAGCAGACTAAAATAACAATTTTAATTTAAAACTGCACAAAGAAAAAAGTATATATATTAAATATTAAATATATGTGCAATTAATAAAACATAAAATTATGGACAAATGGGATCCTCCAGCTTACAGTCCATTAGATGCAATAATAGATTCCGAATTAAACAGTCAAAAGCTCCTTCTATTCAGAGCAATGAGTTCATCAATTAGTGTTTAAATAACCTTTTTGCAGATTATTCACTTCTCTAAAAAGTTATTTATTCCGGAAAGTCTCTTTTATTGGATTATCAAATAACAGATGTGCTGCTTGCTCCAGCACTTTATATTCCAAATGGATGGCAGCTTTGTATATAGAAATCCGTCTTCCAGTGTGCTTTACAGCGGCTCCGTCTACCGCTCTCCCTAAAACACACTTGGGAAATCTTTCAATGAAAAAGCCGCTTACCACATCCGGATGAATTCAGCTTCACGGCGCTGAAAATCACCATACACCAGACAGCTGTACCGCAAACTCCCGAGTGGTATAGATGACAGCCAGGAAACGACCGGTGTACGTAGGTCGAGAAACGCGTCAGGGTCTTTTTGGACTTGGGATCCCGGCACTCTCCATTTGTGCTGTTGACACTTATCACAATTTCTGCCCCGCACCAGTGGATCCGTTTTCATTATAGCCACCTGTAGTGGTCCGCCTTGCCAAACGGGGACCGTGGCTGTCATCTATACCACTCGGGAGTTTGCTGTACAGCTGTCTGGTGTATGGTGATTTTCAGCGCCGTGAAGCTGAATTCATCCGGATGCGGTAAGCGGCTTTTTCATTGAAAGATTTCCCAAGTGTGTTTTAGGGAGAGCGGTAGACGGAGCCGCTGTAAAGCACACTGGAAGACGGATTTCTATATACAAAGCTGCCATCCATTTGGAATATAAAGTGTTGGAGCAAGCAGCACAAGAACCATGTAAATGGGTGAGCCACTAGGGGGAGCTCCAACCCAAGATATGTACCTCAAAGGGCTGTAAAATAGGAGATAGGCCTGCTGATCAAATTAAGTGCAAAAATACCAGAACCAGAGTCAGTACTGTAGAATGTTAGAAAGGTAAAGTGTCTTCTAAGGGTCTCCACACATGCTGTGGGGTACAATAGAGTAGATGGTGCAGATCGTTGCAGGGGTGTACACACACCAGTGAGCTATGTATAGTGTTGAGGCGTAGCGAATACCCCCAGCAGCTGGTGTAAGGAGATGGCCACTTGTCAGGCCTGCAGCGGATGGAGGGGGGTTCATATATATGAAGCAGGCGTTTGTGGGTATGTGGTCGGGGCCCGCCGTGTCCACGTTCCGGTCCCGGAACTCGCAGCCGGATCCCCTCTTTACTTTAGCCCCCGGTCTCCAGGTGAGGTATGCGGAGGCCTCAGCCATCGGTGCCGCGCTGAGAGCGGCCATGGATGGGTGTTAGCGGGGGGAGAGGCGCCGCACGCGCTGCAGAGCCGTCGGGCGGCGAGGGACCAGCAGGCAAGGGGAACTCACCAGCCGTCACCTCCGCCGGGTCCGCAAGCCCGCAGGGCCGCCGTCTCGACCGCCGGGTCTCGGATGTGAGGACCAGAGGGCTCGCCGCTTGCACTTCTCGCTGCTTCTTCCTCGTGCTGCCGCCGCTAGGCGTGGGTGGGTGCAGGTGCCTCCACTTCCGAGCTCCAGGGCAGGGATGCAACACTCGGCCGAGTGTCGAGTCCAGGGGGAGACCTCTACTACAGTCCCCGGCTCCACAGGAAGGGGTAGGCCACAACCCGCAAGGACCCTTAAAAGGGTCCCCCGGCTCCGCAGCCGCTACCCCCCGAGCAGGTAAGCTAAAGAGCAGTCTCAGGAGACGGTGGGGTCGATGGGAGTCCCCAGTAATATATATTTTTTGTGGATCGGGTGGAAGGCTAGCAGGAGCTCCTGAAAAGCACTTCCACTCATCTTGCTGGCCAGACCACGCCCCCCAATTTGCTTGATTTCAACGATGCAGTGCATGCAAATAAAGAAAAAATATATATAGTGTAATACAGTTTTGCGTGAACAAAAATTTCTTCATGAATTACATATGATGTAACTCTATAAGTGATAATAAATCCAATATTTAGACAAGGCGTACCCCACTCACTATGTGAATGAAGCAAACTAAGCACATCAAGGTATCTTTAATCAATGAAGCATGGCGTACCCAACTCACAATGTCACAAATGGTTTGAAGCTCATCAAGGTATCTTTCTTGTGGAATTTGGACCTTATCTTTCGACCCAAGTTGCTTTGATCCACGTGTACCCAAAACAAACAAAAACAAATTCTCCAATGTGTAGTAGAGCTTCCAAAACCATGTGGGATGTACAATAACTATACAGTAGCGTACTTTTAAGATCAATGTTTTAATTATTTTAAGAAGAATAAGCGTACCCCACTCACACAAATGGAGTGCTTTCTATACACATCAAGGTATCTTTAGTAATCTTGTATGCAGGAGTATAGAATGCGTACCCTACTCACAGAATTATGCGAGATTTGCAAAGCCCATCAAGGTTTCTTTCATTTTCAATTTCCTCTCCAAAGAAAAAAGGCTGGATGTTTCTTAAAACCATAAAAATTTATTGTACAAAACCCCAATCGGTAGGGGAAAGTTCCAATGAAACAGAGAATACAGTAAAATACCAATAAAAAAAGAAAAAACAAAATCACAAAGTTAAAAACATGAACCATCCATGCTGAAACTCTGGAGGTATTTCTCCAAAAAAACAACAATATCCTCAAGAGATTACCTTATCCAGAGTTCAGCTGCGTACCATGGATGGATGAAAAAGGCTGGCTATCCCAACTCCTGTTTGTCAGTCAATGCATTTCGGTCTAAATGACCTTTTTCAAGACAAAAAAGGTCATTTAGACCGAAATGCATTGACTGACAAACAGGAGTGGGGATAGAAACATAGAAACATAGAATTTGACGGCAGATAAGAACCACTTGGCCCATCTAGTCTGCCCCTTTTTTATTTTATCCTTTAGGCAATCTCAACCCTTTTTTAACCTTGATTCTTTGTAAGGATATTCATATGCCTGTCCCAAGCATGTTTAAATTGCCCTACAGTCTTAGCCTCTACCACCTCTGATGGGAGGCTATTCCACTTATCCACTACCCTTTCTGTGAAGTAATTTTTCCTTAAATTTCCCCTGAACCTCCACCCCTCCAGTCTCAATGTATGCCCTCGAGTTCTAATACTTCTTTTCCTTTGAAGAATGTTTCCCTCCTGAACTTTGTTAAGACCCTTTATATATTTGAAAGTTTCTATCATGTCTCCCCTTTCCCTTCTCTCCTCCAAACTATACATGTTAAGATCTTTTAGCCTTTCCGGGTAAGTTTTGTGATGTAGGCCATGCACCATTTTAGTTGCCCTTCTTTGTACACTCTCTAATGTATTTATATCCTTCTGGAGATAGGGTCTCCAGAACTGGACACAGTATTCCAGATGGGGCCGTACCAATGACCTATACAGTGGCATTCTCAACTCTTTTTTCCTGCTACTGATTCCTCTCCCTATGCAACCAAGCATCTGACTTGCCTTTCTCATTGCTTTGTTGCATTGCTTTCCTGCCTTCAAGTCACTTGAAATAGTGACTCCTAAATCTCTTTCCTCCTCAGTAGTTTCCATTATAGTACCCTTGATACTATACTTAGCCTTTGGGTTTTTGAGACCCAAGTGCATGATTTTGCATTTTTTAGCATTAAACTGTAGTTGCCACGTTCTTGACCATTTCTCAAGCCTACCTAGGTCATTAATCATTTGTTTGACCCCTCCCGGTGTGTCTACCCTGTTGCATATCTTTGTATCATCTGCAAAAAGGCATATCTTCCCTTCAATACCATCTGCAATGTCACCAACAAAGATATTAAAGAGAACTGGACCAAGTACAGATCCCTGGGGTACTCCACTGGTAACATTTCCCTCCATAGATTGCACTCCATTAACTACGACTGTCTGTTTCCTATCCTGCAACCAGGTTCTTATCCATTTAACTGATTTATAATCCACCCCCAGGCTTTCAAGTTTATTTAGCAGTCTGCGATGTGGGACAGTGTCAAATGCCTTACTAAAGTCTAGATATGCTACATCTACAGCTCCCCCTTGATCTATTATTTTCATCACAGAGTCAAAAAAGTCAATAAGATTTGTTTGGCATGATCTCCCACCAGTAAATCCATGCTGTTTTGGATCCTGTAAGTTGTTTGATTTAAGATATTCCACTACTCTTTCTTTTAATAGTTTTTCCATTACTTTCCCTACTACCGATGTAAGGCTTACTGGTCTGTAGTTACTTGCTTCTTCCTTGCTTCCACTTTTGTGCAGTGGAACTACATTTGCTCTTTTCCAGTCCTCTGGAATAGCACCTGTATTTAGTGACTGGTTAAATAAATCTGTTAAAGGTGTAACCAGCACATCTTTTAGCTCTTTGAGTATCCTTGGGTGTATCCCATCTGGTCCCATTGATTTATCCACTTTTAGTTTTGAAAGTTCTGTTAGGACCTTCTCCTCTGTAAATGTATTTTCATCTACCTTATTTTTATGAATTTCCTTGCAATTTAACTGTGGCCCCATCCCTTCTTCTGTAGTAAATACTGAGCAAAAATAACTATTTAGGTGATCTGCTATTGCCTTGTCTCCCTCCACCAAATGCCCACTCTCTGTCTTAAGTCTTATTATTCCTCCATTTAATTTTCTCCTTTCACTTATATACTTAAAAAAAGTTTTGCCCCCTTTATCTACTGACTGGGCCATTTTCTCCTCAGCTTCTGCCTTTGCACGTCTGATCACTTTCTTAGCATCCTTCCGTCTGTCCAGATAGACCTCTTTGTCGTTATTATTTTGAGTCTGTTTGTATTTCCTAAAAGCCATCTTTTTTGCTTTCACACTAGTTGATACTACTTTTGTGAACCACACTGGCTTCCTTTTCCTGGTGCTTTTCCTAACCATTTTGATACAAAGGTCTGTTGCACTTAGTAATGCACTTTTCATTTTTTTCCACCTCTCCTGCACTCCTTCCAAGTTCCTCCAGTCTGCCAATGAATCACTTAAACATCTCCCCATTTTTGCAAAGTCTGCATTTCTAAAATCCAACACCTTTGTTTTTGTGTGAGAGGAGTTGTATCCTGTCTTTATACTAAACCATACTGCTTGATGATCACTGGATCCCAGGTGCTCACCCACATATATATCACATATCCTATCACCATTTGTAAGAATTAGATCTAATATTGAGTCTTTGCGAGTGGGCTCCCTCACCAATTGCTTGAGAGATGCTCCCTGTAAGGAATGTAGAAATTTGCCACTTGTAGCTGAACTTGCAAAAGACCCCTCCCAATTTACATCAGGTAAATTAAAGTCTCCCATGATTATGACTTCTCCCTTAAAAGCCATTTTAGAGATGTCCAACAATAGGTTCCTGTCCAAATCCTGCCCCTGGCCTGGTGGTCTATAGATCACCCCAATGCGAATAATGTCCTTCTTCCCAGTTTCTATGGTGACCCAAAGGGCCTCAGTTTTGGCTTCAATATTTTGTATTAAAGTAGCATTTATGCTTTTTTTCACATACATTGCTACCCCTCCTCCTATTCTTCATATTCTATCTTTCCTAAATAAATTGTATCCTGGTATAGTCCCAGTCATGATTCTCATTGCACCAAGACTCTGTAATTGCCACAAAATCCAGGTTATCCCTTGTCATTATCGCAATTAGCTCTGGAATTTTGTCTCCTAAGCTCCTAGCATTTGCAGACATAGCTTTAAGAATTTTTTCTGTGCATTTGTTAGTAGTAGCCATGGGGGGGCATTCCGAGTTGTTCACTCGCAAGCTGTTTTTAGCAGCTGTACACACGCTAAGCCGCCGCCTACTGGGAGTGAATCTTAGCATCTTAAAATTGCGAACGAAAGATTCTCAAAATTGCGATTACACACCTCTTAGCAGTTTCTGAGTAGCTTCAACCTTACTCGGCATCTGCGATCAGTTCAGTGCTTGTCGTTCCTGGTTTGACGTCATAAACACACCCAGCGCTCGCCCAAACACTCCTCCGTTTCTCCAGCCACTCCCGCGTTTTTCCCAGAAACAGTAGCGTTTTTCCGCACACACCCATAAAACGTCCAGTTTCCGCCCAGTAACACCCACTTCCTGTCAATCACACTACGATCGCCAGAACGAAGAAAAAGCCGTGAGTAAAATTCCTAACTGCATAGCAAATTTACTTAGCGCAGTCGCACTGCGGACATTGCGCATGCGCACTAAGCGGAAAATCGCTGCGATGCGAAAAAAATTACCGAGCGAACAACTCGGAATGACCCCCCATGTCCAGAGCGTACAAAATAAATGACAAGTTTAAAGTTGAAATTACCTGTTTGGGGATGTTGCTCAGTATTTGTTTTCTTTTACTAATCAGTAATCATACTCTGTCCTTTACACCATGACTATACCTTACTAAATATAAAGACATAGGGGGTAATTCCAAGTTGATCGCAGCAGGAATTTTGGTAGCAGTTGGGCAAAACCATGTGCACTGCAGGGGAGGCAGATATAACATGTGCAGAAACAGTTAGATTTGGGTGGGTTATATTGTTTCTGTGCAGGGTAAATACTGGCTGCTTTATTTTTGCACTGCAAATTAGATTGCAGATTGAACACACCACACCCAAATCTAACTCTCTCTGCACATGTGAAATCTGCTTCCCCTGCAGTGCACATGGTTTTGCCCAACTGCTAACAAAATTCCTGCTGCGATCAACTTGGAATTACCCCCATAGTACACCTGACCACAATGGGTAAATGTTCAAAGGAGGTAATCACCAGTCAGTATGCAATAATAAACTGTTTCACTGAGCTACTTCCCCACACATGCAATGACATTTACAAGAAATCATTACATAAAGAAACATACATAAGTTTGCATAAGAGAGAACTGTAGTGAGCAGATTGGGCATGCCTTTTCATAGGTTTTTTAAAAACAGATGATATGCATAAGATGAATTACATACTTTTGTGGCATTAAGGCAGTCCTTTTGTGGTAGTGTTGGTGTGTTGATGTTTTTCTTCTGGTTTCCTTCGGTTTAACGCAGGTATAACGCTATTTTTATAATAACACTTTTATGTCAGCACTACTATGGAAGCACATCCAGCCGATGGCTATCCAGCCGTATACTAGACTTCAAATAGGAACAATATCCATGTGATTGCAAACTCCACCCAAAACCATCCCCCTTTAAACTAAGGCCATAAATTAGCTTAGAAAAACAGACATTACATACCAATAAGGCAGCCAACTATATCTCTACAAAGAGAAAAACATACAAAAAAAAAAAACACCCTTTTTCAATATACCTAGGCCAGAGCCGCCCAAACCAATATGATGCCCTAGGCAAGATTTTGGCTGGTGCCCCCTAGCACCACAGTTGGTTCCGCCTCTGACTTTTCACCTCTTTCCCAGCACAACCACCCCTCATCCATAGCAGTCCTTATTTTGGTGTTTGTACCCCCTATATTTTAAATAGGAACAGTTCGCACATTTGGCGCACAGCACAAAAAGGGGTGTGTTTTGCTGGCAAGGGGCATGGTCACACAATAGTAACCCCAATTCCAATTACGCCACACAGTACTGCAACTTTATTCACATTTGATCATGCGATAGTGTCCATAATTCATATTACATCCCACAGTAGTATCACTTTACCTTATATATGTTACTCCTCACAGTAGAGCCCCTTATTCATATTACATCACACTGAATTGCTCCTTATTCACATTACACAACACCCTATTGCTCTTTATTCACATTAGACGACGCAGTAGTGCCCTTTCTATACGCAATGCCACATAGTAGAGCACCTTATACACATAATGCCACACAGTAATGCCCCTTACACATATGAGACACATTATTAATGTCCTTATAAACATAATGCGCCTTACACATTATGACAACCTTTAATAATGCCATTTTACACATAATGTCCCTTACACATATGCTGCACTTTATTAATGCCCTTATACACATAATGACACACATAGTGCCCCCTACACATTTGCTGCACATTATTAGTGCCCCTATACACATAAAGAAACACATACAGTAGTACCCTGTTACACATATGCCGCACATTATTAATGCCCTTATACACATAATGACACACATAGTGGCCCCTTACACATATGTTGCACATTATTAATGCATTTTTACATGACACGCATAATGCTCCTTACACATATTCCGAACACTACTGCACAACCAACCCACTCACATGCACACAGCACTCACACTGCCACTAACACTGTGACTTCTGCCTCTGCTTGGATACAGATGTGTCCTCATAAATCTTGCCTCAATGCTAAAGTCGGGCACATTTTTTTAAATGAAAATGCATCTAATTTGCATTGATATGTGGCTAGGATGCACAAGCAGCTTCTGCTGATTAAAATGATATGCAGCATCCCTATATACTGTGTGACACTGTGGCTGTATCTGCATATGAAATGCTACACACAGAATATAGGCATGCCGCATATCATTTTAATCAGCAGAAGCTGCTGATGCCCCTAGGCATATCAAATGCCCTAGGCAATTGCCTAGTTTGCCTATGCCTATGGCCGGCTCTGACATAGGCTATTCAATCATTAAATTAATTTGACATAATCAGCAAATGCAGTACAACTTGCTGGGATGTGTAGTTCCACGAATCATACCTAGGCTATTCAATCTTAGCCAGCTTTTTTCATCCATCCATGGTACGCAGCTGAACTCAGGATAAGGTAATCTCTTGAGGATATTGTTGTTTTTTTGGAGAAATACCTCCAGAGTTTCAGCATGGATGGTTCATGTTTTTAACTTTGTGATTTTGTTTTTTCCTTTTTTATTGGTATTTTACTGTATTCTCTGTTTCATTGGAACTTTCCCCTACCGATTGGGGTTTTGTACAATAAATTTTTATGGTTTTAAGAAACATCCAGCCTTTTTTCTTTGGAGAGGAAATTGAAAATGAAAGAAACCTTGATGGGCTTTGCAAATCTCGCATAATTCTGTGAGTAGGGTACGCATTCTATACTCCTGCATACAAGATTACTAAAGATACCTTGATGTGTATAGAAAGCACCCCATTTGTGTGAGTGGGATACGCTTATTCTTCTTAAAATAATTAAAACATTGATCTTAAAAGTACGCTACTGTATAGTTATTGTACATCCCACATGGTTTTGGAAGCTCTACTACACATTGGAGAATTTGTTTTTGTTTGTTTTGGGTACACGTGGATCAAAGCAACTTGGGTCGAAAGATAAGGTCCAAATTCCACAAGAAAGATACCTTGATGAGCTTCAAACCATTTGTGACATTGTGAGTTGGGTACACCATGCTTCATTGATTAAAGATACCTTGATGTGCTTAGTTTGCTTCATTCACATAGTGAGTGGGGTACGCCTTGTCTAAATATTGGATTTATTATCACTTGTAGAGTTACATCATATGTAATTCATGAAGAAATTTTTGTTCACGCAAAACTGTATTACACTACATATATTTTTTCTTTATTTGCATGCACTGCATCGTTGAAATCAAGCAAATTATCAACAGATGGAACAACACTGAAGCCTTTTGAATAAGTGACTACACCATATTGTTTGTTCACAATTTTTATTTAAGCGCCTAGGACGGTATACCTTCCAAAAATTTGTCATATCTAGGCTTGTATGTAGATGTTTGGTGACATCTAGGGAGGCAGACCATCTAGGGCAGCTTTTTTTGTTTTAGCGCCACATAGCAGGGATTCTCCACTTTTTTTGTTTCACTTTGTATAAGATGCTTGATCCCCTTATGTCCGGTACGCACATTTGAATGTTATCTGAGGATACCGTGATTGAATTACTTGTCTTAAACACTGATGGCGCAACTGATTTACCACTAGAACATTTTAAATTGGTCTCCTTGGGAATTGGACTGTTTTGAAATCTGGTCGCGACACCTGTTTGTTTGGGGGTGTTTCTATCTATTATTTATATTTTACATATGTTCTATATACATTCTATGCATTTTGGTATAATTTATTGAGAAGTTTTGTAGAATACTTCTTATTAATTTGATAACTGGGAATCTGATTTTGAGTGGTTAGCGCTGTTTGCATCTTTCTCTACACATATATATATAATATATATAAAAATAATATGAATGATCTGTCTGAGGGGGCCCCAGAGAAATCAATGTACCGGGCCCCAAGACTTTTGTTGCCGGCCCTGATAATCTGCACGCTGTGTTCTTATTGCAACAGTTTCTAAAACAAAACTCAGTTATTTTATTTTTGTTATGATATGAAATTGAACAGCAGTGCTGTAATCCAACTTTGTCCCAGTGTATAATGACTGCTCGGCCAATTAAATATAGGTAGTGCCCAATGAATAAGTTTACTATAGTGTACTAGTATTTTTGTGTTTGCAGAAATGATGTACAGTTTGTATTGGCTGTACTGATCATAATAAAAAGAACTGGTGGTAAAGATATAGGGCCTGATTCATGTTTGTAAATACAGGTAAAGCATATTATCAAGCAACTTGGCAAAACCATGTTGCACTGCAGGTGGGGCAGATGTAACATGTGCAGAGAGAGTTAGATTTGGGTGGGTTATATTGTTTCTGTGCAGGGTAAATACTGGCTGCTTTATTTTTACACAGTAATTTAAATTTCAGTTTGAACACACCCCACCCAAATCTAACTCTCTCTGCACATGTTACATCTGCTCCACCGTGCAACATGGTTTTGCCCAGTTGCTTCATACACGGTCGAGTCACATTATTATGACCGCCTCCTACATTTAACGTCGGCAGCACAGAGCTCATGAAGTACGTCACATGTCTTGCGCTAGCCTGGTGGGTATATAAGGTGTGTGATAGGCTATCTGCAGTGCACACATATCACTAAGTGCTGTCCTAGGAAAAAGGGGAGATATATCCAAGTTGCAAAAAGGGATGATTATCGGCTTTGGGGCTAAGGATGGCAGTATTTCTGAAACAGCGCAGTTTGTGATGTTTGTGTGCTGCTGTGGTAAAGGTGTATCGTGACTAGACAATGGCAACATTGCAAATAACCAACATGGAAACTGTGGAGCACCACGTGCCATTGATGTGAGAGATGAATGTTGGCTAAGAAGGTATGTGAGGGCCGACTGACACGCTACAGTGGAGCAGCTCACCATCAAAATGAACGTGGGGGCTACCAGACGTGTGTCTAAAATGAGAGTTCAACCCGTCTAGCTGCTGTCCATGCTGCACACGGCCATTACTCTGGCTATTCGCTGGTGGTCATTATAATGTGACTCAACCGTGTAATTCACTTTACTTACAAACATGAATCAGGCCCATAGTGCAGTCCAATAGAGTACCATCATACATTTTTGCTGACTATGGCACAACTTCTAAATACAGCCTTGGGGGCACAGCCAGTATAATATACTGGATGCACTGGCTATATCCTTATATCCTTGGACCAGTGGCATAACTAGACCGGTGTGGGACCCAGAGCAAAAATTTGAAAGGGCCACCCAGCACTAGACCGAACGAGCGGGGGTTTGAGGTCAGAAAAAGAGAGGGTAAGGGGTCTGACAGAGTAGAGGGCTGGACCAGACAGGATGGAGACTGAAATGCAGGCTTGAAGTCAGCCAGCCACAGAACCAGGAATGGTATGGTAAACCGCTATATATATATATATATATATACAGCAAAAGCACCTTGCCAGCTGTCACTTATATTCAACAAATACACTGTGGACCAGATGCATCATCGCTTGGAAAGTGATAAAATGGAGGGTGAAAAAGTTCCAGCCAATCAGCTCCTAACTGCCATTTTTCAAACACAGCCTGTGACATGGCAGTTGATTGGCTGGTACTTTTTCTTTCTCCATTTTATCACTCTCCAAGCGATGATGCATTTAGCCCACTGTGCTGAATTAGTGACACTAAGGGGGATATTCAATTATTTGAAAAGTCGGTTGGGTGTCTGTTTTTTCCTGTCTATTAGATAGGAAAAAACAGACATCCAACTGACTTTTCAAACAACTGAATACCTCCCTAAATGTCTATTACCTACAGCCACTTAATTTAAACGACGAGGCCTACTGAAATCCACTCTTCTCCTTTACTTGTGGATGCACTCCTTGCCACCAACCATAGAATTTTCCTCCATCGCCCTTCTCTCTCCACTGGCCTTCTGAAGCTGCAGGGAAACGCAGCCTCTACTGTCGCTGCAGAGGTGCTGACCCCCCAGGCTGATCATCCCATGCATCAACCGCATGGGATGGGATGTGCTTGTCTGGGCCCATGGGAGCTTGGGGCCCTGAATATGTGTGTCCCCTGTTGCCAAGCGTGAGAGGGCTCAGGACATGGTACTGCTGGTAAGACAGCTGGCAAGGTGCATTTGCTGAAAGTTCCCCTCTGCACTGGGAGGAGCTGCTGCTGCTGGGGTAGATGAGGTCACCTGGGCTCTGATGCCTCCAATAAGGGAGCGGAGAGCCGGATGCTGTGGAATAGAAGAAGCACCTGCAGTGCTCAGCGTGACTGGGTATAGGGGGAGCAGCCCAGGTCCCATAGCAGTAGTTTCCTTGCACCTGTGGTTATGCCACTGCCTTGTTGGATAATGTTACTACTGTGGTGTAATATGTGCAGAGGCGTAACTAGGGCAGGGCGAGTGGGGCACGTGCCCTGTGCGCCTTGGGAGGCCCAGCAGAGGGGGGCACCGTCGGCAGCCAGGGCATCATGCCCCACTCGCCCCCGTCATGCTGCAATGTGAGGGGAGGAGAGCGCAGCGTCTCTCCTGCCCCTCAATGTCCTCACTGCCTCGCCGCGCTACCAGCAGCGCTGCGTGTGTCTGGTCTCCGGCCGCGTTAGCCAATCAGAGCTTGCGGACCGGCTCCTGATTGGCTGCCGGTCCACGAGCTCTGATTGGTTAACGAACCGGCGCCACATAGCCGCCGCCGGAGACCTGGAGCGTTGAGGGGCAGGAGAGGTGCTGTGCTGCGCTCTCCTCCCCTCACATAGCAGAGGCCAGGAAGCTGTGGGGCATGTATCTGGCACTGTGGGGCATGTAACTGGAACTGTGGGGCATCTATCTGGCACTGTGTGGGGCATGTATCTGGCACTGTGGGGCATGTAACTGGCACTGTGGGGCATGTAACTGGCACTGTGGGGCATGTATCTGGCACTGTGGGGCATTGTAACTGGCACTGTGGGGCAATGTAACTGGCACTGTGGGGGCATGTATCTGGCATTGTGGGGCATGGAACTGGCACTGTGGGGCATTGTAACTGGCACTGTGGGGCATTGTAACTGGCACTGTGGGGCATGTATCTGGCACTGTGGGGCATGTATCTGGCACTGTGGGACATTGTAACTGACACTGTGGGGCAATGTAACTGGCACTGTGGGGCATGTAACTGGCACTGTGGGGCATGTAACTGGCACTGTGGGGCATTTAACTGGCACTGTAAGGCATGTATCTGGTACTGTGGGGCATTGTAACTGGCACTGTAGGGCAATGTAACTTGCACTGTGGGGCATGTATCTGGCACTGTGTGGCATCTGACACTGTGGGGCATGTAACTGGCACTGTGGTGCATGTATCTGGCACTGTGGGGCATTGTAACTGGCACTGTGGGGCAATGTAACGGGCACTGTGAGGCATGTATCTGGCACTGTGGGGTATGTATGGCACTGTGGGGCATGTATCTGGCACTATGGGGCATGTATGGCACTGTTGGGCATGTAACTGGCACTGTGAGGCATGTATCTGGCACTGTGGGGCATGTAGCTGGCACTGTGGGGCATGTATCTGGCACTGTGGGGCATGTATGGCACTGTTGGGCATGTAACTGGCATGGTGGGGCATGTAACTGGCACTGTGGGGCATGTATCTGGCACTGTGGGGCATTGTAACTGGCACTGTGGGGCAATGTAACTGGCACTGTGGGGCATGTATCTGACACTGTGGGGCATGTATGGCACTGTGGGGCATGTAACTGGCACTGTGGGGCATATATCTGGCACTGCGGGGCAATATAGCTGGCACTGTGGGTCATGTATCTGGCACTGTGGGGCATGTATGGTAGTGATGAGCACCGGAAATTTTTCGGGTTTTGTGTTTTGGTTTTGGGTTCGGTTCCGCGGCCGTGTTTTGGGTTCGAACGCGTTTTGGCAAAACCTCACCGAATTTTTTTTGTCGGATTCGGGTGTGTTTTGGATTCGGTTTTTTTTTTTCCAAAAAACCCTAAAAAACAGCTTAAATCATAGAATTTGGGTGTCATTTTGATCCCAAAGTATTATTAACCTCAATAACCATCATTTCCACTCATTTTCAGTCTATTCTGAACACCTCACACCTCACAATATTATTTTTAGTCCTAAAATTTGCACCGAGGTCGCTGGATGACTAAGCTCAGCGACCCAAGTGGCCGACACAAACACCTGGCCCATCTAGGAGTGTCACTGCAGTGTCACGCAGGATGGCCCTTCCAAAAAACACTCCCCAAACAGCACATGACGCAAAGAAAAAAAGAGGCGCAATGAGGTAGCTGTGCGAGTAAGATAAGCGACCCAAGTGGCCGACACAAACACCTGGCCCATCTAGGAGTGGCACTGCAGTGTCACGCAGGATGTCCCTTCCAAAAAACACCCCCCAAACAGCACATGACGCAAAGAAAAATGAAAGAAAAAAGAGGTGCAAGATGGAATTGTCCTTGGGCCCTCCCACCCTTATGTTGTATAAACAGGACATGCACACTTTAACCAACCCATCATTTCAGTGACAGGGTCTGCCACACGACTGTGACTGAAATTACGGGTTGGTTTGGACCCCCACCAAAAAAGAAGCAATTAATCTCTCCTTGCACAAACTGGCTCTACAGAGGCAAGATGTCCACCTCATCATCATCCTCCGATATATCACCGTGTACATCCCCCTCCTCACAGATTATCAATTCGTCCCCACTGGAATCCACCATCTCAGCTCCCTGTGTACTTTGTGGAGGCAATTGCTGCTGGTCAATGTCTCCACGGAGGAATTGATTATAATTCATTTTAATGAACATCATCTTCTCCACATTTTCTGGATGTAACCTCGTACGCCGATTGCTGACAAGGTGAGCGGCGGCACTAAACACTCTTTCGGAGTACACACTTGTGGGAGGGCAACTTAGGTAGAATAAAGCCAGTTTGTGCAAGGGCCTCCAAATTGCCTCTTTTTCCTGCCAGTATAAGTACGGACTGTCTGACGTGCCTACTTGGATGCGGTCACTCATATAATCCTCCACCATTCTTTCAATGGGGAGAGAATCATATGCAGTGACAGTAGACGACATGTCCGTAATCGTTGTCAGGTCCTTCAGTCCGGACCAGATGTCAGCATCAGCAGTCGCTCCAGACTGCCCTGCATCACTGCCAGTGGGTGGGCTCGGAATTCTGAGCCTTTTCCTCGCACCCCCAGTTGCGGGAGAATGTGAAGGAGGAGATGTTGACAGGTCGCGTTCCGCTTGACTTGACAATTTTGTCACCAGCAGTTCTTTGAACCCCAGCAGACTTGTGTCTGCCGGAAAGAGAGATCCAAGGTAGGTTTTAAATCTAGGATCGAGCACGGTGGCCAAAATGTAGTGCTCTGATTTCAACAGATTGACCACCCGTGAATCCTTGTTAAGCGAATTAAGGGCTCCATCCACAAGTCCCACATGCCTAGCGGAATCGCTCTGTGTTAGCTCCTCCTTCAATGTCTCCAGCTTCTTCTGCAAAAGCCTGATGAGGGGAATGACCTGACTCAGGCTGGCAGTGTCTGAACTGACTTCACGTGTGGCAAGTTCAAAAGGTTGCAGAACCTTGCACAACGTTGAAATCATTCTCCACTGCGCTTGAGACAGGTGCATTCCACCTCCTATATCGTGCTCAGTTGTATAGGCTTGAATGGCCTTTTGCTGCTCCTCCAACCTCTGAAGCATATAGAGGGTTGAATTCCACCTCGTTACCACTTCTTGCTTCAGATGATGGCAGGGCAGGTTCAGGCGTTTTTGGTGGTGCTCCAGTCTTCTGTACGTGGTGCCTGTACGCCGAAAGTGTCCCGCAATTCTTCTGGCCACCGACAGCATCTCTTGCACGCCCCTCTCGTTTTTTAAATAATTCTGCACCACCAAATTCAAGGTATGTGCAAAACATGGGACGTGCTGGAATTTGCCCAGATTTAATGCACACACAATATTGCTGGCGTTGTCCGATGCCACAAATCCACAGGAGAGTCCAATTGGGGTAAGCCATTCTGCGATGATCTTCCACAGTTGCCGTAAGAGGTTTTTAGCTGTGTGCGTATTCTGGAAAGCGGTGATACAAAGCGTAGCCTGCCTAGGAAAGAGTTGGCGTTTGCGAGATGCTGCTACTGGTGCCGCCGCTGCTGTTCTTGCGGCGGGAGTCCATACATCTACCCAGTGGGCTGTCACAGTCATATAGTCCTGAGCCTGCCCTGCTCCACTTGTCCACATGTCCGTGGTTAAGTGGACATTGGGTACAACTGCATTTTTTAGGACACTGGTGAGTCTTTTTCTGAGGTCTGTGTACATTTTCGGTATCGCCTGCCTAGAGAAATGGAACCTAGATGGTATTTGGTACCGGGGACACAGTACCTCCAACAAGTCTCTAGTTGGCTCTGCAGTAATGATGGATACCGGAACCACGTTTCTCACCGCCCAGGATGCCAAGGCCTCAGTTATCCGCTTTGCAGCAGGATGACTGCTGTGATATTTCATCTTCCTCGCAAAGGACTGTTGGACAGTCAATTGCTTGGTGGAAGTAGTAAAAGTGGTCTTACGAGTACGACTTCCCCTCTGGGATGACCATCGACTCCCAGCAGCAACAACAGCAGCGCCAGCAGCAGTAGGCGTTACACGCAAGGATGCATCAGAGGAATCCCAGGCAGGAGAGGACTCGTCAGAATTGCCAGTGACATGGCCTGCAGGACTATTGGCGTTCCTGGGGAAGGAGGAAATTGACACTGAGGGAGTTGGTGGGGTGGTTTGCGTGAGCTTGGTTACAAGAGGAAGGGATTTACTGGTCAGTGGACTGCTTCCGCTGTCGCCCAAAGTTTTTGAACTTGTCACTGACTTATGATGAATGCGCTGCAGGTGACGTATAAGGGAGGATGTTCCGAGGTGGTTAACGTCCTTACCCCTACTTATTACAGCTTGACATAGGCAACACACGGCTTGACAAATGTTGTCCGCATTTCTGTTGAAATACTTCCACACCGAAGAGCTGATTTTTTTGGTATTTTCACCAGGCATGTCAATGGCCCTATTCCTCCCACGGACAACAGGTGTCTCCCCGGGTGCCTGACTTAAACAAACCACCTCACCATCAGAATCCTCCTGGTCAATTTCCTCCCCAGCGCCAGCAACACCCATATCCTCCTCATCCTGGTGTACTTCAACACTGACATCTTCAATCTGACTATCAGGAACTGGACTGCGGGTGCTCCTTCCAGCACTTGCAGGGGGCGCGCAAATGGTGGAAGGCGCATGCTCTTCACGTCCAGTGTTGGGAAGGTCAGGCATCGCAAACGACACAATTGGACTCTCCTTGTGGATTTGTGATTTCGAAGAACGCACAGTTCTTTGCTGTGCTTTTGCCAGCTTGAGTCTTTTCATTTTTCTAGCGAGAGGCTGAGTGCTTCCATCCTCATGTGAAGCTGAACCACTAGCAATGAACATAGGCCAGGGCCTCAGCCGTTCCTTGCCACTCCGTGTGGTAAATGGCATATTGGCAAGTTTACGCTTCTCCTCCGACAATTTTATTTTAGATTTTTGAGTCCTTTTTTTACTGATATTTGGTGTTTTGGATTTTACATGCTCTGTACTATGACATTGGGCATCGGCCTTGGCAGACGACGTTGCTGGCATTTCATCGTCTCGGCCATGACTAGTGGCAGCAGCTTCAGCACGAGGTGGAAGTCGATCTTGATCTTTCCCTATTTTTGGAACCTCAACATTTTTGTTCTCCATATTTTAATAGGCACAACTAAAAGGCACCTCAGGTAAACAATGGAGATGGATGGATACTAGTATACTTATGGATGGACGAGCGACTGCCGACACAGAGGTAGCTACAGCCGTGGACTACCGTACTGCGTCTGCTGCTAATATAGACTGGATGATAATGATATAAAAAATATATATATATCACTACTGCAGCCGGACAGGTATATATTATATAATGACGGACCTGCTGGACACTGTCAGCACTGCAGACTCCTAAAGTAAGCTACTAGTATCAAGAAGATAGAAAAAAAAAAAACACCACAGGTAGGTGGTATACAATTATGGATGGACGAGCGACTGCTGACACAGAGGTAGCTACAGCCGTGGACTACCGTACTGCGTCTGCTGCTAATATAGACTGGATGATAATGATATAAAATATATATATATATATATCACTACTGCAGCCGGACAGGTATATATTATATAATGACGGACCTGCTGGACACTGTCAGCACTGCAGACTCCTAAAGTAAGCTACTAGTATCAAGAAGATAGAAAAAAAAAAACACCACAGGTAGGTGGTATACAATTATGGATGGACGAGCGACTGCCGACACAGAGGTAGCTACAGCCGTGGACTACCGTACTGCGTCTGCTGCTAATATAGACTGGATGATAATGATATAAAAAATATATATATATCACTACTGCAGCCGGACAGGTATATATTATATAATAAAGGACCTGCTGGACACTGTCAGCACTGCAGACTCCTAAAGTAAGCTACTAGTATCAAGAAGATAGAAAAAAAAAAAAACACCACAGGTAGGTGGTATACAATTATGGATGGACGAGCGACTGCCGACACAGAGGTAGCTACAGCCGTGGACTACCGTACTGCATCTGCTGCTAATATAGACTGGATGATAATGATATAGAAAATATATATATATCACTACTGCAGCCGGACAGGTATATATTATATAATGACGGACCTGCTGGACACTGTCAGCAGCACTGCAGACTCCTAAAGTAAGCTACTAGTAGTATCAAGAAGATAGAAGAAAAAAAACACACCACAGGTAGGTGGTATACAATTATGGATGGACGAGCGACTGCCGACACAGAGGTAGCTACAGCCGTGGACTACCGTACTGCGTCTGCTGCTAATATAGACTGGATGATAATGATATAAAAAATATATATATATCACTACTGCAGCCGGACAGGTATATATTATATAATGACGGACCTGCTGGACACTGTCAGCAGCACTGCAGACTCCTAAAGTAAGCTACTAGTAGTATCAAGAAGATAGAAAAAAAAAAAAAAACACCACGGGTAGGTGGTATACAATTATGGATGGACGAGCGACTGCCGACACAGAGGTAGCTACAGCCGTGGACTACCGTACTGCGTCTGCTGCTAATATAGACTGGATGATAATGATATAAAAAATATATATATATCACTACTGCAGCCGGACAGGTATATATTATAATGACGGACCTGCTGGACACTGTCAGCACTGCAGACTCCTAAAGTAAGCTACTAGTATCAAGAAGATAGAAAAAAAAAAAAAAAACACCACAGGTAGGTGGTATACAATTATGGATGGACGAGCGACTGCCGACACAGAGGTAGCTACAGCCGTGGACTACCGTACTGCGTCTGCTGCTAATATAGACTGGATGATAATGATATAAAAAATATATATATATATCACTACTGCAGCCGGACAGGTATATATTATATAATTAATGACGGACCTGCTGGACACTGTCAGCAGAATGCGTTTATAGAATAAAAACACCACACGACGAGTGTTTAACTTTTTCAGGCAGACAATCACAATATACTAGTGGTCACTGGTCAGTCACACTGGCAGTGGCACTCTGGCAGCAAAAGTGTGCACTGTTAAATAATATGTACTCCTGCTACTGCTCCCCAGTCTCCCCCACAATTAAGCTGTGTGAGCACTGAGCACTCAGCACAGTCAGATATACATAGATGATGCAGCACACTGAGGCTGAGCACAGATATGGTATACTGTTACTGTGTCACTGTGTATCGTTTTTTTTCAGGCAGAGAACGGATTATATTAAATAATAATATAATAAAACTGCACTGGTGGTCACTGGTCAGTCACTAGTAAACTCTGCACTCTCTGAGTACTCCTAAGCTCCAGTAAATCAAGTGTCTCACTCTCACTCTCTCTCTTCTAATCTAAATGGAGAGGACGCCAGCCACGTCCTCTCCCTATGAATCTCAATGCACGTGTGAAAATGGCGGCGACGCGCGGCTCCTTATATAGAATCCGAGTCTCGCGATAGAATCCGAGCCTCGCGAGAATCCGACAGCGGGATGATGACGTTCGGGCGCGCTCGGGTTAGCCGAGCAAGGCGGGAAGATCCGAGTCTGCCTCGGATCCGTGTAAAAAGGCTGAAGTTCGGGGGGGTTCGGATTCCGAGGAACCGAACCCGCTCATCACTAATGTATGGCACTGTGGGGCATGTAACTGACACTGTGGAGCATGTAACTGACACTGTGGGGCATTGTAACTGGCACTGTGGGGCATTGTAACTGGCACTGTGGGGCATGTAACTGGCACTGTGGGGAATGTATCTGGCACTGTAAGGAATGTATCTGGCACTGTGGGGCATTGTAACTGGCACTGTGGGGCATGTAACTGTCACTGTGGGGCAATGTAACTGGCACTGTGGGGCATGTAACTGGCACTGTAAGGCATGTATCTGGCACTGTGGGGCATTGTTACTGGCACTGTAGGGCAATGTAACTGGCACTGTGGGGAATGTAACTGGCACTGTGGGGCATGTAAGGCACTGTGGGGCATGTAACTGGCACTGTAAGGCATGTATCTGGCACTGTGGGGCATTGTAACTGGCACTGTGGGGCAATGTAACTGGCACTGTGAGGCATGTATCTGGCACTGTGGGGCACGTAACTGGCACTGTGGGGCATGTAACTGGCACTGTGGGGCATGTATGGCACTGTTGGGTTTGTAACTGGCACTGTGGGGCATGTAACTGGCACAGTGGGGCATGTATCTAGCACTGTGGGGCATTGTAACTGGCACTGTGGGGCAGTGTAACTGGCACTGTGGGGCATGTATCTCGCACTGTGGGGCCTGTATGGCACTGTGGGGCATGTAACTGGCACTGCGGGGCATGTATCTGGCACTGTGGGGCAATATAACTGGCACTGTGGGGCAATGTATCTGGCACTGTGGGGCATGTATGGCACTGTGGGGCATGTAACTGGCACTGTGGGGCATGTAACTGGCACTGTGGGCATGTATCTGGCACTGTGGGGCATGTATGGCACTGTTGGGCATGTAACTGGCACTGTGGGGCATGTAACGGGCACTGTGGGGCATGTATCTGGTACTGTGGTGCATTGTACCTGGCACTGTGGGGCAAGGTAACTGGCACTGTGGGGCATGTATCTGGCACTGTGGGGCATGTATGGCACTGTGGGGCATGTAACTGGCACTGTGGGGCATGTATCTGGTACTGTGGGGAAATATAACTGGCACTGTGGGGCATGTATCTGGCACTGTGGGGCATGTATCTGGCACTGTGGGGCATTGTAACTAGCACTGTGGGGCAATGTAACTGGCACTGTGAGGCATGTATCTGGCACTGTGGGGCATGTATGGCACTGTGGGGCATGTAACTGGCACTGTGGGGCATGAAACTGGCACTGTAATGCATGTATCTGGCACTGTGGGGCATTGTAACTGGCACTGTGGGGCATTGTAACTGGCACTGTGGGGCATGTAACTGGCACTGTGGGGCATGTATGGCACTGTGGGGCATGTAACTGGCACTGTAAGGCATATATCTGGCACTGTGGGGCATTGTAACTGGCACTGTGGGGCAATGTAACTGGCACTGTGAGGCATGTATCTGGCACTGTGGGGCATGTAACTGGCACTGTGGGGCATGTAACTGGCACTGTGGGGCATGTATGGCACTGTTGGGTTTGTAACTGGCACTGTGGAGCATGTAACTGGCACTGTGGGGCATGTATCTGGCACCGTGGGGCATTGTAACTGGCACTGTGGGGCAGTGTAACTGGCACTGTGGGGCATGTATCTCGCACTGTGGGGCCTGTATGGCACTGTGGGGCATGTAACTGGCACTGTGGGGCATGTATCTTGCACTGTGGGGCAATATAACTGGCACTGTGGGGCAATGTATCTGGCACTGTGGGGCATGTATGGCACTGTGGGGCATATAACTGGCACTGCGGAGCATGTAACTGGCACTGTGGGGCATGTATCTGGCACTGTGGGGCATGTATGGCACTGTTGGGCATGTAACTGGCACTGTGGGGCATATAACGGGCACTGTGGGGCATGTAGCTGGCACTGTGGGGCATTGTAACTGGCACTGTGGGGCAATGTATCTGGCACTGTGGGGCATGTATCTGGCACTGTGGGGCATGTATGGCACTGTGGGGCATGTAACTGGCACTGTGGGGCATGTATCTGGCACTGTGGGGAATTATAACTGGCATTGTGGGGCATGTATCTGGCACTGTGGGGCATGTATGGCACTGTGGGGCATGTAACTGACACTGTGTGGCATGTAACTGGGCACTGTGGGGCATGTATCTGGCACTGTGGGGCATTGTATCTGGCACTGTGGGGCATGTAACTGGCACTGTGGGGCAATGTAACTGGCACTGTGTGGCATGTAACTGGCACTGTGGGGCATGTAACTGGCACTGTAATGCATGTATCTGGCACTGTGGGGCATTGTAACTGGCACTGTGGGGCAATGTAACTGGCACTGTGGGGCATGTATCTGGCACTGTGGGGCATGTAACTGGCACTGTGGGGCATGTATCTGGCACTGTGGGGCATTGTAACTGGCACTGTGGGGCAATGTAACTGGCACTGTGAGGCATGTATCTGGCACTGTGGGGTAAGTGTGGCACTGTGGGGCATTGTAACTGGCACTGTGGGGTACTGTAACTGGCACTGTGGGGCATGTAACTGGCACTGTGGGGCATGTATCTGGCACTGTGGGGCATTGTAACTGGCACTGTTGGGCAAAGTAACTGGCACTGTGGCACATGTAACTGGTACTGTGGGGCATGTAACTGGCACTGTAAGGCATGTATCTGGCACTGTGGGGCATAGTAACTGGCACTGTGGGGCAATGTAACTGGCACTGTGAGGCATGTATCTGGCACTGTGGGGCATGTAACTGGCACTGTGGGGCATGTATATGGCACTGTGGGGCATGTATGGCACTGTTGGGCATATAACTGGCACTGTGGGGCATGTAACTGGCACTGTGGGGCATGTATCTGGCACTGTGGGGCATTGTAACTGGCACTGTGGGGCATTGTAACTGGCACTGTGGGGCATGTATCTGGCACTGTGGGGCATTGTAACTGGCACTGTGGGGCAATGTAACTGGCACTGTGAGGCATGTATCTGGCACTGTGGGGCATGTAACTGGCACTGTGGGGCATGTAACTGGCACTGTGGGGCATGTATGGCACTGTTGGGTTTGTAACTGGCACTGTGGGGCATGTAACTGGCACAGTGGGGCATGTATCTGGCACTGTGGGGCATTGTAACTGGCACTGTGGGGCATGTATCTCGCACTGTGGGGCCTGTATGGCACTGTGGGGCATTGTAACTGGCACTGCGGGGCATGTATCTGGCACTGTGGGGCAATATAACTGGCACTGTGGGGCAATGTATCTGGCACTGTGGGGCATGTATGGCACTGTGGGGCATGTAACTGGCACTGTGGGGCATGTAACTGGCACTGTGGGCATGTATCTGGCACTGTGGGGCATGTATGGCACTGTTGGGCATGTAACTGGCACCGTGGGGCATGTAACGGGCACTGTGGGGCATTGTAACTGGCACTGTGGTGCATTGTAACTGGTACTGTGGGGCAATGTAACTGGCACTGTGGGGCATGTATCTGGCACTGTGGGGCATGTATGGCACTGTGGGGCATGTAACTGGCACTGTGGGGCATGTATCTGGCACTGTTGGGAAATATAACTGGCACTGTGGGGCATGTATCTGGCACTGTGGGGCATGTATGGCACTGTGGGGCATGTAACTGACACTGTGGGGCATGTAACTGGGCACTGTGGGGCATGTATCTGGCACTGTGGGGCAATGTAACTGGCACTGTGGGGCAATGTAACTGGCACTGTAGGGCAATGTAACTGGCACTGTGGGGCATGTAACTGGCACTGTAATGCATGTATCTGGCACTGTGGGGCATTGTAACTGGCACTGTGGGGCAATGTAACTGGCACTGTGGGGCATGTAACTGGCACTGTGGGGCATGTAACTGGCACTGTAAGGCATGTATCTGGCACTGTGGGGCATTGTAACTGGCACTGTGGGGCAATGTAACTGGCACTGTGAGGCATGTATCTGGCACTGTGGGGCATGTAACTGGCACTGTGGGGCATGTAACTGGCACTGTGGGGCATGTATGGCACTGTTGGGTTTGTAACTGGCACTGTGGAGCATGTAACTGGCACTGTGGGGCATGTATCTGGCACCGTGGGGCATTGTAACTGGCACTGTGGGGCAGTGTAACTGGCACTGTGGGGCATGTATCTCGCACTGTGGGGCCTGTATGGCACTGTGGGGCCTGTATGGCACTGTGGGGCATGTAACTGGCACTGTGGGGCATGTATCTTGCACTGTGGGGCAATGTATCTGGCACTGTGGGGCAATGTATCTGGCACTGTGGGGCATGTAACTGGCACTGCGGGGCATGCAACTGGCACTGCGGGGCATGTAACTGGCACTGTGGGGCATGTATCTGGCACTGTGGGGCATGTATGGCACTGTTGGGCATGTAACTGGCACTGTGGGGCATATAACGGGCACTGTGGGGCATGTAGCTGGCACTGTGGGGCATTGTAACTGGCACTGTGGGGCAATGTATCTGGCACTGTGGGGCATGTATCTGGCACTGTGGGGCATGTATGGCACTGTGGGGCATGTAACTGGCACTGTGGGGCATGTATCTGGCACTGTGGGGAATTATAACTGGCATTGTGGGGCATGTATCTGGCACTGTGGGGCGTGTATGGCACTGTGGGGCATGTAACTGACACTGTGGGGCATGTAACTGGGCACTGTGGGGCATGTATCTGGCACTGTGGGGCATTGTATCTGGCACTGTGGGGCATGTAACTGGCACTGTGGGGCAATGTAACTGGCACTGTGTGGCATGTAACTGGCACTGTGGGGCATGTAACTGGCACTGTAATGCATGTATCTGGCACTGTGGGACATTGTAACTGGCACTGTGGGGCAATGTAACTGGCACTGTGGGGCATGTATCTGGCACTGTGGGCATGTAACTGGCACTGTGCGGCATGTATCTGGCACTGTGGGGCATTGTAACTGGCACTGTGGGGCAATGTAACTGGCACTGTGAGGCATGTATCTGGCACTGTGGGGTATGTATGGCACTGTGGGGCATTGTAACTGGCACTGTGGGGCACTGTAACTGGCACTGTGGGGCATGAAACTGGCACTGTGGGGCATGTATCTGGAACTGTGGGGCATTGTAACTGGCACTGTTGGGCAATGTAACTGGCACTGTGGCACATGTAACTGGTACTGTGGGGCATGTAACTGGCACTGTAAGGCATGTATCTGGCACTGTGGGGCATAGTAACTGGCACTGTGGGGCAATGTAACTGGCACTGTGAGGCATGTATCTGGCACTGTGGGGCATGTAACTGGCACTGTGGGGCATGTATCTGGCACTGTGGGGCATGTATGGCACTGTTGGGCATATAACTGGCACTGTGGGGCATGTAACTCGCACTGTGGGGCATGTATCTGGCACTGTGGGGCATGTATCTGGCACTGTGGGGCATTGTAACTGGCACTGTGGGGCAATGTAACTGGCACTGTAAGGCATGTATCTGGCACTGTGGGGCATTGTTACTGGCACTGTAGGGCAATGTAACTGGCACTGTGGGGAATGTAACTGGCACTGTGGGGCATGTAAGGCACTGTGGGGCATGTAACTGGCACTGTAAGGCATGTATCTGGCACTGTGGGGCATTGTAACTGGCACTGTGGGGCAATGTAACTGGCACTGTGAGGCATGTATCTGGCACTGTGGGGCACGTAACTGGCACTGTGGGGCATGTAACTGGCACTGTGGGGCATGTATGGCACTGTTGGGTTTGTAACTGGCACTGTGGGGCATGTAACTGGCACAGTGGGGCATGTATCTAGCACTGTGGGGCATTGTAACTGGCACTGTGGGGCAGTGTAACTGGCACTGTGGGGCATGTATCTCGCACTGTGGGGCCTGTATGGCACTGTGGGGCATGTAACTGGCACTGCGGGGCATGTATCTGGCACTGTGGGGCAATATAACTGGCACTGTGGGGCAATGTATCTGGCACTGTGGGGCATGTATGGCACTGTGGGGCATGTAACTGGCACTGTGGGGCATGTAACTGGCACTGTGGGCATGTATCTGGCACTGTGGGGCATGTATGGCACTGTTGGGCATGTAACTGGCACTGTGGGGCATGTAACGGGCACTGTGGGGCATGTATCTGGTACTGTGGTGCATTGTACCTGGCACTGTGGGGCAAGGTAACTGGCACTGTGGGGCATGTATCTGGCACTGTGGGGCATGTATGGCACTGTGGGGCATGTAACTGGCACTGTGGGGCATGTATCTGGTACTGTGGGGAAATATAACTGGCACTGTGGGGCATGTATCTGGCACTGTGGGGCATGTATCTGGCACTGTGGGGCATTGTAACTAGCACTGTGGGGCAATGTAACTGGCACTGTGAGGCATGTATCTGGCACTGTGGGGCATGTATGGCACTGTGGGGCATGTAACTGGCACTGTGGGGCATGAAACTGGCACTGTAATGCATGTATCTGGCACTGTGGGGCATTGTAACTGGCACTGTGGGGCATTGTAACTGGCACTGTGGGGCATGTAACTGGCACTGTGGGGCATGTATGGCACTGTGGGGCATGTAACTGGCACTGTAAGGCATATATCTGGCACTGTGGGGCATTGTAACTGGCACTGTGGGGCAATGTAACTGGCACTGTGAGGCATGTATCTGGCACTGTGGGGCATGTAACTGGCACTGTGGGGCATGTAACTGGCACTGTGGGGCATGTATGGCACTGTTGGGTTTGTAACTGGCACTGTGGAGCATGTAACTGGCACTGTGGGGCATGTATCTGGCACCGTGGGGCATTGTAACTGGCACTGTGGGGCAGTGTAACTGGCACTGTGGGGCATGTATCTCGCACTGTGGGGCCTGTATGGCACTGTGGGGCATGTAACTGGCACTGTGGGGCATGTATCTTGCACTGTGGGGCAATATAACTGGCACTGTGGGGCAATGTATCTGGCACTGTGGGGCATGTATGGCACTGTGGGGCATATAACTGGCACTGCGGAGCATGTAACTGGCACTGTGGGGCATGTATCTGGCACTGTGGGGCATGTATGGCACTGTTGGGCATGTAACTGGCACTGTGGGGCATATAACGGGCACTGTGGGGCATGTAGCTGGCACTGTGGGGCATTGTAACTGGCACTGTGGGGCAATGTATCTGGCACTGTGGGGCATGTATCTGGCACTGTGGGGCATGTATGGCACTGTGGGGCATGTAACTGGCACTGTGGGGCATGTATCTGGCACTGTGGGGAATTATAACTGGCATTGTGGGGCATGTATCTGGCACTGTGGGGCATGTATGGCACTGTGGGGCATGTAACTGACACTGTGTGGCATGTAACTGGGCACTGTGGGGCATGTATCTGGCACTGTGGGGCATTGTATCTGGCACTGTGGGGCATGTAACTGGCACTGTGGGGCAATGTAACTGGCACTGTGTGGCATGTAACTGGCACTGTGGGGCATGTAACTGGCACTGTAATGCATGTATCTGGCACTGTGGGGCATTGTAACTGGCACTGTGGGGCAATGTAACTGGCACTGTGGGGCATGTATCTGGCACTGTGGGGCATGTAACTGGCACTGTGGGGCATGTATCTGGCACTGTGGGGCATTGTAACTGGCACTGTGGGGCAATGTAACTGGCACTGTGAGGCATGTATCTGGCACTGTGGGGTAAGTATGGCACTGTGGGGCATTGTAACTGGCACTGTGGGGTACTGTAACTGGCACTGTGGGGCATGTAACTGGCACTGTGGGGCATGTATCTGGCACTGTGGGGCATTGTAACTGGCACTGTTGGGCAAAGTAACTGGCACTGTGGCACATGTAACTGGTACTGTGGGGCATGTAACTGGCACTGTAAGGCATGTATCTGGCACTGTGGGGCATAGTAACTGGCACTGTGGGGCAATGTAACTGGCACTGTGAGGCATGTATCTGGCACTGTGGGGCATGTAACTGGCACTGTGGGGCATGTATATGGCACTGTGGGGCATGTATGGCACTGTTGGGCATATAACTGGCACTGTGGGGCATGTAACTGGCACTGTGGGGCATGTATCTGGCACTGTGGGGCATTGTAACTGGCACTGTGGGGCATTGTAACTGGCACTGTGGGGCATGTATCTGGCACTGTGGGGCATTGTAACTGGCACTGTGGGGCAATGTAACTGGCACTGTGAGGCATGTATCTGGCACTGTGGGGCATGTAACTGGCACTGTGGGGCATGTAACTGGCACTGTGGGGCATGTATGGCACTGTTGGGTTTGTAACTGGCACTGTGGGGCATGTAACTGGCACAGTGGGGCATGTATCTGGCACTGTGGGGCATTGTAACTGGCACTGTGGGGCATGTATCTCGCACTGTGGGGCCTGTATGGCACTGTGGGGCATTGTAACTGGCACTGCGGGGCATGTATCTGGCACTGTGGGGCAATATAACTGGCACTGTGGGGCAATGTATCTGGCACTGTGGGGCATGTATGGCACTGTGGGGCATGTAACTGGCACTGTGGGGCATGTAACTGGCACTGTGGGCATGTATCTGGCACTGTGGGGCATGTATGGCACTGTTGGGCATGTAACTGGCACCGTGGGGCATGTAACGGGCACTGTGGGGCATTGTAACTGGCACTGTGGTGCATTGTAACTGGTACTGTGGGGCAATGTAACTGGCACTGTGGGGCATGTATCTGGCACTGTGGGGCATGTATGGCACTGTGGGGCATGTAACTGGCACTGTGGGGCATGTATCTGGCACTGTTGGGAAATATAACTGGCACTGTGGGGCATGTATCTGGCACTGTGGGGCATGTATGGCACTGTGGGGCATGTAACTGACACTGTGGGGCATGTAACTGGGCACTGTGGGGCATGTATCTGGCACTGTGGGGCAATGTAACTGGCACTGTGGGGCAATGTAACTGGCACTGTAGGGCAATGTAACTGGCACTGTGGGGCATGTAACTGGCACTGTAATGCATGTATCTGGCACTGTGGGGCATTGTAACTGGCACTGTGGGGCAATGTAACTGGCACTGTGGGGCATGTAACTGGCACTGTGGGGCATGTAACTGGCACTGTAAGGCATGTATCTGGCACTGTGGGGCATTGTAACTGGCACTGTGGGGCAATGTAACTGGCACTGTGAGGCATGTATCTGGCACTGTGGGGCATGTAACTGGCACTGTGGGGCATGTAACTGGCACTGTGGGGCATGTATGGCACTGTTGGGTTTGTAACTGGCACTGTGGAGCATGTAACTGGCACTGTGGGGCATGTATCTGGCACCGTGGGGCATTGTAACTGGCACTGTGGGGCAGTGTAACTGGCACTGTGGGGCATGTATCTCGCACTGTGGGGCCTGTATGGCACTGTGGGGCCTGTATGGCACTGTGGGGCATGTAACTGGCACTGTGGGGCATGTATCTTGCACTGTGGGGCAATGTATCTGGCACTGTGGGGCAATGTATCTGGCACTGTGGGGCATGTAACTGGCACTGCGGGGCATGCAACTGGCACTGCGGGGCATGTAACTGGCACTGTGGGGCATGTATCTGGCACTGTGGGGCATGTATGGCACTGTTGGGCATGTAACTGGCACTGTGGGGCATATAACGGGCACTGTGGGGCATGTAGCTGGCACTGTGGGGCATTGTAACTGGCACTGTGGGGCAATGTATCTGGCACTGTGGGGCATGTATCTGGCACTGTGGGGCATGTATGGCACTGTGGGGCATGTAACTGGCACTGTGGGGCATGTATCTGGCACTGTGGGGAATTATAACTGGCATTGTGGGGCATGTATCTGGCACTGTGGGGCGTGTATGGCACTGTGGGGCATGTAACTGACACTGTGGGGCATGTAACTGGGCACTGTGGGGCATGTATCTGGCACTGTGGGGCATTGTATCTGGCACTGTGGGGCATGTAACTGGCACTGTGGGGCAATGTAACTGGCACTGTGTGGCATGTAACTGGCACTGTGGGGCATGTAACTGGCACTGTAATGCATGTATCTGGCACTGTGGGACATTGTAACTGGCACTGTGGGGCAATGTAACTGGCACTGTGGGGCATGTATCTGGCACTGTGGGGCATGTAACTGGCACTGTGCGGCATGTATCTGGCACTGTGGGGCATTGTAACTGGCACTGTGGGGCAATGTAACTGGCACTGTGAGGCATGTATCTGGCACTGTGGGGTATGTATGGCACTGTGGGGCATTGTAACTGGCACTGTGGGGCACTGTAACTGGCACTGTGGGGCATGAAACTGGCACTGTGGGGCATGTATCTGGAACTGTGGGGCATTGTAACTGGCACTGTTGGGCAATGTAACTGGCACTGTGGCACATGTAACTGGTACTGTGGGGCATGTAACTGGCACTGTAAGGCATGTATCTGGCACTGTGGGGCATAGTAACTGGCACTGTGGGGCAATGTAACTGGCACTGTGAGGCATGTATCTGGCACTGTGGGGCATGTAACTGGCACTGTGGGGCATGTATCTGGCACTGTGGGGCATGTATGGCACTGTTGGGCATATAACTGGCACTGTGGGGCATGTAACTCGCACTGTGGGGCATGTATCTGGCACTGTGGGGCATGTATCTGGCACTGTGGGGCATTGTAACTGGCACTGTGGGGCAATGTAACTGGCACTGTGAGGCATGTATCTGGCACTGTGGGGTATGTATGGCACTAGGGGGCATTGTAACTGGCACTGTGGGGCAATGTAACTGGCACTGTGGGGCATGTAACTGGCACTGTGGGGCATGTATCTGGCACTGTGGGGCATTGTAACTGGCACTGTGGGGCAATGTAACTGGCACTGTGGCGCATGTAACTGGCACTGTGGGGCATGTAACTGGCACTGTAAGGCATGTATCTGGCACTGTGGGTCATTGTAACTGGCACTGTGGGGCAATGTAACTGGCACTGTGAGGCGTGTAACTGGCACTGTGGGGCATGTATCTGGCACTGTGGGGCATGTATGGCACTGTTGGGCATATAACTGGCACTGTGGGGCATGTAACTCGCACTGTGGGGCATGTATCTGGCACTGTGGGGCATGTATCTGGCACTGTGGGGCATTGTAACTGGCACTGTGGGGCAATGTAACTGGCACTGTGAGGCATGTATCTGGCACTGTGGGGTATGTATGGCACTAGGGGGCATTGTAACTGGCACTGTGGGGCAATGTAACTGGCACTGTGGGGCATGTAACTGGCACTGTGGGGCATGTATCTGGCACTGTGGGGCATTGTAACTGGCACTGTGGGGCAATGTAACTGGCACTGTGGCGCATGTAACTGGCACTGTAAGGCATGTATCTGGCACTGTGGGTCATTGTAACTGGCACTGTGGGGCAATGTAACTGGCACTGTGAGGCGTGTAACTGGCACTGTGGGGCATGGATCTGGCACTGTGGGGCATGGATCTGGCACTGTGGGGCATGTATGTTGGGCATGTAACTGGCACTGTGGGGCATGTATCTGGCACTGTGGGGCATTGTAAATGGCACTGTGGGGCAGTGTTACTGACACTGTGGGGCATGTATCTGGCACTGTGGGGCATGAAACTGGCACTGTGGGGCATGTATCTGGCACTGTGGGGCAATATAACTGGCACTGTGGTGCATGTATCTGGCACTGTGGGACATGTATGGCACTGTGGGGCATGTAACTGACACTGTGGGTCATGTAACTGGCACTGTGGGACATGTATCTGGCACTGTGGGGCATTGTAACTGGGACTGTGGGGCATGTGACTGGCACTGTAGGGCATGTATCTGGCACTGTGTGGCATTGTAATTGGCACTGTGAGGCAATGTAACTGGCACTGTGGGGCATGTATCTGGCACTGTGGGGCATGTATGGCACTGTAGGGCATGTAACTGGCACTGTGCGGCATGTAACTGGCACTGTGGGGCATTGTAACTGGCACTGTGGGGCATGTAACTGGCACTGTGGGGCATGTAACTGGCACTGTGGGGCATGTATCTGGCACTGTGGGGCAATATAACTGGCACTGTGGGGCAATGTATCTGGCACTTTGGGGCATGTATGGCACTGTGGGGCATGTATCTGGCACTGTGGGGCATGTATCTGGCACTGTGGGGCATGTATGGCACTGTTGGGCATGTAACTGGCACTGTGGGGGGTATGTAACGGGCACTGTGGGGCATGTATTTGGCACTATGTGGCATGTATCTGGCACTGTGGGGCATGTATGGCACTGTGGGGCATGTAACTGGCACTGTGGGGCATGTATCTGGCACTGTGGGGAAATATAACTGGCACTGTGGGGCATGTATCTGGCACTGTGGGGCATGTAACTGGCACTGTGGGGCATGTAACTGGCACTGTGGGGCAATGTAACTGGCACTGTGGGGCATGTAAATGGCACTGTGGGGCATGTAAATGGCACTGTGGGACATGTAACTGGCACTGTAATGCATGTATCTGGCACTGTGGGGCAATGTAACTGGCACTGTGGGGCATGTATCTGGCACTGTGGGGCATGTAACTGGAACTGTGGGGCATGTATCTGGCACTGTGGGGCATTGTAACTGGCACTGTGGGGCAATGTAACTGGCACTGTGAGGCATGTATCTGGCACTGTGGGTTATGTATGGCACTGTGGGGCATTTAACTGGCACTGGGGGGCATTGTAACTGGCACTGTGGGGCATTGTAACTGGCACTGTGGGGCATGTATCTGGCACTGTGGGGCATTGTAACTGGCACTGTGGCGCATGTAACTGGCACTGTGGGGCATGTAACTGGCACTGTAAGGCATGTATCTGGCACTGTGTGGCATTGTAATTGGCACTGTGGGGCAATGTAACTGGCACTGTGGGGCATGTATCTGGCACTGTGGGGCATGTATGGCACTGTGGGGCATGTAACTGGCACTGTGGGGCATGTAACTGGCACTGTAAGGCATGTATCTGGCACTGTGTGGCATTGTAATTGGCACTGTGGGGCAATGTAACTGGCACTGTGGGGCATGTATCTGGCACTGTTGGGCATGTATGGCACTGTGGGGCATGTATCTGGCACTGTGGGGCATTGTAACTGGCACTGTGGAGCATGTAACTGGCACTGTGGGGCATGTATCTGGCACTGTGGGGAATGTATGGCACTGTTGGGCATGTAACTGGCACTGTGGGGCATGTATCTGGCACTGTGGGGCAATATAACTGGCACTGTGGGGCAATGTATCTGGCACTTTGGGGCATGTAACTGGCACTGTGGGGCATGTATCTGGCACTGTGGGGCATGTATCTGGCACTGTGGGGAATGTATGGCACTGTTGGGCATGTAACTGGCACTGTGGGGCATGTAACGGGCACTGTGGGGCATGTATTTGGCACTATGGGGCATGTATCTGGCACTGTGGGGCATGTATGGCACTGTGGGGCATGTATCTGGCACTGTGGGGAAATATAACTGGCACTGTGGGGCATGTATCTGGCACTGTGGGGCATGTAACTGACACTGTGGGGCATGTAACTGGGCACTGTGGGGCATGTATCTGGCACTGTGGGGCATTGTAACTGGCACTGTGGGGCATGTAACTGGCACTGTGGGGCAATGTAACTGGCACTGTGGGGCATGTATCTGGCACTGTGGGGCATGTATCTGGCACTGTGGGGCATGTATGGCACTGTTGGGCATATAACTGGCACTGTGGGGCATGTAACTGGCACTGTGGGGCATGTATCTGGCACTGTAAGGCATGTATCTGGCACTGTGTGGCATTGTAATTGGCACTGTGGGGCAATGTAACTGGCACTGTGGGGAATGTATGGCACTGTTGGGCATGTAACTGGCACTGTGGGGCATGTAACGGGCACTGTGGGGCATGTATTTGGCACTATGGGGCATGTATCTGGCACTGTGGGGCATGTATGGCACTGTGGGGCATGTATCTGGCACTGTGGGGAAATATAACTGGCACTGTGGGGCATGTATCTGGCACTGTGGGGCATGTAACTGACACTGTGGGGCATGTAACTGGGCACTGTGTGGCATGTATCTGGCACTGTGGGGCATGTATGGCACTGTTGGGCATATAACTGGCACTGTGGGGCATGTAACTGGCACTGTGGGGCATGTATCTGGCACTGTGGGGCATTGTAACTGGCACTGTGGGGCATTGTAACTGGCACTGTGGGGCATGTATCTGGCACTGTGGGGCATTGTAACTGGCACTGTGGGGCAATGTAACTGGCACTGTGAGGCATGTATCTGGCACTGTGGGGCATGTAACTGGCACTGTGGGGCATGTATCTGGCACTGTGGGGCATGTATGGCACTGTTGGGCATATAACTGGCACTGTGGGGCATGTAACTGGCACTGTGGGGCATGTATCTGGCACTGTGGGGCATTGTAACTGGCACTGTGGGGCATTGTAACTGGCACTGTGGGGCATTGTAACTGGCACTGTGGGGCATGTATCTGGCACTGTGGGGCATTGTAACTGGCACTGTGGGGCATTGTAACTGGCACTGTGGGGCAATGTAACTGGCACTGTGAGGCATGTATCTGGCACTGTGGGGCATGTAACTGGCACTGTGGGGCATGTAACTGGCACTGTGGGGCATGTATGGCACTGTTGGGTTTGTAACTGGCACTGTGGGGCATGTAACTGGCACAGTGGGGCATGTATCTGGCACTGTGGGGCATTGTAACTGGCACTGTGGGGCATGTATCTCGCACTGTGGGGCCTGTATGGCACTGTGGGGCATTGTAACTGGCACTGCGGGGCATGTATCTGGCACTGTGGGGCAATATAACTGGCACTGTGGGGCAATGTATCTGGCACTGTGGGGCATGTATGGCACTGTGGGGCATGTAACTGGCACTGTGGGGCATGTAACTGGCACTGTGGGCATGTATCTGGCACTGTGGGGCATGTATGGCACTGTTGGGCATGTAACTGGCACCGTGGGGCATGTAACGGGCACTGTGGGGCATTGTAACTGGCACTGTGGTGCATTGTAACTGGTACTGTGGGGCAATGTAACTGGCACTGTGGGGCATGTATCTGGCACTGTGGGGCATGTATGGCACTGTGGGGCATGTAACTGGCACTGTGGGGCATGTATCTGGCACTGTTGGGAAATATAACTGGCACTGTGGGGCATGTATCTGGCACTGTGGGGCATGTATGGCACTGTGGGGCATGTAACTGACACTGTGGGGCATGTAACTGGGCACTGTGGGGCATGTATCTGGCACTGTGGGGCAATGTAACTGGCACTGTGGGGCAATGTAACTGGCACTGTAGGGCAATGTAACTGGCACTGTGGGGCATGTAACTGGCACTGTAATGCATGTATCTGGCACTGTGGGGCATTGTAACTGGCACTGTGGGGCAATGTAACTGGCACTGTGGGGCATGTAACTGGCACTGTGGGGCATGTAACTGGCACTGTAAGGCATGTATCTGGCACTGTGGGGCATTGTAACTGGCACTGTGGGGCAATGTAACTGGCACTGTGAGGCATGTATCTGGCACTGTGGGGCATGTAACTGGCACTGTGGGGCATGTATGGCACTGTTGGGTTTGTAACTGGCACTGTGGAGCATGTAACTGGCACTGTGGGGCATGTATCTGGCACCGTGGGGCATTGTAACTGGCACTGTGGGGCAGTGTAACTGGCACTGTGGGGCATGTATCTCGCACTGTGGGGCCTGTATGGCACTGTGGTGCCTGTATGGCACTGTGGGGCATGTAACTGGCACTGTGGGGCATGTATCTTGCACTGTGGGGCAATGTATCTGGCACTGTGAGGCAATGTATCTGGCACTGTGGGGCATGTAACTGGCACTGCGGGGCATGCAACTGGCACTGCGGGGCATGTAACTGGCACTGTGGGGCATGTATCTGGCACTGTGGGGCATGTATGGCACTGTTGGGCATGTAACTGGCACTGTGGGGCATATAACGGGCACTGTGGGGCATGTAGCTGGCACTGTGGGGCATTGTAACTGGCACTGTGGGGCAATGTATCTGGCACTGTGGGGCATGTATCTGGCACTGTGGGGCATGTATGGCACTGTGGGGCATGTAACTGGCACTGTGGGGCATGTATCTGGCACTGTGGGGAATTATAACTGGCATTGTGGGGCATGTATCTGGCACTGTGGGGCGTGTATGGCACTGTGGGGCATGTAACTGACACTGTGGGGCATGTAACTGGGCACTGTGGGGCATGTATCTGGCACTGTGGGGCATTGTATCTGGCACTGTGGGGCATGTAACTGGCACTGTGGGGCAATGTAACTGGCACTGTGTGGCATGTAACTGGCACTGTGGGGCATGTAACTGGCACTGTAATGCATGTATCTGGCACTGTGGGACATTGTAACTGGCACTGTGGGGCAATGTAACTGGCACTGTGGGGCATGTATCTGGCACTGTGGGGCATGTAACTGGCACTGTGCGGCATGTATCTGGCACTGTGGGGCATTGTAACTGGCACTGTGGGGCAATGTAACTGGCACTGTGAGGCATGTATCTGGCACTGTGGGGTATGTATGGCACTGTGGGGCATTGTAACTGGCACTGTGGGGCACTGTAACTGGCACTGTGGGGCATGAAACTGGCACTGTGGGGCATGTATCTGGAACTGTGGGGCATTGTAACTGGCACTGTTGGGCAATGTAACTGGCACTGTGGCACATGTAACTGGTACTGTGGGGCATGTAACTGGCACTGTAAGGCATGTATCTGGCACTGTGGGGCATAGTAACTGGCACTGTGGGGCAATGTAACTGGCACTGTGAGGCATGTATCTGGCACTGTGGGGCATGTAACTGGCACTGTGGGGCATGTATCTGGCACTGTGGGGCATGTATGGCACTGTTGGGCATATAACTGGCACTGTGGGGCATGTAACTCGCACTGTGGGGCATGTATCTGGCACTGTGGGGCATTGTAACTGGCACTGTGGGGCAGTGTATCTGGCACTGTGGGGCATGTATCTGGCACTGTGGGGCATTGTAACTGGCACTGTGGGGCAATGTAACTGGCACTGTGAGGCATGTATCTGGCACTGTGGGGTATGTATGGCACTAGGGGGCATTGTAACTGGCACTGTGGGGCAATGTAACTGGCACTGTGGGGCATGTAACTGGCACTGTGGGGCATGTATCTGGCACTGTGGGGCATTGTAACTGGCACTGTGGGGCAATGTAACTGGCACTGTGGCGCATGTAACTGGCACTGTGGGGCATGTAACTGGCACTGTAAGGCATGTATCTGGCACTGTGGGTCATTGTAACTGGCACTGTGGGGCAATGTAACTGGCACTGTGAGGCGTGTAACTGGCACTGTGGGGCATGGATCTGGCACTGTGGGGCATGTATCTGGCACTGTGGGGCATGTATGTTGGGCATGTAACTGGCACTGTGGGGCATGTATCTGGCACTGTGGGGCATTGTAAATGGCACTGTGGGGCAGTGTTACTGGCACTGTGGGGCATGTATCTGGCACTGTGGGGCATGAAACTGGCACTGTGGGGCATGTATCTGGCAATGTGGGGCAATATAACTGGCACTGTGGTGCATGTATCTGGCACTGTGGGACATGTATGGCACTGTGGGGCATGTAACTGACACTGTGGGTCATGTAACTGGCACTGTGGGACATGTATCTGGCACTGTGGGGCATTGTAACTGGGACTGTGGGGCATGTGACTGGCACTGTAGGGCATGTATCTGGCACTGTGTGGCATTGTAATTGGCACTGTGAGGCAATGTAACTGGCACTGTGGGGCATGTATCTGGCACTGTGGGGCATGTATGGCACTGTAGGGCATGTAACTGGCACTGTGCGGCATGTATCTGGCACTGTGGGGCATTGTAACTGGCACTGTGGGGCATGTAACTGGCACTGTGGGGCATGTAACTGGCACTGTGGGGCATGTATCTGGCACTGTGGGGCAATATAACTGGCACTGTGGGGCAATGTATCTGGCACTTTGGGGCATGTATGGCACTGTGGGGCATGTATCTGGCACTGTGGGGCATGTATCTGGCACTGTGGGGCATGTATGGCACTGTTGGGCATGTAACTGGCACTGTGGGGGGTATGTAACGGGCACTGTGGGGCATGTATTTGGCACTATGTGGCATGTATCTGGCACTGTGGGGCATGTATGGCTCTGTGGGGCATGTAACTGGCACTGTGGGGCATGTATCTGGCACTGTGGGGAAATATAACTGGCACTGTGGGGCATGTATCTGGCACTGTGGGGCATGTAACTGACACTGTGGGGCATGTAACTGGGCATTGTGGGGCATGTATCTGGCACTGTGGGGCATTGTAACTGGCACTGTTGGGCATGTTACTGGCACTGTGGGGCAATGTAACTGGCACTGTGGGGCATGTAAATGGCACTGTGGGGCATGTAAATGGCACTGTGGGACATGTAACTGGCACTGTAATGCATGTATCTGGCACTGTGGGGCAATGTAACTGGCACTGTGGGGCATGTATCTGGCACTGTGGGGCATGTAACTGGAACTGTGGGGCATGTATCTGGCACTGTGGGGCATTGTAACTGGCACTGTGGGGCAATGTAACTGGCACTGTGAGGCATGTATCTGGCACTGTGGGTTATGTATGGCACTGTGGGGCATTTAACTGGCACTGGGGGGCATTGTAACTGGCACTGTGGGGCATTGTAACTGGCACTGTGGGGCATGTATCTGGCACTGTGGGGCATTGTAACTGGCACTGTGGCGCATGTAACTGGCACTGTGGGGCATGTAACTGGCACTGTAAGGCATGTATCTGGCACTGTGTGGCATTGTAATTGGCACTGTGGGGCAATGTAACTGGCACTGTGGGGCATGTATCTGGCACTGTGGGGCATGTATGGCACTGTGGGGCATGTAACTGGCACTGTGGGGCATGTAACTGGCACTGTAAGGCATGTATCTGGCACTGTGTGGCATTGTAATTGGCACTGTGGGGCAATGTAACTGGCACTGTGGGGCATGTATCTGGCACTGTGGGGCATGTATGGCACTGTGGGGCATGTATCTGGCACTGTGGGGCATTGTAACTGGCACTGTGGAGCATGTAACTGGCACTGTGGGGCATGTAACTGGCACTGTGGGGCATGTATCTGGCACTGTGGGGCAATATAACTGGCACTGTGGGGCAATGTATCTGGCACTTTGGGGCATGTAACTGGCACTGTGGGGCATGTATCTGGCACTGCGGGGCATGTATCTGGCACTGTGGGGAATGTATGGCACTGTTGGGCATGTAACTGGCACTGTGGGGCATGTAACGGGCACTGTGGGGCATGTATTTGGCACTATGGGGCATGTATCTGGCACTGTGGGGCATGTATGGCACTGTGGGGCATGCATCTGGCACTGTGGGGAAATATAACTGGCACTGTGGGGCATGTATCTGGCACTGTGGGGCATGTAACTGACACTGTGGGGCATGTAACTGGGCACTGTGGGGCATGTATCTGGCACTGTGGGGCATTGTAACTGGCACTGTGGGGCATGTAACTGGCACTGTGGGGCAATGTAACTGGCACTGTGGGGCATGTATCTGGCACTGTGGGGCATGTATGGCACTGTGGGGCATGTAACTGGCACTGTGGGACATGTATCTGGCACTGTGGGGCATTGTAACTGGCACTGTGGGGCATGTAACTGGCACTGTGGGGCATGTAACTGGCACTGTGGGGCATGTATCTGGCACTGTGGGGCAATATAACTGGCACTGTGGGGCAATGTATCTGGCACTTTGGGGCATGTAACTGGCACTGTGGGGCATGTTTCTGGCACTGTGGGGCATGTATCTGGCACTGTGGGGAATGTATGGCACTGTTGGGCATGTAACTGGCACTGTGGGGCATGTAACGGGCACTGTGGGGCATGTATTTGGCACTATGGGGCATGTATCTGGCACTGTGGGGCATGTATGGCACTGTGGGGCATGTATCTGGCACTGTGGGGCATGTAACTGGAACTGTGGGGCATGTATCTGGCACTGTGGGGCATTGTAACTGGCACTGTGGGGCAATGTAACTGGCACTGTGAGGCATGTATCTGGCACTGTGGGTTATGTATGGCACTGTGGGGCATTTAACTGGCACTGTGGGGCATTGTAACTGGCACTGTGGGGCATTGTAACTGGCACTGTGGGGCATGTATCTGGCACTGTGGGGTATTGTAACTGGCACTGTGGCGCATGTAACTGGCACTGTGGGGCATGTAACTGGCACTGTAAGGCATGTAACTGGCACTGTGTGGCATTGTAATTGGCACTGTGGGGCAATGTAACTGGCACTGTGGGGCATGTATCTGGCACTGTGGGGCATGTATGGCACTGTGGGGGCATGTAACTGGCACTGTGGGGCATATATCTGGCACTGTGGGGCATTGTAACTGGCACTGTGGGGCATGTAACTGGCACTGAGGGGCATGTAACTGGCACTGTGGGGCATGTATCTGGCACTGTGGGGCAATATAACTGGCACTGTGGGGCAATGTATCTGGCACTTTGGGGCATGTAACTGGCACTGTGGGGCATGTATCTGGCACTGTGGGGCATGTATCTGGCACTGTGGGGAATGTATGGCACTGTTGGGCATGTAACTGGCACTGTGGGGCATGTAACGGGCATTGTGGGGCATGTATTTGGCACTATGGGGCATGTATCTGGCACTGTGGGGCATGTATGGCACTGTGGGGCATGTATCTGGCACTGTGGGGAAATATAACTGGCACTGTGGGGCATGTATCTGGCACTGTGGGGCATGTAACTGACACTGTGGGGCATGTAACTGGGCACTGTGGGGCATGTATCTGGCACTGTGGGGCATTGTAACTGGCACTGTGGGGCATGTAACTGGCACTGTGGGGCAATGTACCTGGCACTGTGGGGCATGTAAATGGCACTGTGGGGCATGTAACTGGCACTGTAATGCATGTATCTGGCACTGTGGGGCAATGTAACTGGCACTGTGGGGCATGTATCTGGCACTGTGGGGCATGTAACTGGAACTGTGGGGCATGTATCTGGCACTGTGGGGCATTGTAACTGGCACTGTGGGGCAATGTAACTGGCACTGTGAGGCATGTATCTGGCACTATAGGGCATGTATGGCACTGTGGGGCATGTAACTGGCACTGTGGGGCATGTATCTGGCACTGTGGGGCATTGTAACTGGCACTGTGGGGCATGTAACAGGCACTGTGGGGCATGTAACTGGCACTGTGGGGCATGTATCTGGCACTGTGGGGCAATATAACTGGCACTGTGGGGCAATGTATCTGGCACTTTGGGGCATGTAACTGGCACTGTGGGGCATGTATCTGGCACTGTGGGGCATGTATCTGGCACTGTGGGGAATGTATGGCACTGTTGGGCATGTAACTGGCACTGTGGGGCATGTAACGGGCACTGTGGGGCATGTATTTGGCACTATGGGGCATGTATCTGGCACTGTGGGGCATGTATGGCACTGTGGGGCATGTATCTGGCACTGTGGGGCATGTAACTGGAACTGTGGGGCATGTATCTGGCACTGTGGGGCATTGTAACTGGCACTGTGGGGCAATGTAACTGGCACTGTGAGGCATGTATCTGGCACTGTGGGTTATGTATGGCACTGTGGGGCATTTAACTGGCACTGGGGGGCATTGTAACTGGCACTGTGGGGCATTGTAACTGGCACTGTGGGGCATGTATCTGGCAATGTGGGGCATTGTAACTTTCACTGTGGCGCATGTAACTGGCACTGTGGGGCATGTAACTGGCACTGTAAGGCATGTATCTGGCACTGTGTGGCATTGTAATTGGCACTGTGGGGCAATGTAACTGGCACTGTGGGGCATGTATCTGGCACTGTGGGGCATGTATGGCACTGTGGGGCATGTAACTGGCACTGTGGGGCATGTATCTGGCACTGTGGGGCATTGTAACTGGCACTGTGGGGCATTGTAACTGGCACTGTGGGGCATGTAACTGGCACTGAGGGGCATGTAACTGGCACTGTGGGGCATGTATCTAGCACTGTGGGGCAATATAACTGGCACTGTGGGGCAATGTATCTGGCACTTTGGGGCATGTAACTGGCACTGTGGGGCATGTATCTGGCACTGTGGGGCATGTATCTGGCACTGTGGGGAATGTATGGCACTGTTGGGCATGTAACTGGCACTGTGGGGCATGTAACGGGCACTGTGGGGCATGTATCTGGCACTGTGGGGCATGTATCTGGCACTGTGGGGCATTGTAACTGGCACTGTGGGGCATGTAACTGGCACTGTGGGGCAATGTAACTGGCACTGTGGGGCATGTATCTGGCACTGTGGGGCATGTATGGCACTGTGGGGCATGTAACTGGCACTGTGGGGCAATGTAACTGGCACTGTGGGGCATGTAACTGGCACTGTGGGGCATGTAACTGGCACTGTGGGGCATGTATCTGGCACTGTGGGGCAATATAACTGGCACTGTGGGGCAATGTATCTGGCACTTTGGGGCATGTAACTGGCACTGTGGGGCATGTTTCTGGCACTGTGGGGCATGTATCTGGCACTGTGGGGAATGTATGGCACTGTTGGGCATGTAACTGGCACTGTGGGGCATGTAACGGGCACTGTGGGGCATGTAACTGGAACTGTGGGGCATGTATCTGGCACTGTGGGGCATTGTAACTGGCACTGTGGGGCAATGTAACTGGCACTGTGAGGCATGTATCTGGCACTGTGGGTTATGTATGGCACTGTGGGGCATTTAACTGGCACTGTGGGGCATTGTAACTGGCACTGTGGGGCATTGTAACTGGCACTGTGGGGCATGTATCTGGCACTGTGGGGTATTGTAACTGGCACTGTGGTGCATGTAACTGGCACTGTGGGGCATGTAACTGGCACTGTAAGGCATGTAACTGGCACTGTGTGGCATTGTAATTGGCACTGTGGGGCAATGTAACTGGCACTGTGGGGCATGTATCTGGCACTGTGGGGCATGTATGGCACTGTGGGGGCATGTAACTGGCACTGTGGGGCATATATCTGGCACTGTGGGGCATGTAACTGGCACTGAGGGGCATGTAACTGGCACTGTGGGGCATGTATCTGGCACTGTGGGGCAATATAACTGGCACTGTGGGGCAATGTATCTGGCACTTTGGGGCATGTAACTGGCACTGTGGGGCATGTATCTGGCACTGTGGGGCATGTATCTGGCACTGTGGGGAATGTATGGCACTGTTGGGCATGTAACTGGCACTGTGGGGCATGTAACGGGCATTGTGGGGCATGTATTTGGCACTATGGGGCATGTATCTGGCACTGTGGGGCATGTATGGCACTGTGAGGCATGTATCTGGCACTGTGGGGAAATATAACTGGCACTGTGGGGCATGTATCTGGCACTGTGGGGCATGTAACTGACACTGTGGGGCATGTAACTGGGCACTGTGGGGCATGTATCTGGCACTGTGGGGCATTGTAACTGGCACTGTGGGGCATGTAACTGGCACTGTGGGGCAATGTACCTGGCACTGTGGGGCATGTAAATGGCACTGTGGGGCATGTAACTGGCACTGTAATGCATGTATCTGGCACTGTGGGGCAATGTAACTGGCACTGTGGGGCATGTATCTGGCACTGTGGGGCATGTAACTGGAACTGTGGGGCATGTATCTGGCACTGTGGGGCATTGTAACTGGCACTGTGGGGCAATGTAACTGGCACTGTGAGGCATGTATCTGGCACTATAGGGCATGTATGGCACTGTGGGGCATGTAACTGGCACTGTGGGGCATGTATCTGGCACTGTGGGGCATTGTAACTGGCACTGTGGGGCATGTAACAGGCACTGTGGGGCATGTAACTGGCACTGTGGGGCATGTATCTGGCACTGTGGGGCAATATAACTGGCACTGTGGGGCAATGTATCTGGCACTTTGGGGCATGTAACTGGCACTGTGGGGCATGTATCTGGCACTGTGGGGCATGTATCTGGCACTGTGGGGAATGTATGGCACTGTTGGGCATGTAACTGGCACTGTGGGGCATGTAACGGGCACTGTGGGGCATGTATTTGGCACTATGGGGCATGTATCTGGCACTGTGGGGCATGTATGGCACTGTGGGGCATGTATCTGGCACTGTGGGGCATGTAACTGGAACTGTGGGGCATGTATCTGGCACTGTGGGGCATTGTAACTGGCACTGTGGGGCAATGTAACTGGCACTGTGAGGCATGTATCTGGCACTATAGGGCATGTATGGCACTGTGGGGCATGTAACTGGCACTGTGGGGCATGTATCTGGCACTGTGGGGCATTGTAACTGGCACTGTGGGGCATGTAACAGGCACTGTGGGGCATGTAACTGGCACTGTGGGGCATGTATCTGGCACTGTGGGGCAATATAACTGGCACTGTGGGGCATGTAACTGGGCACTGTGGGGCATGTATCTGGCACTGTGGGGCATTGTAACTGGCACTGTGGGGCATGTAACTGGCACTGTGGGGCAATGTACCTGGCACTGTGGGGCATGTAAATGGCACTGTGGGGCATGTAACTGGCACTGTAATGCATGTATCTGGCACTGTGGGGCAATGTAACTGGCACTGTGGGGCATGTATCTGGCACTGTGGGGCATGTAACTGGAACTGTGGGGCATGTATCTGGCACTGTGGGGCATTGTAACTGGCACTGTGGGGCAATGTAACTGGCACTGTGAGGCATGTATCTGGCACTATAGGGCATGTATGGCACTGTGGGGCATGTAACTGGCACTGTGGGGCATGTATCTGGCACTGTGGGGCATTGTAACTGGCACTGTGGGGCATGTAACAGGCACTGTGGGGCATGTAACTGGCACTGTTGGGCATGTATCTGGCACTGTGGGGCAATATAACTGGCACTGTGGGGCAATGTATCTGGCACTTTGGGGCATGTAACTGGCACTGTGGGGCATGTATCTGGCACTGTGGGGCATGTATCTGGCACTGTGGGGAATGTATGGCACTGTTGGGCATGTAACTGGCACTGTGGGGCATGTAACGGGCACTGTGGGGCATGTATTTGGCACTATGGGGCATGTATCTGGCACTGTGGGGCATGTATGGCACTGTGGGGCATGTATCTGGCACTGTGGGGCATGTAACTGGAACTGTGGGGCATGTATCTGGCACTGTGGGGCATTGTAACTGGCACTGTGGGGCAATGTAACTGGCACTGTGAGGCATGTATCTGGCACTGTGGGTTATGTATGGCACTGTGGGGCATTTAACTGGCACTGGGGGGCATTGTAACTGGCACTGTGGGGCATTGTAACTGGCACTGTGGGGCATGTATCTGGCAATGTGGGGCATTGTAACTGGCACTGTGGCGCATGTAACTGGCACTGTGGGGCATGTAACTGGCACTGTAAGGCATGTATCTGGCACTGTGTGGCATTGTAATTGGCACTGTGGGGCAATGTAACTGGCACTGTGGGGCATGTATCTGGCACTGTGGGGCATGTATGGCACTGTGGGGCATGTAACTGGCACTGTGGGGCATGTATCTGGCACTGTGGGGCATTGTAACTGGCACTGTGGGGCATTGTAACTGGCACTGTGGGGCATGTAACTGGCACTGAGGGGCATGTAACTGGCACTGTGGGGCATGTATCTAGCACTGTGGGGCAATATAACTGGCACTGTGGGGCAATGTATCTGGCACTTTGGGGCATGTAACTGGCACTGTGGGGCATGTATCTGGCACTGTGGGGCATGTATCTGGCACTGTGGGGAATGTATGGCACTGTTGGGCATGTAACTGGCACTGTGGGGCATGTAACGGGCACTGTGGGGCATGTATTTGGCACTATGGGGCATGTATCTGGCACTGTGGGGCATGTATGGCACTGTGGGGCATGTATCTGGCACTGTGGGGAAATATAACTGGCACTGTGGGGCATGTATCTGGCACTGTGGGGCATGTAACTGACACTGTGGGGCATGTAACTGGGCACTGTGGGGCATGTATCTGGCACTGTGGGGCATTGTAACTGGCACTGTGGGGCATGTAACTGGCACTGTGGGGCAATGTAACTGGCACTGTGGGGCATGTAAATGGCACTGTGGGGCATGTAACTGGCACTGTAATGCATGTATCTGGCACTGTGGGGCAATGTAACTGGCACTGTGGGGCATGTATCTGGCACTGTGGGGCATGTAACTGGAACTGTGGGGCATGTATCTGGCACTGTGGGGCATTGTAACTGGCACTGTGGGGCAATGTAACTGGCACTGTGAGGCATGTATCTGGCACTCTGGGGCATGTATCTGGCACTGTGGGTAAATGTAACTGGCACTGTGGCGCATGTAACTGGCACTGTGGGGCATGTAACTGGCACTGTGGGGCATGTAACTGGCACTGTGGGGCATGTATCTGGCACTGTGGGGCAATATAACTGGCACTGTGGGGCAATGTATCTGGCACTTTGGGGCATGTAACTGGCACTGTGGGGCATGTATCTGGCACTGTGGGGCATGTATCTAGCACTGTGGGGAATGTATGGCACTGTTGGGCATGTAACTGGCACTGTGGGGCATGTAACGGGCACTGTGGGGCATGTATTTGGCACTATGGGGCATGTATCTGGCACTGTGGGGCATGTATGGCACTGTGGGGCATGTATCTGGCACTGTGGGGCATGTAACTGGAACTGTGGGGCATGTATCTGGCACTGTGGGGCATTGTAACTGGCACTGTGGGGCAATCTAACTGGCACTGTGAGGCATGTATCTGGCACTGTGGGTTATGTATGGCACTGTGGGGCATTTAACTGGCACTGTGGCGCATGTAACTGGCACTGTGGGGCATGTATCTGGCACTGTGTGGCATTGTAATTGGCACTGTGGGGCAATGTAACTGGCACTGTGGGGCATGTATCTGGCACTGTGGGGCATGTATGGCACTGTGGGGCATGTAACTGGCACTGTGGGGCATGTATCTGGCACTGTGGGGCATTGTAACTGGCACTGTGGGGCATGTAACTGGCACTGTGGGGCATGTAACTGGCACTGTGGGGCATGTATCTGGCACTGTGGGGCAATATAACTGGCACTGTGGGGCAATGTATCTGGCACTTTGGGGCATGTAACTGGCACTGTGGGGCATGTATCTGGCACTGTGGGGAATGTATGGCACTGTTGGGCATGTAACTGGCACTGTGGGGCATGTAACGGGCACTGTGGGGCATGTATTTGGCACTATGGGGCATGTATCTGGCACTGTGGGGCATGTATGGCACTGTGGGGCATGTATCTGGCACTGTGGGGAAATATAACTGGCACTGTGGGGCCTGTATCTGGCACTGTGGGGCATGTAACTGACACTGTGGGGCATGTAACTGGGCACTGTGGGGCATGTATCTGGCACTGTGGGGCATTGTAACTGGCACTGTGGGGCATGTAACTGGCACTGTGGGGCAATGTAACTGGCACTGTGGCGCATGTAACTGGGCACTGTGGGGCATGTATCTGGCACTGTGGGGCAATGTCACTGGCACTGTGGGGCATGTAACTGGCACTGTGGGGCATGTAACTGGCACTGTAATGCATGTATCTGGCACTGTGGGGCAATGTAACTGGCACTGTGGGGCATGTATCAGGCACTGTGGGGCATGTATCTGGCACTGTGGGGCATTGTAACTGGCACTGTGGGGCAATGTAACTGGCACAGTGAGGTATGTATCTGGCACTGTGGGGTATGTATGGCACTGTGGGGCATGTAACTGGCACTGGGGGGCTTTGTAACTGGCACGGTGGGGCATTGTAACTGGCACTGTGGGGCATGTAACTGGCACTGTGGGGCATGCATCTGGCACTGTGGGGCATTGTAACTGGCACTGTGGGGAAATGTAACTGGCACTGTGGCGCATGTAACTGGCACTGTGGGGCATGTAACTGGCACTGTAAGGCATGTATCTGGCACCGTGGGGCAATGTAACTGGCACTGTGAGGCATGTATCTGGCACTGTGGGGCATGTAACTGGCACTGTGGGGCAATGTATCTGGCACTGTGGGGCATGTATGGCACTGTTGGGCATGTAACTGGCACTGTGGGGCATGTATCTGGCACTGTGGGGCAGTGTAACTGGCACTGTGGGGCAGTGTAACTGGCACTGTGGGGCATATATCTGGCACTGTGGGGCATTGTAACTGGCATAGTGGGGCAATGTAACTGGCACTGTGAGGCATGTATCTGGCACTGTGGGGTATGTATGGCACTGGGGGCATTGTAACTGGCACTGTGGGGCATTGTAACTGGCACTGTAGGGCATGTAACTGACACTGTGGGCCATGTATCTGGCACTGTGGGGCATTGTAACTGGCACTGTGGGGCAATGTAACTGGCACTGTGGTGCATGTAACTGGCACTGTGGGGCATGTAACTGGCACTGTAAGGCATGTATCTGACACTGTGGGTCATTGTAACTGGCACTGTAGGGCAATGTAACTGGCACTGTGAGGCATGTGACTGGCACTGTGGGGCATGTAACTGGCACTGTGGGGCATGTATCTGGCACTGTGGGGCATATATGGCACTGTTGGGCATGTAACTGGCACTGTGGGGCATGTAACTGGCACTGTGGGGCATGTATCTGGCACTGTGGGGCATTGTAACTGGCACTGTGGGGCATGTAACTGACACTGTGGGGCATGTAACTGGCTCTGTGGGGCATGTATCTGGCACTGTGGGGCATTGTAACTGGCACTGTGGGGCATGTAACTGGCACTATAGGGCATGTATCTGGCACTGTGTGGCATTGTAATTGGCACTGTGAGGCAATGTAACTGGCACTGTGGGGCATGTTTCTGGCACTGTGGGGCATGTATGGCACTGTGGAGCATGTATCTGGCACTGTGGGGCATGTATCTGGCACTGTGGGACATTGTACCTGGCACTGTGGGGCATGTATAGCACTGTGGGGCATTGTAACTGGCACTGTGTGGCATGTATGGCACTGTGGGGCAATGTAACTGGCACTGTGGGGCATTGTAACTGGCATTGTGGGGCATGTAACTGGCACTGTGGGGCATGCATCTGGCACTGTGGGGCATTGTAACTGGCACTGTGGGGAAATGTAACTGGCACTGTGGCGCATGTAACTGGCACTGTGGGGCATGTAACTGGCACTGTAAGGCATGTATCTGGCACCGTGGGGCAATGTAACTGGCACTGTGAGGCATGTATCTGGCACTGTGGGGCATGTAACTGGCACTGTGGGGCATGTATCTGGCACTGTGGGGCATGTATGGCACTGTTGGGCATGTAACTGGCACTGTGGGACATGTAACTGGCACTGTGGGGCATGTATCTGGCACTGTGGGGCAGTGTAACTGGCACTGTGGGGCAGTGTAACTGGCACTGTGGGGCATATATCTGGCACTGTGGGGCATTGTAACTGGCATAGTGGGGCAATGTAACTGGCACTGTGAGGCATGTATCTGGCACTGTGGGGTATGTATGGCACTGGGGGCATTGTAACTGGCACTGTGGGGCATTGTAACTGGCACTGTGGGGCATGTAACTGACACTGTGGGGCATGTATCTGGCACTGTGGGGCATTGTAACTGGCACTGTGGGGCAATGTAACTGGCACTGTGGTGCATGTAACTGGCACTGTGGGGCATGTAACTGGCACTGTAAGGCATGTATCTGACACTGTGGGTCATTGTAACTGGCACTGTAGGGCAATGTAACTGGCACTGTGAGGCATGTGACTGGCACTGTGGGGCATGTAACTGGCACTGTGGGGCATGTATCTGGCACTGTGGGGCATGTATGGCACTGTTGGGCATGTAACTGGCACTGTGGGGCATGTAACTGGCACTGTGGGGTATGTATCTGGCACTGTGGGGCATTGTAACTGGCACTGTGGGGCAGTGTAACTGGCACTGTGGGGCATGTATCTGGCACTGTGGGGCATGTATGGCACTGTGGGGCATGTAACTGGCACTGTGGGGCATGTATCTGGCAATGTGGGGCAATATAACTGGCACTGTGGGGCATGTATCTGGCACTGTGGGGCATGTATGGCACTGTGGGGCATGTAACTGACACTGTGGGGCATGTAACTGGCTCTGTGGGGCATGTATCTGGCACTGTGGGGCATTGTAACTGGCACTGTGGGGCATGTAACTGGCACTGTAGGGCATGTATCTGGCACTGTGTGGCATTGTAATTGGCACTGTGGGGCAATGTAACTGGCACTGTGGGGCATGTTTCTGGCACTGTGGGGCATGTATGGCACTGTGGAGCATGTATCTGGCACTGTGGGGCATGTATCTGGCACTGTGGGACATTGTACCTGGCACTGTGGGGCATGTATGGCACTGTGGGGCATTGTAACTGGCACTGTGTGGCATGTATGGCACTGTGGGGCAATGTAACTGGCACTGTGGGGCATGTAACTGGCACTGTGGGGCATGTATGGCACTGTGGGGCATGTACTTGGCACTGTGGGGCATGTAACTGGCACTGTGGGGCATGTAACTGGCACTGTGGGGCAATGTAACTGGCACTGTGGGGCAATGTAACTGGCACTGTGGCGCATGTATCTGGCACTGTGTGGCGTGTATGGCACTGTGGGGCATGTAACTGGCACTGTGGGGCATGTATCTGGCAATGTGGGGCAATATAACTGGCACTGTGGGGCATGTATCTGGCACTGTGGGGCATGTATGGCACTGTGGGGCATGTAACTGACACTGTGGGGCATGTAACTGGCTCTGTGGGGCATGTATCTGGCACTGTGGGGCATTGTAACTGGCACTGTGGGGCATGTAACTGGCACTGTAGGGCATGTATCTGGCACTGTGTGGCATTGTAATTGGCACTGTGGGGCAATGTAACTGGCACTGTGGGGCATGTTTCTGGCACTGTGGGGCATGTATGGCACTGTGGAGCATGTATCTGGCACTGTGGGGCATGTATCTGGCACTGTGGGACATTGTACCTGGCACTGTGGGGCATGTATGGCACTGTGGGGCATTGTAACTGGCACTGTGTGGCATGTATGGCACTGTGGGGCAATGTAACTGGCACTGTGGGGCATGTAACTGGCACTGTGGGGCATGTATGGCACTGTGGGGCATGTACTTGGCACTGTGGGGCATCTAACTGGCACTGTGGGGCATGTAACTGGCACTGTGGGGCAATGTAACTGGCACTGTGGGGCAATGTAACTGGCACTGTGGCGCATGTATCTGGCACTGTGTGGCGTGTATGGCACTGTGGCGCATGTAACTGGCACTGTGGGGCATGTAACTGGCACTGTGGAGCATGTATCTGGTACTGTGGGGCATTGTAACTGGCACTGTGGGGCATTGTAACATGCACTGTGGGTAGGTGATAGTCATATTGTCACGGCCCATTTTCAGTGGCCACGCCCCTTTTTATGCGTGGCCACACCCTTTCTGGAGTGTGGCCACGACCATTTTTCGGCGCGCGTCTAAGGCAAGCGCACATACTTCTTTTGTGGGTTTTTTTTTGGGGGGGGGGCGCCACTCTTCATCTTGCCCTGGGCTCCGAAAACCCTAGTTACGCCTCTGAAAATGTGCATAATGAGGTATAATCAGTGCTGTTAAAATATGAGGGACCAAGCTGTACTGAAGCAAGTATATTAGATTTAGAGGATTCCAAAAACCATAGTTCTGTTGGCAAAGTATCTCTCTTTATATAAATTGTTACGTAATTTTTCATAACTGATAGAGGTAACTCCATCTGGCCTGAGGATGTGAAACTGGTTATTTAAATATGTGTTGATAATTGGCACCTCATGCACTTGTTATGACAAAACTGTGCCGGGAAAATTAAAAATTCCCACTTGTAATCATATCACATGTTTGTTACAGCACTGTGTGTACTAAAATACCAGACTATAATTAAGATTTTCAGGAAATGAACTGTCTATCCGAGAATTTGTTTTAATGAAGAAATTCATATTATGTTTCAGAGAGTTTTAATGACTAAAATATGCTTCAAATAACCAGAAATCACACTATTGATTGATCTAAAATTATATTTGAATTTCCGCCCTAAGAACAGATAGTAAATTATTGATTGCACTTCACAGTTTCCTGTGGTATCCTTGAGTAAGCCACAAGCACTCCCCTATGTATAACTGTGGTTAGCAGCTCTTGCACTCTTTGGCTCATCTTGTTTTGCACTGTCTCCAAATTTCTTGCGTAAAGGAAAAAACTTCCAATTTGTTATTAACAGAACACAGAATTTAACATCTAAAAATATTCCATTCATTTTTCAGACTGTGGCTGCAAATGCCCTGCTTAGCAATATGGTATTACATGTTTTTAATTGTTTTCACCGCAGAATTATTTCAGTTTACGATAATCCCATCACAATTTCTGGTTGCTGGTGATGTCACGGGATTCTGGAGCACACACCTCTGATTGGCTAGCACTAAGTTTAAATTTCAGAAATAAAGAACTTTCAGTCTTCAAATTCTGCTGGGGTCGAAAGGATTATAGATGACAGGTAAAGATTATTTATTATGCATTATTGTTGTTTCTTAGGTTTGTTTTCTTTGATTCTTTTTAAATAATGCATTTGTGTATTTATGTATTTATTAGGTGGTAATAATTTCATTCTTTATTGAAATTCTGTGAAAAGAAAAAAACACTCACAAAATGAGGATATTACTAGAGGCACACATTATATTGTGAATTAACTTTATTAACCAGTATCGCATTGTGGCATGAAAGGGCCATCAGGGGAGTGTAGTGGTAGGGGCCCATGTTTAGGAGTGTGGCCAGTCTCTAGTTGGGTCGCATGGGCTGGGCCCCTTGATAAATATATATAGTAAATACTGCTAGTGCATGCATGATAATGTTCCAGATTAATATCAGAAATGCACTACAATCCTGTGCAGTAACATATGTATAATGTACTGTATAATTCAAGTGCACAGTCTGGAACCTGATCCTTAGAGGAGGAGATGGGGTCCCACGGGCATTACGGCCCACCGGGGGCTTCCCCTTGGCCTCTGTGGGCCAGCCCTAGCCTGTTATCGCCTATGATTGGTTGTTTGTTTGTTTTATTCACTGTAGACATAGCCATTTTTTTATTTTTTATTGTTTTAGTCTGGTTAGGTTTTATCACATTATTTTATTGTTATTAAGGGGAATAAGGGAAAAGTCTGTTAAAAATTACAAGAGCCAAGATTCTGTCATTTTCCTAATGCAGGTTATAAACTGAAAACAAACATCTGATTGGTAGCATTGTCCAATACCTCATATGTTCTTAGCCACAGTATTCATAAATGCCCCCAGTGATTGCCATGGTGAATTATGTGGTTTTGGAATATGGGGGTATATTTACAAAGATTCGTGTTTTTGCTGTTTTGAAGGGTGTTTGAACTTGAATGGTATCAGGTGCATTTTACTGCAACTTTTTGAATCCTGATACGATCATTCACTAAGCTGCCGAGTTTTGCACAATCGTTTTTTCCGATGTCGATGTGATTCGTAATATCAGGCAGTGTTTTACGGGAGCCTTTCTAAAAAATGTGAATATTGTTTTTACTAGCAGTACTACAAGTCCCAGCAAGCCTCCCCCGCAAGCTGGTACTTGGAGAACCACAAGTACCAGCATGCAGTGGAAAACCGGGCCCGCTGGTACCTGTAGTACTACTACTAAAAAAAATACCCCCAAAAAAACAGGACACACACACCGTGAAAGTATAAGTTTATTACATACATGCACACCTCCATACATACATACTTACCTATGTTCCCACGAGGCTCGGTCCTCTTCTCCATGTAGAATCCTTGGGGTTCCTGTGAAAAAAATTATACTCACATAATCCAGTGTAGAATCAGACCTTTGTATAATCCACGTACTTGGCAAAATAATAAAACGGAAACTCGACCACGCACTGAAAGGGGTCCCATGTTTACACATGGGACCCCTTTCCCCGACTGCCAGGACCCCCCCTGACTCCTGTCAAAGAGGGTCCCTTCAGCCAATCAGGGAGCGCCACGTCGTGGCACTCTCCTGATTGGCTGTGTGCTCCTGTAGTGTCTGTGAGACAGCAAACGGCACAGATACAATGTAGCGCCTTTGCGCTCCATTGTAGCCAATGGGGGGAACTTTGCGGTCAGCAGTGAGGTTACTTTCGGTCAACCGCTGACCGCAAAGTTCCCACCATTGGATACAATGGAGCGCATAGGCGCTACATTGTATCTCTGCCGTGTGCAGCCTGACAGACACTACAGGAGCACACAGCCAATCAGGAGAGTGCCACGACGTGGCGCTCCCTGATTGGCTGAAGGGACCCTCTTTGACAGGAGTCAGGGGGGTCCTGGCAGTCGGGGAAAGGGGTCTCAGCCCTCCATCCGCTATCAGCCCCCCATCCGCCGCCCTTGGATGGGGAGGACAGCTTCAGGCTTCACCCCTGGCCCTTGGGTGGCTGGAGGGGGGGACCCCTTGATTTAAGGGGTTCCCACTCCTCCAGGGTACCCCGGCCAGGGGTGAGTAGTTGGGTATGTAATGCCAGGGCCGCAGGGACCAGTATAAAAGTGTCCCCCGGCTGTGGCATTATGTACCTGGCTAGTGGAGCCCGGTGCTGGTTTCAAAATACGGGGGACCCCTACGCTTTTTGTCCCCCGTATTTTTGGAACCAGGACCAGGCGCAGAGCCCGGTGCTGGTTGATTAAATATGGGGGAACCCCTGTCATTTTTTCCCCCATATTTTTTCAACCAGGACCGGCTCAAAGAGCCCGAGGCTGGTTATGCTTAGGAGGGGGGACCCCACGCAATTTTTTTTCAGTTTTTACACTAAACAGACCCTTTAACCATGCACAGATCTCATTGATCCGTGCATGGTTATCCAAACTCGACTGTAAAAAGCAGGTCTATTTTTTTGCTGCTTTTTTTAACGATTCGAAAAAAAACAGACCCGCACTTGAGCACTCAGAAACTAACACCCAAATACGAATGAATAGTGAATGCCCGTATTGTATGAAATAACAGCCGCGTTTGACCGATGGTCTATTCATTCGTATTTCGGAACTTTGCAAATCAAACCATTACGAATAGTCCAAACACTGCCGAGATTGGTGCTTAGTGAATTCCCGGATTGGGACTTAGAAAAAAAAAACCAAATCGGACAAACTCGAATTCTTAGTAAATATTGGCCATGGAGTCTAAATAAACTCTTTCTTTATATGCTGCAGCTGAAAACTTTGTTAGAAAAATATATTTCTAATTAATTGCTCTGAATTTAATACATTTGGCTTACAAAGTGCACACGCTGCAGGCGTCATTGCTTCCATAGTGTGCTCCATAAAAGCGTAACATAGCAGTAAGTATAATTAAATTGAACATATAAGCATTGATCACAAGAGTTTGTTAACATTGGGACAACCTCAGCTATGAATGGTGCCTATTTAGATTTTTTTGTGTTTAGGCCCTGAAAAGTTACATTCCTTTGTACCACATATCGCGGCGATTTGAAATGTATTCCCAGACTGCAGAAAAGGAAGAAAAGGGGAACTGCATCAGATATTGGAGAGTAGTGTGTTATTTTAACCTCTTCTAGCCAGTATTGAAGGGCAAGATTTGTATGACTGAACTCATAGGCAAATGCAGGGTGGGTTCCGGTTGCCCAGAAATCCACCACCATCACCTAGCCAACTATAGCAGAGGTGGGACCTCCACCTGCTCTGGGACTACACTACCCAATGGGGGGCATAGCTACAGGGGACACAACTACTGGGGGCACAGTGACAGGGGGCACAACTACTGGGGGCAAAGCAACAGGGGGCACAGTGACGGGGCAATACTACTGGGCCAAATCTACTGGGGGCATAGCTATAGGGGGGATCAGTACGTAATCCCGCTGGACGGGATCCCGGCGGTCGAAATCCCGACGCCGGAATCCCGACCACACAATCCCGACAGGGGTGGCGAGTGGAACGCAGCCCCTTGCGGCTCGCTTAGCTCGCCGCGCTGCGGCACGGTGCCTCGCTACGCTCGACACACTATTATATTCTCCCTCTATGGGTGTCGTGGACACCCACGGAGGGAGAATATGTCGGGATTGTGGCGGTCGGGATTCCGGCGTAGGTATTTCGACCGCCGGGATCCCGTCCAGCGGGATGTTGACCGCATCCCCTATAGGTGGCACAACTACTGGGGCAAATCTACTGGGGGCATAGCTACAGGGGGCACAGCTACTGCGGGCACAGCTACAGGGGGCAATTCTACTGGGGGCAAATCAACTGGGGGGCACAACTACTTGGGGCAAATCTGGGGGCAAATCAACTGGGAGGCACAACTACTTGGGGCAAATCTGGGGGCACAGCTACTGGGGGCATAACTGTGGCCATGCCCCTCCCCTATGAAACCACACCCCTATTTTTTGATGCGTGAATACGGCGCGCACTAACTGTTTTACCGCGGGTGGGGGGGGGGGAGCCAGTGGAAACTTTCGCACTGGGCACCACAAGGTGTAGAACCGGCTCTGATTGGGACATGTAGTTCCACAGCAGCTGGAAGGCCATATATTGAATGCTTCTGTACTACATACACTATCAAGTTTAAAAAGTTAACCAAAATCAATACATATAGATCCAGGGCAGGTGCTAGGTTCTTGTGCTGCTCTTCATGAATCCTGGACTTGCCCCAATGCTCTCCAGAGCAGGGGACATGGATTGTGAAATGAATCCTACTTTCTGAAAAAGTCCTACCTCCCAACTTTCCGCTTGTCAGTCCAATTTTTTTTTAGCTGTCTTGCTGTCCCACCCGTGGGCCGCAGCTTGCCATGGTGTGTACATGTGTGTGTGTGTGGGGGGGGGGGGGGGTTGGGTGGTTGGGATGCTCTCAGAGCTGGATCAAGGCTGTGGGAGGCCCGGGGCTCTTGAGACTGGGGGGCCCTCATTCAGATGTGGACAGAGTAGCTATCGCTGCTGCTTATATAAAAGCAGCAGCGATAGCACTAATATGGTAATGCAGCAGTAGAGGGTGTCATGCCTCCTGCTGCTTTACTGATCGAACTGTGTCCCAGGATCTTACCTGGAACCATCGTTTGGCTGCTTGACCCATGGAGTTGTGCAGGACGGCCGCCTCAATACCTACCAAGAGGCCAAGAAATCTCCATCCTCTGTCAGAGATCCTGGACTATTTTCTCCCCGGAGACACGCCTCTGTTTGGAGAAATGGAGGCCGTTGCTGCCCCCAATTGGCATCATACTGTCAATCACTGACAGTATGATGCCACCTTATGTCCAGCAAAATAGACCCGTACAGTGCACATGCAGTACGGGTCTGGTCCATGCACAAAGTACTGAACATCAGTACTTTGCTGCATGAGCCGCTACTCATCCACATCTGAATGAGAGCCATAGTGCGCAAGTCTTCTGCGTGCACATAAGCAGGGAGCATGGACGCATGTCACGCAAAATTTCAGTTCACGCTGGGGCATGCGGGATCCAGTCTCTAGGTTGACAGTAACTAGGTCGACACTATCTAGGTCAACCACTATTGGTTGACAGTAACTAAGTCGACAGGGTCTCCAGGTCGACATGTTCTAGGTCGACAGTTCAAAAGGTCAACATGAGTTTTTCACAATTTTTTTCTTTATTTGAACCTTTTCATACTTAACGATCCACGTGGACTAAAATTGGGAACGGTAACCTGTGCCGAGCGCAATGGCAGTGGAGCAAGGCAGCTTGCCCGAAGCATGGCGAGCGAAGCAAGCCATGCGAGGGGACACGGGGCACTAATTGGGGTTTCCGGTCACTCTACAACGAAAACAACACAAAACCCCCCCTAAAAAACTCATGTCGATCTTTTAACCTGTCGACCTAAACCATGTCGACCTAAAGACCCTGTCACCCTAGAAACCCTATGGACCTAGTTACTGTCGCCCAATAGTGGTCGACCTAGACACTATAGACCTAGTTACTATCTACCTTCCATACCACACCTGGGGCATGCACATCACTTGCCCTGCTGCTGAGCTGCCCCCAGCATCACGCACACAGCAAGTGGGAACGTACCCTCCCTACCTTTTCTACAGTACCCGAAAGACAGGACTGTCCCGCCAAAACGTGATGGTTGGCAGGGAATGCATACATTCATACGTATATATATATATATATATATATATATATATATATATAGAATAGCAGAGACCTAGGCGCTTCAGTACAGATGTGCAGTGTTAGTTGTTGTAAGTGACACTCCTCAGCTGTTTTAAGAGTAGCTGCTCATAATACAGAATAAGTGTAAGGTGTACACTTAGAAACAAAGATAAGTAGTGGAGAGAATAAGCGCTTGGGAGTGCAATAACAAAATTTTAAAAGGGGGAACAAAATCAGATGGGTATAGTTGAAAGCAAGAACACTTATCTGGTTTTACAAGAATTTCCAACGATTGTTGATCAATTGAGATTCACATGTAAAGAAAAAACATAACAAAGCATAGTGTGTACCGTTTTCACAAAGAAGTGTCATTAAGCAATAAAGGGCAATAAATTAGGGAACGTGCTTATTCCCAATTGTATATATTTGACAGCCCAGACATTTTGAAGGTAAACAAATTAGCAATTTAATACAAAAGACATACAAATGGCTACACTAAAAACGTACAAGATAAAAAGGTATATTGAGGCTTATCTGTCCATCTAAAAAGGACTCAGCAGCAGACTGTCCCGATACATATAAAATAGCCAAAATACATGCGTACAGGAATTTAAAAGTTCAATCGCTTATCTGTCCATTAGAGGAATTTCAGCAGCAGAATGGTCCCAACGCGTTTCGTCCGTTCAAAAGCCTGGACTTCTTCAAGGGGATATGACCAGTGTGTCCATAATGCTCCATTTATACCAAACAAGTGGAAGTAGCACATGGTTAGTCTCTGACATCACTTCCTGTTGTGATGTGTATAGTGGTCACAGTGTTTGAGACAAAAAGATGTATTTGTTGAGTAGCTACAAACTTTATTAATCATAGAGAGAGAGGTAAGGTGTAAAATAGTGCAGAGTGACGTGTAAATGATTAAAAATGAGTTGCAGACTGTATCTGAGTGGTCCGGCGGCGGTGGAACGCAATTTGGAACGCACCGCCGTCTAGATGACGTGTGGAACGCATCGCCATCTTTAATGCATCACTTCCGCCGCTAGAGTTAATGGGTGGAACACACCGCCATTTTGTGTGCGGAAGTGTCCGGATGTGTCCGCTGATCGAAGTATCGCCAGCGGGGAGAATCATTATTAATTAAAGGGGGTGAATACTAAGAGCATGATTAGGTGTTAGAATGTGAAGATGTGAAAAAAAGTTAATTCCAGTGGAACGCATCGCCAAATTAAGGTCCCGGAGGTGTGACGCACCACCATTTTGAAAGAGGGAAAATGGACTAAGGTTAAGGGAAAAAGGATTAATAGTGACCCGATAGATAATTAATAAAGGAGTAAGAAAATAAATAAATATATGAATGAATATAGTATAAAGGTGACAAGGGTGAGGCAGCAGTTAGAAGGTGCTGCCAAAAATTAATAATAGACTAGCTATGTCTATAAGATCATAGATAATATAAAGAGGAAGATTTTAGATACAAAGGTATTTTATATTTAAATCCAAAAATTCAGATGTCTTAAGAAATAGTTACTCATTTGTAGATTTCGATATACATGGAGCAACTGAAAAAAGAGAGAGGGGGGGGGGAGGGAAAAAACAGGACACTATATATTAATCCAATGATAACGGCATAGTACATATATAAACATATATATGAATGTGAAAAAGTGATTAAGTGATTGTACTTTCTAGTGTGTGTATAAAGTCAAGAAACAGAGCAAGCATTAAAGTAATGGAGCGATTTCAAAAGCTTCATTAAGTCCCTGTGGTGACAATGTTTGCAGTTCATAAATCCAAAACATCTCTCTTTTGGAGAGCTTATTAAGTATATCTCCACCTCTGTCGTTGAGTTTGACGCATTCGATCGCTTTAAAATTGATTTCTTCAGGATTTGATTTGTGTGTTTCTGTGAAATGTCTGGATATCTGGTTTTGGAGGAAGAATTTCTTTGAGAATTTTGAGCTGTTTTTACCAGTGCTTTTTCTATTACAGCTACCCTGAAGCTGTAATAGAAAAAGCACTGGTAAAAACAGCAACTACAACACGACAAGAACTTTTCACCAAAAAGAGCAAAGAAAAAGACCAAAATTTCATTCCCTTTATTACCACTTTCTGCAATCAAGAACAAAAAATCAAACAATCAGTCAGGAAACATTGGGACATTCTGCTACTTGATCCAATTCTCAAAGAAATTCTTCCTCCAAAACCAGATATAGTGTTCCGCAAAACCAATAACCTGAAGGACATTTTGGCTCCTAGCCATCTGCCAACCAAAACATTACATACCAGAAATACCATTGGAAGTTATAAGGGATGCTACAAATGTGGTAACTGCAACATCTGTAAATTCCTTCATCCGAATAGGAAAAAGTTCTTTAATCATAATAACACAAAGGAATATTTAATAAAAGATTTTTTGAATTGCAACTCCACTATGATCATCTATTTACTTGAATGCACCTGTGGTTTGAAATATGTAGGCAAAACGAAGCGGATCCTTAAGTTACGAATACAGGAACATATCAGAAATATCAAAAACAAAGTTGACAACCATACAATATCCAGACATTTCACAGAAAAACACAAATCAAATCCTGAAGAAATCAATTTTAAAGCGATCGAATGCGTCAAACTCAACGACAGAGGTGGAGATATACTTAATAAGCTCTCCAAAAGAGAGATGTTTTGGATTTATGAACTGCAAACATTGTCACCACAGGGACTTAATGAAGCTTTTGAAATCGCTCCATTCCTTTAATGCTTGCTCTGTTTCTTGACTTTAAACACACACTAGAAAGTACAATCACTTAATCACTTTTTCACATTCATATATATGTTTATATATGTACTATGCCGTTATCATTGGATTAATATATAGTGTCCTGTTTTTTCCCTCCCCCCCCCCTCTCTCTTTTTTCAGTTGCTCCATGTATATCGAAATCTACAAATGAGTAACTATTTCTTAAGACATCTGAATTTTTGGATTTAAATATAAAATATCTTTGTATCTAAAATCTTCCTCTTTATATTATCTATGATCTTATAGACATAGCTAGTCTATTATTAATTTTTGTCAGCACCTTCTAACTGCTGCCTCACCCTTGTCACCTTTATACTATATTCATTCATATATTTATTTATTTTCTTACTCCTTTATTAATTATCTATCGGGTCACTATTAATCCTTTTTCCCTTAACCTTAGTCCATTTTCCCTCTTTCAAAATGGTGGTGCGTCACACCTCCGGGACCTTAATTTGGCGATGCGTTCCACTGGAATTAACTTTTTTTCACATCTTCACATTCTAACACCTAATCATGCTCTTAGTATTCACCCCCTTTAATTAATAATGATTCTCCCCGCTGGCGATACTTCGATCAGCGGACACATCCGGACACTTCCGCACACAAAATGGCGGTGCGTTCCACCCATTAACTCTAGCGGCGGAAGTGATGCATTAAAGATGGCGATGCGTTCCACACGTCATTTAGACGGCGGTGCGTTCCAAATTGCGTTCCACCGCCGCCGGACCACTCAGACACAGTCTGCAACTCATTTTTAATCATTTACACGTCACTCTGCACTATTTTACACCTTACCTCTCTCTCTATGATTAATAAAGTTTGTAGCTACTCAACAAATACATCTTTTTGTCTCAAACACTGTGACCACTATACACATCACAACAGGAAGTGATGTCAGAGACTAACCATGTGCTACTTCCACTTGTTTGGTATAAATGGAGCATTATGGACACACTGGTCATATCCCCTTGGAGAAGTCCAGGCTTTTGAACGGACGAAACGCGTTGGGACCATTCTGCTGCTGAAATTCCTCTAATGGACAGATAAGCGATTGAACTTTTAAATTCCTGTACGCATGTATTTTGGCTATTTTATATGTATCGGGACAGTCTGCTGCTGAGTCCTTTTTAGATGGACAGATAAGCCTCAATATACCTTTTTATCTTGTACGTTTTTAGTGAAGCCATTTGTATGTCTTTTGTATTAAATTGCTAATTTGTTTACCTTCAAAATGTCTGGGCTGTCAAATATATACAATTGGGAATAAGCACGTTCCCTAATTTATTGCCCTTTATTGCTTAATGACACTTCTTTGTGAAAACGGTACACACTATGCTTTGTTATGTTTTTTCTTTACATGTGAATCTCAATTGATCAACAATCGTTGGAAATTCTTGTAAAACCAGATAAGTGTTCTTGGTTTCAACTATACCCATCTGATTTTGTTCCCCCTTTTAAAATTTTGTTATTGCACTCCCAAGCGCTTATTCTCTCCACTACTTATATATATATTTTTATATATATATATATATATATGTATACTGCTCAAAAAAATAAAGGGGACACTTAAACAACACATCCTAGATCTGAATGAATGAAATATTCTTATTAAATACTTTGTTCTTTACATAGTTGAATGTGCTGACAACTAAAATCACACAAAAATTATCAATGGAAATCAAATTTATTAACCCATGGAGGTCTGGATTTGGAGTCACACCAAAAATTAAAGTGGAAAAACACACTACAGGCTGATCCAACTTTGATGTAATGTCCTTAAAACAAGTCAAAATGAGGCTCAGTAGTGTGTGTGGCCTCCACGTGCCTGTATGACCTCCCTACAACGCCTGGGCATGCTCCTGATGAGGTGGCGGATGGTCTCCTGAGGGATCTCCTCCCAGACCTGGACTAAAGTATCCGCCAACTCCTAGACAGTCTGTGGTGCAACGTGGCGTAGGTGGATGGAGCGAGACATGATGTCCCAGATGTGCTCAATTGGATACAGGTCTGGGGAACGGGTGGGCCAGTCCATAGCATCAATGCCTTCGTCTTGCAGGAACTGCTGACACACTCCAGCCACATGAGGTGTCTAGCATTGTCTTGCATTAGGAGGAACCCAGGGCCAACCGCACCAGCATATGGTCTCACAAGGGGTCTGAGGATCTCATCTTGGTATCTAATGGCAGTCAGGCTACCTCTGGTGAGCACATGGAGGGCTGTGCGGCCCCCCAAAGAAATGCCACCCCACACCATTACTGACCACTGCCAAACCGGTCATGCTGGAGGATGTTGCAGGCAGCAGAACGTTCTCCTTGGCGTCTCCAGACTCTGTCACGTCTATCACATGTGCTCAGTGAGAACCTGCTTTCATCTGTGAAGAGCACAGGGCGCCAGTGGCGAATTTGCCAATCTTGGTGTTCTCTGGCAAATGCCAAACGTCCTGCACGGTGTTGGGCAGTAAGCACAACCCCCACCTGTGGACGTCGGGCCTCATACCACCCTCATGGAGTCTGTTTCTGATCGTTTGAGTAGACACATGCACATTTGTGGCTTGCTGGAGGTCATTTTGCAGGGCTCTGGCAGTGCTCCTCCTGTTCCTCCTTGCACAAAGGCGGAGGTAGCGGTCCTGCTGCTGGGTTGTTGCCCTCCTACGGCCTCCTTCACGTCTCCTGATGTACTGGCCTTTCTCCTGGTAGCGCCTCCATGCTCTGGACACTACGCTGACAGACACAGCAAACCTTCTTGCCACAGTTCGCATTGATGTGACATCCTGGATGAGCTGCACTACCTGAGCCACTTGTGTGGGTTGTAGACTCCGTCTCATACTACCACTAGAGTGAAAGCACCGCCAGCTTTCAAAAGTGACTAAAACATCAGCCAGAAAGCATAGGAGCTGAGAAGTGGTCTGTGGTCACCACCTGCAGAACAACTCCTTTATTGGGGGTGGCTTGCTAATTGCCTATAATTTCCATCTGTTGTCTATTCCATTTGCACAACAGCATGTAAAATTGATTGTCAATCAGTGTTGCTTCCTAAGTGGACAGTTTGATTTCACAGAAGTGTGATTGACTTGGAGTTACATTGTATTGTTTAAGTTTTCCCTTTATTTTTTTTGTATATATACACACACACACACACACACACACACACACACACACACAGTCTCACACATATACACATGCATATATACTGTTACATACACAGATAGTCACACACTTATACACATACATTAACAAACATACAGTTACACACTTTATACATATATACATTTGTTATACACAGTCATGAACATATACACCTACCACAATCAATCACACACTTATACACATATTATATATATGGTGGGCCCCTCTCCTCCCTCTTACCTTACACTGTCACACACTGACCTCTCACATGCCATGCTGCCTGAAACTGAATGCAGTGCCGTGTAGCCCCGCTACACAGCTCGGATTCCACCTCCTTCTTTCTTTGTAATATATACAGCTTGCGGTGTATTTTGCACTGCAGCTGCACACTGAACTGTGAGGTAACTAGAAGCAGGGGGGGCCCCGGGGTTATAACCCGGCTCTGGAGGCTCCTGTCACTCACAGCTTTGGATAGACACTACATGCATGTGCACACCTTCTATTCACCGGAGACAGAGGGACTGGGGTCATGCCAGCAGCTCACAGGGCGATGGCCATGCCCCCACAGTGATGAAAGTGGGAGGTGCGGCTTGCCGATCACGGCATTCCCACTAAGTCACACCCCCTTTTTCATAGACTGTATCCCCTTTTTAGGAGTCCCTCATTTGCTCATGGAGTCCCTCATTATGCTACCATGATCATTGACCATGTATATGTCTGAAGTATTACATACAATGAACATACACTGCACCTTGAAGGAGGAAGACTGTAGCTTGTTAAGTGCTAATCATGGCCTTTGTTGGGCTGGCCACACTCGCTCATTTGCCCCCGCAATTGTCGATATTGTTTAGATAAATAGCAGCAATAACTCATATTTTTCAACCCACAATTTTGATCACCAGAGGCCTTAAGGGTCTACTGTATTTACTAAACCATGAAAAGTCTTAGGTGGTCATTCCGAGTTGATCGCAGCCGGTAACTTTTTGCTGCTGCTGTGATCAAGTAGTCCACGCCTATGGGGGAGTGTATTTTGGGGGTCATTCCGAGTTGTTCGCTCTGTAAATTTCTTCGCATCGCAGCGATTTTCCGCTTAGTGCGCATGCGCAATGTTCGCACTGCGACTGCGCCAAGTAAATTTGCTATGCAGTTAGGAATTTTACTCACGGTTTTTTCTTCGTTCTGGTGATCGTAATGTGATTGACAGGAAGTGGGTGTTTCTGGGCGGAAACTGGACGTTTTATGGGTGTGTGTGAAAAAACGCTACCGTTTCTGGGAAAAACGCGGGAGTGGCTGGAGAAACGGAGGAGTGTCTGGGCGAACGCTGGGTGTGTTTGTGACGTCAAACCAGGAACGACAAGCACTGAACTGATCGCAGATGCCGAGTAAGTCTCGAGCTACTCAGAAACTGCACAGAGATGTCTTATCGCAATATTGCGAATCTTTCGTTCGCAATTTTAAGAAGCTAAGATTCACTCCCGGTAGGCGGCGGCTTAGCGTGTGCAAAGCTGATAAAAGCAGCTTGCGAGCGAACAACTCGGAATGACCCCCTTTAGCTTAAAAAAACAACTCGGAATGACCCCCAAAAAGCTAAAAAAAATTCACACAAAACAAGACCAGCCCTAGACCTACTTACCCTGTGCGATGGATCCAGCGATGATGGGCTCGGCTTTGACGTCACCCTCCGTTCTCATGGGCACGTCTGCGTTTCAATCACCACTCCCCGAAAACGGCTCCAAACGGTCCGGATCCGCCCTGCACCGCCCTCTTCCTGTCAATCTTCTTTGCGGCCCGTCCTGCGACCGCTTCCTTCTCAAGACGCATCGTAACAGGTCGCCGGGCAACGTCGTGCACGCGCACTGCGCTCGCCGCGCATGTGCATTCCGCACCCATTCGCACCGCGGCGATAAACCGCTGCGTGTGAACGGGTCAGGAATGACTCCCCTTAGAGCGGGATGTACTAAGCTAAATTCCCTCTTACCGCTCCGGGCACTTCTCCACATTTACCTCCCTCCCCTGCCGCCTGGCGCTGCATTTATCCTCAGTTGTTTCCACATCACGTGTCCTTTCCATCACGTTACCTGCCCCCATTGCCCGCCTATTGGTCCTTCTATGGCTACGTATGTGCCGAGCCTGGAGTGGCCGCATTGGAGGAGCGGCGAGGCTACTGTTAGTTCAAACCAGTGATTTGCAGAGAAAACATCGGAAGAAAAAGGCAGCGTTGGGCGGCAGGGGAGGGAGGTAAGCGCGGAGAAGTACCGGAGCGGTAAGAGGGCATTTAGAGCTGCAGACAAGCTTAATACATCCCGCCCTTAATTCCATTGAAAACAGACACATTGGACTTTTTGGTATTCATCATTGTCAGCTATTACCGAGTATTGCCAGTGGTAGCCCTTTCCTGTGATAGCTTCCAGATGCAGAGAAACAAGTAAAGCCGCTGTCCTCTGAGCACATACCGCCATTTTTTCCACTGCTAAATAAAACTTCTTTTTTTTTTTAATTCTAATCTACATTTGAAGACCAAGTTTGAGCTTCTAGTGCAGTGTGTAATTGTCATACTTGCACAGAAGGGATGGCACATGCGGTATCCACTTACTGCCCTCAGCCAGTATCACTGGTTATCTGTGCAACAGTCAGCTTCTCTGGCAATTTTTTTTTTTTTTAAATTGGCATTGAAAAACGTGTCTTTTTGGGAAGATATGAGAAATAGGCCTTTTATGGGTTGGGTAAGGATTAGCAACGCAGGGGATCCTGGCAGTCAGCATACCGACCGCGGTATCCCGACAGCAGATTGCCGGCAAGGGGGGGCGAGTGCTGTCAGGCGAGCTGCGGGCTCGGTGGCGAGCTGCGCTCTCCACGGGTTTTATTCCCACTCTATGGGTGTCGACTTTCGGAATTTACAAGGGGGCGGGATGCAGCCGTCAGTATTGTGACCGGCGGTCTCCTGCCCGCCGGTCACATAACTACATCCCGTCCCTTATTGCTCATACACTGCAAAAACGTATTGGGCAGGATATAATGACGCCCGAAATCGCTGGAGTTGCGAGATACCGGACCCGTTTTTCTAAAGGGGCAATCAATTACAAGGCAAAACCATGCCTGTTAATGATTGCCCCTTTACAAAAAATGTCAGTGATCGGCAAGCCTCTTGCGCCTCCGGTGACCCCGGGCGTCATTACATTCGGTCCCTTATGTGTCCTAGGCTCATAATGCTCCTAAAGCAACAACTGTAAAATAATATAAATTCTTAACTGGTAGACAACCTGTAATTATTGTGTTTTCTCCACAGTAACATATAAAATGAAGCTTATTCTTGTCTGGCTCTGTGTCATTTCTGAGACTTTTGCATTTCCAGTAAGTATGCTAACTACATTATGTATTGTGTCATATAACAATATTTTGTGAGGTACTAATCAAATGCAAACTGATAATTGTTGGAAAAATGGTCATAAACATTAACATCACTACAGAGGAATAACCAGAACTTGTAGGCCCCATAGCAACCTATTGAAGAAGCCTTATGTTTCTTAAGAGACACGTCTCCACAGCAGTTATTAATTTTATGTCCCATGACCTACCTTTTCTGAACCATAGTAGTGCCCTTGTTAATATTACACCACATAGTAGTGTCCTAGTTTATTCACATTGTAGGGCTGACAGTACACATTATGCCACACAATATCCCCAATTCACATTATGACATACAGGGGCAGATTCATTAAGCCTGGTGAAGTGATAAAGTGGAAGGTGATAAATGACCATCCAATCAGCTCCTAACTTCCATGTCACAGGCTGGGTTTGAAAAATGACAGTTAGGAGCTAATTGGCTGGTGCTTTATCACCTTTCACTTTATCACTTCTCCAGGCTTAATAAATCTGCCCCACAGTGTCCCCAGTTCATATAACGCCACATTACAGTGCCCCTTTTTCATGCTGAGCCACATTTTAGTGCCTCCACTTCATACTGTGCCACATTAAAGTACTCCAGTTCTTAGTATGTAACATTATAATGTACTCATTGCAATGAGCAGATCAGATTAGGACACATTACAGTGCCCTCCAGTTCATAGTGTGCCACATTACAGTGCCCCTAACCCATTAAAACATCCACTGCACACTCACCTCACTGAAAATGTAATGTCACACAATTCAGACTGGGCAATGGCTCAGACCCAAATGCTAAGCAGGCAAATCTGGGAAATTGGTATGTAACTTTATAACCTGGGACAGGCTGTCCTATACCGCTGGGCCCCATAGCAATGGCACCCTTTATACCCACTATAGTCACGCCCATGCATCAATATGGTTCAACCTGTGTTCAATTGTCTACAGCAGTAACGTAACTATAGAGGGTGCAGGGGATGCAGCTGCTATGGTGCCTGGGCACTTGGGGGCCCTTAATGCCCAGCATGCAATTCCACTGCACCATTTAAAAATATATCTATTTTTGTTTTACCAGCATGCAGCTGCCCAGCTTTTGACTTCCTGGTAGTAGGGGGATATGGGAGGAGTGTCACTGGGTCGGCTGGACACAGGTGTGGCTGACAGACACCGGATGGTCATGGATCATAGAGTGAGCACTGAGCAGTGGAGACTGGAGTCCCGCTGTCAACTGCCTAAAACTGTCTAATGGTAGCTCAAGCCGTGGCTGTAACACGTAGCAACTTATTATCTTTAATTAGTCTGATAATATCAAATTTAGGGGTCTATTTATTAACATTATTTTAGTATCACCTGAATGTATTAAAGGGCATTTTGAACAGTTTTCATGAAAAACTGCTCCAAACCCTTTAATTCACCTTTTTTTAGTAACCCACATCGCATTCCCCATACTTATAATGGGAAATGTGATGTGGCCAAATTAACTAAAAAAAAAATGTGAAAAAATACCGCAGTGTGCCCTGCGATAATCTCGCCAGCTCAGGCTGGCGAGTTCACAGGGCGCACTGCGATGTGTACCATTTTACCCAGTTTCTCTGCTCCGGTGAGCACGGCCATGCGTCAGGTCCCCCATATGCTGCACTGTGACCCCGGTGTAGTAAAGTGACGCTGCAAAACGGCAGCACACTTTACAGCACCGGGGGTCACAGCGCAGGAGAAGGACCCGGCGCCCGGCAGCCTCCTGAAGCAGCGCGGACCGGCTCCCTGGACAGCTGAGTATATTGATCTTCTGTGGGGGTCCGCGGCGCGCGTGGGTAGTCACGATAGGCGGCGGCGATGTTGGCGGGGGCGGCACATGTGCAGCAAGACATTGGGGTATTTTTTACGAAAAATACCCAGATGAAGCTGCGAAGAGGCATCGCAGGGACAGAGCTTGACCGCATGCTCTGTTCCTGCATTCGATAATTGATACATTCCTGCAATGTAATCAGTTATCACAGTGCGAGTCTGGGCGATTAAATCACCTGTCATCCGCATCATGGATGCGGAAAGTGATAAATAGGCCCCTTAAACTGCTCACAGAAACATGTTAATAAACATGTTTTATATACAGTATGTTTAGAATCCCCAGTTATATTTTCAACATCAATATTTTTAAATAAAGGGACTAGACATTGTTGTCCAATGTTATACCTTACTATCTAAACTTCAGCTACTGTAGGTATGTTATTCATGCCTACATGTATATGTGACCTTTTAGGGTGAAAATACATGTTAAAAATTGTATTTGTAGAAATGCTTGATTGCTATTCCGTCAGTACAAGTGGCATACCTCACAACATTTGCCGGGTAAACTGGGAGCCTTGCAAGCTAGTTTGAAAAGCGGGTGTGGCTTCATGTGGAAGGGATGTCACTTCATGTGGGAGGGACGTTTGGATCAAACCTGTTTTAGTCATTATTGGGGGCATGTCCAGCTCTCCCAGCTCACCTCCCTTTACTATTAAGATTATGTGCACATGCGCATAGCATCTATTCAGGGATCACCCGCTGCTTTGCAATGCAGAACAGCAGTGGTGAAGTGATCCCTCCATCCCCCCCCCCCCTCATACACATACACCCTTTGACCCGCCCATAGGACACTGCGGCTCATGGGAAGGGGCGTAGGGAGGGTGGAACAAGTAAAGCTCGAGCTCCAGGCGCCGCTGGGGACAGAAAGCACCGGCTCACTGTACTGCTGAGAGGGTAGATGCTAGAATCAAGTGGGCTAAGGGACCTTTTCCGTAAGGGGAGGAGTTACGACACAAGGGGGAGGAGCTAGGCCAGCGGGATAGTTCCTCTACTATCCACGCCACCAACTGTTACCTTTAGTAATTAGGTGGTGAGCGAAGCGGAGCGGAGCGAGCCACCGTGCCCGAAGCGTGGCGAGCGAAGCGAGGTACTTTTCGGGTACCCTGTTCGCTCGTAGCTCCTCCCCCTGGTGACGTACCTCCTCCCCTCAATACGTCACAAGGTCCCTTCAGCCACTCCGATATAGAACCAACCCTGCTGAGAGCCGGGATCTTGGGTAGGGGTAGGAGGAGATAACTAGAAGAGAGGGAAGGGGTGGCCACCACACCGCCACACTGCCTGCATGTTGCATATCACTGATTGCACAGTGCAGAGAGTCCAGTGCAGTGCAGTGTGGTGTGTTGTTAGGGAAGAGGGGAGGTTGGAGGCTTGTCAGAAGAACTTTCCTGGCTGTCAGGGATCTGCATTCAGTGATCTGGAACATGCAGGCATTGTGGTGGCCACCCTTTCCCTTTCCTCAGTCCTTTCCTTCTACCCACGAGGTCCAGCCTGTCAATCACATAGAAGCTCCGCCCCTCCAGGCTGGAACAAGTAGCTGCTCTGCTGCTACCCTCTTGTTGAGAATTACTGTGTGTATACTGTGTGTTTTATGTGTATATGACTGTGTTTGTGTGCAAATGTGTGTGTATATGTCTGTGTACTAATGTGTATACATGTATGTGTGTGTTTATGTGTGTGTATATATATATATATCCTTGTTTACAGTATGTGTGAGTATATGTGTGTTTATGTATGTCTGTGTGTATGTCTGTGTATGTGTGTGTGTGTGTGTGTGTGTGTGTGTGTGTGTGTGTGTGTGTGTATATATTTATGTGTTTATGTTTATCTGTGCCTAAATGTGTGTGAATCTATGTATGTATGTATGTATGTATGTATGTGTGGTGGTGGGTTGGGGCGCCGTGACATGTCCCTGCTCCGGGTGTCATGTCTCCATGCTACGTCTCTGCTCATGGGTGGAACAGCGGGACAGTGTTCAAATAGTGAGACTGATATGCGACATGCCTATATGCTGTGTGCGACTGCGGCTGTATCTGCAAATGAAATGCTACGTTACAGTGATTTCCAGGAAAACAACTACTGACACTATAACATAGCAGTCACACACAGCATACAGGCATGCCGCATATCATTTTAATCAGCGTAGTCTGTTTGTGCGAATAAGATGCATTTTTGGGGGAAAAATGCACAAAAAGATGCTCACTGTTAGTAAACACGCTCATGTCTAGGCGCGACTAGTAAGGCTGTATAACATGACAGCAGCAACAATGTAGGAGTACTCATTTGTAACAGATGGAAAGGGATACGGTCATGAAAAGGGGTAATTAAAGCCTGTATTAATGTATTGTACCCATTAACAACTAATAATTTGCGAGTGGGGTCCCGAGATTTCGACTGCCAAGGGACCTACACAGGTTTTAATCCGGCACTGCCCTGAGAGCCCAATGTCATCACATCACATGCATGACATCATAACATTGCAAAAGGGGAGCAGAGCTGGCAACACCAGTAAGTCTAGCGCTGACCATGCGTCGATTGGCTGTACAGGCTGCAGGGTGCATGTCTAGAGCATCTAAAGGATGCTATTAGAACACACATGGAGGCTGTGCTGATTAATTTCATGTATAACACTAGTATATCTGTGCGTCCGTCTGAATGTCAGAGGGACAGAGATGCCTACTTTGAGCGTGTATGCATACCGTCAGTGCTTCTTAGACACCACCATTGGTTGCACTGTGCCCAATCCAAAGCCACCCAGGAAAGCCAAGAATTTTTCCTCAACATTTCTGATACTTTATGTATCAATGCACTCCATGGACATCGGCATTACGTGCACCTCAGGCCCTATAAGAGGATGGTGAAAACCAGTTAGCTTCTACTGTACCTATTATTTTATAGAATGTACTTGATAAAAAGACCTCAAAGCCAGGGCCGTTTCTTGGGGCAGGCGAGCAGTGCAACCGCACTGGGCGCCCGCCGCGGCACTAACTGTGGCTCCTTACTTCCCCTCCTATTTCTCCCCGAGTAACCCGCTCGGGGGGCGGAGTTTCACGGAATGACGCGGTTGCGTCGTTACGTCACGACGCAACCCCGTCACGACACGAAACTCCCCCCCCCCGAGCGGAGTACAGAGGGGGATCCAAGTTAGGAAGAGGGAAAGGCCGGCGCGAGGAGCGACTGGTGAGGTGTGCCGAAGAGCGGTAATCGCCTCTGTAAGTATTCTCTCTCTCTCAATGTGTAAAATGGGGACACCTGCCGGAATGTGTGAAATGGGGACTCTTGCCTGCCGTAGTGTGGGGATTTAATGTATCAAGGGCACTGCGGTGTGTGGCATAATATGGTGCAGGGGGCATTACTGTGTGGGGCTTAATATGGTAGAATTTTTTTTTCCTGTGGTGGTTATGATCTGTTGGAGCAGGGTCAAAAACTGGATTGTGAGGTAGTATTTTCAGACGAGGCCATGCCCATTTAAATGAGGCCACACCCATTTAGATGAGGCCACGCCCCCTTGCCGGGTGTGCGTGCACGTTTTTTTTATCTAGGTGTGTGTGTGTGTGTGTGTGGGGGGGCACATTTTTTAATGTCATGGGGGGGCGCATTTTTAAATCTCGCACTGGGAGCCAAATTGGCTAGAAACAGCCCTGCTCAAAGCTAATTGGTTGCTATGGGCAACTTCTCCACTCTTTTCCCTGCTTGCTACATCAACCCCTAAGTTAGCTAATGCTAATAGTATTAGCTTATTTTCCCTATCCCGAAAACCTGTCTGGAGAGGGCTTGTCTGTAATGAAAGTCAACATATTGTTACACTGCTATGCTGCAGGAAGGTGCCAAAGTCTAGCAGTAATAATATCATGATTTCTATTCTTACTTATAGACAGAGCCTCCTCCCAGTGTTGAAAATAAAAAGCCTTGTTGTGACGGACAACCACAGGTATGTACTCTCTCATACTAAATAGAATTAAAACTTTTACATAATCTAATACTGGACATACACTTTCAGTTTAAAGTGTCTGTCAGGTTGACAGACCAATTATCAGACAAGCCGACAAAATCACTGTGAGATTATGACGATATTGGATGCCTTCAGCCTGCATATATATCATACCCCGGTAAAATTTTACTTAATACATACAGGGGGAGATTCAAATGTTTGAAAAGTCAGTTGGGAGTCTGTTTTTATCTAATAGACAGGAAAAAACACCCAACCGACTTTTCAAACATTTGAATCTCCCCCACAGAAAGCATTATTTTTTCTAGTAACAGGCAGGCTTTGTACACACTTTAGAGTATGTATTTATGCCCTCAAATAGGGCCTGTAATGTCACGGCAAGCAAACTTGCAGGTAAAGGTTTAACTTTTGGCCGGTATTAGCATGTACAGTATCAGGGTAAAACGCAGAATTTTCAAGTGGGGATTTCCTATTGAGCATATATATATTCCATATATGATTTCACATATATGGAAACTCCCAACCCGCAGTAAATATGTACATGTACACATATTTAAATATTTATATATATTTTGAGAGAACTAGGCATGGATAGAGAGATAAGGGGCATGGGGAGAAAGCGAGAGGCATGGGGAGTGAGAGGGGCATGGGCAGGGAGAGAGGCGGCATGGGGAGAGAGAGAGTGAGGAGTAATGGGGATAGGGAGGGGCATGGAGAGAGAAGTGGAGAGAGAGAGATACAGGCATGGGGAGAGAGAGAGTGAGGGGTAATGGGGATAGGGAGGGGCATGGAGAGAAAAGTGGAGAGAGAGAGATACAGGTAAGGGGAGCGAGAGAGAGAGATGTCAGCAGCAGAATGAGACTGGGCAGAAGAGCTTGCACTCAGAGAGGTGCATCGGAGAGCACTTACAAGGAGGCTGGAGGGCACTGGAGGAGGCCGCATCATGTTTCCGGCCAGGCTCCCTAGAATGTGCAGCAGCTGTAGCGGGCTCCCGTCAGTCCTGGAAGACTCAAGTTGCTGTGCAGGGGTAGGCGGGAGCCGATGGCGGTCGGTATGAAGGAAGGGAGGAGCACATTTGCCTGATGGTTCTTTTAAATATATATATATAATTTTATATATATATATATATATATATATATATATATATATATTAGAGATGAGCGGGTTCGGTTCCTCGGAATCCGAACCCGCCCGAACTTCATTTTTTTTTACACGGGGCCGAGCGACTCGGATCTTCCCGCCTTGCTCGGTTAACCCGAGCGCGCCCGAACGTCATCATCCCGCTGTCGGATTCTCGCGAGGCTCGGATTCTATCGCGAGACTCGGATTCTATATAAGGAGCCGCGCGTCGCCGCCATTTTCACACGTGCATTGAGATTCATAGGGAGAGGACGTGGCTGGCGTCCTCTCCGTTTATAGAGAAGAGAGTGAGACTAGAGTAGAGAGAGACACAGTAGTAATTTTGGGGAGCATTAGGAGGAGTACTACTACTTGCTGAAGTGATAGATAGATAGTGTGACTGTATAATGTATATCTGACTTGTGGGGGAGACACTGACAGTGGGGAGCAGTTAGAGTCTGAGAGCAGGACTCAGGAGTACATATAACGTACAGTGCACACTTTTGCTGCCAGAGTGCCACACTGCCATTGTGACCACACTGACCACCAGTATAATATATATTGTGATTGTCTGCTTAGGAGTACTACTTGCAAGTTGCTGATAGTGTGACCAGTGACCTGACCACCAGTTTAATAATCACCACCAGTTTAATATATATATATATATATATATATATATATAACACAAATATTCAGAGTGCGCACAAATACAATGGCATAATTAAAATTGAAATGAATACTCAAAGTAAAATCCAACCAGCATAACCGGAATGACAGAAAGATTATTTTTAATACACGTTAAAATTTGTCATACACGTTGTTCCATAAGCACAATACACATTTATGCAGAAACAGTGTATGCTATATATATCTCATAAAACCCAACGCGTTTCGTCCATTATGGACTTCATCAGGGGTACAAGTCACAGCTGGTAGGGTAAGTAGAGGAGAGAAGAGGAGAAAAAAGAGCAAATGAGATATATCAAAACAGTATCATATCTTCATCAACCAGTTCATTTCATAGATTCATTTCACAATATATCAAAAAACGAGAGGGATATGGGAAATACCTCATGGTGTGACATTAAAGTTGATAAACATATCTCTACAATCAAGAAAACTAGATGTTGAGGAAAGAGGGATATTCTCAAATCTATTCTTAGGTATATAATTCTGATAATATCATACTTACTGGAATAATGCTTTAGCAAATTTCCTACAAGATGATCTCACTGTGAAGAGTGTTAAAACGTGATATATATCTCTAATGGAGAGAGAGTGTTAATTAGATTTAATCAAGCTAACTATATACCAGCTAAAGGGTTAATTATTACTTACATAATGATACTAAAAACTCTCGTGAGCTTCTAATCAGCTGCTCCTTAATCGTGGTTCCTTGTAGGTACTTTCTATGGAACACACAGATTTTTTGCTACTGATAAGGATTTAACCCATTGCAGCCCAATTTGTATTTAAGGTATATTCAGATACTTACATTTAATTATGGGGCAAGTAACCAATTAGATTGTGTCCTCCAAGATTAATGAAAGTTCACAAGGAATCTAAATAAATTAAATAATATTCATGGTAATTTCTAATAGTAATATTATAATCGGACAGTGGACTGGGATAGTGAATCTACTTACTTTAAAATCAAGCCAATAACACCAAACAAAATGTCCAGTGAGGAAAGCAGCTGTAATAAGTAGAAATAATCAGATCATTACCTCACAATCAATTAGGTGAGAGGTTGATCAATTTAATTTAAGGTCGTAAAGTAGTACTTACACTAAAAAGGTTCTGGATGTGTGTCAGCCTCCTCTCCTGGATGGTAAGTGAACAGGAGAGGCTATATCTGGCCTATTTATACCTAGGAGTGAATTACCTCACTTCCTATACTCTAATGATTGGTTGATCGGATAGAACTAAATGAGTGTATATCCAAGGTGTAGCATGAGAAATCTACCCTATGCTCTGTACAGCATGAAATTGTCATCAATATAGGTCTTAAAAAGTGACCTTAATGTTCGTATAACAACTTGAATAGCAGGCTTCCGTCCTGCGTTCCACCTAGATCATGGTGGAACGCATGGACTTCCGCCTAGTGCGTACTTCCTGTAACTGAGATGAATGTATAGAACATAACATCATCAGTTAACCTAGTGGGATTAATTAAGCCCAAAGAGGGGGATTGTATGTTAAGCCCAGGAAGAGACGTATTGGGGCTGGGAAACTTTAAGATCCCATTCGGCACGTCTGCCGCGGATCTCCCCGCTTTGCGTTCCAACCGCATCACCTGTGGAGCGCACCGCGTCATTACCGGATGTTGTCATGCGTTCCACCCATAAGCGATAATGGAACGCATATCTACCTACTCAGTTTGTACGTTAATGCTGGGCTCAATGGTGTATTCCAATATCGGACAAGTCAAACGCACTGCAGATGGAAGAATTATGTAATTTATAATTGTTTTTTTACGAATAGAACCCTATTTCCTCAATACCTTTACAAGGGTTCACAGTTTACACACAATATGACATCCATACAATACAGTGCAATATTATGGATACCACCAATACTACATATGACTTTATAAAGAGAATGATAGTATATGATCAGACATAAGTTGTAATAAACAGTCGAATAGACAGACCCTCTACAATAGGTATAATAATGTGATAAAGATATGCCATAATTGTGTAATATTACATATCAGCATGGTCAAAAATATGTTTTAAAAATTATTAGATAGATAATCTAGTATACGATAGGGAGACTTTATAATGATAACAGTATATACCCCAGGTGAACGTTTTCATCTCTCAAATAGGACACCTAGGTATGTTCTAGGTCAATATAAGATCAGGACCTTTCATACCACGATGTTTACATAGCAAAATAACTGTTGATCTCTAACAACCTAAAAAAGAGACAATATCAATGTTTTCATTGAGACCTAACGGATGAAGAGTGTTCAGTGTATAAATCCAATAGGATTCTTGCTTTGCTAGTGTTAAGTCTCTATCACCTCCTCGTCTGTCAATTTTGATGTGTTCTAAGACGGTGAAGGTTAGACCTGTTACTGATGAATTATGGACCTCGGCGAAATGCCGGGGTAAACTATGCGACATCATTTTGTTTTTAATGTTTCGTAGATGTTCCTGGATCCTAATTTTTATTTTTCGTTTAGTCTTCCCTATATATGAGAGGCCGCATGGACAAGTTATTTTATATATTACGTATTCCGTAATGCATGTGACCCGATCTTTCAAAACGTGGAATCTACCATTGTCCATTCTCAATTTGACGGAGGCCTTTTGCATATATTTACAACAAATACACTGATTGCATGGAAAACATCCCCCTTTATTACTTAAAAATTGATCAGGTAATGGGTTCTGAGATTTTTCCATTTTTAAAGAGCTCGGTGCTATTATGCTTTTGAGGTTCCGCGCTTTTTTGAAAATTAACACGGGTTTGTCTGGCAGTGTGGGTCCTAAAATCGGATCCTTCTGTAATATATTCCAATGTTTGGTCATAATCTTTTTAACTTTGATAGCATCTTTACTAAATTGAGTGACAAAAGATCTAGATTTGTCAACACTAATGGAGGAAGTGGGTTGTTTGACACTAATAAGTTCAGTCCTAGATCTTTTCGATGCCTTTAATCTTGCTTCGTTCAGGCGATTCCTATTATAACCTCGTTCTAAGAATCTATTAAATATGATAGTAGATTGTTCCCAATAGTCCGAGATGTTACTACAATTTTTTCTCAGTCTGACAAATTGGGAATAAGGTACCCCATTCTTCCAAATAGAGTGGTGACAGCTGTCTTGAGGTATATAACTATTGGCGTCCACTGACTTAAAAAAAGTCTTAGTGGTCACCCCTCCTATGCTGCATCCTTTCAGTTCTAAGTCAAGATAATCTATTGTTATGGGGTCTGTTTTAAATGTGAACTTAAGGTTATAATCGTTCTTATTTAGATGATCCATAAAATTCTCGATACTTTTCACATCTCCCTGCCAGATGAAGATCAGATCATCTATATATCTTCTATACAGCCTTATATAAGTGTTTTCAAACTCTGTGTCATACACATATTCGCTTTCCCACTTGCCCATTAATAAGTTAGCATACGATGGGGCGAATTTAGTCCCCATCGCTGTGCCTTGTTTCTGCAATAGGTAAGTACCATCAAATTCAAAAAAGGTGTGATCCAAGATGAACCTAATACAGTCCACAATAAATGCAATCTCCAAAGGGGTATTATAGGGATCTTGTTCCAAGACATGTCTAACTGCTTCTATCCCCTTATCGTGTGGGATAGAGGAGTAGAGCGCTTTTACATCCACTGTTAGCCATCTATTATCGATAGACCAATCGTAATCCTCAACAAGTCTCAGAAGACTTGTAGAATCTTTAATATGAGATTTATTCAACAGGACGTAAGGTTGCAACTTCAAGTCTATATAATGCGAAAGATTTGATGTCAGGGAGTTTACTCCTGCAATAATAGGACGTCCTGGTGGTAATTCTCTATTTTTGTGAACTTTCGGTAATTGATAGAATAGGGGCATAGTGGGGGATTTTTTATAAAGGTAGTCAAACTCTTCTTTGCAGATTAAGTTGTTCCTTTTGGCATTATTCAAAAGTTCATACAATGAGTTTTGAAATTCAGCAGTCGGATCTTTATCTAATTTGACATATGTTGTTTCATCATCCAGTATATTATATGATTCTTTTAGATACAAGGTTCTATCTTGTAACACTACCGCACCCCCTTTATCGGCCGATTTAATAATTATGCTTGAATCTTTTGCTAGATTCTTAATAGCATTTCTTTCTAGTGGGGTAATATTGTTATTATATTTAGAGTTATAGGTTTTCATTTTCCTAAAGTCATCTCTGACGGACTCATAAAAGATATCCACATGGCTCCCGCGGGACTCCACGGGATAGAATTTTGAGGGAAGAGAGACGAGAGGTTTTTCTTTGGGCTCGTAGGATAATTTGGGGACGGGATTTTTTAAAAAATGTCTTTGTACCGTTAAGTTCCTAACATATCGATTTAAATCAATAAACAGGTTAAATTTGTCCGTTTTCTCATTCGGAGCAAATTTTAGGCCCTTTGCTAGTACCGATTTTTCGGCAATAGAAAGTTCCTTCGTTGATAAGTTGATGATTCCTGTTTCTGAAGTGGTAGGTACGCTTTTAACTTTTTCGGGGTGTTTTCTACTTCCTCTATTACCTCTTCTTCCTCTTCTTCCTCTCGCAATCCTCTTTTTGTACCCTGTGGGGCCTCGCTCTTGGCTAGCTCTACTGACTTCTGTTTTAATCGATGGTGTGGATTGGTACGTTCCCCCAAAAAATAACGATTCTGTTCGGACCATCGGGGCGAGTAATCCCGAACGGTCCTGTGGGTAGGGGGAAGGGGTGATCTTAGCCTATCGAATCTGTTCAAATGTAATGGTATATTATCGTAATATCTTTCATCATTGGATTGGTATCTATCCTGTTGTCTACGAGGGTGTGAAGGTATTCTTTCCCTGTAGTTTTGATAGTGATTGGGAAATCTTTTATTCCCATATGGAGATCGATAAATTTGTCTCCTTTGTTGTTTATAACTCACTTCTTGCCAGTCATTTCTAGTTTGTCTTCCTCTTTGTTTGTAATTTGTCTCTTGCCAGTCCTTTCTTATATACTCTTGCTGTCTACCTCTTGCTGGCTGAGTATCTATTTTAGACCAATTATATATATTCCCATTTTTATAGTCATTTTTATCTCTCACATATTTTCTTTGTTTCCTGGTTACAATTTCATTTTCTAGTTTGTCTAGCTTTGATAATAAATCCTCTACATCTTTTTTATATTCGTCACTTGTTTCAAATTTCACCATAAGGGATTCTACTTTAGTGATCTCTTCATCTAATTTTATCAGTTCCCTTTTTCGTTCTTTGATAATTAGACCCATTAATTTCATGGAGCAGTCTGTGAGGACCGCATTCCACTCTGACATGAAATTCTCGTTATTAATTCCTAGGGTAGGTGTTTTTGATAGTCTCAGACCTCTTGGGACTCTCTCTACTTCAACATATTTCTCGAGTGTGATTACATCAAACCACCCCTTGATCTCCTTAGTGGAGAGTCTTTCCATTAGATTCAAATGCTCATAATAATCCTCCTCATTCTCCTCCATAAGGACTAAATCCTCATCCTCTGTAAACATTTGTTTGATCCTCTGTGATCTATTGAGTCTATTCTTAAAAACAGGCATAATGTACTGCAGCAAATCTAGGGTGACTAGCAAAAAACTCAAACAATATACAACAATACCCTTAATTCGCGCTGTACCAAGGATAGGGCAGCACCTCTTGAAAAGTCTCCCTGCTAGTGGGAGACGATAGATAAGGTATAACACAAATATTCAGAGTGCGCACAAATACAATGGCATAATTAAAATTGAAATGAATACTCAAAGTAAAATCCAACCAGCATAACCGGAATGACAGAAAGATTATTTTTAATACACGTTAAAATTTGTCATACACGTTGTTCCATAAGCACAATACACATTTATGCAGAAACAGTGTATGCTATATATATCTCATAAAACCCAACGCGTTTTCTATCTATCGTCTCCCACTAGTCTCCCACTATCGTCTCCCACTCTGTGTCGGCAGTCGCTCGTCCATCCATAATTGTATACCACCTACCCGTGGTTTTTTTTTTTTTCTTTCTTCTTTATACATACTACTATAGTAGCTTACTGTAGCAGTCTGCGGTGCTGCTGAGCTGACAGTGTCCAGCAGGTCCGTCATCAGTCATTACATAATAAATATATCTACCTGTCCGGCTGCAGTACTAGTGTGATATTATATATATATATATTGATTTCATCTCATTATCATCCAGTCTATATTAGCAGCAGACACAGTACGGTAGTCCACGGCTGTAGCTACCTCTGTGTCGGCAGTCGCTCGTCCATCCATAATTGTATACCACCTACCCGTGGTTTTTTTTTTTCTTTCTTCTTTATACATACTACTATAGTAGCTTACTGTAGCAGTCTGCGGTGCTGCTGAGCTGACAGTGTCCAGCAGGTCCGTCATCAGTCATTACATAATAAATATATATACCTGTCCGGCTGCAGTACTAGTGATATTATATATATATATATTGATTTCATCTCATTATCATCCAGTCTATATTAGCAGCAGACACAGTACGGTAGTCCACGGCTGTAGCTACCTCTGTGTCGGCAGTCGCTCGTCCATCCATAAGTATACTAGTATCCATCCATCTCCATTGTTTACCTGAGGTGCCTTTTAGTTGTGCCTATTAAAATATGGAGAACAAAAATGTTGAGGTTCCAAAATTAGGGAAAGATCAAGATCCACTTCCACCTCGTGCTGAAGCTGCTGCCACTAGTCATGGCCGAGAGGATGAAATGCCAGCAACGTCGTCTGCCAAGGCCGATGCCCAATGTCATAGTACAGAGCATGTAAAATCCAAAAGACCAAATATCAGTAAAAAAAGGACTCCAAAATCTAAAATAAAATTGTCGGAGGAGAAGCGTAAACTTGCCAATATGCCATTTACCACACGGAGTGGCAAGGAACGGCTGAGGCCCTGGCCTATGTTCATGGCTAGTGGTTCAGCTTCACATGAGGATGGAAGCACTCAGCCTCTCGCTAGAAAAATGAAAAGACTCAAGCTGGCAAAAGCACCGCAAAGAACTGTGCGTTCTTCGAAATCCCAAATCCACAAGGAGAGTCCAATTGTGTCGGTTGCGATGCCTGACCTTCCCAACACTGGACGTGAAGAGCATGCGCCTTCCACCATTTGCACGCCCCCTGCAAGTGCTGGAAGGAGCACCCGCAGTCCAGTTCCTGATAGTCAGATTGAAGATGTCAGTGTTGAAGTACACCAGGATGAGGAGGATATGGGTGTTGCTGGCGCTGGGGAGGAAATTGACAAGGAGGATTCTGATGGTGAGGTGGTTTGTTTAAGTCAGGCACCCGGGGAGACACCTGTTGTCCGTGGGAGGAATATGGCCGTTGACATGCCTGGTGAAAATACCAAAAAAATCAGCTCTTTGGTGTGGAAGTATTTCAACAGAAATGCGGACAACATTTGTCAAGCCGTGTGTTGCCTTTGTCAAGCTGTAATAAGTAGGGGTAAGGACGTTAACCACCTCGGAACATCCTCCCTTATACGTCACCTGCAGCGCATTCATAATAAGTCAGTGACAAGTTCAAAAACTTTGGGCGACAGCGGAAGCAGTCCACTGACCAGTAAATCCCTTCCTCTTGTAACCAAGCTCACGCAAACCACCCCACCAACTCCCTCAGTGTCAATTTCCTCCTTCCCCAGGAATGCCAATAGTCCTGCAGGCCATGTCACTGGCAATTCTGACGATTCCTCTCCTGCCTGGGATTCCTCCGATGCATCCTTGCGTGTAACGCCTACTGCTGCTGGCGCTGCTGTTGTTGCTGCTGGGAGTCGATGGTCATCCCAGAGGGGAAATCGTAAGACCACTTTTACTACTTCCACCAAGCAATTGACTGTCCAACAGTCCTTTGCGAGGAAGATGAAATATCACAGCAGTCATCCTGCTGCAAAGCGGATAACTGAGGCCTTGGCATCCTGGGCGGTGAGAAACGTGGTTCCGGTATCCATCATTACTGCAGAGCCAACTAGAGACTTGTTGGAGGTACTGTGTCCCCGGTACCAAATACCATCTAGGTTCCATTTCTCTAGGCAGGCGATACCGAAAATGTACACAGACCTCAGAAAAAGAGTCACCAGTGTCCTAAAAAATGCAGCTGTACCCAATGTCCACTTAACCACGGACATGTGGACAAGTGGAGCAGGGCAGGCTCAGGACTATATGACTGTGACAGCCCACTGGGTAGATGTATGGACTCCCGCCGCAAGAACAGCAGCGGCGGCACCAGTAGCAGCATCTCGCAAACGCCTACTCTTTCCTAGGCAGGCTACGCTTTGTATCACCGGTTTCCAGAATACGCACACAGCTGAAAACCTCTTACGGCAACTGAGGAAGATCATCGCGGAATGGCTTATCCCAATTGGACTCTCCTGTGGATTTGTGGCATCGGACAACGCCAGCAATATTGTGTGTGCATTAAATCTGGGCAAATTCCAGCACGTCCCATGTTTTGCACATACCTTGAATTTGGTGGTGCAGAATTTTTTAAAAAACGACAGGGGCGTGCAAGAGATGCTGTCGGTGGCCAGAAGAATTGCGGGACACTTTCGGCGTACAGGCACCACGTACAGAAGACTGGAGCAACACCAAAAACGCCTGAACCTGCCCTGCCATCATCTGAAGCAAGAAGTGGTAACGAGGTGGAATTCAACCCTATATATGCTTCAGAGGTTGGAGGAGCAGCAAAAGGCCATTCAAGCCTATACAATTCAGCACGATATAGGAGGTGGAATGCACCTGTCTCAAGCGCAGTGGAGAATGATTTCAACGCTGTGCAAGGTTCTGCTGCCCTTTGAACTTGCCACACGTGAAGTCAGTTCAGACACTGCCAGCCTGAGTCAGGTCATTCCCCTCATCAGGCTTTTGCAGAAGAAGCTGGAGACATTGAAGGAGGAGCTAACACGGAGCGATTCCGCTAGGCATGTGGGACTTGTGGATGGAGCCCTTAATTCGCTTAACAAGGATTCACGGGTGGTCAATCTGTTGAAATCAGAGCACTACATTTTGGCCACCGTGCTCGATCCTAGATTTAAAACCTACCTTGGATCTCTCTTTCCGGCAGACACAAGTCTGCTGGGGTTCAAAGACCTGCTGGTGAGAAAATTGTCAAGACCTGTCAACATCTCCTCCTTCACATTCTCCCGCAACTGGGGGTGCGAGGAAAAGGCTCAGAATTCCGAGCCCACCCGCTGGCGGTGATGCAGGGCAGTCTGGAGCGACTGCTGATGCTGACATCTGGTCCGGACTGAAGGACCTGTCAACGATTACGGACATGTCGTCTACTGTCACTGCATATGATTCTCTCCCCATTGAAAGAATGGTGGAGGATTATATGAGTGACCGCATCCAAGTAGGCACGTCACACAGTCCGTACTTATACTGGCAGGAAAAAGAGGCAATTTGGAGGCCCTTGCACAAACTGGCTTTATTCTACCTAAGTTGCCCTCCCACAAGTGTGTACTCCGAAAGAGTGTTTAGTGCCGCCGCTCACCTTGTCAGCAATCGGCGTACGAGGTTACTTCCAGAAAATGTGGAGAAGATGATGTTCATTAAAATGAATTATAATCAATTCCTCCGTGGAGACATTGACCAGCAGCAATTGCCTCCACAAAGTACACAGGGAGCTGAGATGGTGGATTCCAGTGGGGACGAATTGATAATCTGTGAGGAGGGGGATGTACACGGTGATATATCGGAGGATGATGATGAGGTGGACATCTTGCCTCTGTAGAGCCAGTTTGTGCAAGGAGAGATTAATTGCTTCTTTTTTGGTGGGGGTCCAAACCAACCCGTCATTTCAGTCACAGTCGTGTGGCAGACCCTGTCACTGAAATGATGGGTTGGTTAAAGTGTGCATGTCCTGTTTATACAACATAAGGGTGGGTGGGAGGGCCCAAGGACAATTCCATCTTGCACCTCTTTTTTCTTTAATTTTTCTTTGCGTCATGTGCTGTTTGGGGAGTGTTTTTTGGAAGGGCCATCCTGCGTGACACTGCAGTGCCACTCCTAGATGGGCCAGGTGTTTGTGTCGGCCACTAGGGTCGCTTAGCTTACTCACACAGCTACCTCATTGCGCCTCTTTTTTTCTTTGCGTCATGTGCTGTTTGGGGAGTGTTTTTTGGAAGGGCCATCCTGCGTGACACTGCAGTGCCACTCCTAGATGGGCCCGGTGTTTGTGTCGGCCACTAGGGTCGCTTATCTTACTCACACAGCTACCTCATTGCGCCTCTTTTTTTCTTTGCATCATGTGCTGTTTGGGGAGTGTTTTTTGGAAGGGCCATCCTGCGTGACACTGCAGTGCCACTCCTAGATGGGCCCGGTGTTTGTGTCGGCCACTAGGGTCGCTTAGCTTAGTCATCCAGCGACCTCGGTGCAAATTTTAGGACTAAAAATAATATTGTGAGGTGTGAGGTATTCAGAATAGACTGAAAATGAGTGGAAATTATGGTTTTTGAGGTTAATAATACTTTGGGATCAAAATGACCCCCAAATTCTATGATTTAAGCTGTTTTTTAGTGTTTTTTGAAAAAAACACCCGAATCCGACAAAAAAAATTCGGTGAGGTTTTGCCAAAACGCGGTCGAACCCAAAACACGGCCGCGGAACCGAACCCAAAACCAAAACACAAAACCCGAAAAATTTCAAGTGCACATCTCTAATATATATATGAGCTGTGTGACTAAGTGATGTGCGGGTGGGGGGTTCAGATGGGGGGATTTTAATAAATGGGTAATATATATACACGCACTGTATATATATACAATGTATATACATGTTGAGCCTCTCTCTATACATATATACACACACTGTATATATGTTTATGCTGATTGATATATTGTGATTACTGATAGATAGATAGATAGATAGATAGATAGATAGATAGATAGATAGATAGATAGATAGATAGATAGATAGACACATCCTAAATCTGAATGAATTAAATATTCTTATTAAATACTTTGTTCTTTACATAGTTGAATGTGCTGACAACAAAATCACACAAAAATTATCAATGGAAATCAAATTTATTAGCCCATGGAGGTCTGGATTTGGAGTCACACTCAAAATTAAAGTGAAAAAACACACTACAGGATGATCCAACTTTGATGTAATGTCCTTAAAACAAGTCAAAATGAGGCTCAGTAGTGTGTGTGGCCTCCACATGCCTGTATGACCTCCCTACAACGCCTGGGCATGCTCCTGATGAGGTGGCGGATGGTCTCCTGAGGGATCTCCTCCCAGACCTGGACTAAAGCATCCGCCAACTCCTGGACAGTCTGTGGTGCAACGTGGCGTTGGTGGATGGAGCGAGACATGATGTCCCAGATGTGCTCAAATGGATTCAGGTCTGGGAAACGGGTGGGCCAGTCCATAGCATCAATGCCTTCATCTGGCAGCAACTGCTGACAAACTCCAGCCACATGTGGTCTAGTATTGTCTTGCATTAGGAGGAACCCAGGGCCAATCGCACCAGCATATGGTCTCACAAGGGGTCTGAGGATCTCAAAGAAATGCCACCCCACACCATTACTGACCCACTGCCAAACCGGTCATGCTGGAGGATGTTGCAGGCAGCAGAACGTTCTCCTTGGCGTCTCCAGACTCTGTCACGTCTGTCACATGTGCTCAGTGAGAACCTGCTTTCATCTGTGAAGAGCACAGGGCGCCAGTGGCGAATTTGCCAATCTTGGTGTTCTCTGGCAAATGCCAAACGTCCTGCACGGTGTTGGGCTGTAAGCACAACCACCACCTGTGGACGTCGGGCCCTCATACCACCCTCATGGAGTCTGTTTCTGATCGTTTGAGTAGACACATGCACATTTGTGGCTTGCTGGAGGTCATTTTGCAGGGCTCTGGCAGTGCTCCTCCTGTTCCTCCTTGCACAAAGGCGGAGGTAGCTGTCCTGGTGCTGGGTTGTTGCCCTCCTACGGCCTCCTCCACGTCTCCTGATGTACTGGCCTGACTCCTGGTAGCGCATCCATACTCTGGACACTACGCTGACAGACACAGCAAACCTTCTTGCCACAGCTCGCATTGATGTGCCATCCTGGATAAACTGCACTACCTGAGCCACTTGTGTGGGTTGTAGACTCCGTCTCATGCTTTCAAAAGTGACCAAAACATCAGCCAGAAAGCATAGGAGCTGAGAAGTGGTCTGTGGTCACCACCTGCAGAACAACTCCTTTATTGGGGGTGTCTTGCTAATTGCCTATAATTTCCACCTGTTGTCTATTCCATTTGCACAACATCATGTGAAATTGATTGTCAATCAGTGTTGCTTCCTAAGTGGACAGTTTGATTTCACAGAAGTGTGATTGACTTGGAGTTACATTGTGGTGTTTAAGTGTTCCCTTTATTTTTTGGAGCAGTGTGTGTATATATATATATATATATATATATATATATACATATATATATATATATATATATATATACATACACACACACTATATATATATATATATATATATATACACATATATATATATATATATATATATATACATACATATACATATATATATATATATACATACATATACGCACTTTATATTTACACTGTGCGAGTATATATAGGCCATGTATTAGAGATGCACCCCTCTCCGAACCTCCCCACAGTTGCAGCGGCTATCGGGACATCACAGATGGGGGAAAGTGAGTTCTCACCAGGCTCTCCCCCCGCCAGAAGAATCCCCTGCGCGCTCGCGCGCCCACTCGCTCCCCCGGCATGCAATTCTGACGCACACTGTCCTCCTGACCTGCTACAGTCAGTGCCTCATGATGCCTGCTCTGTATTAAAGCCCCATTGGGAGCTGCCGCAGTTACCATGCACTGCAGCTCCCCCTACATTTAAGCACCCCATCCTCAAAGTAGAAATATAATGAGGCTGCGGCAGCGTTGCAGATACTACCTGCAGCCTCAGTTCCTCCATCTAGGGAAAGAAAAAAATATAGGTCAGCTGCGTTAAGGTATCGACGGGCAGGGGGGGTTTCCAGGTACTCGGAAACCCCCCCTGCATGCGCGTATGAGTATGTCCCTATTAAGATGATTACAAAATAGTAAGGAGACCCCAACTAGTATCTAGCCTAGGGTGTCTTTATGTGGTCTTGAAGTTGTTCAGTCTCTGGTTATATACCAAGGGTGTAGTATTGTATGATGGACTGGAAAGAAATATTTAATTATTTAATTTTAACAAAGTGGCATGGACAGGTTAGACTAAGCAAAGCGTTTTTCATCCCATACAATTATTTTCTACCTGAAATGCTATAATTTATCTAAACGTTCCTTTCTAGCTGTTATCATTGGTTAGATACATTCTTATGTTTCTAGCAAGCTACAGAATGTTCAGTAAACAAGTAGGTGCTATAAAAACATTAATCTCCTTTGTCAGTTTTCTCTGACGTCCTAGTGGATGCTGGGTACTCCGTAAGGACCATGGGGAATAGACGGGCTCCGCAGGAGACTGGGCACTCTTTAAAGAAAGATTAGGTACTACATCTGGTGTGCACTGGCTCCTCCCTCTATGCCCCTCCTCCAGATCTCAGTTAGAATCTGTGCCCGGCCTGAGCTGGATGCACTTAGTGGGCTCTCCTGAGTTCACTATAAAGAAAGTTTTTGTTAGGTTTTTTATTTTCAGTGAGATCTGCTGGCAACAGACTCACTGCTACGAGGGACTTAGGGGAGAGAAGCAAACCTACCTGCTTGCAGCTAGCTTGTGCTTCTAAGGCTACTGGACACCATTAGCTCCAGAGGGATCGAACACAGGGCCCGACCTCGATCGTCCGTTCCCGGAGCCGCGCCGCCGTCCCCCTTGCAGAGCCAGAAGACGGAAGATTCCGGGAGAAAATCGGCGGCTGAAGACTCCGGTCTTCAATAAAGTAGCGCACAGCACTGCAGCTGTGCGCCATTGCTCCCACAGCACACCACACGCTCCGGTCACTGGTGGGTGCAGGGCGCTGGGGAGGGGGGGGGGGCGCCCTGGGCTGCAATTAATATACCTTTTGGCACAAAAAGCACATAATACAGTCAGTGCCGTAACTAGACATTTTAGCGCTGTGTGCAAGAAACAGCATTTGCGCGCCCCCCCCATGTTAGTTACGGACATAAAAAATAGGGGTGGGGCTTCATCTTCATGGAGCATCCATTAGTCACATAACTCTGCATGGTAGCGCCCGTTACTCACACTACACTGCACAGTAGCGTCTGTTACTCACATCACTCTGCATGGTAGCACCCATTAGTCACATTACACCACATGGTAGAGTCCATTAGTCACGTTACGCAGCATGGTAGTGTCCATTAGTCACGTTACGCAGAGTGGTGGCGTCCATTAGGGGCAATACACAGTGCGATAGCTTCGGTCAATTTCATTACACAGCACTGTAACGTCCGTCGGCCACATTACACAGCACGGCAGTGTCCGTCGCCACATTATACAGTACAGTAGCGTTCATCGGCCACATTATACAGCGCGGTAGCATCCGTCTGCCACATTACACAGCACGGCAGCATCCGTCGGCTACATTACACAGCACGGCAGCATCCGTCGGCCACATTACACAGCACGGCAGCATCCGTCGGCCACATTACACAGCACGGCAGCATCCGTCGGCCACATTACACAGCACGGCAGCATCCGTCGGCCACATTACACAGCACGGCAGCATCCGTCGGCCACATTACACAGCACGGCAGCATCCGTCGGCCACATTACACAGCACGGCAGCATCCGTCGGCCACATTACACAGCACGGTAGCATCCATCAGTCACATTACACAGCCAGCAGCATCCGATAGTCACAGACAGCAGTACTCAATGTGTGTGTGTATACACACACACACACACACACACACACACAAACATACAAACACATTAGATTAATGTATGTGCAGTTTTTGGAGTGTTTTGGGTTTTGTTTTACAAATCTTTCCACTGTATTGTACACCGTGATTTGTTTTAAAAATCACTGAGACACATTCCAGGATGAGTAAGAGAGACTGGCCTTGTGGTTAATGTTATTTAGTTTACTGCCCGAAACAGTAATAAACACATAATGGACAGTAAATAATACCTACATGATAAGACTCTGCACGAGGGACGGAGAGGAGGAAAGAGACTTCACTCCTGTGAAGCCAGCAGCAGCCGTCTATGAGATGAGTCATCTCCAGTACCCGGCAGTGTTTGCACAGTGCTAGAGCAGGAGGAGGGGGGCGGACCAGCAGAGGGGGACTGAGTGTGGGGAGAGAGCTGCGCCGCTGCCTGCTGTGACTAATGTAATGTATATTAGCAGCGCTGCCTCCGGTAGGGAAGGTGCCGGGCACAGCGCTACTAATATTACATTACACTATAGCGGGCAGTGCTGTAGCTGATGAGGAGAAATGAGTGTGGAGCGGATGTTGCGCCCACAGCCTAACTGCGCTGTGTGCGAAGCCCCCTTCGCACACACGTAGTTACGGCACTGAATACAGTGTATAACACTGTATATGTGCAAAAAACCCCGCCATTAACATTATAAAAAGCGTGAGAAGCCCGCCGCTGAAGGGGCGGGGCTATCTTCCTCAGCATAGCCAGCGCCATTTTCTCTTCACAGCTCCGCTGGAAGGACACTCCCCAGGCTCTCCCCTGCAGTATACACTACAGAAAGGGTAAAAAAGAGAGGGGGGGCACATAAATTTAGGCGCAAATTGTGATATAAGCAGCTATAGGGGGAAAATTCACTTTGTGTATAGTGTATATCCCTCTGTTATATAGCGCTCTGGTGTGTGCTGGCATACTCTCTCTCTCTGTCTCCCCAAAGGACTTTGTGGGGTCCTGTCCTCAGTCAGAGCATTCCCTGTGTGTGTGTGCGGTGTGTCGGTACGGCTGTGTCGACATGTTTGATGAGGACGCTTACGGGGAGGCGGAGCAGGTGCCGATAAGTGTGATGTCGCCCCCTGCGGGGCCGACACCTGAGTGGATGGATATGTGGAAGGTATTAACCGACAGTGTCAACTCCTTGCATAAAAGGTTCAATGACGCAGCTTTGGGATAGCCGGCATCTCAGCCCGCGCCTGCCCAGGCATCTCAGAGGCCATCAGGGGCTCAAAAACGCCCGCTACCTCAGATGGCAGACACAGATGTCGACACGGAGTCTGACTCCAGTGTCGACGAGGATGAGACAAATGTACAATCCACAAGGGCCATCCGATGTATGATTACGGCAATGAAAAATGTGTTGCACATTTCTGACATTAACCCGGTTACCACAAAAAAGGGTATTATGTTTGGGGAGAAAAAGCAGCCAGTGACTTTTCCCCCATCTGATGAGTTAAATGAATTGTGTGAAGAAGCGTGGTGTTCCCCAGATAAGAAACTAGTGATTTCTAAGCGGTTACTAATGGCGTACCCTTTCCCGCCAACGGATAGGTTACGCTGAGAGACATCCCCTAGGGTGGACAAGGCACTCACACGCTTATCAAAAAAGGTGGCACTGCCATCTCAGGATACGGCCGCCTTAAAGGAGCCTGCAGATAGAAAGCAGGAGGCTATCCTGAAGTCTGTGTATACAGACTCAGGTACTATACTGAGACCTGCTATTGCTTCAGCATGGATGTGTAGTGCTGCAGCAGCATGGTCTGATTCCCTGTCAGATAACATTGATTCCCTTGACAGAGATACTATTTTGCTAACTATAGAGCATATTAAAGACGTAGTCTTATATATGAGAGATGCACAGAGGGACATTTGCCGGCTGGCATCTAGAATTAATGCAATGTCCATTTCTGCCAGGAGAGTATTATGGACTCGGCAGTGGACAGGTGATGCTGATTCTCAAAGGCACATGGAAGTTTTGCCTTATAAGGGTGAGGAATTGTTTGGGGACGGTCTCTCGGACCTCGTGTCCACAGCAACAGCTGGGAAGTCGACTTTTTTACCTCAGGTCCCCTCACAGCCTAAGAAAGCACCGTATTATCAAGTACAGTCCTTTCGGCCTCAGAAAGGCAAGCGGGTCAGAGGCGCGTCCTTTCTGCCCAGAGGCAGGGGTAGAGGGAAAAAGCTGCACCAGACAGCCAGTTCCCAGGAACAAATATCCTGCCCTGCTTCCACTAAGTCCACCGCATGACGCTGGGGCTCCACAGGTGGAGCCAGGTGCGGTGGGGGCCCGTCTCCGGAACTTCAGCGACCAGTGGGTTCGCTCACAGGTGGATCTCTGGGCTCTACAGGTATCTCAGGGATACAAGCTGCAGTTCGAGACGTCTCCCCCTCGCCGTTACCTCAAATCAGCCTTGCCTGCTACTCCCAGGGAAAGGGAGGTAGTACTGGCGGCAATTCACAAGCTGTACCTCCAGCAGGTGATAATCAAAGTTCCTCTCCTTCAACAGGGACGAGGTTACTATTCCACAATGTTTGTGATACCGAAACCAGACGGTTCGGTGAGACCCATTCTAAATTTGAAATCCTTGAACATTTATATAAGGAAGTTCAAGTTCAAAATGGAATCGCTCAGGGCGGTTATTGCAAGCCTGGAAGAGGGAGATTTTATGGTATCACTGGACATCAAGGATGCTTACCTACATGTCCCCATTTACCCACCTCACCAGGAGTACCTCAAGGTTGTGGTACAGAACTGCCATTACCAATTCCAGACGTTGCCGTTTGGTCTGTCCACGGCACCGAGGGTGTGTTCCAAGGTAATGGCCAAAATGATGATACTCCTTCGAAAGAAGGGAGTTATAATTATCCCGTACTTGGACGATCTCCTTATAAAAGCGAGGTCCAAGGAGCAGTCGTTGATCGGAGTAGCACTATCTCAGGAAGTGCTACAACAGCACGGCTGGATTCTGAATATCCCAAAGTCGCAGCGGGTTCCTACGACGCGTCTGCTGATATTGGGCATGTTTCTGGACACAGAACAGAAGAAGGTGTTTCTCCCGGAGGAGAAGGCCAAGGAGTTGTCATCTCTGGTCAGAGACCTCCTAAAACCAAAACAGGTGTCGGTGCATCATTGCACGCGAGTCCTGGAAAAGATGGTAGCTTCTTACGAAGCAATTCCCTTCGGCAGGGTCCATGCAAGGAACTTTCAGTGGGACCTGTTAGACAAGTGAGAATCGCATCTTCAGATGCATCGGCTGATCACCCTGTCCCAGAGGGCCAGGGTGTCTCTGCTGTGGTGGCTGCAGAGTGCTCATCTTCTCGAGGGCCGCAGATTCGGCATTCAGGACTGGGTCCTGGTGACCACGGATGCAAGCCTCCGAGGTTGGGGAGCAGTCACTCAGGGAAGAAACTTCCAAGGACAATGGTCGAGTCAGGAGACTTCCCTACACATAAATATTCTGGACCTAAGGGCCATTTACAATGCCCTAAGTCAAGCAGAACCCCTGCTTCAAAACCAGCCGGTGCTGATTCAGTCAGACAACATCACGGCTGTCGCCCATGTAAACCGACAAGGCGGCACAAGAAGCAGGATGGCGTTGGCAGTAGCCACAAGGATTCTCTGATGGGCGGAGTATCACGTGCTAACACTGTCAGCAGTGTTAATTCCGGGTGTGGAAAACTAGGAAGCAGACTTCCTCAGCAGGCACGACCTCCACCCGGGAGAGTGGGGACTTCATCCAGAAGTCTTCACGCAGATTGTGAACAGTTGGGAATGGCCACAGGTGGACATGATGGCGTCCCGCCTCAACAAAAAGCTTAAAAAGTATTGCGCCAGGTCAAGAGACCCTCAGGCGATAGCTGTGGACGCACTAGTGACACCGTGGGTGTACCAGTCGGTGTATGTGTTCTCTCCTCTTCCTCTCATACCCAAGGTACTGTCAAAGTCAGAAAAAATATCCCCATGCACGTTGCCATATTTGCACCGCACACTGGTCCGTGCTGCGCATGCGTACGCTCTCCCGTGAAGGCGCATACCCGCAATAGCGTGCACTCGCAGGCGCGGTATGCGTATTTACGGTAGAGTTTATGTAGTCGTAGCGTGCGACTCATTCATTACATATTTTCACAATTAATGTAGTTTATAGATCATGATCCCTTTGATAGTTTCTGAAAGTTTGGTTAATATAGAAGGTCCCTATTTAAAGTAATCCCTCTTTGTATTGTACGAAGGGTCTAACAGGAATCATACAGCAGTGTTTGGTACCCATCGGAAGAGTATTTAATTAGCAATATTCCGGTGTTGGTTTGGAGCGTATTAATCGCTCGTGCGAATAGTTATGGACATAAGAAGTTTATGTCCATTTCTATTATTTACTCATACTCAGGTATGCGGCGGGAAACCTAGTTTCCCACCCACCTGAGCTGTTGGAAATCGTCACAGCCCACCTGTATGAATCAACCTATGACCTTTTGTTGTGATACAGGGTCGAATTCCTTCATCCAATGGACAATGGGATTGTAGGGACTATGAGATTGCATTGTGTGTGGGGCATAAATAGGCAGGCCGACCACATCCAGCTCTCACTCTTCAACGGTTCTCATTGCTGAAAATCGGGTGCTGGATGTCCAGGCGCATGCGATCGTTTACCCTTGTGCGTAAGTTTCTCTCCGTAATCATTGTCTTTCTGTGAGCCAATTTCTCTCATCTCTCTCCGTCTCTCTCTCTCTTTCCCTTCTCTTTCTCTCGTATCTCCCCTAGACTAGTATTGTATTGTATTAGATAGTATTGTATTTTGGTTAGGAAGTATCTGTTATATTGTAGTGTATCATTTGTACTGTTATTCCCTTTTACAAGTATATTAGATATAATACAGTTAATAGGCTTTGGACCCTAAACCAGTATCTGTGTATTGTCTATAGTTTTAAGTGTTCACTTGAGCGTCGGTGACGCTCAAGCAGCTTTGTAGTTAGTCAGGTTACACAAGGTTGCACTTACACCCTGTATTCACATTAAGGTATTCTGTGTATTTCATTGGTATAAGGTTTAGACATAAAGGTATAGCGTTGTGAGCGTCTGCGCCGCTGGTGATCTCCTCGTGGTCTCGAGCGTCTGCTACGCCATAGCGAATCATTACGTTAGTCAAAAGCCATTTAACGTGCTGTCCTGTGATCGCTGGGCCGTGAGCGAACGTGACGCTTGAGCGTCTCGCCTACGGCTGAGCGATCGTTACGCAACCAGCGTACCCGTACGGTACTTCTTAAGTAAACAGCGTACAGTGTTCTTAGACTTCATAAAGGGTTGTTTATACGACAAAGGAATTTAGCATTGTCAATTGGGGACTCGTCCTATCCTTCTCATATCTGCACTAGGTAGATCAGCAGACATTATCCCCCCAGCAAAGGGTGGGAGGTTGTCTCGCTGTGCTGACGGGATAAGCGTCTGCTTCGCTTAGATAAAGAGTGCTGAAGGAATCCGGGAACCGGAAGTAAGAACAAAACGCTTGTGTCTTTTAAAAAAAAAAACTGTTTTATTTCTCTTCTGTCTTGCGTATACACGCACGCATACATTTATCTGCATTTCTTTTTCAAATTTCGTATATCACTATTCCTGTTTGCCAAGTTTTATAGTTGATAGAAAGTGCTAAAAGAGATTTGCTGTTATTTCATAGTAGAGGTAATAGTTAAAGTATAGACCAACACACGGCTTGTCTGGGAGATAAGGCAGTCAGTGTGGTGTGCGGTAGATGATCAGGGATCATCTACATTGATAAAGGTAGAAATTGTGTTACGGTGGATCTTTGTTTTGCGTACACGTGTCCCTAACAAAAGACTTGCGTACGCAATCCAAACGGCAGACGCACGCAGCGTACATTACGCAACGTAGCGTCTGGTTACGCAACGTAGCTCAAGTCACGAAAAGCGATAATTAGCGCAAAGGCGATAAGTAACGCACAGCGGTAAATAACGCGACGCGGTAAATAACGCAAATCTATTTTTGGAAAAATCTGAAATTTAGTTTAACAGATCCTGCTCCTAATTGGTAACACAGTTGGACTGAAGACAATTTCTGCGCAGAAATAGATATAGAAACAAAGTGTACATGTGTTGAGTGAGTGTGTTTTTATCACATAAGTTTATATAACTTAGAGGTTGAACCAAAAGGAAAGTCGGGTACTCGTCAAGGGACACACGTGTAAGTGACATATACGGTGGCTAGGGAGGCATCCCTGGTTAAATAATATTTGAGCATTAGAGTATAGCGGACCATAAGGTAACAGACCAGGAGGTCATAAGGTAACAGACCAGGAGGTCATTAACCGACGGTAACAGACCAGGAGGTCATAAGGTAACAGGTAAAATAGACAAAGAGGTCCGCTATAAAGGTACAAGAGGCACAACGCCTGGGGTGTTGGTGCAGAACCCATATAGGCCATAAGCTCTTGCTGAAGGAATCGCGGCCGGAAACATCGATTCCATTGATCTTTCAGTACATGACAAGTAGTGCTTATGTACTGAACGATTGGACCGCACGTAATTGTGTGCAGTAGTTAGTAATCTGACCTAATACCATTAGAGTAAAGTGGTCACAAACGCTATCTGTACATTCTGACGTGATTTGTGTAATTTTTTATTTTTAAAGGGAAGTTCGCTGGTCACTCAGGAACTATCTAACAACCCCACCTTTACTGGAAAGAGTAAGTGTCCTGCGGGTAACCCTCATATGTTCCAGTAAACCGAAGGTTCTTTTGGTAGGGCCCTGTATCGAGTACGCCAGCACCACGTCGGTGTGATCAGGTCGTATTGGTCGAGGTGGGCGAGTGAGTGGGGTACTCGGTAAACCGCCACCGCCGGCCTATTTTTGAATAATTTGGTTTGCTGTAAGGGTTCGCTGAAAACCTTGATATAAAGATCCAAGGAGGAATAAGCAACACCTGCAGATTATGGGGGCCAGTTGTTCAGGTAGGGGGCGATCAACCTCGGTTCGGGTTGATTCAGAGAACCGACCCGTTGGGTCGGCAAGGTACATCATGTGTGAAAAATACGGAAGTCACACAGAGGTTTTATGTGATGAATGGGAGAGAATGACTGTACAAGACAGGGACAAATTCCCAAGAATAGGTAGCTTCAGTCCAGACGTGTTACAAAATTTAAGGAGGAGGATATGTCTCGTAAAATCAACAAAGAGACGAATTCAACATCATGATTATTTACAGTTATGGCACCAGGAAGGTGAGATACAGAGAGGTTTGGCTCTGGCGGCAGGATCTGGGGCAGTCAGGAAGCTGATAGCCACAGCTCCTCCTCCACCATACATTGCAGGAGAGAAGTTGATTGCGGAGAGAAACGCACTGGGTTGTAAAACACAAACACTTAGTAACCCTGTAAATGTAAATGATGTTAACCAAGTAACTCATGCTATTATTAACCCGTGCAAGTTGTACCCTGTTTTGAACCTTCCTCAGGAGTGTGATCAAGAAGAAGATTCGGCAACAATTTCAGCTCTCTCTCTTGCGGCCACCATAGCAGAGACCACAGTAGGCACAGCGACACCCACGAGATTAGTGAAAGCCCCTAGCGGAGGGATAGGTGAGGTCGTGTCAACGGGTAAGTACGGCACCATGCACTACACTGAAACAATTGTACCACAAGTTGTAGAATCTACGCAGAATGAGGCTGTTAGAATTGCTCCTGTAAGGGTAATAGCAGTTCCCAATGGAAAAACAGATGTGTCTGGAGCCACTCCCATAAGGAACATTGCCATGTACACTCCATTTTCCCGAATGGAATTAAGAACAATAGTGTCCGAATTTCCTGACCCCAGGAAAGACTTAGTTGCTAGCCAAAAATACATCAGGGATCTAGGTAACACTGTAGAACCCAACAACAAGGATTGGCAGATACTGCTAAGAGCTTGTTTACCTTCCAATGTCGACGCAACTCAATTCTTAGTTGACTGCGCCTTGGATAAAGATGTACCGCTTACAGACGTGTACAACAAGGATAATGTAAAAAGGATAAATTTACAGCTAAAGGAGTATTTCCCAGCCGTTGTTAAATGGAACAAGATATTCTCCATTAAGCAAAAGGAGTCCGAAACGGCAACAGAATATTTTCACCGGGCACTATTAGAAATGGCAAAGTACACTGGTATAGAAGACATTAAGACCAACCCAAACCATCGAGAAGTAGCAGTATCTGTACTGATGGATGGTTTGAAAGAAACATTAAAAGCTAGGGTACAGACCACACAACCATGTTGGCGAGGTCTGTCAGTGTCCACATTGAGAGAGGCTGCTATTGATCACGACAGAAACATCACTAGGCACAGGGAGTCGCAAAGTGATAAGTTGATGTCCGTAAGTATACAGGCGCTGACCACAAGGCAGCCTGCGTATGTACCACCGAATCCTGTGGGTAAGGCAAGTGTAATGACATGTTTTTCTTGTAACAGACCGGGACACTATGCACGAGAATGTAGAACAAAGAGTGTACAAAGATCTTTTCAACCCCCTAGACAACGACACGACACACGACATTGGGAGCAGGGTCCACAGAGGCGGAGTTTTGAGCCACATACAGGAGAAACAAAAAGATATCCCCCGAACAGAGATTGGCATGCCTCTGGTAGTTCCCAGCTAACCCCCTCACAAGTAGTCGCTGCCAGCGGGATTCAGGGAGGTCAGCATACCCACTAGGGGTGTGGCCATACCTGTAATCTGCAGCCAGTTAAGTTGATTGCCAGTCTTGGAAGTGAACCAGAGATTGCAATCAATGTAGCTGGTAAAACTTTAAACTTTCTTGTAGACACAGGGGCGGCCAAGTCAGTGATAAATTCGACAGTGGGCATGAGAACCACTGGTAGGACAATTCCAGCCATGGGAGTAACAGGAGTAGTCCAGCACTACCCTGTTAGCAAACCAGCCGAGATTACAATAGGGCCTTTGCATACCAAGCATTCCTTTTTGCTGGCTGCATCAGCACCAACTAATCTCCTGGGTAGAGACTTACTATGTAAAATGGGTTGCGTCATTTATTGTACTCCTGAAGGTGTATTCTTGGACATTCCTGAGAATCACGCTCAGGAGGTACGAGACATGTTAGACTCCCCATCAAAATTAATGTCACATTCCATTATGACAAATAGGAATCCATCCCAAGTAGAAGAGATGATATCTCAGATACCAGAGTCACTTTGGACAAAAGATGGACAGGACACTGGATTAATGGCAAACGTAGCTCCAGTAATTGTACAAGTAAAAGATGGTAGGATAGCTCCAAAAATCCCACAGTATCCTCTGAAGCCAGAGGTGGAGTTAGGAGTTTTTCCCGTAATAGAGCGCTTGCTACAACAGGGCATTCTAGTAAGAACGTCCAGCACAGCAAATAGTCCCATCTTCCCTGTTAAAAAGAGTGGGGGGAGGGGTTACAGACTAGTGCAGGATTTAAGGGGGATTAACAAAATAGTTGAGAGTCAGTTCCCCGTAGTGCCTAATCCAGCTGTCATCCTAATGCAAATTCCTCCCACTGCCAAATTTTTCACTGTTATTGACCTCTGCTCCGCATTCTTTTCGGTACCTCTGCACCCTGACAGCCAATATTTGTTTGCATTCACATACAGAGGAGTCCAATACACGTGGACTCGGTTACCCCAAGGTTTCATAGATAGTCCAAGTATATTTTCTCAGGCTTTGCATGATTGTTTACAGTCTTTCCAACCAGACAGTGGATCAGTATTGATACAGTATGTGGACGATTTATTACTGTGTTCAGATTCACTGGAAGCATCTCTGAAGGATACGAAACAGCTCCTGTTTCATCTTTCAGACACAGGTCACAAGGTTTCCAAAGACAAGTTACAATTATGCCAAACTAAGGTAAAATATTTGGGACACTGTCTAACACAAGGACTGAGACACCTGACCGCTGATAGAATCCAAGCCATTAGAGACATGACACTGCCACAAACCCAGCAACAGATCAGGACGTTTTTAGGAATGTGTGGGTATTGCCGTAATTGGATCCCAGGGTTTTCCATATTGGCGTTACCTTTGCAGGAAATGGTCTCTTCAAACAAACCTGATCGGATTTCGCATACAGACGAATCCGAAACAGCATTTGAGAGACTCAAACAGTGCCTAACGCAGGCACCAGCACTAGGTATGCCAGACTATGGGAAACCCTTTGAACTATACGGAACAGAAAGTGCTGGGTGCGCAGCAGGTGTACTAACCCAAAAACACGGTGACGCCAGCAGGCCAGTCGCATACTACAGCGCCCAGCTAGACACGGTAGCGCGATCCCTCCCCACATGCTTGCGTAGCGTTGCGGCGATAGCATTGCTAGTGACAAAAAGCGAAGATGTCGTGCTAGGCCACAACCTCACAATCCATACGCCACATGCGGTATCTGCCTTATTGAATTCTGCCCAAACCAGACACGTCTCATCAGCAAGGTTTACAAGATGGGAATTGGCATTAATGGCCCCAGTAAACATCACTATAAGGAGATGCAGTGCACTAAATCCTGCAACATTTCTCCCAGGTGTGCCTGGTCAGACACAAAGGGTGGAAGGTGAGAGTGATGGGGAAGGAGGATTTAATGCAAAGGAAGATACACATGATTGTATGGAATATTTGACCCAAAATTTTACCGCAAGGCCTGACATCAGTGACAATCCACTGGAAGATGCAGAACTCACGTTCTACACTGACGGTAGTTGTCATAGACAGTCAGACTCGGGAGACTTGTGTACTGGATACGCAGTCGTAGATGACCAAGACACCATAGAAGCGGAACCGCTAGGCCCACCTCACTCAGCCCAGGTTGCTGAACTGGTCGCCCTAACCAGAGCATGTGAATTGGCTAAGGGTAAGTCAGCCAATATCTACACCGACTCTAGATACGCCTTCGGGGTAGTACATGATTTCGGAGCCCTATGGCGCCTCAGAAATTTCATGACGGCAGCTGGTACACCGATAGCGCATGCAGCATATATAAAAAGGCTTCTAACAGCGATACAGGAACCCGACAGAGTGGCTGTTATCAAATGTAAAGCACATACATATAGCCAAGACCCAGTATCCCTTGGTAACAGCCGAGCAGACGAAGCCGCAAAGCTTGCAGCTGCTACCCCCATACAGACAGACACCACACAACTGATGGTATTTAATACCATCAACACACAAAAGTTGTGTGAGATGCAGAATTTGTGTTCCACACAGGAAAGAGCAGTCTGGAAGGCAAAGGGATATGGCCAGGAGTCCTCAGGGCTCTGGACGGATGGACATGGTAAACCAGTGGCCCCCAGGGCATACCTTCCATGTCTGGCTGAAGCAGCTCACGGGCTGACTCATCTAGGCAAGGAGGGGATGTGCAAATTGGTAAGAGCATACTGGTGCGCCCCAGGATTCTCCTCTCATGCGAGTAAAAGAGCAATGTCATGCCTTACCTGTCTGAGAAAGAATATTGGAAAGGCAATACCTACAGAACCATCCCATATCCCACCTGCCGGCGGCCCTTTCCAGGTAATACAAATCGACTTCATTCAATTACCCCCATGTCGAAATTTGAAATATGTACTTGTTTGTATAGATGTTTTCTCGAATTGGGTCGAAGCTTTCCCAGCAGCTACAAATACCGCTATGTTTACAGCTAAGAAAATTGTGCAGGAATTTGTATGTAGATATGGTATCCCTAGAATCATTGAAAGTGATAGGGGTACCCATTTTACAGGTGATGTCTTTCAAGGAATGTGTAAGTTGATGGGAATTGATAGCAAGCTGCACACTCCGTACCGTCCACAGGCGAGCGCGAAGGTCGAAAGAGTGAACAGCACTATTAAAAATAAATTGAGTAAAGTAATGGCAGAGACAGGATTGACGTGGCCAGAAGCTTTACCCATTGTTTTGTATAGCATCAGAACCACTCCCAGGTCCCCTCTTAATCTGTCTCCTTTTGAAATCTTGTTTGGTCGACAACCGCATGTCATGATTAACCCTCAGGATGATTTGAAATGTAACAATGAAGTAACTGTAAAGTACTTGATTAACATGAGTAAGCAGTTGAGGAATCAAAATGATAATCTGAAGTTGGTGATTCCTGATTTACCAGATAGTAATTGTCATGACATTGAACCTGGGGATTATGTAATGATACGAAATTTTCTACGCTCAGGTTGTCTTATTGATAGATGGGAAGGACCATACCAGGTCTTATTGACTAGCACCACAGCATTGAAGGTGGCTGAGAGAGAGACTTGGGTCCATTCATCCCACTGCAAAAAGGTTGCTGATCCAGAGAAGTCCCGTGATAAGGAACAGACGGTAGAGGTTGTATCACTGGAGTGTCTGTTCCAGGAGGACTGAGGCGGCACCTGAGCCTTGAAGACCGAAAGCAGTTGTCGACTCCCCTCTTCCTTTTATTGTTTTTCTCCACTTCCCATCCCCTCTTCCTTGAAATTTCTTTTTTCCCCCTTCTCATTCTTCTCTATTTCCTCCTCAAAGATGGACTTGCCCCAAGAGACTGTGATCCGGATTTTGATGTTAACCGTGATGTTGACCAGAGCAGTCTGTTCCGGCGAGAGTACCATAGAGGTCGAGAGAGGATCTGGAATGGGTTCCGATTATGATGATGGAGGCGTAGTTTTCCAAGATCAACCAAACCAACAAGCAAAGGCGAGTATCAGAAAACGATCCGATAGAAGAAATTGTGATGGATTGTTAGCTGAAGAAAATTGTATCTGTAGGCTCTGTGATAATCTGGTTGAAGATGGATGCATAAAGAAATGCCAATCCAGTTTTAATATCCATATGGACCGGCATCCATTGAGTGACTATCACTCTTTAGTGGGTAATGTGTTAAACAAAACAGATTGTTGGGTATGCTCTCAAGTACCTCAGGGTCATAGCAAATCAGGGCTAGTACCATTTCCTTTAACGTTAGGGGAGGTACTTGAGCTAAGTGGTGGGAGACCGGTGGACCGGAGATTTAACATCTCCAGCCCTCCTAGTTTGAAGCTCCACCAATACCATGTGGATAGGTCCCTCTTATGTTTTAATATCTCCAACCCCCGTAAGCCGGGAAATTGGGAAGTGTCATGGAGCAACCTTACCATGACCTTTTCACACAGAGCAGATAGAATGCCTACAGATACCGAGCTTGTACGCCACATAGCCAGTAGAGGAAAATCTTTCCGGTATCGATATACCTTAGGAAATAGGATTACTAGAGTTGGAGAGGTATCACCAGGATACTGTGCACATATCGTACAAACTGATACGTGCATTAAGCAGATGGAAGAATTAGGGTCAGGAGATTTCACCTGGAAGGTTTGTAACATGGTCATGTCCTTCTCCGTCCCATATGTTCTCCCCGATGACGCATATTTCATATGCGGGAGAAAGGCGTACAAGTGGCTTGCCCCAAACTCTGAAGGATTGTGTTATATTGGAAAAGTATTGCCTGAAGTGATGACTGTTACACATGACAAAATGAAGGACATACACCGTGGTGCCCAAGCTCCTTATACTCACACTCATTACGAGCACCGAGTTAAAAGACAACTGTCAGAAAGGTTAGAGCATCCGGCCTCTGATCTTATCCATGAATCCACCGGGATTCAGGTCCTGGTAGCGTTAGATTTCACTCGCACCGCTCGAGGAGTGATGAATTATAGATACATTTCCGCACTCGCCAATTTGTTAGATAATATCACTGAAATGTATGATGACACGTTTAGATACACTGGAAGAGAACTTCAAGCTTACAAAACGGAACTAGTTCAGCATAGGATGGTTCTTAATTATCTTACAGCAGTAACAGGCGGATATTGTGTTACATTGGCAACACAGTACGGCATAAAGTGTTGCACTTATATCACGAATAGCACCGAGGATCCGGTAGAGGTCATAGACCAAAAGATGGACGATATTCTGCAATTAAAGTGGGAATTTCGTCGAAAACACAATCTCACCCTTGCTGCTGTAGGTAATGAGCTGACTGGTTGGGTGTCATGGTTGAACCCGCGAAATTGGTTCTCCGGTTTAGGAGACTGGGCTCAAGGAGTCATAATGGATGTTGGAAAGTTTCTACTATGTATCTTGGGTGTCGTTATATCGATTGGATTGATATTTAGATGCGGGCAGGCTTTAATGAGGTGCAAACAAAGTACAAAAGTGATGAGCGTGAGGAGTGAGGAAACTGTAATTAACCTGGATTTGATTTATGACCCAATAATAGAAACCAGAATGTGATGAAAATGCGATTATACGGTCCGTTTCTTTCACCTGTTTTTCTGCTTTTCTCCAAGATACAAAGACCCCCTTGGACGAGGAAGTTGACGAGACGCTATACAGACAACAGACAAGCACCAAAGATGAAGTTTTGACCACTTGAGAAATGGACATTTGATGAACTTTGCCATGGATCCCCAGTTTCCCTAGTACTTTTAAACTCACGCTAGCCCAACATTTTTTTGTAAATCCGATGGCTCTGACAAAGCTATTTGCTCATGCCCAAGGAGCAATACAGCGCAAAGAAGACGACTCTCAACAGATACCGAACACAACTTCGACGACAGATGTACATTTCCCTGACATAGAATATCATTGCATTTTCCATAAGTGTTCTTTATCTTCATCTCTACAACCCTCAGGTAATGACACACATAGACGATAGGGAATACAGGCACAGATATCAGCAACCACATACCTCCCCCATTCATGTATCATCAACTAAAATGTGCTCCCCATTTTGTTCAAAATCCGAAAAGAGCTCGGTAAAGTTTGACAGCCCATCCACAGACCTGTACCACAGGATAAGAAGGAATTCAAATGTATACTTCGCAATACCTCGAAGCTTGATTTACAACACGTACGGCACGATGATACATGACCCTCCAAACATGGACTCATACACACATGCTTCTGCTATCACACTAGGTCATACCCTCTTCACACCTATTCCTCTCTCCTCCCTCACCCAACCATGGAAATGAATTAACCCCTGACATATATTTTTCTCCTTTTGAAATGTTTTAGAAGGTGGCAGTTATTATTGACTGCCAAAGGGTGGACTGTCAAAGTCAGAAAAAATATCCCCATGCACGTTGCCATATTTGCACCGCACACTGGTCCGTGCTGCGCATGCGTACGCTCTCCCGTGAAGGCGCATACCCGCAATAGCGTGCACTCGCAGGCGCGGTATGCGTATTTACGGTAGAGTTTATGTAGTCGTAGCGTGCGACTCATTCATTACATATTTTCACAATTAATGTAGTTTATAGATCATGATCCCTTTGATAGTTTCTGAAAGTTTGGTTAATATAGAAGGTCCCTATTTAAAGTAATCCCTCTTTGTATTGTACGAAGGGTCTAACAGGAATCATACAGCAGTGTTTGGTACCCATCGGAAGAGTATTTAATTAGCAATATTCCGGTGTTGGTTTGGAGCGTATTAATCGCTCGTGCGAATAGTTATGGACATAAGAAGTTTATGTCCATTTCTATTATTTACTCATACTCAGGTATGCGGCGGGAAACCTAGTTTCCCACCCACCTGAGCTGTTGGAAATCGTCACAGCCCACCTGTATGAATCAACCTATGACCTTTTGTTGTGATACAGGGTCGAATTCCTTCATCCAATGGACAATGGGATTGTAGGGACTATGAGATTGCATTGTGTGTGGGGCATAAATAGGCAGGCCGACCACATCCAGCTCTCACTCTTCAACGGTTCTCATTGCTGAAAATCGGGTGCTGGATGTCCAGGCGCATGCGATCGTTTACCCTTGTGCGTAAGTTTCTCTCCGTAATCATTGTCTTTCTGTGAGCCAATTTCTCTCATCTCTCTCCGTCTCTCTCTCTCTTTCCCTTCTCTTTCTCTCGTATCTCCCCTAGACTAGTATTGTATTGTATTAGATAGTATTGTATTTTGGTTAGGAAGTATCTGTTATATTGTAGTGTATCATTTGTACTGTTATTCCCTTTTACAAGTATATTAGATATAATACAGTTAATAGGCTTTGGACCCTAAACCAGTATCTGTGTATTGTCTATAGTTTTAAGTGTTCACTTGAGCGTCGGTGACGCTCAAGCAGCTTTGTAGTTAGTCAGGTTACACAAGGTTGCACTTACACCCTGTATTCACATTAAGGTATTCTGTGTATTTCATTGGTATAAGGTTTAGACATAAAGGTATAGCGTTGTGAGCGTCTGCGCCGCTGGTGATCTCCTCGTGGTCTCGAGCGTCTGCTACGCCATAGCGAATCATTACGTTAGTCAAAAGCCATTTAACGTGCTGTCCTGTGATCGCTGGGCCGTGAGCGAACGTGACGCTTGAGCGTCTCGCCTACGGCTGAGCGATCGTTACGCAACCAGCGTACCCGTACGGTACTTCTTAAGTAAACAGCGTACAGTGTTCTTAGACTTCATAAAGGGTTGTTTATACGACAAAGGAATTTAGCATTGTCAGTACTGAGGATTGTAAGTAAGAGAGGAGAAAGAACTATACTCGTAGTTCCGGATTGGCCAAGAAGAACTTGGTACCCAGAACTACAAGAAATGATCTCGGAGGACCCATGGCCTCTGTCTCTCAGACAGGACCTGTTACTGCAGGGGCCCTGTCTGTTCCAAGACTTACCGCGGCTGCGTTTGAAGGCTTGGCGGGTGAACGCCGGATCCTAACGGAAAAGGGCGTTCCAGATGAAGTGATTCCTACGCTGTTAAAGGCTAGGAAAGACGCTGCCTGAAGTTCAGACGTTGTTAAGGGAGTGCTGTATATTCAGCCCCCTTTTGTGCCTCCAGTGGCACCTTGCGATCTCAACGTAGTGTTGGATTTCCTAAAATCACATTGTTTTGAACCACTTCAGACCGTGGAGTTGAAGTATCTCACGTGGAAAGTGGTGATGTTTTTGGCCTTGGCTTCGGCTAGGCGTGTGTCAGAATTGGCGGCTTTGTCATGTAAAAGCCCTTATCTGATCTTCCATATGGACAGGGCAGAATTGAGGATTCGTCCCCAATTTCTCCCTAAGGTGGTATCAGCGTTTCATTTGAACCAACCTATTGTGGTGCCTGCGGCTACTCGGGACTTGGAGGATTCCAAGTTGCTGGACGTAGTCGGGGCCCTGAAAATCTATGTTTCCAGGACGGCTAGAGTCAGAAATACTGACTCGCTGTTTATCCTGCATGCACCCAACAAGCTGGGTGTTCCTGCTACTAAGCAGACTGTTGCTAGCTGGATCTGTAGCACGATTCAACTTGCACATTCTGCGGCTGAACTGCCGCATCCTAAATCAGTAAAAGCCCATTCCACGAGGAAGGGGGCTCTTCTTGGGCGGCTGCCCGAGGGGTCTCGGCTTTACAACTTTGCCGAGCTGCTACCTGGTCGGGGTCAAACACGTTTGCAAAATTCTACAAGTTTGATACCCTGGCTGAGGAGGACCTTGAGTTTGCTCATTCGGTGCTGCAGAGTCATCCGCACTCTCCCGCCCGTTTGGGAGCTTTGGTATAATCCCCATGGTCCTTACGGAGTACCCAGCATCCACTAGGAAGTCAGAGAAAATAAGAATTTACTCACCGGTAATTCTATTTCTCGTAGTCCGTAGTGGATGCTGGGAGCCCGTCCCAAGTGCGGACTTCTGCAATACTTGTATATAGTTATTGCTTAACTATAGGGTTATTGTTCTGAGCCATCTGTTAAATGAGGCTCAGCTATTGTTCATACGGTTAACTGGGTATACTTATCACAAGTTTTACGGTGTGATTGGTGTGGCTGGTATGAGTCTTACCCTGGATTCCAAATCCTTTCCTAGTAATGTCAGCTCTTCCGGGCACAGTTTCCCTAACTGAGGTCTGGAGGAGGGGCATAGAGGGAGGAGCCAGTGCACACCAGATGTAGTACCTAATCTTTCTTTAGAGTGCCCAGTCTCCTGCGGAGCTCGTCTATTCCCCATGGTCCTTACGGAGTACCCAGCATCCACTACGGACTACGAGAAATAGAATTACCGGTGAGTAAATTCTTATTTTCACTCACAATTATTCTCCTACCTTATGGAATCAAGACAAAATCATCTGTAATATAAAACTATGGTGGTCATTCCGAGTTGTTCGCTCGTTGCCGATTTTCGCTATGCTGCCATTTGTTGCTAACTGCGCATGGTACACAGAGCGCATACGCTACGTTATTTAACACAAAACTTAGTAGATTTGCTGGTGTTCGAGCGACTATTTTCAGTCGCACTGCTGATCGGAGAATAATTGACAGGAAAGGGGCGTTTCTGGGTGGTAACTGAGCGTTTTCCGGGAGTGTGCTAAAAAACGCAGGCGTGTCAGGGAAAAACGCGGGAGTGTCTGGAGAAACTGGGGAGTGGCTTGCCGAACGCAGGGCGTGTTTGTGACGTCAAACCAGGAACTAAACGGACTGAGCTGATCGCAATCTAGGAGTAGGTCCGGAGCTACTCAGAAACTGCAAGAAAAAAATTAGTAGCAATTCTGCTACTCTTTCGTTCGCAATTCTGCTAAGCTAAGATATACTCCCAGAGGGCGGCGGCCTAGCGTGTGCAATGCTGCTAAAAGCAGCTAGCGAGCGAACCACTCGGAATGAGGGCCAATGTGCAATAGCTTTATACAGCAGTTTGTTTGTTTGTTTGTTTGTTTGTTTGTTTATTTGACCCTTAACTTTCAGTTTAGGAAGACAATAAAATAATAATATAAATTACATATTAGCATTTTTGGCTGATCTTTTTTATTATATTTTTTTATTGTTTTAACAAACAATTATTTCCTTTCATCCTGCCTTCTCCAGCTAATTTACCAAGGCCGTGATCCCAAGCATGGTATAAATGTCTACGTGTTTGAGTTTCCACCACTAAACAAAGAAACTAAGGTAAATGTTGGCAAGTATTTGTTATTGATTATGGCAATATAAAACAATTCTTATGAATTAATGCTTTTATACTGGTGATTCTGATCTTAATTTTGCACCAGCATAAAAATGGTATTAGTCTACCTGAGGATCCTACTATTAGACACGACAAACAAATTATACTCCATGTTCTATGTGGAACGCTAACCCCTTGCTCTACATATAGCACACATTCTGTTACACTGTGTCCATTAATACACATATTGTAGCTGACCTGTGTCCAGTAGTGGATTTACCGTAAAGCAACTCAAGTGGATGTTTAGGGCCCAGTGGGTATCCTGACAGATAGAACACAGGTGGTGAAAGCAGCGGAATTCACCTCTCAAGCACGGCCCATTAGTACAGGGGCCCCTCAGGTCTGTGTCCTCTCACCCCTGCTCTTCTCCCTGTACACAAATGACTGCACCTCAGAGGCGCAATCAGTAAAGATCATCAAATTCATCAATGACACCACCGTCATCGGCCTCATCAAGGACAGGGACGAATCGGTCTATAGACAGGAAGTAGACCGGTTGGCCCAGTGGTGCACCCACAACAACCTTGCGCTCAAGCCCCTCAAAACTGTCGAGATGATAGTGGACTTCAGGAAGAAGTCAGCTAGTGCACTTCCGCTAACGATTGCTGACAGTGTGGTATTGCTAGTGGACTCCTTCAAGTTCCTAGGGACCACAATCTCCCGGGACCTTAAATGGGGGTCCAACGCTGACGCCACTGTCGGGAAAGCGCAGCAGAGGTTGTTCTTCCTCAGACAACTAAGGAAGTTCAACATCCCACAGAAGCTTCTGCTCCTCCTCTATTCCGCGATTGTGGAGTCGGTGCTGTGCTCGTCGATACTGGTATGGTACAGCTCCGCCAGTGCGAGGGATAGATGCAGGCTCCAAAAGGTGGTCAGAACCGCAGAGAAGATCATCAGGGCCGACCTTCCCTCAGCCCAGGACCTGTACCTGTCCAGAGCTAGAAAGCGAGCAACAAAGATACTAAAAGACCAGCTACAACCCAGCCACAGCATGTTTAACTTGCTTCCTTCAGGCAGGCGTTCCAGGGACATCCCCGCCAGGTCTACCAGAAGCCTCAAAATTTTCTTTCCCCAAGCGGTCCGCCTGCTGAACTCCTGAACATTGACTGACTAGACGTACAGTACATGTAACTAACTTGTGTCCCTACGGTATGCCTATCTGTGTGACTTTACTTGCCGCCGCCACCCGCCACCTGCTTATCTGTTACCTACTTGGCTGTTGTATAGCAAACTGAAGACAAATTCCTAGTATACGCAAGTATTCCTGGCCAATAAAGCTGATTCTTTCTGGCACTCTCTCTCTCTCTCTATTCTCTATGCCCCTTTCTCCTATCTGTGCCTCTCTCTCTCCTCTCTGTGTATCCCGAATTTTTCTCACCTCTCGGCCTCTCTCTCTCTGCTTCTCACTGCTCTCTGCGCCCCTTTTCTCTCTCCTCCTTGTGCCTCTCTCTCCTCTCTGCACCTCTCTTCTGTCCTCTGCTCTTGCTGCCCCGTCCTCTCTCCTTTCTCTCTCCTCTGTCTGACCCGCTCTCTCCTTGCCTCTTGCTCTCTCTCTTCATAAACACTTAAAACATCTACCGCCAGCTCCCATCTCGCTTCTTGCACCTGTCCACTATCTCTCTCTCCACTTTGTTTTTGTCCCTTTTTTACTTCCTTCCCTCTCTGAAACTGCAACACTAACTACTCACAGCGGGGGGATGTCCACTACCAGCTCCCCTTAAAAGAAAAGTATAGATCCGTCCCTGCTGGTGCTGCTGTTCAGGGATGATCCTGCTTGTCTCCAGCCTCCACCGCCAGCAGCAGCAGGGCTATTGGGAGAGCTGCTGGTGGTTGCGGAGGCTGGAGACGAGTAGAAGTGGTCCCCATGCTCCCCGAAATGAGGCCCCAGAATCTGCCCCCACTGCAGGAGTACAGTTATTACCTGCGCTGCCGCCACCTCATGGACATGTGAGAGAAGGAGGCACAAAGACAGCAGGCACAGCCAGAGGGCAGTGATGACAGGATAGAGTGCTATGCAGTGGCGGAACTAGTGAGTGGTGGGCCCAGGTGCTACAATTTGCTTTGGGCCTCCACCGTCCCGGTCCCAACCGCCAAACCCCAAGTTAGGAACTATTTTTCGAAATGGGAAGGGTGCGTGGCCTCACTGCATATAGGGTATCAGTATTATTCATGTACAGTGCAAAATTGTCATCAATCAAATCAGAATGAGACTATTTTACATTATACATGACTAATACTTATACCCTGTGTGGAGTGAGTGCTGTGTATTTAGCAAATGGGTCAGATGGCACATGCATGGAGTGGGCAGAATTTCCGAAGGAAATCTTAACTAATCTTTACTACTCTTCACCCATGCCAGAACTGCAGCATGTAGAGTGCGGCTCCTCCTCTCCTCCCTCCTCTGTTTTTGCACAGGGACAGTGACAAGATTGCTACATCAGAACCCTGACGCTGGTGTAAGTGCATGACAACCTGAGAGGGAAAGAGAGGAAGAGCCAGGGACTAATGAAGGGAGGGGGCTCCTCCTACTCAGGGGTGAAAATAGCCTTTCTGGCAAGGTGTTATCATTGTGACTTCTGTCCCAGTGGATAGCAGTCGCCCTTTACCTTTATGATCACCATATACTACAGACAGCATCAGTGACCCCCATATACTACAGACAGCGTTGGTGATCCCATATACCACAGATAGCACCGGGGTGACCCTAAATACTACAGACAGCATCGGTGACCACCATAAACTACATACATCAATAAACTCCTAATTATATATATATATATATATATATATATATATATATACACAGTAGATAGATAGATAGATAGATAGATAGATAGATAGATAGATAGATAGATACACAGATAGATACACACACACGCACACATACATACAGAGCTGGCCCTATGCATAGGCAAACTAGCCAAATGCCTAGGGCATTTGGCATGCCTAGGGGCACAAGCAGATTCTGCTGATTAAAATGATATGTGGTATGCCTATATTCTGTGTGTGACTGTGGCTGTATCTGCATACAAAATGTTACGTTACAGGTTTATTAATGTAAATCACTGTAACGTAGCATTTCGTATGCAAATACAGCCACAATGTATGTTTATAAGGACATTAATAATGTGTGTCATATGTGTAAGGGGCATTACTGTGTGGGATTATGTGTATTAATGCATTACTAATGTGTTGTATTATAGGTTTAAGGTGTGTGGTGTAACGTATAGAAAGGGCACTACTGTGTGGTCTAATATGAATAAAGAGCAATATGGTGTGGTATAATGTAAATAAGGAGCAATACCGTGTGGTGTGATGTAATGTGAATAAGGGGCACTACTGTGAGGAGTAACGTATATAAGGTAAATTGGTACTACTGTGTGAATTAACGTGAATAAGGTACAATATCGCATGATAAAATATGAATAAAGTTGCACTACTGTGGAGTGAATTGAATTGGGGGCACTATTGTGTGGCCATGCCCCTTCCCATCAAGAACACGCCCCTTTTTGGGCTGTGCACCGAATGTGTGCACTGTTCCTGTTCCTGTTTAAAATGTAGGGTGTAGGAGCACCAAAACTGAGGACTGCTATGGGTGACGGTTGATGGTGCTGGGAAAGGGTGCAGGATCAGAGGTGCAACTAGCGGCGGTGCTAGGGGGCCAAAATCTTGCCTAGGGCATCATATTGGTTAGGGCTGTCTCTGTACATATACACTCTCCTCCCAGTTGTCAAAGTGCTCTTGGCGATCGGTCGCTGGCTCGCCTGCAGTAGGCAAAACGAAAGAAGGACCCCAAGCATTGTTCTATCGATCTTTGCAAGTGATCACACATAAGGAGCCCTGAACTCCACACCACGGGAGAGGAACACTATAAAGGAACATACTATATGCAAGATCTACAAGTCCTGATGGTACTTATTTTTAAACTACCTTAGGTTGCGGATACACCACTGTGTTTATGAATTGACACTGGGTGAATTATTCTTTCACTATTCATCACATTTGAAAAACGTTTTCTATACCAGCACACCTGTTATTGTTGTTTTGCAATATTACACTATTGTGGTTTTTAAATCTCCTCACGGTCCACCCACGGAGTAACCGGGGAAGTTAGAAGATCGCGACCAGGAGAAGTTACATCCATTCTACAGGCTTGAACACACTTGAGATGCGGTACGCTTAGTATTATTCTAGCTTCACTTGGAAACCACACAACACAGAAGGCGCCGGGTTCTACCACTCTTTCACATTTTAACTCAACCGGACTTTGGAAATAGAGTCCACACAAGAGAACCTGCCTAGCAGCCCCCCAGAATTAGGGGATGTGTTTTTGAACTTTAAACAGGATTTATCATTAAACTTACCTACAATAGTCTTGTTTTATTGGTAGCAGCGCTATTTGCACCACTGTTCACACACATATATATATATATATATATATATACACACACACACACACACACACACACATATATAAATTCGGCACTCAGGGTGAATGGTAAGTATTGGCATGCCCTCCTTCGATTAAGTATTCGATTAGACCCCTCCAGTATAGAGCATAATAGCCCCCATGGAAACGAATAGGTGGCACTCCATGGTTTTGATTAAAACAGCAGTTTTTGCAGAAGTACTGTAAGCAGATGTTTCAAGACTGCTTAGGGCCTTTACATCAGTGTTCAAAACACAGTCTTATATGTGAGGAAGTCACTTGAAATCCGAGATTTACGCCACTGACGTTCAAGTTTTCGTGTGAGTTTTTGTAGTTGTCTTGTTAATTTGGAGTGCCATGGTTGACATCTAGGCCTACATGGAGTGTGATGGGTAGCTGGAGCCACTTCATCAAGGGCTAGTTCTAGAGTCTCATTAAGGTGTGATACAGCCATCTCAGGAGAGGTGAATGCAGAAATAGGTGAAAGCAGTTGTTGGAGTGAAGTGGAAAGTTCTTTAAAATTAATTGTGTTAATATTTCTGAGGGTTTGAGGAAGATTGAAGGACTTCAGCAACACAGGGTTTGAATTAACAGAGGAGAGCATGCAGGTGATAAGGTTGTGATCTGAAAGGGAGAAAGGAGTGTTAGTGAGTTCAGAGATGGAGCATAGTCTGGTGAATACTAGATCAAGGCAGTGGCCCGCCTGATGAGTAGAGGAGTCAGTCCATTGGGAGAGAGTATTAGTGTGTTCTACATGGCGCAGTGTGTAAAAGTGAGCTCTACCTGGCGCAATGTGCAAAAGTGGGCTCTATCTGGCACAATGTGTAAATGGGGGCTCTACCTAAAGCAATGTGTAAATAGGGCTCTACCTAGTGCAATGTGTAAAAGTGGGCTCTACCTGGTGTAATATGTAAAAGTGGTCTATACCTGGTGCAATGTGTAAAAGTGGGATTTACCTAGCACAATGTGTAAAAGTGGGCTCTACCTGGCGCACTGTGTAATGGGGGCTCTACCTGGTGTAATGTGTATAAGTGGCACCACGCCCCTTCCACATGAAGCCACACCCCTATTGTAAGTGGGTGTGTGGGGGTAGAGGAGAAGCAATTCTCGCTCTGGCACAGGGCACCAAAATCTCTAGATACGGCTCTATGTGTCGTTGTGAACTGCTGTAAAATAGGCTTAGAATGACTGCCTCTTATGCTAAAAACTATTCAGATAAGTCTAAGTACTGTATATTGCACTTCCCATATTGATATTGGTATAATTATAAATACAATTTAGATCTTAATAATAATGTGTGGCTCAGTCTTGGTTCCTCTGCTTTTCTCTATCTATACCTCATCTCTTGGTAAACTAATCAGCTCTTTTGGTTTTCAGTATCATCTGTACGGAGATGATACTCAAATCTACCTATCCTCCCCTGACTTGTTCCTATCTGTACTGGACCGTGTCACTGAATGCCTTTCTGCCATTTCATCCTGGATGACATCTCGCCACCTCAAACTGAATATTTCAAAGACAGAGTTAATTATATTTCCACCGGACACTAGTAGGTACCAACCTGATATCTCTATCACTGTTGAAAACTCGACTATCTAGCCTACCCCACAAGCTCGCTGCCTAGGTGTCATCCTTGACTCTGATCTGTCCTTTGTTCCCCACATTCAATCTGTCTCAAGATCATGGGGGTCATTCCGAGTTGTTCGCTCTGTATTTTTTTCTTGCAACGGAGCGATTAGTCGCTAATGCGCATGCGCAATGTCCGCAGTGCGACTGCGCCAAGTAAATTTGCTATGCAGTTAGGTATTTTACTCACGGCATTACAAGGTTTTTTCTTCGTTCTGGTGATCATAATGTGATTGACAGGAAGTGGGTGTTTCTGGGCGGAAACTGGCCGTTTTATGGGTGTGTGTGAAAAAACGCTACCGTTTCTGGGAAAAACGCGGGAGTGGCTAGAGAAACGGAGGAGTGTCTGGGCGAACGCTGGGTGTGTTTGTGACGTCAAACCAGGAACGAAACTGACTGAACTGATCGCAGATGCCGAGTAAGTCTGGAGCTACTCAGAAACTGCTAAGAAGTGTCTATTCGCAATTCTGCTAATCTTTAGTTCGCAATTATGATAAGCTAAGATTCACTCCCAGTAGGCGGCGGCTTAGCGTGTGCAAAGCTGCTAAAAGCAGCTTGCGAGCGAACAACTCGGAATGACCCCCCATGTTACATGCATCTAAAAAACATATCCAAAATACGACCATACCTTACACAAGACACTGCTAAAACTCTAATCCACGCTCTCATTATCTCCCGCATTGATTATTGCAATAGTCTCCTAACTGGTCTTCCCAAAACAAGACTCTCACCACTACAATCCATTCTGAATGCAGCGGCGAGGCTTATCTTCCTCGCTAGACGTTCATCATCTGCAGATCCACTCTGTCAGTCCCTCCATTGGTTACCTGTACTCTACCGCATTCAATATAAAATACTTTTACTCACACACAAGGCCATAAACCAAACTACACCAACGTACATCACTTCGCTTATCACAAAATATCTCCCAACCCGACCTCTTCGCTCTTCACAAGACCTGCGTCTCTCATCCACACTCATTACTCGCTCCCACTCACGACTGCAGGACTTTCATCGGGCTGCACCCACTCTGTGGAATGCCTTACCACGCACAATAAGACTCTCCTCTAGTCTCCAAACCTTCAAGCGTTCCCTGAAAACTCACCTCTTTAGGCAAGTGTATCAAATTCCAGAACCGCCCAGATAACTTTCCTAAACCTTCCTATCAAATTGCATCCACTCTGTACAGTCCACACATATTCTCACATGTCTTCTCATTCTATGCAATAGATAGGCATATGTACACAAGGAAAGGTGCTATTTCCCTATAGAGTGTAAGCTTGCGAGCAGGGTCTTCCTACCTCTATGACTGTTATCACCCAGTTTGTTATTTCAAATTGTAAAGCGCAACCGAATTTGCTGCGCTATATAAGAAACTGTTAATAAATAAAGAAATAAATACACATTGCGCCAGGTAGAGCCCATATTACACAATATGCCAGGTGGTGGGGTGGTGTGTGTTTGTGTGTGTGTGTGTGTGTGTGTGTGTGTGTGTGTGTGTGTGTGTGTGTGTGTGTGTGTGTGTGTTTGCTAGGTTATACTTACGGTTTTCCAGAGAACCTGCTTCCTCCTGCCCAAACACTGCAGCTCTTCAGATGCTGCAGAGTCTGGACACAGAAAGTGAAACCAGGAGGGAAGACGCTTACCGAGGGACACTGCAGCACTGCCCAGCTACTGAGAAGTAGCCAGGCGCTGCAGATACTAAGCAGCCGTGGCGGCACGGCCGTGCCGGTGCTTCCTGCGGTTCTACGCCCACATCACATATGCTGCGCATATGTGCTGTGTGCAAGACACTGCAGGTATGGTGCGAGTTACGGCCCTGATGACACATGCTGTTTTTTTAAGCTAGAGACATCTCTGTACAAAGGTGTTGCAGAGTATATGGGGCAGCACTAAATGTCTCTATGTAGAGAGTGAAAAAGAGAGAGACATGGCCAGGATTTATATTTTTAGTTTTATAACATACTTTTCTTGTTGCAGCGGTAAGTTTCCTTAGTCCTTACTCAGAGGTGCTCACACCAGCTCCTGCACATTGATTGCACACCCTAAGGCAGCGCAGCTCCCCGCATTCTGTCCTGTCCCTCTTCCTTGCTGCTTCCTCCCTCCTCCCTAGCATGCAGTGCACATGCAGACTGCTTCACAGCCAGCCGCCAGAGTCAAGGGAAACTGCTGAGGCGTTGACGTGCAGGGAGATGCTTGGGCTCATCACCCTTCATTGATTGGATGACACCGCAGCAGGGGTTTCCCTGCTGGCGTTCCCCTCCATACCTCCATCACCTTTGTTGCTGCATGCAGTGCAGCTCTGGGCAGCGTTAAATTAGTCAGGCTGACTTCTTATAATGCCGCAGCCGGCAGTGGGCCCCTTCATAACAGCGGGCCTCGCAATGCACCAGCTGCCCCGCTGCAATATCCGCCAGTGGTGATATGGATTGTTTGAGGAAGGGGGCTTGAAATTGGTGTCTTGCTTAGGGCCCCACGAGGTCTAAATCCACATCTGCCTGTGTCCACATTACTTTACATGCCAGTACCTCCATGACATTCTTCCTTTTCTGCTATATATCTTCCAAGACCAATTACTAGGTACCCAACTATAGCAGCTCCAAAAGATAAGCATCATGACATGCTTGCGCTATTATTGCGGACAGAAGTGTATTACAGTGAAATGACACTATACTGGCACAGCAAAGGAAGTAGAATGAAGTAATCATAGAAAGACATGACAAGACAACATTTCTTGTTTATCATGACAACTATGGGGGGTCATTCCGAGTTGATCGTAGTTTTGCAAAGGATCAACCTTTCTGACATGCGGTGGGACGCGCAGCACGGGGCTAACCCCTCCCCCCCCCCCCCCCGCATGTCAGTCCGGCTCCCCTCGCAGAAGTGCAAAGGCATCGCACAGCGGCAATGCCTTTGCACTTCAGGAGTAACTCGCTCCCCGGCCCGCAGCGGCTGCGTGTGACATCAAGCAGCCGCTGCGGCCTGTCCCCATTCGGTCCGGCCATGCCTGCATTGGCCAGACCGCGCCTACGAAACGGTGGCCAAACGCCACCGTTTCGCCCACTCCTGCCCATCGATCGCCTTTGCTTGTCAATCAGGCAGAGGCGATCTCTATCCTGCCACGGCCGTGCCACATGTGCAGGTGCACAAAGGCGTCGGCGCATGCGCAGCAGGGACCTGTTCGCTCTGCTGCGTGAAAACGCAGTGAGCGAACGGGTCAGAATGACCCCCTATATGTACAGCCCTGCTATATGTGTACACCAGAAAGACATAAGACCAAAAGGTACAGAATGTATGGGTGTGCAGCATTTAGAGAGGTAATATATACAGATAGTACATAGGTGCTGCCCACTCATATTACATACATAACGTTGAGTAGGGAGTACAGTAATTTGCCTCTTGCACTTGTAGTGCCACAAGTATGCATTATAAATTATGTTTCCATCATGAACAAGTAATTCTTGCTACTCCCACTGTAAAAACTTGTTTTGCCCAGTAATTAAATAATATTGCCATAATAAGGCGCTCATAACTTTATTGCGATTACATAAACCTTTTCTTTAAGCTAGCTTATCACTAAAATAAACAACACCACACACTGAAATAAAGACACGGACACGGTAGCTGGAGTTAAAAGTCAAACGATGTTTATTGATCGCTGACCAACTCTTTAAACTATAATTGTGATCGAATTAGAATTGATTTTGAATATAGATTTCAATTTAGCTTGGAGGATGGCAAACAGAAAGTCGCTACCAAACACCAGCACCAGTCACCTAGATGAAAACCACCAAACCAAGGAGGGGAGTACCCAGACCCCGCCTCCTTCCCGCATAACCCGCATTGTGCTGGCCTCACCCCTCTTTCTCTGGCAAACGTTCGGTTCCCGCAGGGCAACGTCTAAATGTCCAACCGCAAGAGAAGGACACACCTGCCGTCCTTCTAAAGAGGGAGCCCCACAATGACCACTTATGCCTGTGTGACAGCTGGTTGGTAGCGACTTCCCGCCAATCTGGCTTTCAATAGCCAACTGCAAGAACAAAAACCGTAGCTAAAATCCGGGAGGGCGGGCGGGCATACAATGAATGGCAAGAGGAAGTCTAGGAAACTGGCCCTGACCTATATGCTATCCTAAGACCCTCCTATTAAAGCTTGATGTACAACCTTCTAATCCAATAGGAAAAAACCAACAGGGAAAACTGATCTGCCTAGTAACTGCTTAGTCATTAAACAACCAATCACAAAAAGTTGATCTCTTATATGGCCTCAGGCTTATGCAGCCTTCAGCTTATCTAATAATAATAACTAATTAATACATTAATTATTATAATTATTATCACACTCATCAATAGTAAATTAATGTTGCCTTCCTAATAAATACTTTAATAAATACTTTTTTATTTTATTCTATTCGGAATGGTCAGATACCACAAGCAGATACAGTATCTCACCTGTCATACTCAAAACCATGTCTAAATAAGCTGCCTTATTTCTTTTTCTTTTTAAAAAAAAAAAAAAAAAGTTTTTTTTTTTTAATTAAAGCAATACAAGCTAAAATAAAGAACAAATTTGCAACTTACTACACAGAAGCTTAACACATTGCAGGATTTGTATTTTTTCCATGTGTAAAAATCAGGATGACAATTTCAGAACTGGTGCTTTGAAATACTGTGGGTTGCCTTTAGATCTCACAATTTACAAACAGCACATTAAACCACCAACACACAGGCAGTTTAACAAAACCACACGTTAGTAAATATCCGCCACAACTTGACTGTCTTTGGCACAAATTCAATCAGCCGCCAGCTGATGCATAACAGTTAATGCAGGGTAATTGAACTTGCATATTGCACATGTGGGCTAATTCAGGTTGTAACGCAAAAAGCAATCCAACCGGGGTGGCACAATGAAAATGGCGGCGGCGGCACTCAAACCGTGGGCGTGACGGGGGGGGTGATTGGGGCAGCTGCATGACATCAAATGCAGCCGCTGCGAGCACAAAAAGGGCTTTCTGGAGTCCAGTGTCGGGCGCTACTGTTGCAGCTAAAATCACCACCAAAATGGCCGCTGCACATGCCCAGTTGCCAAATTGGTCTCCGGAACATGGCGGGTACCATGTTTCCAGAGACCTGGGCATGCGCAGTAGATTCTGGTATAATTCCAGAGACCACTGCGACGTACAGAGGTCCCAGGCACAAAGGCCCCCTCCCCTGTTAAAACGCTCCTGACAGTACCAGAGCTTTTTTTTTTTTAACATGTTCCAACACTTTCACCTTTTTTATTATTATTATTATTATTATTATTATTATTATCATCTTTTATTTATATGGTGCCACAAGGGATCTGCAGCGCCCATTACAGAGTACATAAACAAATGAGCATAACAAGAAAAAAAAAGTTATTTCCTATATTGTCTCAAACTCTCAATATAGGACAAGTACAAGGTATACAGGTTACTGCATTGCTTTATGTGTTGTATGGTGGTCACCACTGTGTGTGGGTGTTATGGGGGTTCTCGCTCTTGCCCAGGACTCCTAGATGTCATGTTAAGGTTCTGCATGTATCTGTACAGAAATACTATTTGCCAATAACTGCTTTATTTATTATTGGAGTCTGATACAGGTTGAGTATCCCTTATCCAAAACGCTTGGGACCAGAGGTATTTTGGATATCGGATTTTTCCGTATTTTGGAATAATTGCATACCATAATGAGGTATCATGGTGATGGGACCCAAGTCTAAGCACAGAATACATTTATGTTACATATACACCTTATACACACAGCCTGAAGGTCATTTTAGCCAATATATTTTGTAACTTTGTGCATTAAACAAAGTGTGTCTACATTCACACAATTAAGTTATGTTTCATATACACCTTATACACACAGCCTGAAGGTCATTTAATACAATATTTTAATAACTTTTAGTATTAAACAAAGTTTGTGTACATTGAGCCATCAAAAACAAAGGTTTCACTATCTCACTCTCACTCAAAAAAGTCCATATTTCGGAATATTCCGTATTTCGGAATATTTGGATATGGGATACTCAACCTGTAATGCTGTTGCCTGACAGTAGCCACTTTCCCCACCAGCTGTTATTCCGCTACTATCTACCTGGAAATGTGCTAGTCATTACATTTTGATCTCATTTAAGAAAATTGTTGTTTTTTTCCCTTTTAAATATAAAATATGCTGTCCTTTTTTTTCCCCTCCAATTTTATTTTAATTGTTTACTTGCATTATTTGTTTCAGCATGACCATTATAGAGTTTCTTAGAGCATTGACCAATTTCAGAATTTATTTTCTTTTGTCATGTTTGGATTCCACTCTAGATTTGTCTGCCAGCAAAATACAGAATCCAAAAATACTATTTGAAATCACAAATTAAATAACATGCTTCTATTGAATGTATATTAAAGGGCACTAAACCTAAAACACTAACTGGTGCAGTATGAAAAATGCATGTTAGAACATTAAACCAATTCCTATTTAAGTGGTTCCTTAAAAATATTGGACTTCCCATTCTATCTTCTTTTCAGAGCAGCAACTAGTTTTATAGTTACACTTATGATTATGAATGGGTGATTAAGCATGAACATTTTACTATTTTATTTGACTCTTTAGAAATATCTTTCCCACTCCACTACCTGAAGAAACCACAATCAGGCTGTGAAAAAAAAAGAAATACTAATATCAATATAAATATTTAAAACTTATGTGTAATTCATTTCTTTGCATGTTGGATGTTTTCTTTCTTTCTCACCAGGTCTCCTGGCGTCTTCGCCTGGCAAGCGCCAACCCAGAGCCGGCCATAGGCATAGGCAAACTAGGCAATTGCCTAGGGCATTTGATATGCCTAGGGGCATCAGCAGCTTCTGCTGATTAAAATGATATGCGGCATGCCTATATTCTTTCTGTAGCATTTCATACGTATGCAGATACAGCCACAGTCTCACACAGTATATAGGCATGCTGCATATCACTTTCATCAGCAGAAGCTGCTTGTGCATCCTAGCCACATAGCAATGCAAATAAGATGCATTTTCATAAAAAAAAGTGCCCGATGTTAGCATTGAGGCATGATTTATGAGGACACATCTGTATTCAAGCAGAGGCAGAGGTCACAGTGTTAGTGGCAGTGTGAGTGTTGTGTGCATGTGAGTAGGTTGGTTGTGCAGTAGTATTCGGAATATGTGTAAGGAGCATTATGTGTGTAATGTAAAAATGAATTAATAATGTGCAACATATGTGTAAGGGGCACTATGTGTGTCATTATGTGTATAAGGGCATTAATAATGTGCGGCATATGTGTAACAGGGTACTACTGTATGTGTGTCATTATGTGTATAGGGGCACTAATAATGTGCAGCAAATGTGTAGGGGGCACTATGTGTGTCATTATGTGTATAAGGGCATTAATAATGTGCAGCAAATGTGTAAGGGACATTACATGTAAAAGGACATTAATAAAGGTTGTCATAATGTGTAAGGCGCATTATGTTTATATTAAGGACATTAATAATGTGTATCATATGTGTAAGGGGCATTATGTGTATAAGGTGCTCTACTATGTGGCGTTGCATATAGAAAGGGCACTACTGTGTCGTCTAATGTGAATAAAGAGCAATAGTGTGTGGTGTAATGTGAATAAGGAGCAATTCAGTTTGATGTAATGTGAGTAAGGGGCTCTACTGTGAGGAGTAACGTTTATAAGATAAAGTGATACTGCTGAGGGATGTAATATGAATTAGGAACACTATCGCATGATCAAATGTGGATAAAGTTGCAGTTCTGTGTGGCGTAATTGAAATTGGGGTTACTATTGTGTGGCCTTGCCCCTTGCCAGCAGAAACACACCCCTTTTTGGGCTGTGTGCGCCAAATGTGCAAACTGTTCCTATTTAAAATATAGGGAGTACAAACCCCAAAATAAGGACTGCTATGGATGAGGGGTGATGGTGCTGGGAAAGAGGTGCAAGGTCAGAGGCGGAACTAGCGGTGGTGCTAGGGGGCACCAGCCAAAATCTTGCCTAGGGCATCATATTGGTTAGGGCCGGCTCTGCGCCAACCCACCGGGGCTTCCGGCATCCTCACCTGGCGGACTCCAACTCGCAAGGGCTTTCTTTCTTTCTTTCTTTCTCACATGAGGGGAGAGTGCCCTGCTCTTGTGAGCTTACAATCTAAAAGATGAAGGACTAACAGACCGGGGTGATACAGGGGGAGTAGACTGTGAGCATGGACAAGAGGGTTAGGAGGACTGTTGGCTGGGTTTGGTGAAGAAGTGGGTCTTGAGAGCCCGTTTAAAGTTTTGTAGAGAGGTGGAGGGTCGGATGGGGAGAGGTAAAGAATTCCAGAGATAGGGAGCAGCGTGTGCAAAATCATGTAGGTAGGAATGGAAGGAAGTAATCAGTTGGCAGGAGAGGCGGCATGCATTAGCAGAACGAAGAGGAAGGGTGGAGTGTAGAAAAATATGACATCAGAGATGGAAGAGTGAGAAGAGTGGGAAATATTAGATGTTTTTTCCCACATTATCACCTGGTCACAAGGTGCGTACCAAAAGTCCACTTTAATTCCCTTTAACAACTGTGTTAAACTGACACAGATTGCTAAGTGAATATCAAAAACTCACAAGTGCAAGTTTTTGACTCAAAGTAAGCTGATTGAGGCAAAGTCCCCTTATTTGAATTTGGCCCTTTGTGTGTTAGCCTATCAATTTTATTACCTGAGATTACTGTATGAAAGCATTTGTATCTTGACAAAACTTTTTTTTCCATATAATGTAGATGAAAGATGAAAATGCTGAATACACAACTATGAAAAATCTACACATAGGTGATGGAGAACAATATGAAGACACAATTCCTGAAGCCAATACACCTGCAAATACATTTGAGAAGATTCGGATGTCTGACATACAGAGTGATTTCATCAATGAAACCACAGAGGTAGTGGACACAGAGAAAAGTACTTTTTCAATATCTTCAGAAAAGCCTTTGAGAAGTACTCAGAGCAGCATTTATATGCCTGATTTGGATTTTGATCCAATTAATGGGCAGGTAACTGTTGCACAGGATGATTCTGAAATGTATGGAGACAGTGCTCTAGGATATATACTCACAGGAGGAAGCCAAGCTGAAACAACACACAACAGAGAGGTGCGTAAGACCAATGAGCATTCTGATAATGGCTATTATAGTGCAGACGGAAGCACGCTTACTGACATTCTAGCGTACAATGACAGTGATTCAGGCTTACAAGTCCCAAATGTATATTTTCCCTCTAATAATGATGAATTCAATAGAACCCTTGGATGCACTGATGGACTGTGTGGAAACGCATCCAAATACATAGATGATCTTGTGACACAACATACAACAAATAAAGACTTTTTGTATTCCACAATGAGCATCCCTGCTACTGTTGGAAATGCAACGATAGAGCAAAACACAGTAAACCCTACTGTCAGCGCAAAAGGCAGGGCAAAACCAACAAAAACTGTTTCAAGAAGTAAGGATAAAGGAAATAAGAAACCTGACAAGTCTAAAGTGAATGGGAAAGAACCTTTGAAAAAATACAGCACTGGAAGAAATGTCAAATTTATCAGCAAGCAAAGACAACGGACTGTGAAGCATGGTGGTAGACGTCCCCGCCCTCAGTATCACAGATCCAGTTCTTCTGAGAGTGACAGTGACAGTAGCCAGCAACTGAATTAGGACTGATGATTAATACTGCATACAACCAGTGACACTGAGCTAAAGATGTGTTTACAGGGAATTGTCATTAGCATTTAAACTGTAATATGTTTGTGGACACAAATAATTTATCTGCCTGGATTTAAGCAAAAAAAAAGGGTTAAAAAAATGCAGACATTTGTGGAATAAAGCCTGTCATTATTTGCTTTTTCATAATTGTTTTTGAGCAGTCTGGCAGATAAATTGATGTCTCTAGTGTATGACCACTCCAAACCTGCACAAAGCATTAGATTCCAGGATTAGGAATTCATATAGTGGAATAGAAGACAACGGGTGTTATTTTGTAAATGAGATCTTACCGGAGGGTTGGAGGGGAAAATTGAAACCGTCTCTCAAAGTCAGTATACAGCATGCAGGGCTTCAGACTGACTGAGAGAACCATTCTCAGTTTTCACCTCCAACCCACTGGGAATCGACGGCTTAAAAAAGGTACTGCTTCATAAAACAATATAGTCCATTGTGTTTGAAAAAAAATAAAATCATTCGAAACTTCAGTTATAATTTTCCTATTAAACATACTTATTTTCAAAATATACACAGCATAATCTAGTTACAGTGTTCTACTTTGTTCCCATCAATATATTATTTGTAAATAATATGACGTCATACTGCACTTGGGACATTACTCAGTACATATTGTAAATTCAGCAAAACAGCAGAATTTACAATCCTTTTGCTCGCAATCCTTTTGCTCGCATGCTGGGGGCCGCCCATCGCAGGGCAAGGCAGCGCAGCATGCAAACTCCCGCCCAGCGATGTGATCACTGTGAAATTGCAATTGAGCTGCAATTTCATAGTAATCTGAACTATTTGGTGTGCTGTGTTCATGCGCATCTAGAAGCCCTCTGAGTCCACTCAGTGATCTGCGAACTGCAAGTTGAAAATAGAAAAAATAAAAAAATTATATATATATATATGTGTATATATATATATATACACATACACACAACTTGAAAAAATAAGAGGCGGCACTCAGAGGCTTTGAAATCAGTGAAAAACTTCTATTCGTGAGGTCAACGTTTCGGGGACCACCTCCCCGTCTTCAGGACAAACACACAGTGCAACAGTGAAACTTAAATACACACTTACCCCCCTCCTCCTTTCGGTCTCCCCGCCAGCGCCCGCCGCAGCCACGCCAGCCGCACTTCCTGTCCGGCATTCTGTGTGCATCCCGTGGCCGGAAGTGACGTCACGGTACCTTGCTGGCCGCGTGACCATGGCAGCGCTGGGGGGGGGGAGAAACAAGTGCACACATGAAATTCCGTGTTCCATGATATTACAAAGCCCGCATCTATTTCACACACTTAAAAATATATCATAAACACAATAAACTACAATACAATAAATACATCCTTAAAACCTGTGGAAATAACTATGAGCAGCATTTAACTAAACTCTCCTACATGTGTTCACCTTACCCCCATCCTAACACCTACATAAAAACGTTTTTGTAATTAAGACCTGTGCATCACATTAATTAATTAATGCCAGGATGTATGATACGTAGTGTATTTGTGCACTAACCCACATCTAAACTGCTGTGAATACTAAAACTGTGCATTATATATAATTCCTTGTGATGAATACCCTTTCTCTCAATAATACATATCTATCTCAGGCTATTGAACTGCCTTACTACCTCTCCTCATCCCACTCAAACCACTCCATTTATATCATCTATTTTTTACTATATGTATGGCATTCTGTGAGTGTAGGGGCTCTTTTAAAGTGCATGTTGCTGCTTGTTCCTTACAAGAAATTGATAAGTCCCAAGCAGTCATTTAAACCACCCGGTTTCATGGTGCTTAACCTGTGAATCCACCTGTTGTAACTGTTGTCCTCTGTTTCCACCCCTAGGTAGTTCCGGCACGTGATCTATGATCCTGTGCTTGAATGTTGCCATCCCATGCCTATTTTCCAAAAAGTGCCTGGCCACTGGCTGATCTCCACTGCCTGTGGCTAATGCATTACGGATTGCCTGCCTATGTTGGGCCATCCTCGTCTTGAACTGGCACTCAGTTTTGCCAATATAATAGCACCCGCATGGGCATATAATGGCCTACACAACAAATTTCGTACTACATGTTAACGGCCATCTGATTGGGAATTTCTTCCCTGTGTATGGATGGGCAATATTATCTCCAGGTGACATTTGTGAACATGTAGTACAGCCAGTGCACTTGTGGCATCCGTTTTTACGTGTCAGGAAATTTGTCGGGGTTATTTTTAATTTAGACATGTCTGTTTTGACCACGATATCCCTAATACTTCTGCCCCTCCTGTAACTAGGCATTAATCTTTTATCCTGAAAGATTTTTAAATCCGGGTCAGAAGTGACCATCGGCCATAATTTTCTCACCTTCTGTTTAATGCCCTCACTTTTTGTTGAAAACTCATTGACCCATGGAATAACTTTGGACATCTCCTTTACCGTAGATGGTTGTAGTAAATCCTCTCTGTTTTTGTCTACAGCTTTCGATCTGGCTGCTCTCAACAATCTCAGAGGATATCCTCTCTGGAGGAATCTCTGTTCTATCTCATCCAATTGTATTAACATCTCGTTCCTATCGCTATATACTCTACATACGCGTAGGAACTGCGAATAAGGGAGGCCTTTAACTGTTGCTGGGGGATGAAAGCCATCGTGTCTCAGCATGGTGTTGCGGTCTGTAGGTTTTTTGTACAGCCCCGTAACAATCTGCTGATCTTGGATTCTGATACAGATATCCAAAAAACAGATTTCTGTTTTACTGCATGTACTGGTAAATTTAATAGGGCTGGTTGTGGCATTATGTGTCTTCACCAAACTATCCAATGCCTGTTCTGTACCCTTCCAAAACAGCAATAGATCGTCTATATAACGATAATAAATAAATAGACAATCTGCCACTTCCTTCTCCGCAAAAAACAGCTCTCTCTCTACCTCCCACATATAGGAGTTTGCAAACGAGGGTGCCACCGAAGATCCCATGGCACACCCCGTTTTCTGCCTGTAATAACCTCCGTCAAAGATGAAAAAGTTATGGGTTAAGGTAAATTCTAACAGAGACATGAAAAATCTACATCTGGTCCCCCGTAATGCACATTACCTGTAATCAACCGTCTCACCGCCTGTAACCCCTGTGCAAGTGGTATGCAAGTATACAGGCTTGTGACGTCTAGTGTTGCCAGTATTACATCACCTGGTACTTCCTTGATGGACAAAAACTTTCTAAGTAACATACTGGAATCCTTAAGATGGGAGGCTGTGCTCTGAATACACGGCTGCAGGTAAGTATCCAAGTACACTGCCACTAGTTCGCACAGAGACCCCGAGCCGATATTATCGGTCTACCCGGAGGCCTCTGTGCGTCCTTGTGTATCTTGGGGATCGTGTAAAAAATAGGTGTAATCGGGTATTCTGGGCACAACCTTTTAGCTATATCTGCTGTTATAACCCCCGCATCCTGCGCCTCCTGTAACAAATTCACCAATTGCATTCTGTACTTTTGTGATGGATCAGAACTGAATCTACAGTAAGTGTCCTGGTCACTCAAGAGTCTGTGACACTCAGCCTTGTACTCTGCAACATCCTGCACCACTACCGCCCCTCCCTTATCCGCATTGCGAATAACAATATCTTTACGGTTACCAAGTCCCTTCAAAGCCGCACGTTCTTCTCTCTGTAAATTGTGGTATCTCCGAGACCCTGTTTCCTTCCTGCTGTTTCCAGCATCCTATGAAAGGTTTTCAGGGATGCATTTTGAGTTATAGAATCAAAACGTGACTTGGGCCCCAGCCTCTGTATTCTCGGTGGTAATGCAATTTTATCTTTAACAGGTGGAATCTTGATGAAATGTTCTTTAATTTTTAAGGTACGATGTAATTTAAATGTATCAACAGTCCATCCAAATTCATCACCAAAATTAGTAGGGACATATGATAACCCCTTATTGAGTACACTCACCTCTTCGGGGGTGAGGGGGGTCGAGGACAAATTAAAGATTAGCGTGTCTTCCCCTTGGTGGTTTTGGTCTTGCCTTTGTCTTTGATTTTGTCCTCCCCGTCGCGTTTGCCTCCTTTTCCTCCCCAAGCTGCCACCACCGCCCGGGTGTTTACCCCTAAAGGGGTTCTCTCACTTACGGACGTAGCTGAGGATGTATTGGCTTCCTCTGAATTACTTGCCGAGGTGTTATATTCTCTGCTCCTGCTTCTGAACCTCACATTGCGGGTGGGTTTCCTCCTGATGTTTTCCATATTGGTATTACCCAACCAGGAGTACACTCGATGTTGGGTATAATCCATCTGTACCTTTCGTAGTTTTTCTTTCTTAAATTTTATGAGGTTGTTTTTATATTGCTCCACCTGCTCCTCAAGCTTTACCATCCAGGTTTTAGACTGTTCCAGGGCTAGAACCGATGCATGTTCCATCTCAAATTTATGTATATTATCCCTGGTTTTCTCCAACTCCTTAGTGAATTCCTCCACCACTAGTAAAACCAAGTCCATGGAACATTTATTTAAAACAGCGATCCATTTCCTGCAAAATTCTATACTGTGTCGCCCAATCGTAGGAACATTGTGGACCCTGAAGCCTCTCTGTAACTGTATCGCTCGGTAATAATCAGATAAAGTCCGGCTGTGATATAGATAATCTAATTCGCGTTTTTTCAGGCGGAACAACTCTCGCTGGACGTCCTCACCAGAGGGTGTAACGGACTCTGTGAATGCCGGTTCTTTATGCAAGATTCTCTCTGCTTCCACATACTTAATGTATCATATGTATTGCAATGGAGTAGGAATGAGGTAAAATCTCCACTTTCTTGTGCAGTCGTAGCCATCTTTATCAGTTATCAAAGTGCCTCCGTGCTTGTGCAGTATTGATGTGCAAAACCGTGCAAACAAAGTGCTGGTGCTAATAGGAAAAAAAAGACCTGATGAAGCAGGGTGGTCTGTTGTTGAAAAAAATGTGTACTGGGTGCCTTGAGTAGTCCTTTACGCCTGCACGGCGTGCAAGGACTATACGTATGCAATAGGTAAACTCCGGCACTCCAGTCCTCCCCTTCAGGGTGTACCTTTCTCAGGTGCCTTCCCCAGGGAACCAGTCCCTGACATGTACAACTTGAAAAAATAAGAGGCGGCACTCAGAGGCTTTGAAATCAGTGAAAAACTTCTATTCGTGAGGTCAACGTTTCGGGGACCACCTCCCCGTCTTCAGGACAAACACACAGTGCAACAGTGAAACTTAAATACACACTTACCCCCCTCCTCCTTTCGGTCTCCCCGCCAGCGCCGGCCGCAGCCACGCCAGCCGCACTTCCTTTCCGGCATTCTGTGTGCATCCCGTGGCCGGAAGTGACGTCACGGTACCTTGCTGGCCGCGTGACCATGGCAACGCTGGGGGGGGGGGAGAAACAAGTGCACACATGAATTTCCGTGTTCCATGATATTACAAAGCCCACATCTATTTCACACACTTAAAAATATATCATAAACACAATAAACTACAATACAATAAATACATTCTTAAAACCTGTGGAAATAAATATGAGCAGCATTTAACTAAACTCTCCTACATGTGTTCACCTTACCCCCATCCTAACACCTACATAAAAATGTTTTGGTCAGGGACTGGTTCCCTGGGGGAAGGCACCTGAGCAAGGTACACCCTGAGGTGGAGGACTGGAGTGCCGGAGTTTACCTATTGCACATATATATATATATATATAGCTATTGTTTATTTGTTTGTACTGTTTGCACTGCAGTGCTTTATCCTATTGCACTGTGTTCACGTATGTATCTGTAAGCCCTGAGATTCCATCAGTGGATCTGCGAACTGCAAGCTAAAAAATATAAGACTATAGTAAAGTTCTATTGTACTATTTGGTGCGCTGTACTCTATTGCGCTTTCTTCACGTGCATCTATAAACCCTGTGATTCATGCAGTTTGAAAGGAGCTGCAAGTTATAAAAGAAATATAGTAAAGTTCTATTGCTTGTACTGTTTGTTTTGCTGTACCCTAAAGTGCTTTCTTCACATGCACCTAACCCTGTAATTTAGACAGTTTGAAAGGAGCTGCAAGTTACATTAAAAAATATATTGTTCATTTCTATTATTTGTGTACTATTTGGTGCGCTGTACCCTAGTGCGATTTCTTCACGTGCATCTAACCCTGTGATTCATGCAGTTTCCCTGTCGATGAAGGGCTTGGTTTGTTAAACTTTGCATGTCCTTTTTTATATCAAACATAAGGTGGGTGGGAAGGGCCCAAGGACAATTCCATCTTGCACCACCGTTAATTTTTCCCATTGCTGCAGTGGGGCACGCAGGGGGGTTTCTGTGTGCCCAGAACCCCCCCCCCCCCCCCCCCCACCCGATCACCCGATTTCTGGTTTGCAGAAACGGGGACAGCTCTGTCTCCATCTCAATACAAACCGCGATCAAAATCACGATCACAGCTGATGCAGCAGGGAGCTCTGGACGTCAGAGCTCTCTACACGGAATATACCCAAAGGAGCATGGGAGCTGTTGCGCATGTTCAGTGACAACAGCTCCCTCTATAATGAATGCTGACATTCGAATCTACAGTGACCCAGGCCACCAGTCTCCTTGTCCCAGCCCGGGGTATATGTGTGTTTGTTTATATGTATGTACAGTGTGTGTGTTGTGAGTGTGGGGTGTTATGAGGGTAATTCAGATCTGATCGTAAATGTGCTAAATTGAGCACATCTACGATCAGTTTCTCTGACATATGGGGGGACGCCCAGCACAGGACTAGTCCGCCCCTGCATGTCAGGCCCTCCACCCCCTGCAAGGGTGCAAAAGCATTGCACTTTTGCACCCGTTAAATAGCTCTCTGCCAGCGCATCTCCTGTGCGCTGGCAGGTGGTTATCCGCTGCGTCCCGGATCTCAGCGGATGCGTGTAATGTCATGCCTGCATTGTTCGTACTGCGCCCCGCCAACGGCATTCTAACGCCCTTGGCACACCCCCTCCCGCTTCGCAACCACCTCTGCCTGTCAATCAGTCAGAGGTGATCGCAACCCTGAGATGCTGTTAGCACCTCACTGGGCTCCAGGGGTGCGCCCGCTCCACGAACGCAATCCACAAATGGCTTCAAACTGCGATCACTGCCGTTGCAGCGATCCAGTTTGAATTAGGCCCCATGTGTGTCATATATATATATATATATATATATATATATATATATATTTCTGCAGCGGGGTACACTGTGTTCCACAGGGAATACATCGGGGTGTAGAGTTGGATCTTGATCCAGAGGCACCAACAGGCTAAAGCTGTTCCCGGGATGCATTTCATGGCCTCCTCGAGAACCCCGCCTCCAGACACTGGAGCTCACTTTGTAAGTTGTTGCCTGCAGAGCAGGTCACTTAACAGGGGGGGCTGCACTTTTATGTACAAGTGACATACTGTGCTGCGGCTCCAACACCTCCCCAGCAATGCCGCATACTCTCGCTGGCTGAGTACCCGGCGCTCTTCAGGATCCCGTGAATGCTTCTTTGGGAGGAGGTAAGAGAGTCCCCCAGGTGGGACCCACTGAAATCGCGTTCCGGTCGTGGCCTTAGGAGACGGACTGCGACGCTGGCGTGGACCCCACTATATCCACCAGGACAGGGAGCACAGGTCGGATTTCACAAAAATCCTTTTAACAAGGCTCCACAGTACCCCGTGGTGAGGACCAGCATAGGGGATATGGCACTTGACTGTAGCCCCTCCCCCAGCTCCGGGTGCTATCTACTGCTGGTGTTCCCGCCCCCTGGAGCTGCTTCACACTCTCCCTCACTCCCTGACAGAGATTTGGGTGCCATCTTTACACAAGTAGCTGCGGCTGATCTCCGGGACTGCAGGGCAATGTCTCCTCTGTAAATCCGCCTGCCTCATCAGCGCTGTGCATTCACACACAGTCACTTAAGTATTCTATATGTCATTTTAGACAGTGTTAGTTAAGAACAAGTGTACTTTTAGCTGAATATTGGCCCTCATTCCGAGTTGTTCGCTCGCAAGGCGATTTTAGCAGTATTGCACACGCTAAGCCGCCGCCTACTGGGAGTGAATCTTAGCTTCTTAAAATTGCGAACGAAAGATTCGCAATATTGCGATTACACATCTCGTAGCAGTTTCAGAGTAGCTTCAGACTTACTCGGCATCTGCGATCAGTTCAGTGCTTATCGTTCCTGGTTTGACGTCACAAACACACCCAGCGTTCGCCCAGACACTCCTCCGTTTCTCCAGCCACTCCCGCGTTTTTTCCGGAAACGGTAGCGTTTTTCCCACACGCCCATAAAACGGCCTGTTTCCGCCCAGTAACACCCATTTCCTGTCAATCACACTACGATCGCCTGAGCGAAGAAAAAGCCGTGAGTAAAAATCCAAACTTCATAGCAAATTTACTTGGCGCAGTCGCAGTGCGGACATTGCGCATGCGCACTAAGCGGAAAAACGCTGCGATGCGAAGAAATTTTCCGAGCGAACGACTCGGAATGACCTCCATTTAGTGTAAGTATTCTGAGATATACATCCAGTATCTATTGTGCATTGTTATATCTATATATACATATAAATATATATGTAGTTTCTCTGACGTCCTAGCGGATGCTGGGTACTCCGTAAGGACCATGGGGAATAGACGGGCTCCGCAGGAGACTGGGCACTTCTTTAAAGAAAAGATTAGGTACTACATCTGGTGTGCACTGGCTCCTCCCTCTATGCCCCTCCTCCAGACCTCAGTTAGAATCTGTGCCCGGCCTGAGCTGGATGCACTTAGTGGGCTCTCCTGAGTTCACTAAAAAGAAAAGTATTTGTTAGGTTTTTTATTTTCAGTGAGATCTGCTGGCAACAGACTCACTGCTACGTGGGACTTAGGGGAGAGAAGCAAACCTACCTGCTCGCAGCTAGCTTGTGCTTCTAGGCTACTGGACACCATTAGCTCCAGAGGGATCGAACACAGGGCCCGACCTCGATCGTCCGTTCCCGGAGCCGCGCCGCCGCCCCCCTTGCAGAGCCAGAAGACGGAAGAAACCGGAGGAAATCGGCGGCTGAAGACTTCGGTCTTCAATAAGGTAGCGCACAGCACAGCAGCTGTGCGCCATTGCTCCCACAGCACACCACACGCTCTGGGTGCAGGGCGCTGGGGGGGGGGGGGGGGGCGCCCTGGGCAGCAATTAATATACCTTTTGGCAATAAAAAGCACATAATACAGTGTTTAACACTGTATATGTGCAGAAACCCCCGCCATTAATGATATAAAAAGCGGGAGAAGCCCGCCGTTGAAGGGGCGGGGCTATCTCCCTCAGCACAGCCAGCGCCATTTTCTCTTCACAGCTCCGCTGGAAGGACGCTCCCCAGGCTCTCCCCTGCAGTATACACTACAGAAAGGGTAAAAAAGAGAGGGGGGCACATAAATTTAGGCGCAAATTGTGATATAAGCAGCTATAGGGGGAAAATTCACTTTGTGTATAGTGTCTATACCTCTGTTATATAGCGCTCTGGTGTGTGCTGGCATACTCTCTCTCTGTCTCCCCAAAGGACTTTGTGGAGTCCTGTCCTCAGTCAGAGCATTCCCTGTGTGTGTGTGTGTGTGTGTGTGTGTGTGTGTGTGTGTGTGTGTGTGTGTGTGCGTGCGGTGTGTCGGTATGGCTGTGTCGACATGTTTGATGAGGACGCTTACGTGGAGGCGGAGCAGGTGCCGATAAGTGTGATGTCGCCCCCTGCGGGGCCGACACCTGAGTGGATGGATATGTGGAAGGTATTAACTGACAGTGTCAACTCCTTGCATAAAAGGTTCGATGACGCAGCTTTGGGACAGCCGGCATCTCAGCCCGCGCCTGCCCAGGCATCTCAGAGGCCGTCAGGGGCTCAAAAACGCCCGCTACCTCAGATGGCAGACACAGATGTCGACACGGAGTCTGACTCCAGTGTCGACGAGGATGAGACAAATATACAATCCACTAGGGCCATCCGATGCATGATTACGGCAATGAAAAATGTGTTGCACATTTCTGACATTAACCCGGTTACCACAAAGAAAAGGGTATTATGTTTGGAGAGAAAAAGCAGCCAGTGACTTTTCCCCCATCTGATGAGTTAAATTAATTGTGTGAAGAAGCGTGGTGTTCCCCAGATAAGAAACTAGTGATTTCTAAGCGGTTACTAATGGCGTACCCTTTCCCGCCAACGGATAGGTTACGCTGGGAGACATCCCCTAAGGTGGACAAGGCGCTCACACGCTTATCAAAAAAGGTGGCACTGCCGTCTCAGGATACGGCCGCCTTAAAGGAACCTGCAGATAGAAAGCAGGAGGCTATCCTGAAGTCTGTGTATACACACTCAGGTACTATACTGAGACCTGCTATTGCTTCAGCATGGATGTGTAGTGCTGCAGCAGCGTGGTCTGATTCCCTGTCTGATAACATTGATTCCCTTGACAGGGACACTATATTGCTAACCATAGAGCATATTAAAGACGTATATGAGAGATGCACAGAGGGACATTTGCCGGCTGGCATCTAGAATTAATGCGATGTCCATTTCTGCCAGGAGAGTATTATGGACTCGGCAGTGGACAGGTGATGCTGATTCTAAAAGGCACATGGAAATTTTGCCTTATAAGGGTGAGGAATTGTTTGGGGACGGTCTTTCGGACCTCGTATCCACAGCAACAGCTGGGAAGTCGACTTTTTTACCTCAGGTTCCCTCACAGCCTAAGAAAGCACCGTATTATCAAGTACAGTCCTTTCGGCCTCAGAAAGGCAAGCGGGTTAGAGGCGCGTCCTTTCTGCCCAGAGGCAGGGGTAGAGGGAAAAAGCTGCACCATACAGCCAGTTCCCAAGAACAAAAATCCTCCCCTGCTTCCACTAAGTCCACCGCATGACACTGGGGCTCCACATGTGGAGCCAGGTGCGGTGGGGGCCCGTCTCCGGAACTTCAGCGACCAGTGGGTTCGCTCACAGGTGGATCTCTGGGTTCTACATGTGGTATCTCAGGGATACAAGCTGGAGTTCGAGACGTCTCCCCCTCGCCGTTACCTCAAATCAGCCTTGCCAGCTACTCCCCAGGACAAGGAGGTAGTACTGGCGGCAATTCACAAGCTGTACCTCCAGCAGGTGATAATCAAAGTTCCCCTCCTTCAACAGGGACGGGGTTACTATTCCACAATGTTTGTATTACCGAAACCAGACGGTTCGGTGAGACCCATTCTAAATTTGAAATCCTTGAACACTTATATAAGGAAGTTCAAGTTCAAAATGGAATCGCTCAGGGCGGTTATTGCAAGCCTGGAAGAGGGGGATTACATGGTATCACTGGACATCAAGGATGCTTACCTACATGTCCCCATTTACCCACCTCACCAGGTGTACCTCCATTTTGTGGTACAGGACTGCCATTACCAATTCCAGACTTTGCCGTTTGGTCTGTCCACGGCACCGAGGTATTTACCAAAGTAATGGCCGAAATGATGATACTCCTTCGAAAAAAGGGAGTTATAATTATCCCGTACTTGGACGATCTCCTTATAAAGGTGAGGTCCAGGGAGCAGTTGTTGGTCGGAGTAGCACTATCTCAGGAAGTGCTACAACAGCACGGCTGGATTCTAAATATATCCCGAAGTCGCAGCTGGTTCCTACGACGCGTCTGCTGTTCCTGGGTATGATTCTGGACACAGAACAGAAGAAGGTGTTTCTCCCAGAGGAGAAGGCCAAGGAGTTGTCATCTCTGGTCAGAGACCTCCTAAAACCAAAACAGGTGTCGGTGCATCACTGCACGCGAGTCCTGGGAAAGATGGTAGCTTCTTACGAGGCAATTCCATTCGGCAGGTTCCATGCACGGATCTTTCAGTGGGATCTGTTAGACAAGTGGTCCGGATCGCATCTTCAGATGCATCGGCTGATCACCCTGTCCCCGAGGGCCAGAGTGTCTCTGCTGTGGTGGCTGCAGAGTGCTCATCTTCTCGAGGGCCGCAGATTCAGCATACAGGACTGAGTCCTGGTGACCACGGATGCAAGCCTCCGAGGTTGGGGGGCAGTCACTCAGGGAAGAAACTTCCAAGGACAATGGTCGAGTCAGGAAGCTTCCCTACACATAAATATTCTGGAACTAAGGGTCATTTACAAAGTCAGGCAAAACCCCTGCTTCAAAACCAGCCGGTGCTGATTCAGTCAGACAACATCACGGCGGTCGCCCATGTAAACCGACAGGGCGGCACAAGAAGCAGGGTGGCGATGGCAGAAGCCACAAGGATTCTCCGATGGGCGGAAAATCACGTTATAGCACTGTCAGCAGTGTTCATTCCGGGAGTGGACAACTGGGAAGCAGACTTCCTCAGCAGACACGATCTTCACCCGGGAGAGTGGGGACTTCATCCAGAAGTCTTCCAGCTGATTGTAAATCGTTGGGAAAGGCCACAGGTGGACATGATGGCGTCCCGCCTCAACAAAAAGCTAAAAAGATATTGCGCCAGGTCAAGGGACCCTCAGGCGATAGCTGTGGACGCTCTAGTGACAGCGTGGGTGTACCAGTCGGTTTATGTGTCATAAAACCCCATAATACATCTCACACATGTGCATGTGATTGGTGTGGACATATAAATGAATAAATGTGGATCAAAACCACATTGAATAAGAGCATTGTAATTCTAACAATAAAACAACTGCTCTAATGTCAATAAGTGCACTGAAAAATTTACTTGGAATGTGATACATCTTCCGAATACGCAGTGGCGTCATGAGGCGGGTGCGGGGGGTGCGGCCCGCACCCGGGTGTCACCCTTCAATGGGGTGACACCAAATTAAGCTGCACACTCACACCTGCTGCATCCCCTGCTTCATGACACTGTCACACAGCACGGACCCGGCGGAGTCTTCCAGGCGGGGTGTGTGACTTTCAGTCAGCGGGGCGGGGGAGGCATTGGGGGAGCAATTGTAACTGTGCCGCTGCGGAGTCTTCCAGCCGGGAGGGGGTGGATGGTATGCGATTAAAACTGTGCCGTAGTGGAGTCTTCTTGTTGCAGGCGGGGGTGTAGGATTTTGAGTCGACGGGGGTACGATCGTAACTGTAGTGCTCTGTTTGCCGTCTGGCACCAAGCACAACAGTTACGATCGCGCCCCCATCAACTCAAAATCCTACATCCCCGCCTGCAACAAGAAGACTCCACTACAGCACAATTATGATTGCATACCTTCCTCCCGGCTGGGAGACTCCGCCGTGGCCGGGTCCATACACATGATCACGTCTTCATCATGCAAGTCCCGTGACGTCATCACGCCGCCGCTCGCCCGCTTGCACTGCTGGGAGGGAGAAGTGGGAGGAGGTTAGTGCTGCTCATCTCAGTGCTGCATTTACTACAGGGAGCCTAGGGTCGTAGGGTCTGCCTTGAAGTTGGTTGCGCACCTCAGGCTCATTCTCAACCTCCTGCTGTCACTCCTTGGCTGGCTGCAATTCGTTTGTGGAAACTTCAATAATAAGTTAGTATTTACAGTAAAAAAAAATATTATATAGTCAATTAATTAAATTTTTTTCCTGAAGTAAACATGGATTTTATTGAAATTAGTACCATTTGTTTGTACAAACAAATGGTTAATTTCAATATAATCCTGTATTATTATTTTTTTTAAAGTGTGTGTATGTATATATATATATATATATATATATAATATTACACATTATTATTTTTTACACATGCGACAGGTAGATCACGTTATACACACTGCGCCAGATAGAGCACATTATATACAATGCAGCAGGTAGAGCATGTTATACACAATGCACCAGGTAGAGCACATTATACACATTGCACCAGGTAGAGCACGTTATACACATTGCGCCAGATAGAGCACGTTATACACATTGCACCAGGTAGAGCACATTATACACATTGCACCAGGTAGAGCACATTATACACATTGCACCAGGTAGAGCACGTTATACACAATGCGCCAGGTAGAGCACATTATATACAATGCAGCAGGTAGAGCATGTTATACACAATGCACCAGGTAGAGCACATTAAACACATTGAGCCAAGTAGAGCATGTTATACACATTGCACCAGGTAGAGCACGTTATACACATTGCGCCAGATAGAGCACGTTATACACAATGCGCCAGGTAGAGCCCATTAAACACATTGAGCCAAGTAGAGCATGTTATACACATTGCACCAGGTAGAGCACGTTATACACATTGCGCCAGATAGAGCACGTTATACACAATGCGCCAGGTAGAGCACATTAAACACATTGAGCTAAGTAGAGCATGTTATACACATTGAGCCAAGTAGAGCATGTTATACACATTGCACCAGGTAGAGCACGTTATACACATTGCGCCAGATAGAGCACGTTATACACAATGCGCCAGGTAGAGCCCATTAAACACATTGAGCCAAGTAGAGCATGTTATACACATTGCACCAGGTAGAGCACGTTATACACATTGCGCCAGATAGAGCACGTTATACACAATGCGCCAGGTAGAGCACATTAAACACATTGAGCCAAGTAGAGCATGTTATACACATTGCACCAGGTAGAGCACGTTATACACATTGCGCCAGATAGAGCACGTTATACACAATGCGCCAGGTAGAGCACATTAAACACATTGAGCCAAGTAGAGCATGTTATACACATTGCACCAGGTAGAGCACGTTATACACATTGCGCCAGATAGAGCACGTTATACACAATGCGCCAGGTAGAGCCCATTAAACACATTGAGCCAAGTAGAGCATGTTATACACATTGCACCAGGTAGAGCACGTTATACACATTGCGCCAGATAGAGCACGTTATACACAATGCGCCAGGTAGAGCACATTAAACACATTGAGCCAAGTAGAGCATGTTATACACATTGCACCAGGTAGAGCACGTTATACACATTGCGCCAGATAGAGCACGTTATACACAATGCGCCAGGTAGAGCCCATTAAACACATTGAGCCAAGTAGAGCATGTTATACACATTGCACCAGGTAGAGCACGTTATACACATTGCGCCAGATAGAGCACGTTATACACAATGCGCCAGGTAGAGCACATTAAACACATTGAGCCAAGTAGAGCATGTTATACACATTGCACCAGGTAGAGCACGTTATACACATTGCGCCAGATAGAGCACGTTATACACAATGCGCCAGGTAGAGCCCATTAAACACATTGAGCCAAGTAGAGCATGTTATACACATTGCACCAGGTAGAGCACGTTATACACATTGCGCCAGATAGAGCACGTTATACACAATGCGCCAGGTAGAGCCCATTAAACACATTGAGCCAAGTAGAGCATGTTATACACATTGCACCAGGTAGAGCACGTTATACACATTGCGCCAGATAGAGCACGTTATACACAATGCGCCAGGTAGAGCACATTAAACACATTGAGCCAAGTAGAGCATGTTATACACATTGCACCAGGTAGAGCACGTTATACACATTGCGCCAGATAGAGCACGTTATACACAATGCGCCAGGTAGAGCCCATTAAACACATTGAGCCAAGTAGAGCATGTTATACACATTGCACCAGGTAGAGCACGTTATACACAATGCGCCAGGTAGAGCACGTTATACACAATGCGCCAGGTAGAGCACGTTATACACAATGCGCCAGGTAGAGCACGTTATACACATTGCGCCAGGTAGAGCACGTTATAAATGTTGCGCCAGGTAGAGCACGTTATACACATTGCGCCAGGTAGAGCACGTTATAAATGTTGCGCCAGTTAGAGCACGGAATATATACACGGGAATTATGATTTACAAGTAAAACTAGTACAAAAACATTACTAAGGGTTCTGTGTGGTGTGATACAGAAGGAGGTCCATGGGGGTGACACCATGAGTTACCATACCGGGTGACACCAACCCTAGTGACGCCTCTGCGAATACGTCACATGTGTGTATAGCAGGTGTCGATACATGAACCATAAAATAAGGTATACTGCCATATGGAACAGAGCACCCTGAACATTACATGTCTCATATATAGAGAGCAGCAGCACAAGGATAATAATTCTCCTAAGAATAATAAGTCCCTAGTAAATAAAAGTAGACACTCATAAGGATGGGTCACCACTTATGCATGATTAGTCAGTGATGCGCACACTGCAGACATGGAATAGAACTTTAAATAATGGTGGCGGAATGAAATCGTAACAGGAGCCATCTACTTGTAGATACAAAGGTATCATTACCAGACATAAGGCAGCTAGCATTGCTACAGATATTGCAACATTGTATAGATACTGGAGACAGTGAAGAAACACAATAATCACAGTGGCTAAGCTTTTTAATTCACTTTATTATTATTTTTCACAACTTTATTCACATGCACCATATTTCGCTTAAGTTTTAAAAGATCCTAATAAAAGTTATATTTTAGAATTTGTGGTCATCTATCATGACAGATATTTGACTTGATGAAAGCATTATAGCCCGAGTGTGCCCAATACAGGGAATCTTCTTGTTTTCTTTTGACCTTCTATTAGAGGAAGCGCTACCTCAGGACTTTTCTAACACTGCCAGACAATATCTGTTTCATATTACCACCGAAACCCACTATATTCAGGAGGCGTCCTCTGAGGCAGGTGTAATGGTGGCCAAGGCGTCTACTACGTCTATACTGGCTCGCCGAATTCTGTGATTGAGGTCCTGGAAGGTGAACCTGGACTCCAAAAAGTCCCTTTTAAGTGAGACATCCTATTTGGGGAGAATCTGAACAGGATTGTGACTGACTTGGCGACTGCTAAGACTGCGTTTCTCCCAAGTACTAATGTTTCTGCACCGAAGGCTAAGAGTACCACTTTTCGTTCCTTTTGACCTCCAGGGAAAGCAAAGGGCCAGGCGTACCTGAGACAGGCTCGTACTTCCAAAACCACTAAGCCCAAACCTAAACAATCCTGGGCTGCCCGTCAGCCTGCTTCCAAACAAGACAAGCCTGCGGCATGATGGGCAGGGCTCCCCCTGGGGGATCCCAGGGTGGGAAGCCAACTTCTGCAATTCGCCTAGATCTGGTTAAGGACCACTTCAGCCTGGGTGCGGGAAGTTGTCACTCATGGGTACACCATCTTTTTCAAGAGACGTCCCCCTCACCAGTTCTGCACGATGGTTATTCCTTCGGATCCATTGAAAGCGCAAGCTCTACTCCTGGTTGTGCGATCCCTCCTGGACTCCGGAGTGGTAGTGCCGGTACCTCTGTCCCAGAGAGGAAGGGGATATTATTGGACCCTGTTTCTAGTCCCGAAACCCAACGGGTCCTTCCGGGCTTTACTCAACCTCAAATCATTGAACAAATTTGTGAGAGTGTCCAAATTCCGTATGGAAACGCTGCGCTCTAATGTACTGGCCATGGAACCCGAAGACTATATGGTGTCCCTGGATATACAGGATGCTTACCTGCATATACCTATTGCCATATAGCAATCAGCAATATCTGCGGTTTGCTATTGGCAACCTACATTATCAATTCCAGGCTCTGCCAGTTGGACTGGCCCCAACCCCCCGGATCTTCACCAAGGTCATGGCCACGATGACGGCCCTTCTCCACCATCAGGGAATCAGAATCCTACCGTATCTTGATGACCTGCTGATCCTGGCGAACTCCCGAGATGTTTTCCTCAGTCATCTGGACCTGACGGTCCAATTCCTATAAGCCCACAGGTGGCTCATCAACTGAAAGAAGTTCTCGCTGGTCCCTGCTCGTGGCATGGTGGTGCACCTGGGGGCACTGCTGGGCACACACAGCCAAAGACTGCTTCTGTCCCCAGAGAAAGTCCTGAAACTTTAGGACAGGATCAGATACTTCCTTTCTCGATCAAGAATGTCGATACACTTGGCTATGCAAGTACTAGGCCTCATGGTGTCGGCTTTAAGCATGGTAGAGTATGCTCAATTTCATTTCCGCCCTTTGCAGAGGTTAATTCTTGCCAAATGGGATGGCATGCCCCATTGGATCAGGTCTCAAATGATCTCCTTGATTCCGGAGGTTTGTCTGTCACTGAACTGGTGGCTAAAGAACAGCAGTTGAGCAGGTACCGTCCCTTCTGGATCTCCAACTAGGTCCTACTGACAACGGACACCAGTCTGCGGGGTTGGGGCGCGTTGTTAGAGCAACACTCACTCCAGGGTCGGTGGACCAAAGAGGAATCTCTCCTCCCGATAAACATTCTAGAACTGCGGGCAGTGTTCAAAGCATTGACGCTTGCCCTGCCTCTGAAACAGAACAGGCCTGTTCAAGTACAGACATTGCCACCATGGTGGCATACATAAATCATCAGGGTAGCACTCGAAGCCGCATGGCAATGACAGAAGTATCATAAATCCTTTGTTGGGCGGAACGCTATCTGCCAGCAATATCGGCTGTGTTCATTCCCGGAGTCCTTAACTGGGAAGTGGATTTCCTCAGTCATCAGGATGTGCACGCCGGAGAGTGGAGTCTTCATCCGGAAGTCTTTCAACTCCTAGTGGACAAGTGGGGCCTACCAGACATAGACCTGATGGCATATTGACACAATCACAAGGTTCCAGTCGTCGGATCAAGGACAAGGGACCCTCAAGCAGCGTTCGTGGTCGCACTAGCAATTCCATGGAACTTTTGGCTGCCGTATGTGTCACTCCTGCCCAGGGTATTATGGAAGTTCAAGCAAAAAGGAGGAATACTACTTCTAGTCGCTCCACCGTGGCCCAGATGGCATTGGTTCTCAGACCTGCAGGGTCTATCTATCGAGTGTCCTCTTCTACTTCCTCAACACCCAGACCACCTCGTTCATGGCCCTTGTGTTTACCGGACCTGACCAGATTGGCTTTGATAGCGTGGCTCTTGAAGCTTCACTCCTGGGGGCCAAAGGATTCCCCGAGGCGGTTATCCAAACTAACTAACCACAAACCGGCTTCTGCACGGATTTATTACAGGATCTGGAATTCTTACTTCACCTGGTGTGCTGCTAAGAATTATGATGCATACAATTTCAGAACTTCCAGACTTTTGGCTTTTCTGCAACAAGGCCTGGATTTGGGCCTTCGTCTGGCCTCCCTCAAGGTTCATATTTCTGCTTTGTCGGTGTCGTTTCAGAGGAAGATTGCATCTATTCCTGACGTTCATACTTTCATTCAAGGCGTTTTACGGATTCAGCTTCCCAATGTCCCTCCTGTGGCTCCATGGGATTTGTCTGTTGTCTTGAAGGGTGGTCTTCAGTATGCCGGCGGTCGGGCTCCCGGCGACCAGCATACCGGCGCTGGGAGCCCGACAGTTGGCATACCAACACTTATTCTCCCTCGTGGGGGTCCACGACCCCCCTGGAGGGAGAATAAAATAGTGTGGCGCACGTAGCGTGCCACCGTGCCCGTAGCGTGGTGAGCGCAGCGAGCCCGCAAGGGGCTCATTTGCGCTCGCCACACTGTCGGTAAGCCGGCGGCCGGCCTCCCGGCGCCGGTATGCTGGTCGCCGGGAGGCCGGCCGCCGGCAGATCGTAGTGAACTTGTCTTGAATGCTCTACAAGAGTCTCCATTTGAACCTCTTGAGTCTGTGGACCTTAAATATCTTACGCTTAAGGTTGTTTTTCTGCTGGCTATTGCTTCTGCTAGGAGGGTGTCGGACTTAGGAGGTTTGTCCTGTCGTCCGCCCGTTCTGATTTTTCACCGTGACTGGGCAGTTCTAGCCTGCTGGTGCCTCTGGATCAAGATCCAACTGTACACCCCGATGTATTCCCTGTGGAACCCAGTGTACCTCGCAGAAAGAGATTTAACTATGCTAAGTCTACCATCAATTTCCATTTTTACACACACACACACACACACACACACACACACATACACACACACACACATTATATATAAGAAAATTAAATCCTTTATTCATTTCTGATGTTTTGTTACTTAACCTATCATCAGGGATATCCAGATGGGTCCTCCGTTATCTTGGCTGGCTGAGGCGTTAGTTGCGTTCGGGCATACGCTGCGTGCCTGGGCGCAGGGAGGTGCGCCTAGTCGTAGGGAGGCGCGCCTAGTCATAGGGAGGAGCACAGAGCGTTTGTCGTTACCTTTAAGTGTAACACCTGCGATCATCCACCAGATGTCGCTTTTTACAATCACCACTGCACATGCGTGTGGTCTCCAGTAAAATACAATACTGAAATACATAGTAAGAACTACTTTACTGGTGCCTCTCATTACGCTACAATATGCTACAGTATGTCATACAGTATATAACAGTATATACAGTACAGACACAAAAAGTACAGCATATACAGATGCAAACGAACGTGATAAAGCCACAGTATAGTCCATTTACAGTACTTTAGGAATATGTGAGCATCCAAGTACTGCAGACAAATCAACATAAAATCACTTGTGTACACAGACGCAAACAGATTTGTTACAAGTACATTGTTGCCTATTGATGTTAGGGATATTGTATGTTAGCATCCTAATCCCGTAGCCATTACGGCATAATCAAAACCAATGGGCTTATTCATCTGTCGGCGGCGAAGTGTCCGAGTGAAGTGTTCTGCTTCCCATGCTTAGAGTCCCGGGTTCGATTCTTAAAGTACAAATGTATGTTAGTTTCTTCCAGACACTTTATTATTTTTTTTAATTTTGTATCTATCATACTGTACTATACTTTCACATTCAATAGAAGTGTGCACACAAGTTTTACATAAAGCAGGGCAAAGCTGCAGGAGCGTATCTACCGTTAAGGTTCTATGCTGCATATGGTACACATACAATTCTGTAGCAGGGCAGACTCGATTGAAATGGCTACCACCTGTGACTCCTTGCCCCGTGGAGGCCCTCAGCTATGGAGCGAGTGACAGCACAGGTTTTGCAGGCTACGGGGGAATGCTGAAGGAGCGTCAGAATCCTCTAGCTAAAATACACATGGGCAATACACCGGACTCGATCACATAGCAAACTGACAAAATAGCCGCCACCCGACTCCCCCCATCCCGCCTTGTGACAGCACTCGGGTCTGGGGGGTCATTCCGAGTTGTTCGCTCGTTGCCGATTTTCGCAACGGAGCGATTAAGGCAAAAATGCGCATGCGCATGGTTCGCAGTGCGCATGCGGTTAATATTTTATCACAAAACTTAGTAGATTTACTCACGTCCGAACAAAGATTTTTCATTGTTGAAGTGATCGGAGTGTGATTGACAGGAAGTGGGTGATTCTGGGCGGAAACTGGCCGTTTTCTGGGAGTGTGCGGAAAAACGCAGGCGTTTCAGGGAAAAACACGGGAGTGTCTGGAGAAGCGGGGGAGTGGCTGGCCGAACGCTGGGCGTGTGTGTGACGTCCAACCAGGAACAAAACTGACTGAACTGATCGCTATTTGTGAGTAGGTCTCGAGCTACTCAAACTGCTAAGAAATTTATTTTCGCAATTCTGCTAATCTTTCGTTCGCTATTCTGCTAAGCTAAGATACACTCCCAGAGGGCGGCGGCCTAGCGTGTGCAATGCTGCTAAAAGCAGCTAGCGAGCGAACAACTCGGAATCACCCCCATGGAGCGAGCAATGGCAAAGGTTTTGCAGGCTATGGGCCAATGCTGAAGGAGTCCCCTAGGTAAAATACACAGGGGCAATAGGGATAAGTGAGCTCTATGCACGTAACAATACACCTGACTTGATCCCCTAGCACAGCGGTGGCCAACCCGCGGCTCTCGAGCCGCATGCGACTCTTTCATCCTCCGCATGCGGCTCGATCGCTCCCGGCCACCGCTGCCCGACACACAGAAATTTAGGCTTAGAAGTTGCTGTGTCTTAATCTAAGGTCTGTCCGGCATGTGAGGAGAGAGGAGGAGAGCGCAGCCTGCGCCTCTCCTGCCCCTCTGACTCCTGCGGCGGTGTCTATCTTCAATTTGGTGCCGGCCCATGAGCCAATCAGAGCTCGCGGTCCGGCAGCTAAGCTCTGATTGGCTCACGGGCTGGCGCTGAATTGAAGATAGACACCGCCACCGGAGTCAGAGGAACAGGAGAGGCGCACGCTGTGTTCTCCTCCCCTCCCCTCACAGCAGCACTGTGGGGGCATGTGGATCTGCACTGGGGGCATAGCTGGCACTGTGGGGGCATGTGGATCTGCACCGGGGGCATAACTGGCACTGTGGGGGCATGTGGATCTGCACTGGGGGCATAGCTGGCACTGTGGGGGCATGTGGATCTGCACTGGGGGGGCATGTGGATCTGCACTGGGGGCATAGCTGGCACTGGGGGCATGCTTATCTGGACTGGGGGCATAGTTGGCACTTTGGGGGCATGTGTATCTGCACTGGGGGCATAGCTGGCACTGTGGGGGCATGTGGATCGGGACTGGGGGCATAGCTGGCACTGTGGGGGCATGTGAATTTGCACTGGGGGCATAGCTGGCACTGTGGGGGCATGTGGATCTGCACTGTGGGCATAGCTGGCACTGTGGGGGCATGTGGATCTGCACTGGGGGCATATCTGGCACTGTGGGGGCATGTGTATCTGCACTGGGGATATATCTGGCACTGTAAGGACATGTGTAGCTGGCACTGGGGGCATATCTGGCACTGTAAGTACATGTGTATCTGCACTGGGGGCATATCTGGCACTGTGGGGGCATGTGTATCTGCACTGGGGGCATATCTGGCACTGTAAGGACATGTGTATCTGGCACTGGGGGCATATTTGGCACTGTGTGGACATGTGTATCTGGCACTGGGGGCATAGCTGGCACTATAAGGACATGCATAGCTGGCACTGTGGAGACATGTGTATCTGCACTGGGGGCATATCTGGCACTGTGGTGGCATGTGTATCTGGCACTGGGGGCATAGCTGGCACTGTGGGGGCATGTGTATCTGGCACTGGGGTCATATATTTATCTGGCACTGTGTGGACATATGTGTATTTGGCACTGTGGAGTGGGGTATATGTATCTGGCACTGTGGAGGGACCCATTGTTTGGCATTTTTATATGTATGTGGCACTGTACTGGGGCATTATATGTATGTGGCACTATACAACATGACTAAAAACGGGGTTATGACACAAGGTCATACTCCTACAAATGTCATACCGAAAGGTGCGTGCACAAAAATGGGGTGTGGCTTTGTGAAAACTAGGCCACGCCCTCATTTTTGAACGCGTGCCTACGGCGCGCACATGATAGTGGCTCTTGCCCTTTACTACGGATCTTTTCTGGCTCTGTGACTCTGACTGATTGGCCACCCCTGGCCTAGCAAGTTGACAAAATGGCCACCACCGAATTCCCCCTCCACCTCGTGGCAGCGCTCGGGTATGGAGCGAGCAATGGCATAGGTTTTGCAGGCTATGTACCAATGCTGAAGGAGCATCACAATCCCCTAGCTAAAAAACGGGCAATAGGGATAAGCGAGCTCTATGCACATAACAATACACCGGACTCGATCGCCTCACAAGTTGACAAAATGGCCGCCACCCAACTCCCCCCACCCCCGCCTCGTGGCAGCGCTCGGGTATGGAGTGAGCGATGGCATAGGTTTTGCAAGCTACAGGGCAATGGTGAAGGAGCGTCACAATCCCCTAGCTTAAATACATAGGGGCAATGAGGTCCCATAGAATGATCAATTAATAAATATAGTGTATACAGATGCAAAACAAGGTGTTTAAGCAACAGTACGGTCTACTGAAGTCAGGGATACAGTACAGTACAGTACAGTACAGTAAGTGAGCGGCCAAGTCCCCTAGCTATTAGGGCATAATCTAAAACCAATGGCAAGGGATCACTGCTTACTTACAGGTGCTCATTACCACTGTGTATTTGAGATAGCGGAATCAGACGTTCATACAGATGTACCATGATTTATGTGAAACCTGTGTGCACCATTCCATTGAATGTATTACAATGGATTAGCAAAGAAAAAAAAATTATAAAGTGAATGTCAGGGGAACAAAAAAAAAAAAAAGATTGGCACTTTGGGAATCGAACCTGGGACTCTCAGCATGGGAGGCGGGAGCCTTCATTGCTTGCCCACGTCGCTGCATGGAAGATTCACAAGTTCATGTGTAAAAGTACTGCAAGCAGCGATTCCTTCCCATTGGTGTTCGTTTATGCCGCTAGGGGACTCGGACGCTCATATTACAAAAGCATGGTATTTAGTACACTGTACATACTTTAAAGTCAATGAGCTACATTATTCCTTTCACACATTAGTTGCGTCTGCATACACAAGTGTTTTAACATGTTCGTTTGTGTGTGTATAAACTATTTATTTATTTAACTCTCTCCATCTGACCATTGGTCACCATCTGTGTGTACAGTATGCAGTACAGGACTGTATATTAACATTACAGTCGTCACTGACCATTTGCCAGAGCTTGTACTTTAGATCAATCTGCCACTATTTGATCTAAAGTACTGGATTAGTGGAGCATTAGTCACCCAGTGGTGATGTGTATTGCATGCTGAGTATCTAGTCGCGCCTCAACACACCTGTTTGTGATTAAACTCCGCAACCTAAGCTATCGCCTAGGCGTGACTAACCTCCGTCTAGGTGCAGAAACAGCCAAGATAACGGAGGACCCATCTGTACATACAGTGTTAAAAAAAAGTACAGACATTTATACCCACAAGTATTACCCCAATAATCACACAATGCTACTCACCTGGACAACACTGTCAACAGCTGCTGCGGGGAGCGCATTGGGACAGGAAGTCGCATATCTGTACTTTTTTGAACACTGCATGTATTCCCCTGATGATGGGTTAAGTCCCAAAACATCAGAATTGAGTAAAGGATTGAATTTTCTTTGTTAATATATTAATAAGCCTAATGTGTGTGTGTGCGTGTGCGTGTGTGTGTGTGTGTGTGTGTGTGTGTGTGTGTGTGTGCGTGCGTGCGTGCATATATATATATATATATATATATATATATATATATATATAAAAGATGAGGCGGCACTCATAGGGGGAGATTCAAATGTTTGAAAAGTCAGTTGGGTGTCTGTTTTTTCCTGTCTGCTAGATAGGAAAAACCAGACTCCCACTTGACTTTTCAAACATTTGACTCTCCCCCATAGACTTGAAATCACACCACATAGTGTATTAGTGCAGTCAACGTTTCGTGGACCGCCTCCCTGTCTTCAGGACACCGTGCAAGTGTATAAAAAATCAAATAAATAGACTTACTTCCACCCAAATTGATTCCCCCCACTGGCGTTCACCGCTGCCACGCTGTCCTGACTTCCGGCCCGGGACCTCCTTGTGCACCCACCTGATGCGGAAGAGACATTGCGGCATCCAGCCGCGTGGCCATAGCAATGCTATCAACAATAACAAACACAATAATAAGCAAACTCAAACAGTGACATACAGTATCTAGATACCTGAAACAAACATCCATTCAGTTGGTCAGGCATATTAATAGCGTGATCTCCTGATCAAACATGACCGTATAAAGACATTTAATTAAATAAAAAGGATTGTGATGTGCAATACTTAATAAAAAACCCACAACCTGACAATGTGATTACATTATCCATGAAATAGGCCATCTCCCTGTAAACCTAGCGTATCATCCACATAAGACACTATTAAGCTGTGGGTCTTTTGGTTCTCCTCCAAAATAGAAAAGCCCCATTTTCCCCATCTGCTGCAGCCATAAGGACCCTTAGGGGGCAAGTCTTCAGGTCCATCTCCATATTTAGAATCAGAAGAGCCCCTTTGTCCTCAGTGTCACCTGAAGCTTAAGGAGGGTGCTTCCGAAGACACACACATACAAAACATGAATAGTAAGGGCAAGAAAGTGTATACTAAATTAAATACATTTTGCCTTAAGGCCCCAGCCTTTTGGCAGAGAATATAAAAATTGCCCTTTCCTAGGCCAAAACGTTAGAGCTGTGGAAAAATGGGGCTGACTTAAAAATGACTGAGCTTCGTGCAAAGTGCTTTACTCTGTGCAGAGGCCTTGGCTATCACATCTGCATTTTATAGCAACTCCAGCTCAAGCAGCAAGGGGAGCACATAGCATTTTGGGCTACAGACAACTGACCTTTTGACAAGAGGACCAGATGATGGCCCATCACCTACCTGGGGGCATCGTTAAGCCTCACAATATACATGTGCATCTACACCTGACCTTTGACTTAGGTCCACATAACAATTGAAGGATTATAAACTCTTGTTGTAGGGATTGCACATTATGGGGGACATCCAATTACCCGCGGTCAATGACTGTGGATAATTGTATCACCAGGGACTATCCTATTAGCCCCGATGCGTCTCGCTCCCCCCTCCCCAATGCAGGCACTTATTGCGGATTATGCTTCAGGTGCCTAATTTGCGATAAGTGGGCTACTGGAGCCATGATAACACATGGGATCAGGGATTAATGAAAATTGCCTGTAATAGGATACCATTATAATGACCACTGGTCATTAATCTCGATATATGGCCATTTTCACCCACGGAAAATGGATTGGCTTTCATTGGATACCCCCCATGCTCCCAGGACTGTTTTTTAAACACTTATATGTCTACCTTAGGCATATGACTACTTTTTATTATTATTATTATTATTATTATTTATCCGGCACCATAAGGGTTCCACAGCACCTAGAAAAGTACATAAACAAATAGGTAAGACAAGAAAACAATGACAAAGTACAAGACAATCTAAGACAAGTACATTTCTGCATCAGGGAACTGGATACTGAAATAATAATCAGGGTGGCAGAAACTGAGGCTTAGGTGCCGTTGTAGGCAGTATGGAGTAGAAAGTAGTCTAAAGGTGCATACACACGGAGAGATTTTGGCTATGAGAGATTTTGACTAACTTTTCCCTTGAACTGGCAGTAGGAGATTTTGACTAACTTTACCAGAGATTTTGTCTAACTATGCAAGAGATTTTGGCTATGGGAGATTTTGGCTATGGGAGATTTTGACTATCATTTAAATAAGGGGATGAGTGTCATATATAGGACGATTTTACAGGGTGGCTGGTATTTAAATAGCTGAAAGTTAAAAAAAAAAATTTGCGTGGGGTCCCCCCTCCTATGTAAAACCAGCCTCGGGCTCTTTGAGCCAGTCCTGGTTGTTAAAATACAGAGGAAAAAATTAGTAGGGTTCCCCCATATTTAGACAACCAGCACCGGGCTCTGCGTCCGGTCCTGGTTTAAAAAATACGGGGGACAAAAGACATAGGGGTCCCCCGTATTTTCCAAACCAGCACCGGGCTCCACTAGCCAGGGAGATAATGCCACAGCCGGGGGACACTTTTATATTGGTCCCTGCGGCCGTGCCATTACCCCCCCAACTAGTCACCCCTGGCCGGGGTACACTGGAGGAGTGAGGACCCCTTAAATCAAGGAGTCCCCCCCTCCAGCCACCCAAGGGCCAGGGGTGAAGCCCGAGGCTGTCCCCCCCATCCGTGGCCCGGTGGATGGGAGGCTGATAGCCTTTCAATAGTAATATTGTTCTTTACAGGAGGCCTACAGGTCCCAGCAAGCCTGCCCCAGCATGTTGGCACTTGGAGAACCACAAGTGCCAGCATGCCCGGACATAAAGGGCCCGCTGGCACCTGTAGTCCACCTGTAAAGAAAATATAAAAAAAAAAAACACAACACATTCTTTTAAAAATCCTTTATTAAACTGGGTCTTCACCTGGGGGCGGCGGCCTTTAAGCTCTTTTGCATGGCCGCCGCCTTCCCAGGGCTTCCGGCGTCTTCACCTGGGGGGGCGCCACCTCCCCAGGGCTTCTGGGGTCTTGCTCCGGCGTCTTCACCTGGTGGGCGGCGGCTGCTAAGCTCTTTTGCATAGCCGCCGCCCATCCAGGACTTCCACGACGTCTTCACCTGGGAGGCGGCGGCCTTTAAGCTCTTTTGCATGGCCGCCGCCTTCCCAGGACTTCCAGCATCTTCACCTGGTGGGCGGCGGCTGCTAAGCTCTTTTGCATAGCCGCCGCCCATCCAGGACTTCCACGGCGTCTTCAGGAGCTCTTCTCCGCTCCTCCTCCGCAGTCGGACTGACAGCCGCTGCCTCGCGCTGACTTATATAAGTCAGCGGGAGGGGGCGGGGTGATGACGCGGCGAGCCGTGATTGGCTCGCGGCGGCCATCTTGAATTTCAAAAATGACGCTGAGGCGCCATTTTTGAAACTGGTACCGCTCCGCTGCCAAACTCTGCAATAGAAAGGAAAATTTCCCCCGCCCGCACCTCTGCCGCAACCCGCCGCCGCCCGCACCGCCGCCGCAACCCACCGCCGCCCACACCGCCACCGCAACACGCCGTCGCCCACACCGCCACCGCAACCCGCCGCCGCCCGCACCACCGCCGCCTGCACATCGCTATCGCTGGGAAAAATCGCTGGCCTCTTAAAGTGTTAGCGATTTTGACTAACTTTTGCAGCGACATAGCCAAAATTGACTTGCCTGCACTGACTATTTTTCCCAGCGATAGCGACCTAGCGGGGACGCGCATCGCTATCGCTGGCTGTGTACACACGGAGCGATCTGCACTAACTTTCTGAGCGATTTTGACTATATAGTCAAAATCGCTCAGTTATATCGCTCCGTGTGTATGCACCTTAAGAAAGAGGAAACACACAAGGGTAGGGGTCCCTGCTCTTGAGAGTTTATAATCTGAAGGGGAGGGGCAGACAGACAGGGGTGACAGAGATGGGGTAGACAGTGAGCATGGAACAAAGAGTTAGAATGAGAGAAGTCTGGGTTTGGTGAAGAAGTGGGTCTTGAGAACCCGTTAAAAGTTTTGTAGAGATGGGGCGTGGCTTGGCTACTGAAGGAGACAGACGTGCAGCCTGTACAATACTAGAGATGAGCGCCGGAAATATTTCGGGTTTTGTGTTTTGGTTTTGGGTTCGGTTCCGCGGCCGTGTTTTGGGTTCGACCGCGTTTTGGCAAAACCTCACCGAATTTTTTTTGTCGGATTCGGGTGTGTTTTGGATTCGGGTGTTTTTTTCCAAAAAACCTAAAAAACAGCTTAAATCATAGAATTTGGCGGTCATTTTGATCCCAAAGTATTATTAACCTCAAAAACCATAATTTCCACTCATTTTCAGTCTATTCTGAATACCTCACACCTCACAATATTATTTTTAGTCCTAAAATTTGCACCGAGGTCGCTGTGTGAGTAAGATAAGCGACCCTAGTGGCCAACACAAACACCGGGCCCATCTAGGAGTGGCACTGCAGTGTCACGCAGGATGGCCCTTCCAAAAAACCCTCCCCAAACAGCACATGACGCAAAGAAAAAAAGAGGCGCAATGAGGTAGCTGTGTGAGTAAGATTAGCGACCCTAGTGGCCGACACAAACACCGGGCCCATCTAGGAGTGGCACTGCAGTGTCACGCAGGATGTCCCTTCCAAAAAACCCTCCCCAAACAGCACATGACGCAAAGAAAAAAAGAGGCGCAATGAGGTAGCTGTGTGAGTAAGATTAGCGACCCTAGTGGCCGACACAAACACCGGGCCCATCTAGGAGTGGCACTGCAGTGTCACGCAGGATGTCCCTTCCAAAAAACCCTCCCCAAACAGCACATGACGCAAAGAAAAAAAAGAGGCGCAATGAGGTAGCTGTGTGAGTAAGATAAGCGACCCTAGTGGCCGACACAAACACCGGGCCCATCTAGGAGTGGCACTGCAGTGTCACGCAGGATGTCCCTTCCAAAAAACCCTCCCCAAACAGCACATGACGCAAAGAAAAAGAAAAGAAAAAAGAGGTGCAAGATGGAATTGTCCTTGGGCCCTCCCACCCACCCTTATGTTGTATAAACAAAACAGGACATGCACACTTTAACCAACCCATCATTTCAGTGACAGGGTCTGCCACACGACTGTGACTGATATGACGGGTTGGTTTGGACCCCCCCCAAAAAAGAAGCAATTAATCTCTCCTTGCACAAACTGGCTCTACAGAGGCAAGATGTCCACCTCATCATCACCCTCCGATATATCACCGTGTACATCCCCCTCCTCACAGATTATCAATTCGTCCCCACTGGAATCCACCATCTCAGCTCCCTGTGTACTTTGTGGAGGCAATTGCTGCTGGTCAATGTCTCCGCGGAGGAATTGATTATAATTCATTTTAATGAACATCATCTTCTCCACATTTTCTGGATGTAACCTCGTACGCTGATTGCTGACAAGGTGAGCGGCGGCACTAAACACTCTTTCGGAGTACACACTTGTGGGAGGGCAACTTAGGTAGAATAAAGCCAGTTTGTGCAAGGGCCTCCAAATTGCCTCTTTTTCCTGCCAGTATAAGTACGGACTGTGTGACGTGCCTACTTGGATGCGGTCACTCATATAATCCTCCACCATTCTATCAATGTTGAGAGAATCATATGCAGTGACAGTAGACGACATGTCCGTAATCGTTGTCAGGTCCTTCAGTCCGGACCAGATGTCAGCATCAGCAGTCGATCCAGACTGCCCTGCATCACCGCCAGCGGGTGGGCTCGGAATTCTGAGCCTTTTCCTCGCACCCCCAGTTGCGGGAGAATGTGAAGGAGGAGATGTTGACAGGTCGCGTTCCGCTTGACTTGACAATTTTGTCACCAGCAGGTCTTTCAACCCCAGCAGACTTGTGTCTGCCGGAAAGAGAGATCCAAGGTAGGCTTTAAATCTAGGATCGAGCACGGTGGCCAAAATGTAGTGCTCTGATTTCAACAGATTGACCACCCGTGAATCCTTGTTAAGCGAATTAAGGGCTCCATCCACAAGTCCCACATGCCTAGCGGAATCGCTCCGTGTTAGCTCCTCCTTCAATGTCTCCAGCTTCTTCTGCAAAAGCCTGATGAGGGGAATGACCTGACTCAGGCTGGCAGTGTCTGAACTGACTTCACGTGTGGCAAGTTCAAAGGGCATCAGAACCTTGCAAAACGTTGAAATCATTCTCCACTGCGCTTGAGACAGGTGCATTCCACCTACTATATCGTGCTCAATTGTATAGGCTTGAATGGCCTTTTGCTGCTCCTCCAACCTCTGAAGCATATAGAGGGTTGAATTCCACCTCGTTACCACTTCTTGCTTCAGATGATGGCAGGGCAGGTTCAGTAGTTTTTGGTGGTGCTCCAGTCTTCTGTACGTGGTGCCTGTACGCCGAAAGTGTCCCGCAATTCTTCTGGCCACCGACAGCATCTCTTGCACGCCCCTGTCGTTTTTTTAAAAATTCTGCACCACCAAATTCAAGGTATGTGCAAAACATGGGACGTGCTGGAATTTGCCCATATTTAATGCACACACAATATTGCTGGCGTTGTCCGATGCCACAAATCCACAGGAGAGTCCAATTGGGGTAAGCCATTCCGCGATGATCTTCCTCAGTTGCCGTAAGAGGTTTTCAGCTGTGTGCGTATTCTGGAAACCGGTGATACAAAGCGTAGCCTGCCTAGGAAAGAGTTGGCGTTTGCGAGATGCTGCTACTGGTGCCGCCGCTGCTGTTCTTGCGGCGGGAGTCCATACATCTACCCAGTGGGCTGTCACAGTCATATAGTCCTGACCCTGCCCTGCTCCACTTGTCCACATGTCCGTGGTTAAGTGGACATTGGGTACAACTGCATTTTTTAGGACACTGGTGAGTCTTTTTCTGACGTCCGTGTACATTCTCGGTATCGCCTGCCTAGAGAAGTGGAACCTAGATGGTATTTGGTAACGGGGGCACACTGCCTCAATAAATTGTCTAGTTCCCTGTGAACTAACGGCGGATACCGGACGCACGTCTAACACCAACATAGTTGTCAAGGCCTCAGTTATCCGCTTTGCAGCAGGATGACTGCTGTGATATTTCATCTTCCTCGCAAAGGACTGTTGAACAGTCAATTGCTTACTGGAAGTAGTACAAGTGGGCTTACGACTTCCCCTCTGGGATGACCATCGACTCCCAGCAGCAACAACAGCAGCGCCAGCAGCAGTAGGCGTTACACGCAAGGATGCATCGGAGAAATCCCAGGCAGGAGAGGACTCGTCAGAATTGCCAGTGACATTGCCTGCAGGACTATTGGCATTCCTGGGGAAGGAGGAAATTGACACTGAGGGAGTTGGTGGGGTGGTTTGCGTGAGCTTGGTTACAAGAGGAAGGGATTTACTGGTCAGTGGACTGCTTCCGCTGTCACCCAAAGTTTTTGAACTTGTCACTGACTTATTATGAATGCGCTGCAGGTGACGTATAAGGGAGGATGTTCCGAGGTGGTTAACGTCCTTACCCCTACTTATTACAGCTTGACAAAGGGAACACACGGCTTGACACCTGTTGTCCGCATTTCTGGTGAAATACTTCCACACCGAAGAGCTGATTTTTTTGGTATTTTCACCAGGCATGTCAACGGCCATATTCCTACCACGGACAACAGGTGTCTCCCCGGGTGCCTGACTTAAACAAACCACCTCACCATCAGAATCCTCCTGGTCAATTTCCTCCCCAGCGCCAGCAACACCCATATCCTCCTCATCCTGGTGTACTTTAACACTGACATCTTCAATCTGACTATCAGGAACTGGACTGCGGGTGCTCCTTCCATCACTTGCAGGGGGCGTGCAAATGGTGGAAGGCGCATGCTCTTCACGTCCAGTGTTGGGAAGGTCAGGCATCGCAACCGACACAATTGGACTCTCCTTGTGGATTTGGGATTTCAAAGAACGCACAGTTCTTTGCGGTGCTTTTGCCAGCTTGAGTCTTTTCAGTTTTCTAGCGAGAGGCTGAGTGCTTCCATCCTCATGTGAAGCTGAACCACTAGCCATGAACATAGGCCAGGGCCTCAGCCGTTCCTTGCCACTCCGTGTGGTAAATGGCATATTGGCAAGTTTACGCTTCTCCTCCGACAATTTTATTTTAGGTTTTGGAGTCCTTTTTTTACTGATATTTGGTGTTTTGGATTTGACATGCTCTGTACTATGACATTGGGCATCGGCCTTGGCAGACGACGTTGCTGGCATTTCATCGTCTCGGCCATGACTAGTGGCAGCAGCTTCAGCACGAGGTGGAAGTGGATCTTGATCTTTCCCTAATTTTGGAACCTCAACATTTTTGTTCTCCATATTTTAATAGGCACAACTAAAAGGCACCTCAGGTAAACAATGGAGATGGATGGATTGGATACTAGTATACAATTATGGATGGGCTGCCGAGTGCCGACACAGAGGTAGCCACAGCCGTGAACTACCGCACTGTACTGTGTCTGCTGCTAATATATAGACTGGTTGATAAAGAGATAGTATACTCGTAACTAGAATGTATGTATAAAGAAAGAAAAAAAAACCACGGTTAGGTGGTATATACAATTATGGACGGGCTGCCGAGTGCCGACACAGAGGTAGCCACAGCCGTGAACTACCGCACTGTACTGTGTCTGCTGCTAATATATAGACTGGTTGATAAAGAGATAGTATACTCGTAACTAGTATGTATGTATAAAGAAAGAAAAAAAAAACCACGGTTAGGTGGTATATACAATTATGGACGGGCTGCCGAGTGCCGACACAGAGGTAGCCACAGCCGTGAACTACCGCACTGTACTGTGTCTGCTGCTAATATAGACTGGTTGATAAAGAGATAGTATACTCGTAACTAGTATGTATGTATATATAAAGAAAGAAAAAAAAAACCACGGTTAGGTGGTATATACAATTATGGACGGGCTGCCGAGTGCCGACACAGAGGTAGCCACAGCCGTGAACTACCGCACTGTACTGTGTCTGCTGCTAATATATAGACTGGTTGATAAAGAGATAGTATACTCGTAACTAGTATGTATGTATAAAGAAAGAAAAAAAAACCACAGTTAGGTGGTATATACAATTATGGACGGGCTGCCGAGTGCCGACACAGAGGTAGCCACAGCCGTGAACTACCGCACTGTACTGTGTCTGCTGCTAATATATAGACTGGTTGATAAAGAGATAGTATACTCGTAACTAGTATGTATGTATAAAGAAAGAAAAAAAAACCACGGTTAGGTGGTATATACAATTATGGACGGGCTGCCGAGTGCCGACACAGAGGTAGCCACAGCCGTGAACTACCGCACTGTACTGTGTCTGCTGCTAATATAGACTGGTTGATAAAGAGATAGTATACTCGTAACTAGTATGACTATAAAGAAAGAAAAAAAAACCACGGTTAGGTGGTATATACAATTATGGACGGGCTGCCGAGTGCCGACACAGAGGTAGCCACAGCCGTGAACTACCGCACTGTACTGTGTCTGCTGCTAATATAGACTGGTTGATAAAGAGATAGTATACTACTAATATTATATATACTGGTGGTCAGGTCACTGGTCACTAGTCACACTGGCAGTGGCACTCCTGCAGCAAAAGTGTGCACTGTTTAATTTTAATATAATATTATGTACTCCTGGCTCCTGCTATAACCTATAACTGGCACTGCAGTGCTCCCCAGTCTCCCCCACAATTATAAGCTGTGTGAGCTGAGCACAGTCAGATATATATATACATTGATGCAGCACACTGGGCTGAGCAGTGCACACAGATATGGTATGTGACTGAGTCACTGTGTGTATCGTTTTTTTCAGGCAGAGAACGGATATATTAAATAAAACAAACAACTGCACTGTCTGGTGGTCACTGTGGTCGTCAGTCACTAAACTCTGCACTCTCTTCTACAGTATCACAGCCTCAGGTCAATCTCTCTCTCTCTCTCTCAACCCTAATCTAAATGGAGAGGACGCCAGCCACGTCCTCTCCCTATCAATCTCAATGCACGTGTGAAAATGGCGGCGACGCGCGGCTCCTTATATAGAATCCGAGTCTCGCGATAGAATCCGAGCCTCGCGAGAATCCGACAGCGTCATGATGACGTTCGGGCGCGCTCGGGTTAACCGAGCAAGGCGGGAAGATCCGAGTCGCTCGGACCCGTGAAAAAAAACATGAAGTTCGTGCGGGTTCGGATTCAGAGAAACCGAACCCGCTCATCTCTATACAATACCCTACAAACAACCCCTTATAAGACACTCGGGGTTACCCACCCACATCTTATTATCTCCCCTACTGCTATTCAGCTGGCTTGGATCACCCTGGGGAGGCGCCGCGGAATCGGGGAGTGCTTTTCAGCGCTCCTGCGGGTTGCGGCCCTCTCCCCAGATTGAAGCCGGGGCCTAGAGTGACTACGGATCCCGGTCTGAACTCCCGGAGCCGCGCCGACACTCGGATCCGCTTGTTAAAGCTTTCGGAGCCCTGCGCAGGGTTAGTGAGGCCCTCACCACCTTCAGGCTGCCCTTTAGCACACCCGGCGGCCCGGGACGCCGACCCCCGGAGCCCCGAGCAGCGGGGTTCCACGAAGAGTGCGGCCGCCATCTTGCCGCGGCTTTCCCTGAGGCCTCAGAGGAGCGGCCCGGAGCGCCTGCCAGCGGCTCGCAACGCCCAAAGCCGGTGCCCTCTCCCTCGCGGCCTCCAGTTGTCGGAGCCCTTGCGGTGACTTACTGTTAAGACGGGACAGGGGCTGGCTATACATCCCGAAGCTGGGGGACTGTAAATGTGCTGCGCTCCATACTGCAGCACCCTGGATTCCCTGCCGCTCTCCCTCATCATATTGGGGCACAGTCACAATGCCCTGGACCCCCCGTGCGACCCCTCCGCTGTGATCCACTGCCTGCAATCGCCGGGGGACCATTCGCAGCACCGGCCCTGCCGCCAGCCAGTCTCTCCTCCCGCTGTCCGTACACACAGGAAACTACAAGTACATACCCTCCAGGTGCCCCGGCTCCCCGCCGCGACGGCCATCTCGCTTGACTCCCTTTTCACTGTGGACTGCCTTCTGGCTATAGCCCTAAGGGGGGATTCTATGGAGTGGTGTTGACACAGCCTGCACCTTGTACACCTTTGCCTGATACAGTAGGTCGCACTCCTGCTGTCTCCCAGCACCCATTAAGCAGGACAGACCCTATTACAGACCCTGAGCTGTAGCTTCTACAGAAAACTCCCTCTAGTGGCTACCCTAGGAATATCCACCTGAGATGTGCATCTCTGTTCAAATATAAGAAACCGATTGAATGCTTTTCCAACCCGCTGAGACGCCCCAGCAGTCTAGTGCTATAGATGTGTGCTATGCTAGGCTGCCATTGCCATTGATACCGTAATGAACTACTGATGCCAACCCACAGGGAGCTACACCGCTGAAGGCATTCTTATGTGAGTTATGCAACCTTATTACACCTCGTTATCTTGACCTTAATGAATCTAAGCTTCTCGATGCTGATTGAGTGATGCCCAGGAACAAGAAATGTTCTCAAAAGACCAGCACATCAACTCCGCGGGGGAACATATCGCAGTCCGCTATGAGATCATTCTTACAATCCACATCGCCCGCATCAACAGAAAACCCTTCTGCTTCAAACTCCCTCCTCTCCCCGCCTGCCCCTCACCCGTCCCCTCAAAGTGCGGACGTACCGCATGCCTGCCCTCCAGGAGGTAGGGATCTACAAGATATCTTAGTGTCATGACTGAGGTTTTGTGAACCCGGTGTTAGTGAAGTCTGTGCGGGCGACTGGAGAATTATATGAATACTACCACTGGCCTGGTTTGGGAGTGTTGTGGACTCGGGGTTTCTTCCGGTGACTGGGAAGAGGAACCGCAGCAGAGATGGCCGAATCTAGGTTCTCCTCATGCAGGATTAGGTCGGCAGACAGGAGGCACGTGTGAACGCTGAAGGTCTCCTGAAAGACAGAACTGGAAAGGCGCTGATGAATCAGTGAAGAATACCAGGTACAACTGCGCTAAAGTGCACTGGATGCTCGGAGACACTGAGGTGCTAGGAGGCACGGAAGTGCTTGGAGACACTGGGGTGCGTAGAGACACTGGGGTGCGTAGAGACACTGGGGTGCGCATAGACACTGGGATGCTGGAAGCACGGAGATGCTTGAAGCACGGAGATGCTGGAAGCACGGAGGTGCTGAGGCACGGAGATGCTGGAGGCACGAGGTGCTGAGGCACTGGGGTCCTGAGGCACGAGGTGCTGTAAGCACGGAGGTGCTGAGGCACGGAGGTACTGGAGGCACGAGATGCTGGAAGCATGAAGATGCTGGAGGCACGGATATGCTGGAAGCACGGAGGTGCTGAGGCACGGGGTGCTGAAAGCACGGAGGTACTGGAGGCACGAGGTGCTGAGTCACGGAAATGCTGGAAGCACGGAGGTGCTGAGGCACAGGGTACTGAAAGCACGGAGGTACTGGAGGCACGAGGTGCTGAGTCACAGAGATGCTGGAAGCACGGAGGTGCTGAGGCACAGAGGTACTGGAGGCACGAGGTGCTGGAGGCACGGAGATGCTGGAGGCACGAGGTGTTGGAGGCACGAGGTGCTGAGGCACGGAGGTGCAGAGGCACGGGAATGCTGAGACACGGAGGTGCAGAGGCACAGGGGGGCAGAGGCACGGAGGTGCAGAGGCACGGGAATGCTGAGGCACGGAGGTGCAGAGGCACGGGGGTGCAGAGGCACGGGGATCACAGGGATACGGGAGCTCTGGAGATCACAACTTTAGGGAGCTCAGCTTTAAGGCTCACACATAGCTGTGTGTGACACAAGGAACTGGCCCAGTTTCTAACTCAGTCTCCCAACTTATACTTCCTGGTCCTTGGTGATTGGAGAGCAGGATTAGGTGATGCAGAGAGTCTCAGACTGGCAGAGGATTGGACAACTCTGGTTCAGGTGAACAGTCACTGTCATGTGACTACTCTAGACTAGGCTGTGATGTAGAATGAGGCCTAGTAGGCCGAGAGAACACTCAAGCCTGAACTTCAGATTACTGAATTCAGCCTCACACAGGAGATCACCACAGGTGGAGCTAATTAACTATTACCTTTCAGGGAACTCAGGAAAACTCATAGTGCTGACAAGCTGTTTAACTCAGTGAGTAAAAGACACAGGATCCGGGACAGATGGCAGGGGTAAGTCACCAAATATGAAACCTACAGTCAGGATTGTGACAGTATCCCCCTCTTCAAGGGTGGACTCCGGACACCCATCTTGAATCCTAGGGGAACATGATGAATAACTTGTAAGCTTCTAAAAAGTGGAAACCAGAGGGTCCAGAAACAAAACTTTAAGCTGGATTCTTTAGAAGTCTTCCTGATCTTCATCTTCAGAACAGGTAGACCATCCATCATAGACAAGACTGGAATTTCCTTAATCAGAAAGGACTGAGGAATAAACTGTAGAAGTTTCCTCTCCTCGTTTTGTAGTGCGAGAAGATTGTGCTTTCGAAGCTAGCACTCCACTGAGGCTTAAATTAAATCTTGTTCTATAACGAGGACTTTTCATACAGAGACCTGTAGAGCTTTTTGGTGATTCTGGAACCTCTTCATGCGTGGAAGCATAACAGGAAGGAACAGCACCTCCCAGGAAAGGAGTAGCATCATAAACTGGATCAAATTCAGAGTCTGAGTCCAAGTCTAACGGAAAATACGAATCTCCTTTAGATACACAGTTTGAAAATGACCAAGAAGTGCACTGTAACTTTGAATTCTTTGGCGGAGAACTTAGTATTGAGCTAGGAGAGACTCCTACATGACCAACCTGAATGGTCGGATTCTTACGGAAGGAGATACTTGGATTATCTTTGGCAGGACTGCACAAACTTACTTTTGTATCAGACTGTTGTAGTTTGAATGAAGACGAACTGAGATTCTTTTTGGAGCATGATCTTTTAACTGAGTCAGATTCCGAGGACTTTGGAGTAAATTCTTTAAAGACTGCATTACTAAAAGTCTGTAAATCATGGAACACAGGATCATTCCTCTCAAAAAGCATGTTGGCCCACTCCAAAGCTCTTCCTCTGAATGCCAGGAACAGATATCGAGTAACGTTGGAAGGAGTTACTGCACCTGAAGGATCAGACTCCATCAGAGAGAGAAACTGTTCAACCAGAGCGGCATATTGCAATAAATCTCCATCAAAGTAAATAGGTGGTAAACCATCAGACGAAAACTTAGAGGCTGGAACTGGAGAAATCTTTGGCTGGACGAGTAGTACTGGATTGGATCCGAGGATACTTGAATTGGCTGGAGCCAAGGAGACTGACCAGGCTGGTCCTGGAGTATCGCTGGACCGGATGGAACCGGGACGGACTGACCAGGCAGGACCTGGGGTATCGCTGGACCGGCTGGAACCGGGACGGACTGACCAGGTGGAGCCTGGACTATTGCTGGACCGGCAGGAGCCCCCTCTTCACTGGGCTGGGCTGAGGCAAGAACCCCCTCTTCACGGGGCTGGGCTGAGGCAAGAGCCCCCTCTTCACGGGACTGGGCTGAGGCAAGAGCCCCCACTTCACGGGGCTGGGCTGAGGCAAGAACCCCCACTTCACGGGGCTGGGCTGAGGCAAGAGCCCCCACTTCACGGGGCTGGGCTGAAACAAGAGCCCCCACTTCACGGGGCTGGGCTGAAACAAGAGCCCCCACTTCACGGGGCTGGGCTGCACTCTGTAGACTCTCTGGCTGGGCAGCACTCTGTAGACTCTCTGGCTGGGCAGCACTCTGTAGACTCTCTGGCTGGGCAGCACTCTGTAGACTCTCTGGCTGGGCAGCACTCTGTAGACTCTCTGGCTGGGCAGCACTCTGTAGACTCTCTGGCTGGGCAGCACTCTGTAGACTCTCTGGCTGGGCAGCACTCTGTAGACTCTCTGGCTGGGCAGCGCTCTGAAGTCTCTCTGGCTGGGCAGCGCTCTGTAGTCTCTCTGGCTGGGCAGCGCTCTGAAGACTCTCTGAACCCCTCACTGGGGCTGAAGACACGGACGCCCCTCCTTGGGCTGAAGACACGGACGCCCCTCCTTGGGCTGAAGACACGGACGACCCTCCTTGGGCTGAAGACACGGACGCCCCTCTTTGGGCTGAAGACACGGACGCCCCTCTTTGGGCTGAAGACACGGACGCCCCTCTTTGGGCTGAAGACACGGACGCCCCTCTTTGGGCTGAAGACACGGACGCCCCTCCTTGGGCTGAAGACACGGATGCCCCTCCTTGCGCTAAAGACACGGACTCCTCTGTGACTCTAAATGGCTTGAATATTCTTCTCTGGAAGTGCTTGGAGACACTGGGGTGCGTAGAGACACTGGGGTGCGTAGAGACACTGGGGTGCGTAGAGACACTGGGATGCTGGAAGCACAGAGATGCTTGAAGCACGGAGATGCTGGAAGCACGGAGGTGCTGAGGCACGGAGATGCTGGAGGCACGAGGTGCTGAGGCACGAGGTGCTGGAAGCACGGAGGTGCTGAGGCACGGAGGTACTGGAGGCACGAGATGCTGGAAGCACGGAGATGCTGGAGGCACAGATATGCTGGAAGCACGGAGGTGCTGAGGCACGGGGTGCTGAAAGCACGGAGGTACTGGAGGCACGAGGTGCTGAGTCACGGAGATGCTGGAAGCACGGAGGTGCTGAGGCACAGGGTGCTGAAAGCACGGAGGTACTGGAGGCATGAGGTGCTGAGTCACGGAGATGCTGGAAGCACGGAGGTGCTGAGGCACAGAGGTACTGGAGGCACGAGGTGCTGAGTCACGGAGATGCTGGAAGCACGAGGTGCTGGAAGCACGAGGTGCTGAGGCACGAGGTGCTGGAGGCACGGAGATGCTGGAGGCACGAGGTGTTGGAGGCACGAGGTGCAGAGGCACGGGAATGCTGAGGCACTGAGGTGCAGAGGCACGGGGATGCAGAGGCACGGGAATGCTGAGGCATGGAGGTGCAGAGGCACGGGGGTGCAGAGGCACGGGGATCACAGGGATACGGGAGCTCTGGAGATCACAACTTTAGGGAGCTCAGCTTTAAGGCTCACACATAGCTGTGTGTGACACAAGGAACTGGCCCAGTTTCTAACTCAGTCTCCCAACTTTTACTTTCTGGTCCTTGGTGATTGGAGAGCAGGATTAGGTGATGCAGAGAGTCTCAGACTGGCAGAGGATTGGACAACTCTGGTTCAGGTGAACAGTCACTGTCATGTGACTACTCTAGACTAGGCTGTGATGTAGAATGAGGCCTAGTAGGCCGAGAGAACACTCAAGCCTGAACTTCAGATTACTGAATTCAGCCTCACACAGGAGATCACCACAGGTGGAGCTAATTAACTATTACCTTTCAGGGAACTCAGGAAAACTCATAGTGCTGACAAGCTGTTTAACTCAGTGAGTAAAAGACACAGGATCCGGGACAGATGGCAGGGGTAAGTCACCAAATATGAAACCTACAGTCAGGATTGTGACACTTAGCCTATATGAAAAATCTACCCACTAAAACAGGATCTACAAGATACAGTGAGACGTGAACTGGCTACCATGAGACAGGGCATTTCCCACATCTCTGACCGGGTGTCGAGTTTGGAGGATCACCAGGTCAAAGGCAGGTAAGCAATGTAACAAAGCAATGAGGAAGGCTAGTCAGATGCTTGGCTGCATTGGGAGAGGAATCAGCAGCAGAAAGAAAGAAGTAATAGTGCCACTGTATAGGTCATTGGTACGGCCTCATCTAGAATACTGTGTTCAATTCTGGAGGCCATATCTTCAAAAGGATATTAATACATTAGAAACTGTACAAAGAAGGGCAACTAAAATGGTGCATGGCCTACATCACAAAACATACCCAGAAAGACTAAGAAATCTCAATATGTATAGTTTGGAGCAGAGAAGGGAAAGGGGGGACATGATGGAAACTTTCAAATATATCAAGGGTTTTAACAAAGTCCAGGAGGGAAACATTCTCCAAATGAAGAGAAGCAATAGGATACGAGGACATGCACTGAAACTGGAGGGGGGGAGGTTCAGGGGAAATTTGCGGAAAAATTACTTCACAGAAAGGGTAGTGGACAAGTGGAATAGCCTCCCATCGGAGGTGGTAGAGGCTAAGACAGTAGAGCAATTTAAACATGCATGGGATAAACATAAGGATATCCTTACAAAGAAATAAGGATCAATTAAGGTAGATATTAAAAAAAAAAGAAAGGGGCAGACTAGATGGGCCAAGTGGTTCTTATCTGCCGACAAATTCTATGTTTCTATGTCTCTTCCGACACGTCCCTGAAGTCATTGACGAATGTCATTGAAGCTTAGTCGACAGAGATTCGCTCTCTTTAAACACGGTTAACAGATTTGGATAACAGAGGGAGGAGAAACAACATCTGTGTGCGGGGATTGCCGGAAGACGTTCCTCAAACAGGCCTGATTGATGCTCTTACGAAAATCTTTAACGAGATATTAGGTAACGATCCCAACGATACGATCACCTTCGATAGGGCCCATCGTGCTCTGAAACCAAGAGGTCTCTCCGCAGACAGACCACGTGATGTCATCTGCAGATTGCATTCTTTTTCTCAGAAGGACGACATCATGCGCAAGGTACGCCAACTCGATGGAGTTGATTTCAACGGCTCAATGATCCATATCTATCAAGACTTGTCCTGGCACACCCTCCAACAACAGAAAGCCCTCAAGCCCCTAACGGACGAGCTCCGTAAACGCCAACTGAAATACGGTTGGGGCTTCCCCTTCAGTCTCCAAGTCTCCTCCTCGAGGAAAACCCACATCCTCAACTCCTACTCTGATCTCCCTATGTTCTGTAAAGGTCTTGGCCTACCGAAACTTGACTTACGCGACTGGGACTTCCCTACTCCAGCATTGCCATCTCTCCAATCCCCGAGCACAGGAATCCCCTGGCAGGAGGTACGGAGGGCAGGGAGGAAAAGTACCAATGAATCCCCCTCTGACAATGACTCAAATGCTACCTGATTGATAACCCGTGATCTTTTGTTTGTTCTTGTTCTCCTTAAACTATCTCTCTAGGTTACAGCGTAATACCATTTCTCACCACTGATTAGCCTTCATCCAATATTTTGCTGTCACTGGGGCTATGCCCCTCCCATTATATATTGGGCCGTTGATTGTCGGCTCCTATTTCCTGACTATGAGATTTCTTCCATCCTACCATTTGAAGATTTCTTCATGTTAACAAGGTTTACAGTTTACAGTTAATTAAAACTAAGTACGTGTTCTGATTATTGCATTACTTTTTCACATCTTTCAATATGCCTCTGGCGGTGGCTCCCTCACTCGCCCCTTACCCGCTCCTGGCTGTTTGGCCTCTTGGGTTTCTGATCCTTAGATGGATCAGCTACCCCATTGCGGGTTTTTTGACTGTCATTGTTGTTTTTTCTACTTGCTCTGTTTCTTTCTCTTTCCTCCCTGTTCCTTCCTCTTCCCTCTTGTTGACCACTCCGGGCCCACCGCCTTCAACTATGACTTATGCCTCCCATGACATCCCCTGGTAAAGTCAAAATAACATCGATCAACGCAAAGGGCCTTAATGTACCGGAGAAAAGAGCCTCCCTTCTACGGTCTCTCTGGGCCGATAGAGTAGATGTTGCACTGGTCCAAGAGACGCATTTTAAAATCTCAGCTAGTAGCCCCTCCTTGACTAACTATCGTTTCCCTCAGGCCTTTTATAATAACAACTCAGACTCTAAATCAAAAGGTGTAGCGATATTATTCTCTAGGACCCTTCAGCTGTCTGACATATCAGTTCATAAGCTGATCCCGGGTCGTCTCCTGATAGTGCGGTGTAAAATATGCATGTGCCCATACACATTTGTTGCACTTTATGCCCCAAATAGGGACCAGGTTCCATTTTTTCGCTCCGCCCTCTCCCAAACGGAATCTCTCCTTTCAGGCGTTGTTGTTCTGGGGGGTGATCTGAATTGGATAATGGATCCATCCTTAGACTCATCCTCTAATGCCCTCCGGACCTCCCAACGTCAATACCGACAAGTTAGAAGAATGTTCCACGATCTCCAGCTGGCAGACTCCTGGAGGGTCCTTCACCCCTCCGATAGAGACTACTCCTTCTATTCACCCCTGCACAAAGCTTACTCTCGTCTCGATTACCTATTCCTTAGTCACAGACATCTCCCCTTACTGATAGATTCCTCCATTGGCTTGATAACCTGGTCTGACCACGCCCCGGTGTCTATGACTCTTTCAACCCCCCAAGCTACCCCAGGTCAATGGACCTGGCGTCTCAATGAATCATTATTACAGGACCAATATTGCAGGGGAGAAATAGAGAAGGCCTTGACTGAATTTTTCTCCATAAATGATACCGACGATGTTTCTAAGATTATCCTGTGGGAAGCGCATAAATGCACCATAAGAGGTAAACTTATACAGTTGGGTACATTTATGAAAAAACAGAGGTTAGCACTAATCACCAAACTATTACAACGACTCCACCTTCTTGAGTCCTCGCACAAAACATCCCTGTCGGAGACTGATTACCTAGAATTACTTGACACGAGGGCTCAACTAAAGAAAACCCTCACTGATAGTATCCAGCTTTCAGTCCGTAAATGCAACTCCAAGTACTACCAGTGGGGTAATAAACCTAGTCGCCTCCTGGCCCAGGCACTTAAGGCCCAACGCTCATCTTTGTTTATAAATAGCGTGAAGGATCCTGGGGGCGCTCTCCGTTTAAAACCCCTGAAATAGCTGCATGCTTCAAACAGTATTATTCCCTTTTATATAATCTAGAGAACCGATCCGATGGCGCTACCCCTCTTTTTGACTTTCTAAAGGCGAAGGCGTATTTAGAAAAGGTATCTTACCCCGTCCTATCTCCTTCAGATAGGGAAGCTCTGGAATTACCTTTTACCCTGCAAGAGCTGGAAATCGCTATGACCTCGACACCCTCTGGTAAGAGTCCAGGGCCGGACGGCTTCACGCTTACTTACTATAAACAAGTTAAGGGTCTCCTTTCCTCTTATCTCCTCCAGGCCTTTAACTCTATCTCCGCAAATACCCATTTTTCAGGTCAATCCTTAGAAGCCCACATTTCCGTTCTTCCTAAACCCGGTAAAGACCCCTCGGTGTGCCCCAGTTATAGGCCCATATCACTTCTAAATGTCGATGTCAAACTTTTCGCAAAACTAATGGTGAACAGACTGAATGTATTCCTGCCTTCTCTAATTCATAACGACCAGGTGGGCTCTGTCCAGAACTACGAGGCTAAGGATAATACCACCAAGATATTGAGCCTAATCCACATAGCATCCCAAGGTAACTCCCCCCCACTGTGCTGCTATCCACTGATGCCGAAAAGGCCTTTGATAGAGTCAGTTGGGGTTTTATGAGGTCTGTACTGGGGCACATCGGATTGGGTCCACTAGCACTTGGTAGGATTATGGGACTTTATAGATCACCCACAGCTTGGGTTCGAGTTAACGGATCCTTATCCGATCCCTTTTCCATAGGTAACGGGATGCGACAGGGTTGCCCACTGTCCCCCTTACTCTTTGTCCTTTGTATCGAAGCTCTTGCTAGAGCTATCAGGGCCAATGATTGCATTACTGGTCTGAGAGTCGGTGATACAGAGCACAAACTTTCCCTGTTTGCAGATGATTTATTAGCTACAATAACGCACCCGGTTTCCTCCCTCCCCCATCTTATGAAGGAGTTGTCCAATTTCAGGTCACTTTCCAATTTCAAGATTAATATGTCCAAATCCTGCACCTTGAACATCTCCACCCCTCCCGACACAGTGGCTAAACTTAAACAATCCTTCCCCTTTACTTGGAATACCTCCCACCTGTCCTACTTGGGAATACAATTACCGAGTGATCTTTCCCGTTTGGTTTCATTGAACTTTATGCCCCTTCTCCGAACTCTCAGGGCTGACTACAGTAGATGGTACCTCAAACCACTTTCCTGGCTGGGGAGGGTGAATGTTGTGAAGATGAATACTCTCCCTAAGCTACTCTATAAACTTCAGGCTCTTCCCATACGGACAAGAAAACTAAAACAAAAAAATACAGACAGCGCTTGCAGATTTCTTATTACAATAAATTTATTAATTATCTTTTATCTCGATGATAATTCTCCACTAGTACTATTATAGTACCAAGGATATAAATTAATAAAAAATCTTTCCCTTGCCTTGACAACAAATTTACATATAAAAAAAAGACTAAAACCACATTGACATCAATTAATAATATATAAGAAAATGCTCTGCTCCACAAATTGGTTTAGCTAGCCCTCTTAGTGCAGAAAAAGATACAATAGTTTCAATGAGTCCCAGTGTTTCACTTAATTGCTACAAAGCTGCAACAGCTGAGTCCATTGTCTGGTTACTTATTTTCACTTAGTTTACTGCTGTTTCCTTTCTTTGATGATTGTAATCTTGAGATAGATGTTATAACATACGGATCCCAGACTCCTGGTTCAAGTCCATCCAACTCTTGATACAACAATTTATCTGGTCCTGGAAACGGCCTAGAATTAGCCGGTCCACTATGATTCGCTCTACCCGATGCGGTGGTTTCCAGCTGCCTGATATCAGAGGCTATTATTGGGCAATTCTGCTCAATAGGGTCTTGGATTGGACGAGGAGTCGAGACACAAAGCAGTGGGTGGCTCTGGAGGGGCTCTATATGCAACAATTCCCCGAGATCTTCCCCTGGCTCCCTTCCCTCCCCAAGCCTCCCTCCCCTCACCCAACTGTTACCGCGACCCTCTCCTTTTGGAAAAAAGCGCGCCGCTGGCCCTTCCTCTCTTCCGATTTCGGCCCGTTGACCTCTTTTCTAGCCAAACCCGACTTCCTACCCGGCTTAACACTCTCCCACTTTCGCGACTGGGCCCTTGAGGGGCTCTTCAGGGTAGGCCAGCTGGCGATATCCTCAGGAGTTAGACAGTTCTCGGAAGTGCAATCTAAATGGGAAATTCCACAACACGACTTCTGGAAATATTTACAGCTTAGACATTTTCTGCATTCCAAACACAGATATCTTCTAGCCTCTAGGGAACTAACACAGTTTGAGAGATTGTGTGTCTCTACGTGCAACCCCCAGCACACTGTTTCCACACTTTACAAATTATTACAGAGCCCCGGTGCTCAGGCACCCCCACCCTGCCAGTTAGCTTGGGAGAGAGATCTCGGGATTCAACTATCAGACAAAGACTGGCGGATGATATTTCTCAAATCCCACAATAGTTCAGTCTGTATACAAGTTAGGGAAACCCAATATAAACTCTTAATGAGATGGTACAGACACCTCTCCCTCCTTCACTTCATGTACCCCGGAGTGACTGATAGGTGCTGGAGATGTCTTAATGCCACTGGTTCCCTACTGCACATCTGGTGGAATTGCCCCCTACTCCGGTTATACTGGGTTGATGTCATCTCTATTTCCCAAGACATACTTCATACCCCTGTCCCTTCTGACCCGGCCTTTTGGTTGCTTTCCCACTCTTCTATATCACTGGCTCAGCATAAAACATCATTACTCCGCCACCTGTCTAATGCAGCACGGGCAGTTATTCCCACTCTATGGAGGTCTCCATCTCCACCCACAAGGAAAATATGGTTAACTAGAATCAACTATTACATGAACATGGAGAACATCCTCCTGGTCTCCAGAGATAATCTCCCAGAATTCATGGCCACTTGGTTACCTTGGAAAGAATATCCGTCCTCCAAAGAATACAAAGACTACATTTGTGCCACTAAATGATTTGAGTTTCGCAGTTGATCGATTAAAGAGATTGCATTACCCTTCCCCTCAGTCCGAAGGCCCCCCAGGCTTGGTCACACTATGTTTTTCTTCTATCCTTTCCTCCATATCACATCTTGCTCTTTTCTATAGTTTCTCTACTGTGTTACTTATGTTATTATGATCACATTCTCTGTTTAGACAAATAGCGAGTAGATATTGCGATGATTCCATAGAACACCCTATCATTGTCTGCATTCGCATCTACTTCCAGTGTCTAGAGTGTTAAGCTATCACGCTCCTTATGGCTAGACTGCAATTGACTTTAATTATGTGTCTTGAAGCTTTTTTGTCTAATGAGATGTAATATTTATATTTTCCTAAATAAAAACAGATTATACAAAAAAAAAGTTTTGTAGAGAGGTGGAGAGTCTGATAGGGAGAGGTAGAGAATTCTAAAAGCAGGGAGCACCACGACCAAAATCTTGGAGGTAGGAGTGGGAGGAAATAGTTGGCAGGAGTAATCAAATCCAATAAACAAAGACCATACCATTAAATGCGAAACAACTGCATACAACATACATAATGGCAATTTAATAACTACTTGGCATCTAACCTTGAGTAACAACCATTAAACAGCTTGGCCATTATCAGTGCACAAGTGTATTTCTTTTAATTACTAGAATGGTGGCCTGCAAATGAACTTTTAGGTGTATTTACTTGGTCACTTTTCAAATGCAGCCCAATGCAGCGACACAGTAGGGAAAACCTCTGTTCTCCACCAACATATTTTAACATGGACTGTGTTTGAAGTTACTTGCCTCCCCCTTACTCCCCTTACTCATTTGATCCGGACTCCAATTGATAATTCTGTTTATGTAGCTTCAGCAGGGAACATAACTGGACTATTGTATAGGGTTACGCTTCCACCTGACTCATTTAGTCATCACAACATGAGCCAAACAAAATATTTACTTAAATAATGAAATAAGTAATTAAAAAGTATTACAGTAATTACAAAGACACAAGAAGACATTGGGAATCAGAAAAGATCTGTAGAGAGTGAGAGGAAGACAGATAGGGAGATAAATAGACAAGGAAAAGAATGGGTGAGAAAGGATAGAGGGGTGAGACAGAGATTAGAGGGAGGGGGATAGTGAGAGATGGCGGGTAGGGTGGAGTGAGAGTGATGGGACAAGGCTGCAGGAGAGAGAGAGAGAGAGAGAGATTGAGGGAAGATAGAAGGAAACAAAACCCTGATCTAGACTAACCTAAGGGGTATTACTAGGTTGATTGACCAGCTACCATTCTCTATTGAAGTTCAGAGAGGCACAGATGGGACTAGCATTTGAAGGGTATGCTGGTTCCTGTAGTGCCATTTGGAGGATCTAGGGATGACTCCAGGGGAGCTGGCTCTCAATTTAGATATATTTTTGTATATGCCATTATAATGACTGACTCCTGCAGGGTTCATGCTTACCGGTGTGTGTGGTCATGGACGGGCCTGCTACCAGAGCAAGTAAATGATTTCCGGAGTGCTTTCAGTGTTCGTGTCAAGTTGCAGTGTTGGTAATCATCTACCATTGAATAGTTGCAGAAAGTGTGTGGAAGAATCCCTGTACTGCAGGGAGAGAGAGTAAGAAGAGCCTGCTTATCGTACAATACTTCCCAGCTAACTAGTAAACTGAGACTGTATTCTGCAGATCTAAGAGTCCCAGCCAGCTTGTCACATACTGTATCACAAAGTGGTAGGTAATCAAAGGCTCTATGCGCAAACGACTGCTGCCAGCTTGCATAAACTCTTATGAGGTATCCTCAACCCCTCACCAAAGTAATATAGTGCAAACAAGAAAAATAGAGTAAAAGACTTAGCCGGCGCTGTCAGAATGTAGATCTCATCTGGATGCAATCATCAAACTTCCATTTGTAGGTCATACAAATGGAAGTTTGATGATTGCATCCAGATGAGATCTACATTCTGACAGCGCCGGCTAAGTCTTTTACTCCATTTTTCTTGTTTGCAGCTTGTCACATACTGACTACTCTAAGGGGGAATTCAAATGTTTGAAAAGTCGGTTGGGTGTCTGTTTTTTCCTGTCTATTAGATAGGTCAAAACGGACACCCAATTGACTTTTCAAACAATTGAATATCCCCCTAAGAGTAGCTCTGCTCCAGACCCAGTTTGTACCCTGAGAGAGACTGATAAAAGTGCAAATGGGTTTCTCATTCTGTGATCGAGCTGCAAATGAACTTCAAGCACGAAGAGAAAGTCCTTCTTGCTTGAAGTTAATTGTAAGACAATTCGGCCAGGATGCAGCTGGATGATGTCCAAAGCTAACTGCACTGACCAGATAAGTTACCATGTATCTGTTGTACACTGCATCCCTGTAGATGTATGTTGTATAGTATGTAGATGGACAGAAGTTGCATCATTGCCATCCACTTTGCCACACAGGAAGTGTTTGTTATAGAGGAAGTACCCCTGTACACATTGTTTTTCTGTTCTTGTTCCATTACACGTTTTCACCAACCTTTTCCTGTCCTTCAATAAATGAACTATGGTCGCATTTACAAATGTTTAGCGCGTGCGCTGTCCTTGAGTAGGTCTGTGTGAATCCAAGGGGTCTCCCAACTCAACCTTTGGTGGAATATTGCCCTAACTACAGTACATCCATTTACAACAAGAGAAGAAAACTTGGATGGAGACACTGCGTCACTGCACGTATGTGAAGATACAAACTCTGGGGGTAATTCAGATCTGATCGCTAGGCTGCGTTTTTGCACAGTGGGCGATCAGGTCTAAACTGCGCATGCACCGCAATGCGCAGGCATGTTGCACGGGTACAAAGTGGAGCGCCACTCAGCAATAGGTTTGTGCGAAGGATCCATTCGCACGGGCGAACGCAAGGAGACTGACAGGAAGAGGGCGTTTGTGGGTGTCAACTGACCATTTTCACGGAGTGGTTGGAAATATGCAGGCATGTCCAAGAGTTTGCAGGGCGGGTTCCTGGCGTCAATTCCGGTCCCGGACAGGCTTGTGCGATCGCAGTGGCTGAGTAAGTCCTGGGCTGCGCAGAGACTGCACAAGATCAGTTTGTACAGCTCTGCTACACATGCGTTCGCACACTTGCACAGCTAAAATACACTCCCCTGTAGGCGGCGACTATCTGATCGCAGCAGTGCAAAAATCGCTTGCTAGCTATCAGGTCTGAATTACCCCCACTGTATATATCCACAACACCATTTACGTAGATGGAAAAAGGGGTGTTACAATTAGTATTGAAATCCATCTGAAACTGGCTTCCCTTCTTTGTCTGCATGACTTCAGCTGTACAACCATGGCACTCCCATAACAAGACAAAATAGTTCTGTGTGATTGCATTGTTGACACCCAGTTCCCGCTATGAAATGCATATTATAAAGTGATATGTAGCCAAGCTCCACCCGCCTTAGAATCAGATGGAGATACAGAAAATGTATAATTTCACTTCTGAAGATGCGCAGTATGCTATAACTTGCTGTATGCACCTATGAAAGGAGATCCATCTGAGTCAGATTCATCATCATAGTCCATAAGACCTCTGCAAGGGGTCAGTAGCAGCAGAGTAAATGATAATGTATTGCATAGTGTATTATAATGACTGTAAAAACACCTGACAAAAAAGGAAAGACACACAATACACAATCAAGTGTTAGATTTAGTCAGTTTAGACAGAACAAAATTGTAGTCAAATACGTAAGCCAAGATCATAATAAATAAAGCTATATGTGGAACCAAATTCAGGTTCCCAGATAGTCACCAACCAGTCTCCAAAAAGCAGCTATCCCGCAAAACCCTAATATTACTACTTTAGTGAAGGTATTCACTTCCAGGTTCCTTCCCAGCAGTTGTACTGCACATGTGCAACCTTAGGTCATTCATGCACCCTGCGAGAGCCAGAGGAGGGGGAGGAGGGACCCGAAATTAATCCTCTTCACAGACTGACCCTTCTTGCATAGTAAGTAGGGGGAACTGAAGATGGCGTTAGTCTCATAGTCTATCATGCATTCACAATTTCTAGATATGGACAGTGCAATTAGCTCATGCTTGCCTACCATCCCGGGAGCTGCGTTAGACTCCAGATTTATGGGGTAGTCCCCTGCAACCCCACAAGGGTAGGTGGCTCTTCTGCATCTCGCCCGCACCCTGCCGCTTCCTACTGAAATGGGCAGGGTAAAGATAAAGACTCTGGAAGCACAGCTGCGGGGTGGAGGGGGTAGGGCTAAAAGTAGCGATCACATCATTAGCCCCACCTCCTACCCGCAGACCCGCGAATTGCGGGCATTTCCATGTTTTGGAGGTGGTGCCTAGTGACGCAGCACTCTGGTCTCCCCCTCCCCCCAAAGTGTCAAGCTGCGTCTCTTCTCTGGGCTTCTCCCGGCCCGGTGAGGAGCTAACAAGTGTATGTAACTATGAATTAGCTTCCTACCAGATTCAGTGGTCTAGACCACAGTTTCTCAAACTCGGTCCTCAGGACCCCACACGGTTCATGTTTTGCAGGTCACCTGTAGATTTTTGGAATGTGGCAGTTGGTGATACACAGTGCAGCTGCTGTGTGACATAGAAAACGTGAACCGTGTGGGGTCCTCAGGCGCGCACGCAGGGGGGGTTTCCAAGTACCTAGAACCCCCCCCCCCCCCCCCCCCCCCCCCCCCCCCCCGCCCCCAAGCCGCCGATATATCGCACAGGAGTTTGACGGTTTTTTTTTTTTTATAATAATACATCCTGGCAGTCTGACTGCAGCTTGAGCCAGTCACAGACAGTGTCTCCCTGGGCGCCTGTACACTGAGAGGCTGGCTGCTGCAAGTAGGGGGAGCTGCAGTTCCTCTCAGGCTGAGACTGGAGAGGCGCAGCGTGCATTCACACTCCCTGCCAGCGGCCAGCCCACGGGACTCACTCGGTGGACTCCAGTGGCGCAGCTAGCAGGGACCAGGAGGTGATCGCGGTATGTTGAGCAGTATGCTTGGTCCGGCCACCAATAGTTTATACTGTGACAGATGCGGCCACCATGAGTGCGAGAGCCAGGGAGGAGGAGAGGGAGAGGGAGAGGAGGAGGAAGAGGGTGGCGGCTCCGGTTTTGCATAATAAATTATGCAGTCATCGTCCGCCAGCGCCCAGCGTGAGTGCGGGAACCGGGAGGGCCGGGTGCTGATATTTTATAATAAATTATGCTTTTATACATGAGTGAGTCCCTGTCTGTGTGTAGGAGGAGGGGGGGGGGGGATGGTTATAGTGGTGCCTATGCTGCCAGTATGGAGCGGGGAATGATCATGGTGTCTGCATGCTGATAATATATTGGGGGAGGGGGATGTGTTTGTGGTGCATCAGTCTATGTGGGGGAGGGGGGATTGTGGTGCATCAGTCTATGTGGGGGAGGGGGGGTTGGTGCATCAGTCTATGTGGGGAAGGGGGGTTGTGGTGCATCAGTCTATGTGGGGGAGGGGGGGGAGTTCATCAGTCTATGTGGGGGAGGGGGGATCGTGGTGCATCAGTCTATGTGGGGGAGGGAGGGGGGGTCATGGTGCATCAGTCTATGTGGGGGAGTCTATACACAAATTATTTGGAAACCCCCCCCTTTCAAAATCCTGCGTTTGCCACTGGTCCTGAGGACAGAGTTTGAGTACCACTGGTCTAGACCACCGAATCTGGTAGGAAGCTAATTGCACTATCCATATCTGGTAATTGTGAATGTATGATACACTATGAGATTCTTTTATGTTTCTGAGGTCATTTAAAGAATACAGGAACCTCTAGCATTAAAGATACAACACTGATGGTGGATTCTGTTGGACTATCCTAGAAAGGGCGCCAAAGGACGTAGTGGTGATATATTTTGTGTACTGTATGTTGATTTAGTAGTGTAAGGTGACACCACCACACCTCTGTGCCCAACGGGCTGCCTATTTATATGAGCACGATTGTGTTTTAATCTTCAAATGTTAAACTGAAGATGGCATTCGATATCATATTGAAGTTCCGTATCATGAATAGAATAATTACTACATCCCCCTGTATGGGGATGTTATTGCACATCGGGTCTTTAGTGCACTCAGGAGATATCACTGATGTCTCCTGTATTGTTACTTTGACAAATGAAACTGAAAAATGAAGCATTTTTAACTCATCACCTTGATGAATACTTCCAGTAGTTTTTAAATTGTCTTTACTAAAACTACAGAAATAATATCTAAATCCTGATAATTCTATTAGCCTTGATAATGAATGTGAGGTTTGTACATTTTTTTTTTAAAGGCTTCTTTGTTACCTCAAAACTATATATTGTACAACTAGGTGCTTCATCGCGCCCTACGGCGCTCTTCACACCGTCGCAAGGGGCTACGCCCCCTTAACCCTTGCATGCCTTTCTGGGGTTCAATATTTGTATTATATGGAGCATTACCTGCATTCCTTTGTTAGTGGTTAAATATTGCACAATGAAAGGGTGTGCGATGGTGAAGGAGGTGCAGCCCCTTGCGACAGCGTGAACAGCACCTGCAGGGCAGGAAGTACAGAATGTAGCGTGCCGGAGGGGACTGCGGATGGGGGAGGGTGTCTGTAGATGCTGCGGGTGGAGGGGGGCGGATGCGTGGGGGGGGGGGGGGGGCTGGATGGGGAAGGGTCGGGAGGTGCTGCGGGTGGGGGAGGGGAAGAGGAGCGTGGGCTGCAGATGGGGGAGGGGTCCAGAGGCACTGCAGGTGGGGGAGGGGCACGGGTGCCACATGTGGGGGAGGGGCAGGTGCGGGGATGTTGTGGATGGGTGAAGGGTTCCAGAGGTGCTGTGGGATGGGAAGGGGCAGGGGTGCCGGGGGGTGGGGTAGGGAGACCGGAGACGCCGCGGGTGGGGGAGGGGCAGGTGCAGGTGGTGAGGTGGATGGGGAAGGGGATCCGGAGGCGCTGCAGGTGGTGGAGGGGCGGGTGCGGGGGTGCAGTGGTTGGGGAGGGGTGGGTGAGGGGGGGGGGACCGTGGATGGTGGCGGGTGTCTGCAGATGCTGCGGGTGGAGGGGGGGCAAGTGTTGGGGGAGACATATATGGGGGGTGGGTGGTGGAGAGGCGGGGGAGTGGGAGCCACAGGTGGTGTAGGGGATCTGGAGGCACAGCGTGTGGGGGTGGGGTGCCACATGTGGTGGAGGGGAAGGTGCGGAGGTGTGGTGCATTGGGGAGGGGTCTTGAGGCGCTGTGGGTACTGTACCTGCCAAAAAGGTAGTTGGAGGGTATGCAGTAACGGGGCCAGGACAGGGGTGAAGGGGCCAGGATAGGGGTGACGGGGCCAGGATAGGGGTGACGGGGCCAGGATAGGGGTGACGGGGCCAGGATAAGGGTGACAGGGACATGATAGAACACAGGGCACGGGAGAGATTGGGATTAGGGACAAAACAGTGGTGACAGACAGATGTGTCTTACCGGAGTCACTACTGCTGGCTGCTTCTGTTCCACTGCAACCTGTTGCGATCTGCTGCTGGTGGAGACTTGGCATGGCTGACTCTCTCAGGCTGGAGTCCTGCTTCCTCTGCCCATCCGCATCCCCTCCCCCCCCCCCCCCCACTCCTCAGCCACACACCGCGGACCTCATGCGGCTGCCAGGCACTGTGGTAAGGGGAGACTGGGAGTGACTGGTTAGCCCCCAGGAGATGCTGCGGCTGGAGGGAGGAGGGGGTTGGAGCCTGCAAGCAGCGCGGACTTCTGCAGCGCTGCCCGCCGGCTAAAGTGTGTGAAGAAGCTGGGCGCACCTCACTGCGGGTGGCAGAGCTGCAGCTAGCAGTGGGGTTGCCGGGGCTGGAGATAACAGAGGCAGTACGGAACCTGCACAGCGGCAGGTGCCCCACAAAACTGCAGCTAAGAAGCATGGAGTGTGCCAGAAAGTGACGCTCCTCCACACCAGACAGCCCCTCCACACCAGACAGCATGCGCACAGCGTCTATTTAGTGGAGACAGGAGGAGAGGGCATCAGGGGGTACGGATTAAGGGTGGGGGGGGTCCGGCAGCAGAGCCGGATTAAGGGGGGGGCAGGGGGTACTTACCCTGGGCCCCACAGTTTTAGGGGGCCCCCCGGCTGGAGTAGCTCTGTCCCAGCTCTGAAGCTCCCTCGTCCTGCCAGCAACAGCAGCAGCATTGTGCTACAGTCAGCATATGCTGCTGCGTTGGCAGGTCTGTGGTGTGCCTCCCTGCTTTCTTCTGCCTGTGTGGGTGTGTAGGGGGGAGCGACCACCCCCTCTGGATTTACCCCTAGCTGAGGGGCCAAAATCCCAATTAAAAAAAACAATTCCCGGATTTTGCATAAGGGGGCATGGCCACGCGGCCTGCGATTAGGCCATGCCCCGAGCCCGCAGCAGGCACAGCAATGAGATAGGGCCCCCCTGTCTCAAGTGCCCTGGGCCCCCCGGACTCATAATCTGCCCCTGGGGGCATGCCAGCAGCTCACAGAGCGCTGGGCATGCCCCCTCACTGACGAAAACGGGGGCGTGGTTCGTGTTCGCGGGTCCTCCCGTGAATCCACGCCCCCTTTTCTGTTGGCCACGCCACTTTTTCGCCGCACGTGTGTCCCTCCTTCTGCCTGAAGAAAGCTGGGAGGTATGCACCCCTGTCTGCCTGAAGAAAGTTGGGAGGTATGCACCCCTGTCTGCCTGAAGAAAGTTGGGAGATATGCACCCCTGTCTGCCTGAAGAAAGCTGGGAGGTATGCACCCCTGTCTGCCTGAAGAAAGCTGGGAGGTATGCACCCCTGCCTGTACCATGCCCATACCATCTGCTTCTGCTCCTATAGATTTGCCTGGATCTGTGACTCACTTGACTAACTCCGCCCAGTGTTGTGACTCCGCCCAGCATTAGCAAATGAGGCACAAAGTCACAGATCTGAGCTAATATATAGGAGATAATGCGTTTAAAAGGATGCACACATGAAGCAATCTTTTCAATGAAAAATGGTCTACAATACAGATAATAAATCTTCACGGATACTAGTACATATCTGAATGTTTACTGTTATTTAAAAATTAACAGTTACTTTTAATTGCAAAACTTTTGAAGTTTGAATATATATTTATCATTACATTGGTCAATATATTCAAACTTCAAAAAGTTAGAATTGTTTTCAATAAAATATATTTCAAAAATATACATTGTTATTTACATACAGTATCTCTAAAATTAAATTTGTCCCTGAAGAGGTTAATAAGTATTTTGAAAAGGGCTTAGTTCAGGTCTAGATTTTGGCATTCTAGACTGCCACCTAGTGGGTATGAAAAAGATTTTACTTGACTTTAAAAAAATAAAATAATAAAATGTACTGTATGTTCAGACCATTGATTGTGATTAACATCCTTCAAACACTTTGCATTTCCATGGCTGTTATTTTTGCTGGTCACCTTCTTTTATAGATACAGTGGGCCAAATGTAATAGAATGAGAGTTTCAGAAAGTGAGAAATTTGGTAAGGTTTTTCATTTTTTTTTTTTTAAGTGGTAATCATTTACACTGCAAAACCAGGGTGATCTTGCTGCGTAAATGATTGCCACTTTTAAAAAAAACTGCAAAACCTTACCAAATCTCTCACTTTCTGAAACTCTCACTCTATTACATTTGGCCCAGTATGTAACTATTTTAAACCATAATACAATTAGCACACAGGCATTAAAAATGTTACCTACACAATATTTTTTTTTTTTTTTTAAGTGTAAATACATATATACACATTTCTCCTTCCGGGTCCAAGAAGAGAATAGGGAATTACCATTGTCCAAATGTTATCCCTTCTGAATACACAAACTTAATACACTTTAACATCAGTGGAACCAAGACATTGACAGTGACACAGTAGCATTCTTGGGATTGTAACCTACAGTATGTTACATAGAACAACCTCTTTTCTTGTATTTCTCTGTTATTAGCTATCTAGTTTTTGATTTAGAAATAGTTATTCTTTAAAGATTAAGTAGTAGAATTTGCCAATATTGATACCAGGGCTGTAACTAGGTGTGTGCGAAGGGGTCTCCGCACATAGCACTACAGGGAAGGGGGCGCTGTTGGCGGCACTTGTCAGTTATCTGTTTTAATTACTTTCAGTTGCCGCTTCCGCCTTTTTGAAGCCCAGCATCTCCTGACCGCCACTGTCTCCTTCCCTGATCCCTTCCCGCGCTAGTACCTATACAACATTCATAAACTTAACTTGAAAATTTCTTTGTTATTCAGTCACACTGTCCTTTATTACATTTCAAGATGCTGACATACCCGGGATTCAAACCCATTGACTGTGGCATTGCAGTCAGACAATCCATTCATTGAGCTATCTGCCCTTACATAGAAAGGTAGATAAATAAGCTAGAGAAGTATTTGAAGCTTACCTTGTGCTTTGTGGAAAAATGAATCAGCATTGCAGCTGAGCAGATCTATGTCAACTGTGACTACAAGGGATTGGATGTGTGGCTGCACACTACATAGATCTGCTCAATTACAATGCTGATTATTAATTTTTTAACAAATTACCAGTAGGGGGGCGTGGCTTGGCGGGCTAGGGAGAAGGACGTGCCTTGGATCGGCTCCTGCACGACGTCCTTAAAAAGAAAAATATACCCTGCCGTTTAACCCACCAGCTTCTATCACGGCACCTGTTACCCCTCTGCTGCGGACGAGGGACTGGAGGAGGCGGGTTGCGGAGCCGGGGGACGCTCAGAGCGTCCTTGCGGGTTGCGGCCCTCTTACCTCCACACAGCCGGGACCTCTAGTGCGCTGGGCACCGGCCGCGGGTTGCCAAGGCGACGGAGCGGAGCTTCCCGCCCCGTTCGTGCCCGCGACTGAAGCGCTGCCTCTCCTGCTCCCCGGCGCGTGTGTTACCTGGTGATCCAGGTCCTGGCCTCCCCCTGCACACAGCCAGCATTCGTCCAGCAAGCACGGAGCCCACACACCGGATCCCTAGGGTTGCTTCCCTGGGCAGTGCATCACCCGGCGGCCATCTTAAGTGTGGGAAACACTGCTGGAACAGCCTGCAATTCCACCATTCTCCTGCCTTTCAAGCTTTGTGGCTGTAGTAAGCTGGTAAGGACAGACGAGTGTTCTGTCTCCCCATACTATGTGCCCTTCAGCTATATTTCTATTTCTGTTTTATTTTTCTTATTATGCCTCTCCCACTCTGGGGCTTTGATTTCTACATATAAGCAGCTATTGCTACTGGGTCTATTTTGCTCATTGGACCGGTCCGCAGCGTTTGTCCTGAGGCTCCTTTCAACTACACCACAGGCTGGCCTATTTATGCAGCCATAGAAGGAAAGGAAAAGAAAAGGGGAAAAAATAATAAAAAAAATAAAAAAATAATAATAAAAAAAATTATTATTAAAAAAACAGCAGACCATCCTTAATACATAGAGTGGGAGCTCCCCCAGCTGGTGCTCAATTATATTGCAGCTACAAGTTTGCCTACAACTTTTATACCTTATCATACCCTACGGACCCCTTTACACCATAAGTTTCTCATAATGGATAAGTACATGGCTAAAACTCCCAGAAACCCCCGCGGTTCACAAGCGAATAAAGGCCGGGGCCGAGACAACATCCCTGCAGATAGCCCTCAGTCACTGGCATCTGGTCCTAATAATAGTCCATTGCGATGCTCATCACTTACTACAACGACGGATTCTGCCAAATCTTTTACAACGCACGAGATCACTGACATCTTGGCCTCCCTCTTGGATCAAAAATTGGCTCCATTGAAGAACTCATTGGATTCTGCCCTTACTCAGTTGAATCATCATGACCAACGTTTGTCAGAGGCGGAGCAAAGAATCTCAGACCTTGAGGATGATTTAACAACAGCCAAAACGGCCCTCTCGGAACAGGATAAAATAGTGACGTCCATGCAAGAGAAACTCGAAGATTTAGAGAACAGAAACAGAAGAAGTAATGTGCGCCTTATAGGGCTCCCGGAATCGGTCAAACCTTACGAACTGATGAATCTGGTTTCTCAATGGCTGCCGAGGGAATTGGGATGTGTATCAGACTCGGAATCAGTGATGATTGAACGTGTTCATCGTATTGGTCCAGACCGACAATCTACCAAAGATAGGCCCAGACCGGTCATCATGAAGTTTTTAAATTATGCTGATAAGGTTCGTCTGCTGGATGCCTATAGAAAACGTTCCTTTCTGAAATACCAGGAATCCAAGATTCTTCTTTTTCAAGACTTTTCATATATGGTGGCTGCAAAGCGACGAGAGTTTTCCCCAGTATGCAAACGCATGTTTGAGATGGCGCTTCGATTTGCACTACTGTATCCTGCGAAACTGAGGGTCACACATTCAGGAAAAACTTACTTCTTTGACACTCCGCAAGCTGCAAGTAACTTTGTGGACTCCTTAGTTTCTTCCCGCTCGTCCAGGATGGACGATGCGGATTGACACTACAAAATTGCTTTGCGAAGTCATCTTCTATTTCTTGAACATTCAAGTTACAGTTGATCATATTTGATTTGAAACGTATTAGATCTATTTTAGGTAGTTTCATGCCTAGATATGATGTGATGTTTTGTAGCATTTGTTGGATTCTTTTCGGGACCAACCATCCTATAGAAAATCTCCAGTTCAGTCTTCCTTTTTTCCTCTTTGGCTCACTTGCCCTCTTTTCCTTATTCTTATTCTTTGTCTATGACTTACTGATCTCATTTCTTCTTTCTCTTATCATCTTTACTCAGCTTTTAAAATGCTCTAGTATTAGATGGCCCTCTGGTTCGAAATCCCTATTGTTCTCGTGGTATGATTGTGCCCTGCAATGTTCTGTTGGGATGCGACCCAGTCGGAAATCCTCCTGGGTTCATATAATGTTAAAAAGGTTTATTGTAATTGTTGGAATTTTAATTGAGGTTGACACATGTGATATATCCCTATTAACTGTGATATGTTTATACTCCCCCCTACTGGTCACTTTTTCACTATCCCCTTCCCCGCTCGCTGGGACGGGAAAGGGCTCCCTAAAGAGAAAGGTTAAGTTTATGATTTGGCCTAGGGTTGGCATCGGTTAAATGGCTGCGATTATTAATCCCCCTAAAAAGTTAAAAACAGCTCTTAAACTAGTTACTTGGAATGTGGAGGGCTTAAATTCTCCTATAAAGAGAAAGAAAATTCTGACCCACCTAAAACGTTTACGGCCAGATATTGTTTTCTTACAGGAAACACACTGGAAACTTTCTGACCCTAATGTGGTACGGGATTCATGGATAGGAGACTTTAAAACGGCATCTTACACATCTAAACAACGGGGGGTCATGATTATTTTTAGTAAATTTCTGGTTTACAATATTAGTGACTGCTTAATAGACCCAGAGGGAAGGTATCTGTTTTTGAAACTGACTGTACATGGTTTGCCTTACACCTTAGCTAATATCTATGCTCCCACGGGTACCAACGCCCACTTTTTCACAGATATATATGCAAAGTTACAAGACTGGGCAGAGGGCGCAGTCATTTTGGGAGGGGACTTTAACTGTGTTCAATTGACAGGATTAGACAGAACCATCTCTACAACCGCCCATGGTTCGATCGCCCCCCCATCGCTTTCCCTATTGACCAACTCAATGGGATTATGCGATCCCTGGAGGTGCCAACATCCTGATTCTCATGAGTATACATTTTATTCACATCCCCATCACTCCTCATCCAGATTAGATTATTGGTTGATTTCGGATGCCCTTTTGCAGCAGGTAGTACACTCCCAGATAGATCCCATTCTCCTTTCTGATCATGCTCCGGTGTGGTTCACTGTAAAGTTAGACACCCCTATACCACAATCCTACAACTGGAGGTTTCCAGCCTTTATGGAAAACTCCTCAGACTTTCGCCTGCATCTTGAACAGGCATTTTTAAATTATAAAACTGATAACATTGAACATGCGGAGGACATAAATCTGTTTTGGGCTGCCTCGAAGCCGGTAATACGGGGCCAGATTATGGAGTATGTCTCCAGGAGACGCAAGGCACTTAACATTCACTTAAATGATCTTAGTCAAACTTTAACTAAAGCTTATAATTTACTTGTTTCACACTACTCACCTGAAAATCGCCAGGCCTACCTTACAGCTAAACAGCAATATGATGCCCTATGTACCGAACGGGCGAGTTTCTCTCATGATATCCGTAGGAACAAGTTTTTTAGAACTGGCAATAAATCGGGCCGGTTATTGGCAAATTTAGTTCGGTCGTGCTCTGCTCCTTCACGTATCACTCAATTGTATATTGACCCTGCTTCTACTGTTATGGATACTCCTGCTATCTCTGAGGAACTTTTACGCTATTACCAAACTTTATATCAGTCTCCTCCTGATCATCCAAAGGAGGGACTGAGATTTTTGGAAAGGGCGGGATTACCAGTACTAACGGAGGAAGAGAGGGAGTCTCTAACGGCACCGGTCCAGGAATCGGAATTATTATCTCTAATCAAATTGTTAAAAAAAGGGAAATCCCCTGGTCCGGACGGGTTTGGGGCAGAGTACTACCGAATGCTTACTACACATTTGACACCACACCTGCTAGCTCTTTTTAATTAATTGTTGCGAGGAAATCCAGCTCCGACCGGTTTCGATGAAGCTAGAATAGTGGTCTTTCCGAAACCGAGAAAGGATCCTAAATATGTACAATCCTATAGGCCGATTTCCCTACTGAACCAGGACTTGAAACTATTTACCAAATTATTAGCGTTTCGACTTCAGCCCATCTTGCAGCGAATTTTACATTCTGCTCAAAATGGGTTTGTCGGAAACAGAACTTCAGTACATAATATACGTACTTTGTTGGCAGCGATACATAGCTCAAATCAATCAGAGTGTCGAAAAGCCCTTATAGTCAGTTGTGATGCCGATAAGGCATTTGACCGCGTCTCTTGGTCTCATATACTGCGAGTCCTACAGGCCCAACACTTTGGTACGGAGTTTATCAATGTTTTTAAAACTTTATATGGCACACCTCAAGCATTTATTACGATTAATGGGTTAAATACAAATTCATTTCAGCTACATAGGGGGACGAGACAGGGTTGCCCTCTCTCTCCATTGTTATTTAATTTGGCTTTAGATCCGCTCATACGCACATTTATTAATGAAGAGTCCTGGAAGGGTATTGCAGTGGGCTCTCATACCATAAAAGTATCTGCCTTTGCGGATGATCTTTTACTATACTTCAGCGATCCTATAACATCTTTTCCCTCACTATTGACTACTTTGCGGAATTTCAACTTAATATCAGGATTTCTGATTAATTTCGATAAGACGGAGGCACTGGCGTTAGGTGGAGATGCGAGGGGGGATGGGATGGTGCTTTCCCATTTAAATGGGCGCATAACTATACAGGTTGAGTATCCCTTATCCAAAATGCTTGGGACCAGAGGAATTTTGGATATCGGATTTTTCCGTATTTTGGAATAATTGCATACCATAATGAGATATCATGGTGATGGGACCTAAATCTAAGCACAGAATGCATTTATGTTACATATACACCTTATACACCCAGCCTGAAGGTAATTTTAGCCAATATTTTTAATAACTTTTTGCATTAAACAAAGTGTGTGTACAGTCACAAAATTCATTTATGTTTCAAATACACCTTATGCACACAGCCTGAAGGTCATTTAATACAATATTTTTTAATAACTTTGAGTATTAAACAAAGTTTGTGTACACTGAGCCATCAAAAAACAAAGGTTTCACTATCTCAGTCTCACTCAAAAAAGTCTGTATTTCGGAATATTCCGTATTTCGGAATATTTGGATATGGGATACTCAACCTGTATAACATATCTTGGTATACGTGTATCATCTAGTCCCTCGGAATTGTATTCTTTAAATTTTTCTTACTACATTAATAGGATAATTGAGGACTTTACGAGGTGGCAACACCTGCCGATCTCATATTTGGGTAGGTGCAATTTATACAAAATGGTGTCTTTTCCGCGTTTGCTTTATCCGATACAGATGCTCCCATTCTTGTTATCTAAAAAGGATATCCATACATTAAATAAAGCCATTACTAAATTTATATGGGCGAATAAACGTCCTCGAATTGCATTGTTTAAATTAAAACAACCGCCCTCACTTGGGGGAGTCAATCTCCCCTGCCTGGAAGATTATTCTTTAGCGGTTAATTATAGATGTGCCTTGGACTGGATAGGTGACTGGGACAATTTTGTTAACAAGGAACTAGAACAGGCTTTGCTCCCTAGTCATGATTTGCTAAAGATATTACATTTCCCGAATTCCTCCATATCGCAGGATTTAAAATCAATTCCATTATTATATGCTCCCTACAAGGCATGGCATCACATTAGAAAACGTTCTAAACTCACTCTGACACATTCCCTGTTCCAGCCTTTATTAGGGAATCCGGCTTTTCAGGGAGGGGAGGCAGGTGAGATTATACACAGTTGGCACCTCCGGGGACTCCGCTCATTATTTCAATTCTTAAATGATGACTGCTCAGTGGTATTATCTTTGTCCCAATTACGGGATAGATACCCGACTTTACACTTCCCTTTTTTTGTGTATTTTCAAATGCGTAGCTTTGCAACATCCGTTTTAGCCCACTCACAGCCCGCTGATCTCGCTTTTCCACTGGATGGAATAGTACGACGACGTCTAGACTCCCCTCACTCTACATCTTTAATATACACTTATATCAGACGAAAGATTGACTATACTAAAACCACCACGGGCATAGCTAAATGGAAAGATGTCTTTGCGGGAGTAGATTTACACACGATTATTAAATGGTCTAATTTGCTCACTAAACAGTTGGTATCTTCCTCGTATGCGGAGATGCATTTGAAAATTTTGCACAGAGTTTATTATACTCCTAGACTGCGGTTCCTTACTGGGGCTGCAGATGACTCCTTATGTTTCAAATGTCGATCCCCTGATGCTGATATTATACATTGTTTATGGTCTTGCCCAGTTATACAATCATTCTGGGATCTAGTACAGATATACATTAAGACCAACTTGGGTATCCCATTTCCATTAACAATGGCATGGGCCTTCTGGAACTATATAGAACCCCAAACCCCTGTACTAACCAAAGGTATACGACCGCTTCTGGCTCGCATCACAGCTGCAGCGAAGAAAACAGTGCTGTCCCAATGGATACAAAAAGACCATATCCCTATTTCTCTTATGTTGCCCCGGTTATTACTCCTATTCCAAATGGATTGGACTGAATGTGCTTTAGATGTTGAATCCCACGCTGCTGGGTTTTTTGAGATTTGGCTTCCTTTCTTGCTCACATTGCCTATTGATACCAAAGAGAATATCCGTAAAGTGGTTAGATTAACAACTTGGTATAATGTAACAACTCTTACTGATGGGTCGCCACCGTTTTAGTTTCTCTAAAAGGGAACTCTCACTGTTGGATATTTACCATTCCACCCTCTCTCATTGTCACGCTTTGGCGTAGCTGTTATGTATTATGATACTATACTGTATGACCATTGGGGAATTAATTACTTTGCCTTGCAATATTCTACAATTAAACATATCGCTGTGATGAACGGACAGGTGTGTCAACTGTCCGCCTTTAATGTTTCATATTGTATTATTACATGTGTGTTACATTTCTTCTATTTAATAAACACAATTTCAAAAAAAAAAAAAAAATTACCAGTAGCTTCATACAGTGTTCATAGTTTTTATGCAGGATCAAATAGCTCAATGAGTAGGGTGTTTGACTAGAATTCAACAGGGTATAGGTGTGAATCCTGGGTATGGCAGAATATTGAAATGTGTTACTTAATAAAGGGCAGTGCATGAATGTGGTATAAAGAGGATTTGTGTCCAAATCCATTTTCTTGCAGTGGTCTGTAAATGTGTGTGTAATATTTATAGGAAGGGGCATTGACGGATCTGTAATAAATAACTATCTTGGATCACTGGCAACCAGAGTACTACAGTATGTGTGTGTCAGGAACCCCATAAGTGTCAGTGCTGAGAGAGAGAGAGAGAACACATTCACCCTGTGTTGTGTTAAAGCAGATGCCGTTGTTAGGTATTTTGCACGTGCTCTAGACCCGCATTATGGCTGCAGACATCAGGTGATTGACAGTCTCCAGCCATTTGGGGTGGGGAGGGGGCGGCGATTGCCCGTTTCCCAAAATGGAGGCATGGCGCCAACATTTTGTGAGAGTGCCAAGGCCAGGTTTTTCTGTTGGAAGATGGAGATTTCCTGGTCTCTTTGGAGGAGTTATAGTTGCCACCTTGTGTGACACGGTCACCATGGGTCGTGCAAGCCGGCTGATGGTGCAACAGGTGATCCCATGCTGGGACCTATGACACAGCACTGGATAACATATGCATTCAGGAGGCATTTACTTATACCAGATGTCTCCTGCATTACCATATCAGAACATCACTGCTTCTTCCAAGAAAGCAGCAGCGATGCTCACTCCAACCACATATGAATCAAACCCTAGTAGCATCGATGGTGCTCAGGGCAAATAAAAAAAACCTTGAGAACTTCAGATTTTTGTATTGACACTCAAAAAACAGACAATGGAAACACAAATTAGGGAAGCATAGAAGGAAAGCAAAAAGCCTAATGTCACGGCTGTAGTTATTTGTGAATCCGGACTAGGACTAAATACTGGGTTTGGACTTGAAAGCTGAGGGCAGAATTGGGCAGGCTTGAGATATCACCTACTGATGCAGATGTGGCAGGTTAATCAGAACGCTGGGATTGACTTGACCAGCGAAGCAGGTTTTCAGGATGTCAGGATTTGCTGTCCGACCAGACAGGTTTTCAGGATTGGCTTTTCAACCAGGCAGGTTTTCAGCATGTCGGGATGGGCTTTCCGACCAAGCAGGTTTTCATGATGTCGGGATTGGCTTTCCGACCAGGCAGGATTTCAGAATTGTTTTTTGAATGCTAGGCAGAACCAGCAAGGCAGGAGTTCAGAATGCTGGACAGAACCAGCAAAGCACGTTTTCCAGATGCTGGACGGAACCAGCAGAGTAGGTTTGCAGGAGGCTGGGCAGAACCAGCACAGCAGGTTTTCCAGATGCTGGACGGAACCAGCGGAGCAGGTTGGCAGTAGGCTGGACAGAACCAGCACAGCAGGTTTTCCAGATGCTGGACAGAACCAGTGGAGTAGGTTTGCAGAAGGCTGAGCGGAAACAGCACAGCAGATCTTCAGGATGCTGGGCGGAACCAGCACAGCAAGTTTTCCAGATGATGGATGGAACCAGCGGAGTAGATTGCAAAAGGCACAGCAGGTTTTCCAGCACAGCAGGTTTTCCAGAAGTTGAATGGTGCTGTATCAGCACAGCAGGTTTTCCAAATGCTGAAAGGTGCTGTATAAGCACAGCAGGGTTTCTGTATGTTGAATGATGCTGTATAAGCACAGCAGATTTTATGGATGCTGGATAGAACCAGCAAAGTCACTATGACCGCAATGATATGCAGGGCAGTCCCTCTGGATCACTGGAATGACACACCAGTGAATCTGGAAATGTTGCGATGTGATTGCAGTAGTGGCCCTTTAAATCATCCAGGGAGCCAGGTAGTGCTAGAGTTGGATATTGCACTAAGGCCCTCATTCCAAGTTGATCGCACGTAGCAACTTTTTGCTGCTCGTGCGATCAACTTGATGCCGCCTATGGGGGAGTGTATTTTAGCATAGCAGGCTGCGATTGCTTGTGCAGCCCTGCTATGCTAAAAAAAGTTTCTTGCAAAACAAGACCAGGGTAAGAGTTACTTACCCTGAGCAACAGATCCAGCGATGAAGGTCCCGGGATTGCCGTCAGACATCAGCCCTCCAAACGCCTGGATCCGCTGCGTTCGCCTCACCATGCCTTGAAAACGGTCAGTTGATGCCCCAGAACGCCTCCCGTCTGTCAGTCTTCATGTGATCGCCGCTGCGATCACTTTTTGCACTGGCGGTATCGCATTGCAGGCACGCACAGCCTCAGTCCCGACCCGTTCGCACCGCAGCGAAGAACCGCTGCGTGCAAATGGGTCAGAATGACCCCCTAAGTCTTTACCAGCAGGAAACACTGGAGCTCACTCCAGGCTGAGAGACAACAAAGCACTGACAGCTTGCCAGTGCTGGGAATTGGAACTTAGACCCCTTGCTCACTGCTGATTGGATGAGGGATCCACATGACGAGGAAGTGATTATGGATTGGGCCCAGGAAGGTCAGCTGACCAGGAACTGTCATGGTGATGTCCATAGCTGGTTTTGGAGGGAACTCCAGCATTGTGGGACCACATGGAGGTAGTAATTTCCGCAGAGTCAGCGGAGACTGTATCTGGTGACCACTGGAGTCAGGGAATGCATGTAGTATAATGACAACATGGACAATGCTGTGTAGGCACAGCATGAAGAGACTTACTGAATTCAGTATTCACACACATGGCCAGATGCATCATCGCTTAGAAAGTGATAAAATGGAGAGTGAAAAAGTACCAGCCAATCAGCTCCTAATTGCCATTTTTCAAACCCAGCCTGTGCGATGGCAGTTAGGAGCTGATTGGCTGGCACTTTTTCACTCTCCATTTTATCACTTTCCAAGCGATGATGCATCTAGCCGAGAAGGTTAATCAGCACAGGTGCAGCAGGCTTGCCTACCAGCCCGCATTTAGCGGGAGGCTCACTTTTTTTTCAATGAGCCTCCCGCTACCCCGCAATCCTTGCCAGACCTCCCGGTTTTATGTATCCCTCCCCGAAAATCCAGACTGCGCATGCGTGGTTCCTTTCTGTACATGCCCGGGGGCGGGGCCTGCGCCGGAGACGTGATGATGCCTGGAGCCTGGTGTCAAATCCTTAAAGGCCGGCCACTGCTTCACACAACTCCGCTGTGGCCGGCAGCCCGGCACTCAGAGCACGTGTGAACAGCAATGGTAGGACGGGCTCCAGGGCCACCCGCGGGAGGCACACAAGGAGGAAGGCATTGAGGCGGCTCCCCGGCTGAAAAGTTACAGCAGTGACTCATCCCCCGTCAGAATCAGGAAGTGCTGATGAGTCATGCTACCTGTCAGCGAGGAGCAGAGACTGCAGAGGGAGGGGAGAAAGGAGGCATTTCAACTATGGTGACTGGTAAGTAACTACTGGGGGCAGTGGCGGAACTAGCGAGCGGTGGGCCCAGGTGCGACAAAATACTTTGCCCCCCCTACCCCCCACATCCCATCCAAGTCCACCCCCTCACCCCTGGAGAGGATCTGGTGAGGGGGACCTGCTCAGGGCCAGAGAAATGGATACCTAGCAACAGTGCCGTAACTAGACATTTTAGCACTGTGTGCAAGAAACGGCATCGGAGCCCCACCCCTGCATGCAAAACAGGGGCAGTGCGCGCCGTAGGCGCGCGCAAAAATACATAGTGGCGTGGCTTCGTGGGGAAGGGGTGTGGCCACAAAATAATACCAATTTATAAAACGGTGCACAGTAGTCTCCATTATTCAAATTACGCCGCACAGTAGCACCACTACACCAGGTAGAGACCCTTTTACAGTTACAGCGGACAGATTCCTCTTTTTACACATTACGGCAGACAGCGTCCCCCTTTTTACACATTACGGCAGACAGCGTCCCCCTTTTTACACATTACGGCAGACAGCGTCCCCCTTTTTACACATTACGGCAGACAGCGTGTCCTTGTTAAACATAGCGGCAGACAGCGTACACTTTTTACACATAACGGCAGACAGTGTCCCCCTTTTTACACATAGCGGCAGGCGAAAGAAAGAAAGAAAGAAAGAAAGAAAGAAAGAAAGAAAGAAAGAAAGAAAGAAAGAAAGAAAGAAAGAAAGAAAGAAAGAAAGAATTATACTTACCCTGTCCGCTGGGTCAGGCTCCTCGGTGCAGCTTGACGATTCCCGGGCAGTAGAGGAGGAGGAGGGAGGTGGAGGAGGGAGCCGCAGCAGTGCTGTGTTATTTGTGGATGCGCTGCTGCTGCTGCTGCCCTTCTGCTTCACTATAGGCTGTTCTCGGAAGACAGCCTATAGTTAAGCAGAGGAGCAGCAGCGCCTCCACCAGTAACAAAGCGCTGCTGCGGCTCCCTCCTCCACCTCCCTCCTCCTCCTTCCCCCGTACCGCTGCTCCTCTCCTCTCTCCGGGCAGCTGTGCGCTGCGGGCAGCGGTTGCACGCAGAGCACAGCGGCATGTAATGAGTCAGTTTGACTCATTACATGCTTTGGGCCCCTGGACAGAGGCGGGCCCCAGTGCAATGCACTGGTTGCACTGGCGGTAGTTCCGCCTCTGACTGGGGGGAGATGGGAGCACTAGCAGGAAGATTAGGGCAATGGGAGCCCTGTCAGGAACATACAGGTTGGTAGGAGGAGGCTCAGTAGCCATAATAAAGATGGGGGGGGGGGGGGACTGTAGGAAATAAGCAAGCAAGGGGGGGGAATTATAGGCAACATACAGATAAAGGGGTCACTAATGGAATATGCTGAAGGGGGGGGGGTCACTAACAGGTTATATGCTGACAGGGGGGTCACTAACGGAATATGCTGACTAGGGGGGTCTCTACAGGGAATATGCTGACAGAGGGGTCTAGAATATGCTGACAGAGGGGTCTATACAGGGAATATGCCGACAAAGGGGTCACTATGGAGAATATGCCGACAAAGGGGTCACTATGGGGAATATGCCGACAAAGGGGTCACTGTGGGGAATATGCCGACAAAGGGGTCACTGTGGGGAATATGCCGACAAAGGGGTCACTGTGGGGAATATGCCGACAAAGGGGTCACTGTGGGGAATATGCCGACAAAGGGGTCACTGTGGGGAATATACTGACAAGGGGATCACTACGGGGAATATGGTGACAGGGGTCACTACGGGGAATATGGTGACAGAGGGGTTACTATGGGGAATATGCTGACCAAAGGGTCACTATGGGGAATATGCTGACAAAGGGGTCACTGTGGGGAATATGGTGACAGAGAAGTCACTGCGGGAAATATGGTGACAGAGGGGTCACTGCGGGGAATATGGTGACAGAGGGGTCACTGTGGGGAATATGGTGACAGAGGGGTCACTGCGGGGAATATGGTGACAGAGGGGTCACTGCGGGGAATATGGTGACAGAGGGGTCACTGCGGGGAATATGGTGACAGAGGGGTCACTGCGGGGAATATGGTGATAGAGGGGCCATACCTCATGTGGAGGTGCTCCCCTGAGAGTAGGCAATTACAAATGTAACAAGAAGGAAAAAAGAAACTCTTTTTTGGGGGGCACTCATTGAAAAATTGTTATTTTAACCTAAAATATAACTTTTATTTATTTTTGATTAAAATATTATGGCACAAAACTAGACATAGACATAGACATATGCACATAAATAACACTCAAAAAGAAGAAAGAAAGAAATAAAAGCAACGCCACACTTAGATTTCTTGTATGGCACAATGTCACAATAGGAGCTAGGCGTTATTGTATTATAACCAGTGATATCACCACTGACCCTGGTTATATCAATGACACAATATAATTAGCTGGTAGATGAACGTAGATAAATATCAATCAGTCTTATTGTCTGAAAAATGCTCTACCAATTATAGTAAATGTGGCTGTCAAAACAAATAAACAAATATATGTTTATACTGGTATTAATTATGTTCATAACACAAACATCCTCCTTTCTAATTTTGTGACATATATTCTCTTAAAGAGGTAATAGCGAAATATTAAATAGTATAAATATTCAAGTATATCGGATAAAAATATCCACAATGCAGATGAATAGATATGATATTAATTAATCTTAGTACAAATACTATTCATTAACCCAGTGCAGTGTAAAAATAATACCCCTTTCACATCGCACTAAAAACCCGGTATCGACACGGCATATTGCCGTGTCGAAACGGGTCCGTGTGCGATGTGAAAGGTCCTTTGGTGAATTAGCGGGTCGCCTGACCCGGTAATTCAACCCGGTAAAAAAGAAGGCTTATTACCGGGTTGATTACCGGGTCAGGCGCAGTGTGAATGGGAGCTGTTCCGATGCGACACGGTTCCCATTCACAGCATAGGCAGAGGCGGCGCAGGAGATGAGCTCATCTCCCGGCGCCGCCTCCACCCCCGCCCCTGCTGCTGCTGCGCCCTCCGCTGCTATGGCAACTGACCCGGTATATTGCCGGGTCGGAAAGCCAGCAACGGAGCGCAAATGCCGGATCCCACCCGGTAAGTACACGTTTCTCTTACCGGGTAGGATCCGGCATTTGCGATCTGAAAGCAGCATTAGTAAGCTGTTGATATTAACTAATTCCCTATAAAAAGGGGAAATAAAGTGACCTCAGGCACCCTAATAAACCTTACAGGTAGCTCACAATAGTAACAGCCGGCACTCCTAAATGTATCAGGAAATGACCTCAGACAGAAATTGTATCAGTAGCTGCTAGTATGTCTCTATTTAGAGGCTTCAAATGTAGCCAGATCTACTGAACCTTTGAGTCAACATGCATCAGGAAGCAACCTCAGAAAATAGAATTATATCCATAACTACTAGCACATAGCTATTTGGAGGTTCAGATGTAGCAAAACGTGTTATTTTATATCCTGACAAATGGTATGACAGATATTAACTTCACCCCTGAATCAGCAGGACAGAAAGGGCTCAGAAATAATTTTAGATATAATGGAAAGAGAAAAAGACACGCCTATCATTGTTGCAGCGGGGTGGCATCGGTTTGCTGTGTGACAAGCATTATACAGCAAATGAGCGTGTCCCGTCTGCATCTAAGGGTTAGAAAAGAAAATAATTACTTCTGCTTTTGTCAAGATCAACCCGGGCACCCTGATGAATCCCTGGTGAATCAGCGCAGGGGGTCCTCTGGGTTGTCATAGGCAATGAGAGAGCATGAAAAGGAAAAAAAAATGATATAATGATAATTATAAGAATTTACTCACCGGTAATTCTATTTCTCGTAGACTGTAGTGGATGCTGGGAACTCCGTAAGGACCATGGGGAATAGACGGGCTCCTCAGGAGACTGGGCACTCTAAAGAAAAGATTAGGTACTATCTGGTGTGCACTAGAGATGTGCACTTGAAATTTTTCGGGTTTTGGTTTTGGGTTCGGTTCCACGGCCGTGTTTTGGGTTCGACCGCGTTTTGGCAAAACCTCACCGAATTTTTTTTGTCGGATTCGGGTGTGTTTTGGATTCGGGTGTTTTTTTTAAAAAACACTAAAAAAACAGCTTAAATCATAGAATTTGGGGGTCATTTTGATCCCAAAGTATTATTAACCTCAAAAACCATAATTTACACTCATTTTCAGTCTATTCTGAATACCTCACACCTCACAATATTATTTTTAGTCCTAAAATTTGCACCTAGGTCGCTGGATGACTAAGCTAAGCGACCCTAGTGGCCGACACAAACACCGGGCCCATCTAGGAGTGGCACTGCAGTGTCACGCAGGATGTCCCTTCCAAAAAACCCTCCCCAAACAGCACATGACGCAAAGAAAAAAAAGAGGCGCAATGAGGTAGCTGTGTGAGTAAGATAAGCGACCCTAGTGGCCGACACAAACACCGGGCCCATCTAGGAGTGGCACTGCAGTGACACGCAGGATGTCCCTTCCAAAAACCCTCCCCAAACAGCACATGACGCAAAGAAAAAAAAGAGGCGCAATGAGGTAGCTGTGTGAGTAAGATAAGCGACCCTAGTGGCCGACACAAACACCGGGCCCATCTAGGAGTGGCACTGCAGTGTCACGCAGGATGTCCCTTCCATAAAACCCTCCCCAAACAGCACATGACGCAAAGAAAAAAAGAGGCGCAATGAGGTAGCTGTGTGAGTAAGATAAGCGACCCTAGTGGCCGACACAAACACCGGGCCCATCTAGGAGTGGCACTGCAGTGTCACGCAGGATGTCCCTTCCAAAAAACCCTCCCCAAACAGCACATGACGCAAAGAAAAAAAGAGGCGCAATGAGGTAGCTGTGTGAGTAAGATAAGCGACCCTAGTGGCCGACACAAACACCGGGCCCATCTAGGAGTGGCACTGCAGTGTCACGCAGGATGTCCCTTCCAAAAAACCCTCCCCAAACAGCACATGACGCAAAGAAAAAAAGAGGCGCAATGAGGTAGCTGTGTGAGTAAGATAAGCGACCCTAGTGGCCGACACAAACACCGGGCCCATCTAGGAGTGGCACTGCAGTGTCACGCAGGATGTCCCTTCCAAAAAACCCTCCCCAAACAGCACATGACGCAAAGAAAAAAAGAGGCGCAATGAGGTAGCTGTGTGAGTAAGATAAGCGACCCTAGTGGCCGACACAAACACCGGGCCCATCTAGGAGTGGCACTGCAGTGTCACGCAGGATGGCCCTTCCAAAAAACATTCCACAAACAGCACATGACGCAAAGAAAAATTAAAGAAAAAAGAGGTGCAAGATGGAATTGTCCTTGGGCCCTCCCACCCACCCTTATGTTGTATAAACAGGACATGCACACTTTAACCAACCCATCATTTCAGTGACAGGGTCTGCCACACGACTGTGACTGAAATGACGGGTTGGTTTGGACCCCCACCAAAAAAGAAGCAATTAATCTCTCCTTGCACAAACTGGCTCTACAGAGGCAAGATGTCCACCTCATCATCATCCTCCGATATATCACAGTGTACATCCCCCTCCTCACAGATTATCAATTCGTCCCCACTGGAATCCACCATCTCAGCTCCCTGTGTACTTTGTGGAGGCAATTGCTGCTGGTCAATGTCTCCACGGAGGAATTGATTATAATTCATTTTAATGAACATCATCTTCTCCACATTTTCTGGATGTAACCTCGTACGCCGATTGCTGACAAGGTGAGCGGCGGCACTAAACACTCTTTCGGAGTACACACTTGTGGGAGGGCAACTTAGGTAGAATAAAGCCAGTTTGTGCAAGGGCCTCCAAATTGCCTCTTTTTCCTGCCAGTATAAGTACGGACTGTGTGACGTGCCTACTTGGATGCGGTCACTCATATAATCCTCCACCATTCTTTCAATGTTGAGAGAATCATATGCAGTGACAGTAGACGACATGTCCGTAATCGTTGTCAGGTCCTTCAGTCCGGACCAGATGTCAGCATCAGCAGTCGCTCCAGACTGCCCTGCATCACCGCCAGCGGGTGGGCTCGGAATTCTGAGCCTTTTCCTCGCACCCCCAGTTGCGGGAGAATGTGAAGGAGGAGATGTTGACAGGTCGCGTTCCGCTTGACTTGACAATTTTCTCACCAGCAGGTCTTTCAACCCCAGCAGACTTGTGTCTGCCGGAAAGAGAGATCCAAGGTAGGCTTTAAATCTAGGATCGAGCACGGTGGCCAAAATGTAGTGCTCTGATTTCAACAGATTGACCACCCGTGAATCCTTGTTAAGCGAATTAAGGGCTCCATCCACAAGTCCCACATGCCTAGCGGAATCGCTCCGTGTTAGCTCCTCCTTCAATGTCTCCAGCTTCTTCTGCAAAAGCCTGATGAGGGGAATGTACCTGACTCAGGCTGGCAGTGTCTGAACTGACTTCACGTGTGGCAAGTTCAAAGGGCATCAGAACCTTGCACAACGTTGAAATCATTCTCCACTGCGCTTGAGACAGGTGCATTCCACCTCCTATATCGTGCTCAATTGTATAGGCTTGAATGGCCTTTTGCTGCTCCTCCAACCTCTGAAGCATATAGAGGGTTGAATTCCACCTCGTTACCACTTCTTGCTTCAGATGATGGCAGGGCAGGTTCAGTAGTTTTTGGTGGTGCTCCAGTCTTCTGTACGTGGTGCCTGTACGCCGAAAGTGTCCCGCAATTCTTCTGGCCACCGACAGCATCTCTTGCACGCCCCTGTCGTTTTTTAAATAATTCTGCACCACCAAATTCAAGGTATGTGCAAAACATGGGACGTGCTGGAATTTGCCCATATTTAATGCACACACAATATTGCTGGCGTTGTCCGATGCCACAAATCCACAGGAGAGTCCAATTGGGGTAAGCCATTCCGCGATGATCTTCCTCAGTTGCCGTAAGAGGTTTTCAGCTGTGTGCGTATTCTGGAAACCGGTGATACAAAGCGTAGCCTGCCTAGGAAAGAGTTGGCGTTTGCGAGATGCTGCTACTGGTGCCGCCACTGCTGTTCTTGCGGCGGGAGTCCATACATCTACCCAGTGGGCTGTCACAGTCATATAGTCCTGACCCTGCCCTGCTCCACTTGTCCACATGTCCATGGTTAAGTGGACATTGGGTACAGCTGCATTTTTTAGGACACTGGTGACTCTTTTTCTGAGGTCTGTGTACATTTTCGGTATCGCCTGCCTAGAGAAATGGAACCTAGATGGTATTTGGTACCGGGGACACAGTACCTCCAACAAGTCTCTAGTTGGCTCTGCAGTAATGATGGATACCGGAACCATGTTTCTCACCACCCAGGATGCCAAGGCCTCAGTTATCCGCTTTGCAGTAGGATGACTGCTGTGATATTTCATCTTCCTCGCAAAGGACTGTTGGACAGTCAATTGCTTGGTGGAAGTAGTAAAAGTGGTCTTACGACTTCCCCTCTGGGATGACCATCGACTCCCAGCAGCAACAACAGCAGCGCCAGCAGCAGTAGGCGTTACACGCAAGGATGCATCGGAGGAATCCCAGGCAGGAGAGGAATCGTCAGAATTGCCAGTGACATGGCCTGCAGGACTATTGGCATTCCTGGGGAAGGAGGAAATTGACACTGAGGGAGTTGGTGGGGTGGTTTGCGTGAGCTTGGTTACAAGAGGAAGGTATTTACTGGTCAGTGGACTGCTTCCGCTGTCACCCAAAGTTTTTGAACTTGTCACTGACTTATTATGAATGCGCTGCAGGTGACGTATAAGGGAGGATGTTCCGAGGTGGTTAACGTCCTTACCCCTACTTATTACAGCTTGACAAAGGGAACACACGGCTTGACAAATGTTGTCCGCATTTCTGTTGAAATACTTCCACACCGAAGAGCTGATTTTTTTGGTATTTTCACCAGGCATGTCAGTGGCCATATTCCTCCCACGGACAACAGGTGTCTCCCCGGGTGCCTGACTTAAACAAACCACCTCACCATCAGAATCCTCCTGGTCAATTTCCTCCCCAGCGCCAGCAACACCCATATCCTCCTCATCCTGGTGTACTTCAACACTGACATCTTCAATCTGACTATCAGGAACTGGACTGCGGGTGCTCCTTCCAGCACTTGCAGGGGGCGTGCAAATGGTGGAAGGCGCATGCTCTTCACGTCCAGTGTTGGGAAGGTCAGGCATCGCAACTGACACAATTGGAGTCGGACTCTCCTTGTGGATTTGGGATTTCGAAGAACGCACAGTTCTTTGCGGTGCTACTGCTTTTGCCAGCTTGAGTCTTTTCATTTTTCTAGCGAGAGGCTGAGTGCTTCCATCCTCATGTGAAGCTGAACCACTAGCCATGAACATAGGCCAGGGCCTCAGCCGTTCCTTGCCACTCCGTGTGGTAAATGGCATATTGGCAAGTTTACGCTTCTCCTCCGACAATTTTATTTTAGGTTTTGGAGTCCTTTTTTTACTGATATTTGGTGTTTTGGATTTGACATGCTCTGTACTATGACATTGGGCATCGGCCTTGGCAGACGACGTTGCTGGCATTTCATCGTCTCGGCCATGACTAGTGGCAGCAGCTTCAGCACGAGGTGGAAGTGGATCTTGATCTTTCCCTAATTTTGGAACCTCAACATTTTTGTTCTCCATATTTTAATAGGCACAACTAATAGGCACCTCAGGTAAACAATGGAGATGGATGGATACTAGTATACTTATGGATGGACTGCCGAGTGCCGACACAGAGGTAGCTACAGCCGTGGACTACCGTACTGTGTCTGCTGCTAATATAGACTGGATGATAATGATATGAAATCAATATATATATGTATGTATATATAATATCACTAGTACTGCAGCCGGACAGGTAGATAATATATTTATTAGGTAATGATGACTGATGACGGACCTGCTGGACACTGTCAGCTCAGCAGCACCGCAGACTGCTACAGTAAGCTACTATACTATAGTAGTATGTACAAAGAAGAAAGAAAAAAAAACCACGGGTAGGTGGTATACAATTATGGACGGGCTGCCGAGTGCCGACACAGAGGTAGCTACAGCCGTGGACTACCGTACTGTGTCTGCTGCTAATATAGACTGGATGATAATGATATGAAATCAATATATATATGTATGTATATATAATATCACTAGTACTGCAGCCGGACAGGTAGATAATATATTTATTAGGTAATGATGACTGATGACGGACCTGCTGGACACTGTCAGCTCAGCAGCACCTCAGACTGCTACAGTAAGCTACTATACTATAGTAGTATGTACAAAGAAGAAAGAAAAAAAAAACCACGGGTAGGTGGTATACAATTATGGATGGACTGCCGAGTGCCGACACAGAGGTAGCTACAGCCGTGGACTACCGTACTGTGTCTGCTGCTAATATAGACTGGATGATAATGATATGAAATCAATATATATATGTATGTATATATAATATCACTAGTACTGCAGCCGGACAGGTAGATAATATATTTATTAGGTAATGATGACTGATGACGGACCTGCTGGACACTGTCAGCTCAGCAGCACCGCAGACTGCTACAGTAAGCTACTATACTATAGTAGTATGTACAAAGAAGAAAGAAAAAGAAAAACCACGGGTAGGTGGTATACAATTATGGATGGACTGCCGAGTGCCGACACAGAGGTAGCTACAGCCGTGGACTAACGTACTGTGTCTGCTGCTAATATAGAGTCTAGACTGGATGATAAATTATTGATAATGAGATGAAATCAATATAATATCACTAGTACTGCAGCCGGACAGGTACTATATATATTTATTATGTAATGACTGATGACGGACCTGCTGGACACTGTCAGGTCAGCAGCACCGCAGACTGCTACAGTAAGCTACTATAGTAGTATGTATAAAGAAGAATGAAAAAAAAAAAAAACCACGGGTAGGTGGTATACAATATTATATATATATATATATATATATATATATATATATATTATATACAATTATATATATATCTATATATATATATTAAACTGGTGGTGATTGATTATTAAACTGGTGGTCAGGTCACTCACGTTGCAACTTGCAACTAGTACTCCGAGTCCTAAGCAGACAATCACAAAATATATTATTATACTGGTGGTCAGTGTGGTCACAACAATGGCAGTGTGGCACTGACTCTGGCAGCAAAAGTGTGCACTGTACGTTATATGTACTCCTGAGTCCTGCTCTCAGACTCTAACTGCTCCCCACTGTCAGTGTCTCCCCCACAAGTCAGATAATACACTTACAGTCACACTATCTAATCTATAAATATCACTTCAGCAAGTAGTATAGTAGTATACAGTATAGTAGTACTCCTCCTAATAATGCTCCCCAAAATACTGTGTCTCTCTCTTCTCTAAACGGAGAGGACGCCAGCCACGTCCTCTCCCTATGACTCTCAATGCACGTGTGAAAATGGCGGCGACGCGCGGCTCCTTATATAGAATCCGAGTCTCGCGATAGAATCCGAGCCTCGCGAGAATCCGACAGCGGGATGATGACGTTCGGGCGCGCTCGGGTTAACCGAGCAAAGCGGGAAGATCCGAGTCGCTCGGACCTGTGAAAAAAAACATGAAGTTCGGGCGGGTTCGGATTCAGAGGAACCGAACCCGCTCATCTCTAGTGTGCACTGGCTCCTCCCTCTATGCCCCTCCTCCAGACCTCAGTTAGGGAAACTGTGCCCGGAAGAGCTGACATTACAAGGAAAGGATATTTGGAATCCAGGGTAAGACTCTTACCAGCCACACCAATCACACCGTGCAACTTGTGATAACCTTACCCAGTTAACAGTATGAACAACAACTGAGCCTCACTCAACGGATGGCTCATAACAATAACCCTCATTTAAGCAATAACTATATACACGTATTGCAGAAAGTCCGCACTTGGGACGGGCGCCCAGCATCCACTACGGACTACGAGAAATAGAATTACCGGTGAGTACATTCTTATTTTCTCTGACGTCCTAGTGGATGCTGGGAACTCCGTAAGGACCATGGGGATTATACCAAAGCTCCCAAATGGGCGGGAGAGTGCGGATGACTCTGCAGCACCGAATAAGCAAACACAAGGTCCTCCTCAGCCAGGGTATCAAACTTGTAGAACTTTGCAAAGGTGTTTGAACCCGACCAAGTAGCCGCTCGGCAAAGCTGTAAAGCCAAGACCCCTCGGGCAGCCGCCCAAGAAGAGCCCACCTTCCTCGTGGAATGGGCTTTTACTGATTTTGGATGCGGCAATCCAGCCGCAGAATGAGCCAGCTGAATCGTGCTACAGATCCATCGAGCAATAGTTTGCTTTGAAGCAGGAGCACCCAGTTTGTTGGGTGCATGCAGGATAAACAGCGAGTCAGTCTTCCTGATTCCAGCCGTTCTGGAAAAATATATTTTCAAAGCCCTGACTACGTCCAGCAACTTGGAGTCCTCCAAGTCCCGAGTAGCCGCAGGCACCACAATAGGTTGGTTCAAATGAAACGATGATACCACCTTTGGGAGAAATTGGGGACGAGTCCTCAATTCTGCCCTGTCCATATGGAAGATCAGATATGGGCTTTTACATGACAAAGCCGCCAATTCCGACACACGCCTAGCCGATGCTAAGGCCAACAGCATGACCACTTTCCACGTGAGATACTTTAGTTCCACGGTCTTAAGTGGCTCAAACCAGTGGGATTTCAGGAAATCCAACACAACGTTAAGATCCCAGGGTGCCACTGGTGGCACAAAAGGGGGCTGAATATGCAGCACTCCCTTAACGAACGTCTGAACCTCAGGCAGTGAAGCCAGTTCTTTTTTAAAGAAAATGGATAGGGCCGAAATCTGGACCTTTATGGACCCCAATTTTAGGCCCATAGTCACCCCTGACTGTAGGAAGTGCAGGAATCGACCCAGCTGGAATTCCTCTGTAGGGGCCGTCCTGGCCTCACACCAAGCAACATATTTTCGCCATATACGGTGATAATGCTTTGCTGTCACGTCCTTCCTAGCCTTTATCAGCGTAGGAATAACTTTATCCGGAATGCCTTTTTCCGCTAGGATCCGGCGTTCAACCGCCATGCCGTCAAACGCAGCCGCGGTAAGTCTTGGAACAGACAGGGCCCTTGTTGCAGCAGGTCCTGTCTGAGAGGCAGAGGCCATAGGTCCTCTGTGCGCATTTCTTGCAGTTCCGGGTACCAAGTCCTTCTTGGCCAATCCGGAACAATGAGTATTGTTCTTATTCCTCTCTTTCTTACTATTCTCAGTACCTTGGGTATGAGAGGAAGAGGAGGAAACACATATACCGACTGGTACACCCACGGTGTCACTAGGGCGTCCACAGCTATCGCCTGAGGGTCCCTTGACCTGGCGCAATATCTTTTTAGTTTTTTGTTGAGGCGGGACGCCATCATGTCCACCTGTGGCAGTTCCCATTGCTTTGCAATCTGTGTGAAGACTTCTTGATGAAGTCCCCACTCTCCCGGGTGGAGGTCGTGTCTGCTGAGGAAGTCTGCTTCCCAGTTGTCCACTCCCGGAATGAACACTGCTGACAGTGCTTGCATGTAATTCTCCGCCCACCGAAGAATCTTTGTGGCTTCCGCCATTGCCATCCTGCTTCTTGTGCCGCCCTGGCGATTTACATGGGCAACCACCGTGATGTTGTCTGACTGAATCAGCACTGGCCGGTTTTGAAGCAGGGGCTCTGCTTGACTCAGGGCGTTGTAAATGGCCCTTAGTTCCAGTATATTTATGTGTAGAGAAGTCTCCAGACTTGACCACAGCCCTTGGAAGTTTCTTCCCTGAGTGACTGCCCCCCATCCTCGGAGGCTTGCATCCGTGGTCACCAGGACCCAGTCCTGTATGCCAAACCTGCGGCCCTCGAGAAGGTGAGCACTCTGCAGCCACCACAGAAGAGACACCCTGGCCCTTGGGGACAGGGTGATCAGCCGATGCATCTGAAGATGCGATCCGGACCACTTGTCCAACAGATCCCACTGAAAGATCCTTGCATGGAACCTGCCGAAGGGAATGGCTTCGTATGAAGCCACCATCTTTCCCAGGACTCGCGTGCAGTAATGCACCGATACCTGTTTTGGTTTCAGGAGATCCCTGACCAGAGATGCTAATTCCTGGGCCTTCTCCACCGGGAGAAACACCTTCTTCTGTTCTGTGTCCAGAATCATGCCCAGGAAAAGCAGACGCATCGTAGGAATCAGCTGCGACTTTGGAACATTCAGAATCCAGCCGTGCTGTTGCAACACTTCCTGAGAGAGTGCTACGGTGATCAACAACTGCTCTCTGGACCTCGCCTTTATGAGGAGATCGTCCAAGTACGGGATAACTATAACTCCCTTCTTCCGAAGGAGTATTATCATTTCGGCCATTACCTTGGTAAATATCCTCGGTGCCGTGGACAGGCCAAACGGCAACGTCTGGAACTGGTAATGACAGTCCTGTACCACAAACCTGAGGTACTCCTGGTGAAGTGGGTAAATCGGGACATGCAAGTAAGCATCCTTGATGTCCAGCAACACCATAAAATCCCCTTCTTCCAGGCTCGCAATAACCGCTCTGAGCGATTCCATTTTGAACTTGAATTTCTTTATATAAGTGTTCAAGGACTTTAAATTCAGAACATTGTGGAATAGTAACCCCTTCCCTGTTGAAGGAGGGGGACCCTGATAATCACTTGCTGGAGGTACAGCTTGTGAATTGCCGCCAGTACTACCTCCCTTTCTAAGGGGGAAGCCGGCAAGGCTGATTTGAGGTAACGGCGAGGGGGGAGTCGCTTCGAATTCCAGCTTGTATCCCTGAGATACAATTTGTACAGCCCAGAGATCCACCTGTGAGTGAACCCACTGGTTGCTGAAGTTTCGGAGACGCGCCCCCACCGCACCTGGCTCCGCCTGTGGAGCCCCAACGTCATGCGGTGGACTTAGTGGAAGCAGGGGAGGACTTTTGTTCCTGGGAACTGGCTGCATGGTGCAGCTTCTTACCTCTACCCCTGCCTCTGGCAAGAAAGGATGCACCCCTGACCCTCTTGCCTTTCTGAGAACGAAAGGACTGCATTTGATAATACGGTGCTTTCTTAGGCTGTGAGGAAACCTGAGGCAAGAAAGTCGACTTTCCAGCTGTCGCTGTGGACACGAGGTCTGATAGACCGTCCCCAAACAATTCCTCACCCTTATAAGGCAAAACCTCCATGTGTTTTTTAGAATCAGCATCTCCTGTCCATTGCCGAGTCCATAAGACCCTCCTGGCAGAAATGGACATAGCATTAATTCTAGAGCCCAGCAGGCAAATGTCCCTCTGAGCATCCCGCATATATAAGACAACGTCTTTTATATGGCCCAGGGTTAGCAAAACAGTATCTCTGTCGAGGGAATCTATGTCGTCTGACAGAGTATCTGTCCATGCTGCTACAGCACTACACATCCAGGCTGAAGCAATAGCAGGTCTCAGTAGAGTACCAGAGTGTGTATACACTGACTTCAGGATAGCTTCTCGCTTTCTATCCACAGGCTCCTTTAGGGCGGCCGTATCCTGAGACGGTAGGGCAACCTTTTTAGATAAGCGTGTCAGCGCCTTGTCCACCCTAGGGGATGTCTCCCAACGTAACCTGTCCGTTGGCGGGAAACGGTACGCCATCAGTAACCTCTTAGAAATCACTAGTTTCTTATCAGGGGAACTCCATGCTTCTTCACATAATTCATTTAATTCATCAGATGGGGGAAAAGTCACTGGCTGCTTTTTCTCCCCAAACATATAAACCCTCTTGGTATTAACAGGGTTAATCTCAGAAATGTGTAATACATCTTTCATTGCAATAATCATGTATCGGATGGCCTTGGTCATTTTAGACTGTAAATGTACCTCATCATCGTCGACACTGGAGTCGGACTCCGTGTCGACATCTGTGTCAACCATCTGAGATAGAGGGCGTTTATGAGCCCCTGACGGTTTCTGAGTCGCCTGGGCAGGCGCGGGCTGAGACCCCGGCTGTCCCAAGGCTGCAGTGTCATCAAACCTTTTATGTAAGGAGCTTACATTGTCGTTTAAGACCTTCCACATATCCATCCAATCAGGTGTCGGCCCCGACGGGGGCGACACCACACTTATCTGCCCTTGCTCCGCCTCCACGTAACCCTCCTCATCAAACATGTCGACACAGCCGTACCGACACACCGCACACACACAGGGAATGCTCAGACTGAGGACAGGACCCCACAAAGTCCTTTGGGGAGACAGAGAGAGAGTATGCCAGCACACACCACAGCGCTATATAACACAGGGATTTTCACTTATAATAAGTGATTACCCAATAGCTGCCTTATATGTTTTATTTGCGCCTAAATTTATGTGTCCCCCCTCTCTTTTTTACCCTTCTTGTACCTGGATACTGCAGGGGAGAGCCTGGGGAGCTGCTTCCAGCGGAGCTGTGAAGAGAAAATGGCACTGGTGTGCTGAGGAAGAAGACTCCGCCCCCTCAGTGGCGGGCTTCTGTCCCGCTTTCTGTGTAAAAAAATGACGGGGGTTTTTACATATATACAGTGCCAGACTGTATATATGTATTTTTATTGCCAAAAGGTACTTCAATTGCTGCCCAGGGCGCCCCCCCCCCCCCCCAGCGCCCTGCACCCTACAGTGACCGGAGTGTGTAAGTGTGCTGGGAGCAATGACGCACAGCTGCGGTGCTGTGCTCTACCTTAAATGAAGACAGGAGTCTTCTGCCGCCGATTTCGTCGTCTTCAAGCTTCTGTTCTTCTGGCTCTGCGAGGGGGACGGCGGCGCGGCTCCGGGAACGGACGATCGAGGACAGGTGCCTGTGTTCGAACCCTCTGGAGCTAATGGTGTCCAGTAGCCTAAGAAGCACAAGCTAGCTGCAAGCAGGTAGGTTTGCTTCTCTCCCCTTAGTCCCACGTAGCAGTGAGTCTGTTGCCTGCAGAAGCTCACTGAAAATAAAAAACCTAATAAATACTTTCTTTACTAGTAAGCTCAGGAGAGCCCACTAGGAGCACCCAGCTCTGGCCGGGCACAGATTCTAACTGAGGTCTGGAGGAGGGGCATAGAGGGAGGAGCCAGTGCACACCAGATAGTACCTAATCTTTTCTTTAGAGTGCCCAGTCTCCTGCGGAGCCCGTCTATTCCCCATGGTCCTTACGGAGTTCCCAGCATCCACTAGGACGTCAGAGAAATAGGTAAGATTAATAATGAGCACCAATTCCCTTACGTTTGTATGCTACTTCTCTGCATGTGTAAAAACATTGATGCAGAGTGAGCGCTACAACGACAGCGCCTATAGTGCATAGAAGGAAGTAGATAGATGGCAGTGCTGGATCCCTAATGATAGCAGTGATCCTGGTGCCGTCCGGTATTGCAGGATTCACTGCCCACCATGCGGACCAGCTAGCTGACACCCGAAATGAATAAAGATACCTGAGAGCAGAAGATTATGAGCGTGCAGGGTTGCAGATACACTGCACTTGGTATGCGGCGTCCCGTTCGGCCGTCTGAAGGGACGCTCGCCTCAGACAGCTGTTTCGCTAAACTAGCTTCCTCGGTGAGACACCCTGTAACCGGATGCTGGTATAATTTAAAAAGACAGTTGTCCAATCACGGACAGGAACGTTCAGCTATACTGAAGCTGACTCCTGTCTTAATGAGACCTGGTGCGTGTATGCATGTCCAGGTGTTAGTGTTTAGAAGGCGTCTACTGGTTCTCAGTATATAATCCATTACTATAGAGACGCTTTTGACATGTGAATTTAATTACATTACAATGATAAATGCCTCAAATAAAATAAGAAAAATTGTTGAAAATGTATATAGAAATAAAAATAAATATAAGTAAACAAATTAATGTATAAATATTACGCAAAAAGAAGAGAAAGTAATATAAAAATAATATTGTAGAAAAAAGAAAAGAAAAAAAAAGAAAAAAAAATATATATATAGCCTTTCCATGGTGCGGCACTCTTGCTTGTTTCAGAAATAAACGGACTATAGTCCTTCTTGCTTCAACATTTCAATTTTATTAAATTGTCTTCAGGAAGTAATACTACAATACATACAACACATTTATATAGACATACCACTTAAGGAGAATGAGTACCTCATGTGAAACAAATCATCCCAAACACAGGTGTGTGAATAATTCTGACATCATCAGCCTCAGACAGAAGTCGATCACTATGACCTCAGTGTGAACGGTTGTCATGGTAACAACCCAGGTGGGTAAATCAACCAACACATATAAATGTAAATCACTAACATTACTAAAAACTAAATAAACCTAATCACAACACCTATTGTGCAGAACATATTTTTGTTAAAAAGGGGAATGGTTGTACAGATTTAAGATGCAACACTGCCTTGCTATATGCACTAAAATAATTAACATTTCAATGTCTGAATACAAAGTCAGTATGCTGTGACCAATTTATCAATTAATGTTAACAGATTAATACAGGCCTGGCAAACCTGTGGCTCTCCAGCTGTTGTAAAACTACAAGTCCCATCATGCTTTGCTACAGTTTTGCTATTAGGGAAGGCTAAAACTGTGACAGGGCATGCTGGGATGTGTAGTTTCACAACATCTGGAGAGCCACAGGTTGGCCAGGCCTGGATTAATAGGTATCCTAATACTAAACCTATTGTAACTTAATTTGGATTATCACACCACTGCTTAATACTATTTATCTGAATATCACTTCTGATTAATCACCTTGTAAATGTTATAATAACAATTTTCAAAGAGATGTTTTATCAATAATCACAATTATGGTATGGTTACCATGACAACCGTTCACACTGAGGTCATAGTGATCGACTTCTGTCTGAGGCTGATGATGTCAGAATTATTCACACACCTGTGTTTGGGATGATTTGTTTCACATGAGGTACTCATTCTCCTTAAGTGGTATGTCTATATAAATGTGTTGTATGTATTGTAGTATTACTTCCTGAAGACAATTTAATAAAATTGAAACGTTGAAGCAAGAAGGACTGTAGTCCGTTTATTTCTGAAACAAGCAAGAGTGCCGCACCATGGAAGGGCTATTTGATTCATCTTTGTGAGGGCACCAGCGACAGATATTTCTAAGGCTAACGCGGAGTGCCGGACCGCAGCAATTTATATATATATATATATATATATATGACCACAGCAGCAAAATTGTTCTCTAATGGGCAAAACCATGTGCACTGCAGGGGGGGCAGATTTAACATGTGCAGAGAGAGTTAGATTTGGGTGGGGTGTGTTCAATCTGCAATCTAAATTGCAGTGTAAAAATAAAGCAGCCAGTATTTACCCTGCACAGAAACAAAATAACCCACCCAAATCTAACTCTCTCTGCACATGTTATATCTGCCTCTCCTGCAGTGCACATGGTTTTGCCCAACTGCTAAAAAATTTCCTGCTGCGATCAACTTGGAATTACCCCCAGTGTTTGTGTACATGCACCAGACCCACCACTGCTTTCACTGGTCCCACCAGTGCTTGTGCGCATTTACTGGTCCCAGCACCTGCCGGTTCCATTGCCTAGAATCCAGGCCCCGGGACTGCAGCATGGGCAGCTCCCCTCACCCAAGAGGTTATGAGCCGCTACTGGTAGCAAGCACCCAGATTCTCAGCTGAAAGGCAGGGGAGTGACATTTTCCCCTCTCTAACCTGCCAACACTAATGGGGAGATTCAATCTTTTTTGTGTGGCTGTAAGTGATGGGTGCCCAACAGAGCAATTCAATTGTCACTACCGATGGGTACAAAATCTGTGACTGTCCATATTTCTGCTCGCACCATCCTTTGGTGGCAGAAATTAGTGAAGAGTCTGTGTTTTTGGCACCCAAACGGTAATTTGGACACCCTAACGAGTACTTTATGATAGGTATACTACGCAGAGGCGGAACTACCGCCAGTGCAACCAGTGCGTTGCACTGGGGCCCGCCACTGTCCAGGGGCCCAAAGCATGTAATGAGTCAAACTGACTCATTACATGCTGCTGTGTGCTGCAGGCAACTGCTGCCCGCAGCACACAGCCGCCCGGACAGGAGAGGAGCGCAGGCAGCGGACACGGGGGGAAGGAGGAGGAGGGAGCCGCAGCAGCGCTGTGTTATAGGTTGAGGAGCTGCTGCTGCTGTCCCTCTCACTGGGGCACGCGTATTTAGAAACCCCCTCTGATTAACTGAAAAGATTTTTTCTGATCGCGGGTCACGATCGTAGCTCCGCCCACTCGCAGCATTAGGCTCCGCCCACTCACAGCATTTTACCCGCGATTCGCGGGCCTGTGGGGAGGGGATGTCATCATTCCAGGCAGGTTCCCTAGTGCTGGAGAGAAGATTCAACGGGCTTCCTAGCCCTGACAATAAGAGCCATAAAAGCAGGTGAATTAATCCATCAAAGCAGTAGTGTACACTTCTGTGTGTGTGGGGGGGGGGGGGGGGGGAGGGGTGGGTAAAATAGGTCTGTGCATTATGGTATAGTTCAGTTATACACCCAGAATATGCACATGTGCACAGATGTTCATTATGCTCAAATCTGCCTATTTGTCCTAGAGCTTGTCACATGGGCCCTGAAACGTTGGTTATTTCATGACACCTCAATATACGATCGATTATTTGCAGGGGGCGCATGTTGTGGCTGGGGGGGGGGAAACTGTCTGCCGTAATGTGTAACAAGGGCACGCTGTCTGCCGCTATGTGTAACAAGGGCACGCTGTCTGCCGCAATGTGTAACAAGGGCACGCTGTCTGCCGCAATGTGTAACAAGGGCACGCTGTCTGCCGCAATGTGTAACAAGGGCACGCTGTCTGCCGCAATGTGTAACAAGGGCACGCTGTCTGCCGCAATGTGTAACAAGGGCACGCTGTCTGCCGCAATGTGTAACAAGGGCACGCTGTCTGCCGCAATGTGTAACAAGGGCACGCTGTCTGCCGCAATGTGTAACAAGGGCACGCTGTCTGCCGCAATGTGTAACAAGGGCACGCTGTCTGCCGCAATGTGTAACAAGGGCACGCTGTCTGCCGCAATGTGTAACAAGGGCACGCTGTCTGCCGCAATGTGTAACAAGGGCACGCTGTCTGCCGCAATGTGTAACAAGGGCACGCTGTCTGCCGCAATGTGTAACAAGGGCACGCTGTCTGCCGCAATGTGTAACAAGGGCACGCTGTCTGCCGCAATGTGTAACAAGGGCACGCTGTCTGCCGCAATGTGTAACAAGGGCACGCTGTCTGCCGCAATGTGTAACAAGGGCACGCTGTCTGCCGCAATGTGTAACAAGGGCACGCTGTCTGCCGCAATGTGTAACAAGGGCACGCTGTCTGCCGCAATGTGTAACAAGGGCACGCTGTCTGCCGCAATGTGTAACAAGGGCACGCTGTCTGCCGCAATGTGTAACAAGGGCACGCTGTCTGCCGCAATGTGTAACAAGGGCACGCTGTCTGCCGCAATGTGTAACAAGGGCACGCTGTCTGCCGCAATGTGTAACAAGTGCACGCTGTCTGCCGTAATGTGTAAAAAGGCACGCTGTCTGCCGCTATGTGTAACAAGGGCACGCTATCTGCCGCTATGTGTAACAAGGGCACGCTATCTGCCGCAATGTGTAACAAGGGCACGCTGTCTGCCGTTATGTGTAAAAGGGCACGCTGTCTGCCGTTATGTGTAACAAGGGCACGCTGTCTGCCGTTATGTGTAACAAGGGCACGCTATCTGCCGCAATGTGTAACAAGGGCACGCTGTCTGCCGTTATGTGTAAAAAGGCACGCTGTCTGCCGTTATGTGTAACAAGGGCACGCTGTCTGCCGTTATGTGTAACAAGGGCACGCTGTCTGCCGCTATGTGTAACAAGGGCACGCTGTCTGCCGTAATGTGTAACAAGGGCATGCTGTCTGCCGTAATCTGTAACAAGGGCACGCTGTCTGCCGTAATGTGTAAAAAGGCACGCTGTCTGCCGCTATGTGTAACAAGGGCACGCTGTCTGCCGTAATGTGTAAAAAGGCACGCTGTCTGCCGTTATGTGTAACAAGGGCACGCTGTCTGCCGCTATGTGTAACAAGGGCACGCTGTCTGCCGTAATGTGTAACAAGGGCACGCTGTCTGCCGTAATGTGTAACAAGGGCACGCTGTCTGCCGTAATGTGTAACAAGGGCACGCTGTCTGCCGTAATGTGTAACAAGGGCACGCTGTCTGCCGTAATGTGTAAAAAGGCACGCTGTCTGCCGTAATGTGTAAAAAGGCACGCTGTCTGCCGTAATGTGTAACAAGGGCACGCTGTCTGCCGTAATGTGTAAAAAGGCACGCTGTCTGCCGTTATGTGTAACAAGGGCACGCTGTCTGCCGCTATGTGTAACAAGGGCACGCTGTCTGCCGTTATGTGTAAAAAGGGGATGCTGTCTGCCGTAATGTGTAAAAAGGGGAACGCTGTCTGCCGTTATGTGTAACAAGGGCACGCTGTCTGCCGTTATGTGTGACAAGGGCACGCTGTCTGCCGTAATGTGTAAAAAGGGGACGCTATCTGCCGTTATGTGTAAAAAGGGGACGCTATCTGCCGTTATGTGTAAAAAGGGGGATGCTATCTGCCGTAATGTGTAAAAAGGGGGATGCTATCTGCCGTAATGTGTAAAAAGGAGGATGCTGTCTGCCGTTATGTGTAAAAAGGGGGACGCTGTCTGCCGTAATTTGTAAAAAGGGGAATCTGTCTGCCGTAAGGTGTAAAAGGGTCTCTACCTGGTGTAGTGGTGCTACTGTGCGGCGTAATTTGAATAATGGAGACTACTGTGCACCGTTTAATGAATTGGTATTATTTTGTGGCCACACCCCTTCCCCATGAAGCCACGCCCCTATGTATTTTTGCGCGCGCCTGCGGCGCGCACTGCCCCTGTTTTGCATGCAGGGGTGGGGCTCCGATGCTGTTTCTTGCACACGGTGCTAAAATGTCTAGTTACGGCACTGTTGCTAGGTATCCATTTCTCTCTGGCCCTGAGCAGGTCCCCCTCACCAGATCCTCTTCAGGGGTGAGGGGGTGGACTTGGATGGGATGAGAGGGGGGCCCAAAGCATTTTGTCGCAGCTGGGCCCACCGCTCGCTAGTTCCGCTACTGATACTACGCACTGGGTTTACACACTGCTTTTGGGTGCTACAAGCATGATAAGGAATGGGTGACCAAAAACAATTGAATAACCTAGTTGGTTGCCCATCTCATTCTCATTCTCTCTGACTGACACGTTTTTTTTCCCTCATATATTTTTTACCCCTTGTGGATTCTCCTCTTCAAGCAACAAGAAGCCGACTCAGGTAGAGGCACCACCAGAAACAGATTAAGAATAGAGAAAAAAAAATCATCTTATTGATGTAGCCTGTCTCCCAAATCCCCCACACAGGTGAGCAAGTATTACAATAACATTAAATACTGTAAATGCAGTGACTGCAGTCTGGCAAAGTCATACCAATGAAACGGAAAGGCAACCTGTGCTTTGATGCTTTGCTCACCAGAGGTCACTGTTGCATTTCCCTGAATATAGAAAATAAATATAATTTCTCACTTCCCATTTTTGCCAAATTGTTCATCATTTAAAGACGTACATACTGTACCTCATATATATATCCTAGAAGCTTATAAACACCCACAGCCAAGCTACAGTACAGCTACAGGGGCCTATTTATCCTATTTCTCTGACGTCCTAGTGGATGCTGGGAACTCCGTAAGGACCATGGGGAATAGCGGCTCCGCAGGAGACTGGGCACAAAAGTAAAAGCTTTAGGACTACCTGGTGTGCACTGGCTCCTCCCCCTATGACCCTCCTCCAAGCCTCAGTTAGATTTTTGTGCCCGAACGAGAAGGGTGCACACTAGGTGGCTCTCCTGAGCTGCTTAGTGAAAAAGTTTAAGTATAGGTTTTTTATTTTCAGTGAGTCCTGCTGGCAACAGGTTCACTGCACCGAGGGACTAAGGGGAGAAGAAGCGAACTCACCTGCTTGCAGAGTGGATTGGGCTTCTTAGGCTACTGGACATTAGCTCCAGAGGGACGATCACAGGCCCAGCCATGGATGGGTCCCAGAGCCGCGCCGCCGGCCCCCTTACAGAGCTAGAAGACAGAAGAGGTCCGGGAAATCGGCGGCAGAAGACGTCCTGTCTTCAATAAGGTAGCGCACAGCACCGCAGCTGTGCGCCATTGCTCTCAGCACACTTCACACTCCGGTCACTGAGGGTGCAGGGCGCTGGGGGGGGCGCCCTGAGACGCAATAAAAACACCTTAGATGGCGAAAAATACATCACATATAGCTCCTGGGCTATATGGATGCATTTAACCCCTGCCAGTTTTTCCTTAAAAAAGCGGGAGAAAGGCCGCCGAGAAGGGGGCGGAGCCTATCTCCTCAGCACACAAGCGCCATTTTCCCTCACAGCTCCGCTGGAAGGACGTCTCCCTGACTCTCCCCTGCAGTCCTGCACTACAGAAACAGGGTAAAACAAGAGAGGGGGGGCACTAATTTGGCAGATTAATCAATACAGCAGCTATATAAGGGAAAAACACTTATATAAGGTTATCCCTGTATATATATATATATATATATATATATATATAGCGCTCTGGTGTGTGCTGGCAAACTCTCCCTCTGTCTCCCCAAAGGGCTAGTGGGGTCCTGTCCTCTATCAGAGCATTCCTTGTGTGTGTGCTGTGTGTCGGTACGTTGTGTCGACATGTATGAGGAGGAAAATGGTATGGAGGCGGAGCAATTGCCTGTAATAGTGATGTCACCCCCTAGGGAGTCGACACCTGACTGGATGGTCTTATGGAAGGAATTACGTGATAGCGTCAGCACTTTACAAAAGACTGTTGACGACATGAGACAGCCGGCAAATCAGTTAGTACCTGTCCAGGCGTCTCAAACACCGTGAGGGGCTCTAAAGCGCCCGTTACCTCAGATGGTCGACACAGACCCAGACACGGACACTGACTCCAGTGTCGACGGTGAGGAAACAAACGTGTTTTCCAGTAGGGCCACACGTTACATGATCACGGCAATGAAGGAGGTTTTGAACATTTCTGATACTACAAGTACCACAAAAAAGGGTATTATGTGGGGTGTGAAAAAACTACCCGTAGTTTTTCCTGAATCAGATGAATTAAATGAGGTGTGTGATGAAGCGTGGGTTTCCCCCGATAAAAAACTGCTAATTTCTAAAAAATTATTGGCATTATACCCTTTCCCGCCAGAGGTTAGGGCGCGTTGGGAAACACCCCCTAGGGTAGATAAGGCGCTCACACGCTTATCAAAACAAGTGGCGTTACCGTCTCCTGATACGGCCGCCCTCAAGGAGCCAGCTGATAGGAAGCTGGAAAAATATCCTAAAAAGTATATACACACATACTGGTGTTATACTGCGACCAGCAATCGCCTCAGCCTGGATGTGCAGTGCTGGGGTGGCTTGGTCGGATTCCCTGACTGAAAATATTGATACCCTGGACAGGGACAGTATATTATTGACTATAGAGCATTTAAAGGATGCATTTCTATATATGCGAGATGCACAGAGGGATATTTGCACTCTGGCATCAAGAGTAAGTGCGCTGTCCATTTCTGCCAGAAGAGGGTTATGGACGCGACAGTGGTCAGGTGATGCGGATTCCAAACGGCATATGGAAGTATTGCCGTATAAAGGGGAGGAGTTATTTGGGGTCGGTCTATCGGACCTGGTGGCCACGGCAACGGCTGGGAAATCCACCTTTTTACCCCAGGTCACCTCTCAGCAGAAAAAGACACCGTCTTTTCAGGCTCAGTCCTTTCGTCCCCATAAGGGCAAGCGGGCAAAAGGCCACTCATATCTGCCCCGGGGCAGAGGAAGGGGAAAAAGACTGCAGCAGGCAGCCTCTTCCCAGGAACAGAAGCCCTCCCCCGCTTCTGCCAAGTCCTCAGCATGACGCTGGGGCCTTACAAGCGGACTCAGGTACGGTGGGGGGTCGTCTCAAGAATTTCAGCGCGCAGTGGGCTCACTCGCAAGTGGACCCCTGGATCCTGCAGGTAGTATCTCAGGGGTACAAATTGGAATTCGAGACGTCTCCCCCTCGCCGGTTCCTGAAGTCTGCTTTACCAACGTCTCCATCCGACAGGGAGGCAGTATTGGAAGCCATTCACAAGCTGTATTCCCAGCAGGTGATAATCAAGGTACCCCTCCTACAACAGGGAAAGGGGTATTATTCCACGCTGTTTGTGGTACCGAAGCCGGACGGCTCGGTGAGACCTTTTTTAAATCTGAAATCCTTGAACACTTACATACAAAGGTTCAAATTCAAGATGGAGTCACTCAAAGCAGTGATAGCGAACCTGGAAGAAGGGGACTATATGGTGTCTCTGGACATCAAGGATGCTTACCTCCATGTCCCAATTTGCCCTTCTCACCAAGGGTACCTCAGGTTTGTGGTACAGAACTGTCACTATCAGTTTCAGACGCTGCCGTTTGGATTGTCCACGGCACCCCGGGTCTTTACCAAGGTAATGGCCGAAATGATGATTCTTCTTCGAAGAAAAGGCGTCTTAATTTTCCCTTACATGGACGATCTCCTGATAAGGGCAAGGTCCAGGGAACAGTTAGAGGTCGGAGTAGCACTATCTCAAGTAGTACTACGACAGCACGGGTGGATTCTAAATATTCCAAAATCGCAGCTGATTCCGACGACACGTCTGCTGTTCCTAGGGATGATTCTGGACACCGTCCAGAAAAAGGTGTTTCTCCCGGAGGAGAAAGCCAGGGAGTTATCCGAGCTAGTCAGGAACCTCCTAAAACCAGGCCAAGTGTCAGTGCATCAATGCACAAGGGTCCTGGGAAAAATGGTGGCTTCTTACGAAGCGATTCCATTCGGCAGATTCCACGCAAGAACTTTTCAGTGGGATCTGCTGGACAAATGGTCCGGATCGCATCTTCAGATGCATCAGCGGATAACCCTGTCTCCAAGGACAAGGGTGTCTCTCCTGTGGTGGTTGCAGAGTGCTCATCTTCTAGAGGGCCGCAGATTCGGCATTCAGGACTGGGTCCTGGTGACCACGGATGCCAGCCTGAGAGGCTGGGGAGCAGTCACACAGGGAAGAAATTTCCAGGGCTTGTGGTCAAGCATGGAAACGTCATTTCACATAAATATCCTGGAACTAAGGGCCATTTACAATGCCCTAAGTCAAGCAAGGCCTCTGCTTCAGGGTCAGCCGGTGTTGATCCAATCGGACAACATCACGGCAGTCGCCCACGTAAACAGACAGGGCGGCACAAGAAGCAGGAGGGCAATGGCAGAAGTTGCAAGGATTCTTCGCTGGGCGGAAAATCATGTGATAGCACTGTCAGCAGTGTTCATTCCGGGAGTGGACAACTGGGAAGCAGACTTCCTCAGCAGACACGACCTCCACCCGGGGGAGTGGGGACTTCACCCAGAAGTCTTCCACATGATTGTGAACCGTTGGGAAAAACCAAAGGTGGACATGATGGCGTCCCGCCTCAACAAAAACCTAGACAGATATTGCGCCAGGTCAAGGGACCCTCAGGCAATAGCTGTGGACGCTCTGGTAACACCGTGGGTGTACCAGTCAGTGTATGTGTTCCCTCCTCTGCCTCTCATACCCAAGGTACTGAGAATCATAAGAAGGAGAGGAGTAAGGACTATACTCGTGGCTCCGGATTGGCCAAGAAGGACTTGGTACCCGGAACTTCAAGAGATGCTCACGGAGGACCCGTGGCCTCTACCTCTAAGAAAGGACCTGCTCCAGCAGGGACCCTGTCTGTTCCAAGACTTACCGCGGCTGCGTTTGACGGCATGGCGGTTGAACGCCGGATCCTGAAGGAAAAAGGCATTCCGGATGAAGTCATCCCTACCCTGATCAAAGCCAGGAAGGATGTAACCGTGCAACATTATCACCATATTTGGCGTAAATATGTTGCGTGGTGTGAGGCCAGGAAGGCCCCTACAGAGGAATTTCAACTGGGTCGTTTCCTGCATTTCCTGCAAACAGGACTGTCTATGGGCCTAAAATTAGGGTCCATTAAGGTTCAAATTTCGGCCCTGTCAATTTTCTTCCAGAAAGAACTGGCTTCAGTTCCTGAAGTTCAGACGTTTGTCAAGGGGGTACTGCATATACAGCCTCCTTTTGTGCCTCCAGTGGCACCTTGGGATCTCAATGTAGTTTTGGGGTTCCTAAAATCACATTGGTTTGAACCACTCACCACTGTGGACTTAAAATATCTCACATGGAAAGTGGTAATGCTGTTAGCCCTGGCTTCAGCCAGGCGTGTCTCAGAATTGGCGGCTTTATCCTATAAAAGCCCTTACCTAATTTTTCATACGGACAGGGCAGAATTGAGGACTCGTCCTCAATTTCTCCCTAAGGTGGTTTCAGCGTTTCACTTGAACCAGCCTATTGTGGTACCTGCGGCTACTAGGGACTTGGAGGACTCCAAGTTGCTGGACGTAGTCAGGGCCCTGAAAATATATGTTTCCAGGACGGCTGGAGTCAGAAAATCTGACTCGCTGTTTATCCTGTATGCACCCAACAAGCTGGGTGCTCCTGCTTCTAAGCAGACTATTGCTCGTTGGATTTGTAGTACAATTCAGCTTGCACATTCTGTGGCAGGCCTGCCACAGCCAAAATCTGTAAAATCCCATTCCACAAGGAAAGTGGGCTCATCTTGGGCGGCTGCCCGAGGGGTCTCGGCTTTACAACTTTGCCGAGCAGCTACTTGGTCAGGGGCAAACACGTTTGCTAAATTCTACAAATTTGATACCCTGGCTGAGGAGGACCTGGAGTTCTCTCATTCGGTGCTGCAGAGTCATCCGCACTCTCCCGCCCGTTTGGGAGCTTTGGTATAATCCCCATGGTCCTTACGGACTTCCCAGCATCCACTAGGACGTCAGAGAAAATAAGAATTTACTTACCGATAATTCTATTTCTCGTAGTCCGTAGTGGATGCTGGGCGCCCATCCCAAGTGCGGATTGTCTGCAATACTTGTACATAGTTATTGTTACAAAAATCGGGTTATTATTGTTGTGAGCCATCTTTTCAGAGGCTCCTCTGTTATCATGCTGTTAACTGGGTTCAGATCACAGGTTATACGGTGTGATTGGTGTGGCTGGTATGAGTCTTACCCGGGATTCAAAATCCTTCCTTATTGTGTACGCTCGTCCGGGCACAGTATCCTAACTGAGGCTTGGAGGAGGGTCATAGGGGGAGGAGCCAGTGCACACCAGGTAGTCCTAAAGCTTTTACTTTTGTGCCCAGTCTCCTGCGGAGCCGCTATTCCCCATGGTCCTTACGGAGTTCCCAGCATCCACTACGGACTACGAGAAATAGAATTATCGGTAAGTAAATTCTTATGTTATCCTTCAACATTTGCAGCATCTCCCCCGAAAGCATAGAGCATACCCACAAATATCAGCCCAATGTATGAAAGAGGTCCCTCCATTCCTGACAGCAACTGCAGCCACCACAGGTTTCTATAGGGACTGCAAAGCTGTCAGATTTACCAAGTTCCAGAGCTTGGCCCCGGCAGCTGATGCTATCTGATAATGGCGGGGAGGGAGGGCTGACCTTCACACCCTATATTTAAACATAAAAGGTGGTACCATGCTAAGACTTGTAGTGTCACGCAGAAAAGAAATAAAATGCAGGTGCACACTCTAAGCACACTGAAAATCAAAACAATTAAAATAAACTCTACAATTTAACATGGAGTCAAATTGAGGTTCTTAGTACATGTTCGGACAAAAATCTGAAGATGTTATCAGCCACTGTAGCCAATGGGCTGAATTCGCAAATCTTACCAGGATGTCCACCGCACATGCGTAATCCAAACATGTACAGAAGCACTGCGGTGTAGCGATAAAGGAGTGAAGTGACCGCTAATGCAATCATTTCACTCCTAACACATAACAGGGATGGGTTCCTAGTCCCTGTTCCTGCATGTGTTTGATACATTCAGGCAAATGTTAACTTCTTATTGATAGTAATAGGTAAGAGCCAGAGGCGTTGCTCTGCCTCTTTACACCTGAAGGGATGTTAAAATGAGGCGTGGCTGCACGGGGCGGGGTTTTGTGGGTTGGGTCGTGGCTTCGCGGAACAGGGCATGGCAAACCGCCCCGACCCCGTTTTCATCACATCGGGGGTCCGGGAGGAGCGGGCTGCCCCGGGGAGTGCTCTTTCTGCAGTGCTGGCTCATGTTACAGTGCAGCACCTGACTCCTGTCACTGAGCAAGGAGCCGTCACTTTGGTGTCACCCCTGCCGCACCCCCTGCACCCCCCTTCTGACGCCAGTGGTAAGAGCGCATCTCTTTTACCCAAATTCTTTCTCATTATGGGGCCTAATTATTAATCAATTCTGCACTTAAAATATGTGAAAACTACTGTCTCTGCATGTTTACAGGTAGAATTTAGGGGGATATGTACTAAGCGGAGAAGTGAGTCAGTGGAGAAGTTGCCAACTTAGCATTGAAGTAACATTTATAATTTGCATATTTTAAAATTATACAGAGCAGCTGATTGGCTGCTATGGCCAACTTCTCCACTGCCTCATTTCTCCACGCTTATCACTGCTTAGTACATGTCCCCCTAAGTATACCTTAAAATTTACCATAGAGGACAGCTGCTTTCTGTCCACAGTCTCCTGCGGCAGTCCTCCCTATAGTTTTCTATGGGGACGGTATATAACAAGAGCAGATGGCGTTAGGTCATTACCTGCTATTGTGATGCACTGATGGAGAGGGATCTTGCGATCCCTCTATGGTGGGCTACAGGACGCCCTGTACAATTTTGCTGCAAAATACACGTGGAGCTTGAAAGTCACACATGTGTAGAAGGGGTGAGGGGGGTTCCATAGTTAAAAGTAAAATGATTGCGGACGCGATCACTTTACTTATGCCGCTTTCACATCGTAATGCCGGGTCACACCCGAGAATTGGAAACGGTTCCTTTCCGGGTGCGACCCTGCATTGAACCCTTTCAGTCTGGCTTCCCGACCCGGCAATATACTGGGTGGAGTTGCCATCGCAGTGACCTGCACACCTGCACAGTGACCTGCGGCGACTCGGCAATATACTGGGTCGATACCGGGTTATTTGTACGGTATGAAAGGGGTATTACTCTTGATTGCCGGGACAGGCCCCTTTTTTTTTTTGTTATTATTTTAAGCAGTCAAAAATACAGAAGGAAAAACAATTATGCCGTAATAAATACAGGGGAAGTCATATAATACAAGTGTCAAGCCAGATCCGGTCCAATGTTGGCAGGGTCGTACTGGCCCTTAGGGGTACAGAGGAAACCACCATTGAGCCCCACTGCCTGAGGGCCCACTCTCTCCTCTAGGGATCAGAGATGAGTGGTCTAAATTTCAAGGAACTTCAAGGATCGAGTCTACCCAAGCCACACCTCGGACCCCACATCAAGCCCCAACGGCATCCTCCCAGCATCAGATTCTCACGTGACTTGGATTTTATATAAGGTGCGCAGCCAGGACTCGGCGATATTTCACTGTAATGCATGCTGCGCTGCATTCTGCTGTATTGGCTGTACTGAGACTACAGTCTCATAAGTGGCTATAGTGGTGCCGAGAGGGAAGGGGGGGTACTAATTACCCGGACCCAGGTCTGCTGGAGGGGCCCAGGTCTCCTTTTCCCCTTTACCTGGTAGCAGTAGCTGCTCTTCTCCTCAGCCCAGCACATGCTGCTGTGTACTGGGCTACAGCGTGGCCAGGGAGGCACTTAAAATACAATTTTTTCTGTATTTTTTCTAAGGGTGCATGGCTGTGCCTCTTGTGATTAGACCATGCCCCCCGAATGTACCTGGGCCCATCCAATCTCTCTACTGCCCTGGCTGTACTTGCTAAAATAACTGTGGGAGCACGATGCTGTATGCTGCGCTGTATGCTGCTGCATTGGCTGTGCTGTGTCCAGACTCACAAGTGGCTGTGCTCTGTATAGTGATGGTGCATAGAGGCATGTTGCTGTATGGTGCTCTGTAGTCTGCTGTAAATTGTACTGTTTGGTGCGCTTTACCTTAAGGAACTTTGGACCTTATTCAGCAGCAGTTGCAGTTTTAGCATCGGTTGCAGTTTTGCTAATTTAACAAAACTGCAACTTCTAATACTCACATGTTGGGGGCCGCCCAGCACAGGGCAAGGTCAGCCAGAATGCTAATTGCTGCCAGCGATGCGATCACAATGCAAGATCACAACATAGACCCGGCATAATAAGGGTAGCCCTATGTCTGCACAGCCTGGCTGCAAAGACAAGCGCACCTCCACCATGTTTTTTCATGCAGTGGCCAAGTGTGACATCACTCAGTTACCCCAAAAATGGCACGGACTTTCCCATGTTTACATAAAGACGCCCACGCAACACCGTTTCCTCCCCTGTCCACTCTGCGAACGCCACTATCTATCAACCAGGCAGAGTCATTCACATCACTGCTAGGCAATCGCATCTCCCAGACATCGCACGGGCAGAACAGGCCATGGGTGTGTACACGGGAACAAAAGTGTGATTGCATCGCATTATTGACTGATGCTGAATAAGACCCTTTGTTCACTTACATCTATAAGCCCTTTGACTCCATGCAGTTTAAACCAAGCTACAAGTTTAAAAACAGAAAAATATAAAAACAAAAAATATAGTTCTATTATTTGTACTGTTTGGTGTGCTGTATCCTAGTGCACTTTGTTCAAAAACAGAAGAAACAAAATCTATAGATCTTTTGGTTGTACTTTGGAGTGCTTTACCCTAGTGCACTTTCTTTATGTGCATCTCCAAGCCCTGTGATTCCACATAGAGAAAATTACTGCTATAAGCGCCAATACGGAGGTAAATTATATTACTGGACCCTCATTCGCTGCTGTGAAGGTAATGTGTATACCTTTAATATGAATACAAGAGAAAAAAATAAGAATTTACTCACCGGTAATTCTATTTCTCGTAGTCCGTAGTGGATGCTGGGTACTCCGTAAGGACCATGGGGTATAGACGGGCTCCGCAGGAGACTGGGCACTCTTAAAAGAAAGATTAGGTACTATATCTAGTGTGCACTGGCTCCTCCCTCTATGCCCCTCCTCCAGACCTCAGTTAGGGAAACTGTGCCCGGTAGAGCTGACATTACTAGGAAAGGATTTGGAATCCAGGGTAAGACTCATACCAGCCACACCAATCACACCGTACAACTCGTGATAACTATACCCAGTTAACAGTATGAACAATAACTGAGCCTCTCTCAACAGATGGCTCATACAATAACCCTTTAGTTAAGCAATAACTATATACATGTATTGCAGAGAGTCCGCACTTGGGACGGGCTCCCAGCATCCACTACGGACTACGAGAAATAGAATTACCGGTGAGTAAATTCTTATTTTCTCTGACGTCCTAGTGGATGCTGGGTACTCCGTAAGGACCATGGGGATTATACCAAAGCTCCCAAACGGGCGGGAGAGTGCGGATGACTCTGCAGCACCGAATGAGCAAACTCAAGGTCCTCCTCAGCCAGGGTATCAAACTTGTAGAATTTTGCAAAAGTGTTTGAACCCGACCAAGTAGCAGCTCGGCAAAGTTGTAAAGCCGAGACCCCTCGGGCAGCCGCCCAAGTAGAGCCCACCTTCCTCGTGGAATGGGCTTTTACTGATTTAGGATGCGGCAGTCCAGCCGCAGAATGTGCAAGCTGAATCGTGCTACAGATCCAGCGAGCAATAGTCTGCCTTGAAGCAGGAGCACCCAGCTTGTTGGGTGCATGCAGGATAAATAGCGAGTCAGTTTTTCTGACTCTAGCCGTCCTGGAAACATAAAGTTTCAGGGCCCGGACTACGTCCAGCAACTTGGAATCCTCCAAGTCCCTAGTAGCCGCAGGCACCACAATAGGTTGGTTCAAATGAAACGATGATACCACCTTAGGGAGAAATTGGGGACGAGTCCTCCATTCTGCCCTTTCCATATGGAAGATCAGATATGGGCTTTTACATGACAAAGCCGCCAATTCTGACACACGCCTAGTCCAAGCTAAGGCCAAAAGCATGACCACTTTCCACGTGAGATATTTTAGCTCCACGGTCTTAAGTGGCTCAAACCAGTGGGATTTTAGGAATCCAACACACGTTAAGATCCCAAGGTGCCACTGGAGGCACAAAAGGGGCTGAATATGCAGCACCCCTGTAACAACGTCCGAACTTCAGGCAGTGAAGCCAGTTCTTTTTGAGAGAAAAAGGGATAGGGCCGAAATCTTGGCCTTTATGGATCCTAATTTTAGGCCCATAGTCACTCCTGACTGTAGGAAGTGCAGGAATCGACCCCCCTGGAATTCCTCTGTAGGGCCTTCCCGGCCACACACCAAGCAACCTATTTTCGCCATATACAGTGAAAAAGTCTTGCTGTCACGTCTTTCCTAGCCTTTATCAGCGTAGGAATAACTACATCCGGAATGCCCTTTTCCGCTAGGATCCGGCATTCAACCGCCATGCCGTCCAACGCAGCCACGGTAAGTCTTGGATCAGACAGGGTCCCTGTTGCAACATGTCCTGACTGAGAGGCAGAGGCCATGGGTCCTCTGAGAGCATTTCTTGCAGTTCCGGGTACCGAGTCCTTCTTGGCCAATCCGGAGCAAAGAATATTGTTCACACTCCTCCGTTTATTACAATTCTCAGCCCTTGGGTCTGAGAGGAAGAGGAGGGAATATATAGACAGACTGGAACACCCACGGTGTTACTAGTGCGACCACAGCTATCGCCTGAGAGTCCCTTGACCCAGCGTAAAACCTTTTTTATCTTTTTATCGAGGTGGGACGCCATGTAGTCCACCTGAGGCAGTTTCCATCAATTTGCAAAACTGCGTGAAGACTTCCTTATGAAGTCACCACTTTCCCGGGTGGAGGTCGTGTCCACTCCCGGAATGAACACTGCTGACAGTGCGCTTACTTGATTCTCCACCCAGCGAAGAATTCTGGTGGCTTCTACCCTCGCCACCCTGCTCCTTGTGCCGCCCTGGCGGTTTACATGAGCACCTGCGGTCTGACTGGATCAGAACTGGTTGGTCACGAAGCAGGAACTCCGCTTGACTTAGGGCGTTGTATATGGCCCTTAGTTCCAGGATATTGATGTGAAGGCAAGTCTGTTGGCTTGACCGCAAACCTTGGAATTTTCTTCCCTGTGTAACTGCCCCCCACCCTCGGAGGCTTGCATCCGTGGTCACCAGGACCCAGTCCTGAATGCCGAATCTGCGGCCCTCGAGAAGGTGAGCACTCCGCAGCCACCACAGGAGAGACACCCTGGCCCTGGGGGATAGGGTGATTAACCGATGCATCTGAAGATGTGATCCGGACCACTTGTCCAGTAAGTTCCATTGTCCTTGCATGGAACCAGCCGAAGGGGATGGCCTCGTATGATGCCATCATCCTTCCCAGGACTCGAGTGCAGTGATGCACTGACACCTGTTTTGGTTTTCAATAGAATCCTGACCAGTGTCATGAGCTCCTGAGCTCTCTCTATTGGGAGATAAACCCTCTTCTGGTCTGTGTCTAGGATCATGCCTAGGCGAGGCAGATGAGCTGTAGGAACCAACTGCGACTTCGGAATATATAGAATCCAGTCGTTTTGCCGTTTAACTTCCAGAGAAGGTGATACGCTGTCCAGCAACTGCTCTCTTGATCTCGCTTTTATGAGGAGATCATCCAAGTATGTGATAATAGTGACACCTTGCTTCCTCAGGAGCACCATCATATCCGCCATTACCTTGGTGAAATTGGTAATGACAATCCCGTACCGCAATTCTGAGGTACGCCTGATGAGGTGGATAAATGGGGACACGAAGGTATGCATCCCTTAAGTCCCGATTCATTTCAGTCTTGCAATGACCGCTCTTAGCGATTCCATCTTGAACCTGAACCTTTTCAGGTATATGTTCAGGGATTTTAATTCAATATGGGTCTAACCGAACCGTCTGGTTTCGGGATTATAACATGGTCGAATAATAACACCCTCTTGTTGAAGGAGGGGACCCTTGACCACCACCTGTTGAAGATACAATTTACGAATTGCAGTTAACACTGGCTCCCTCTCTTGGGGGGAAGCCCGCCGGGTCCTCGGTGAGGGGGCATCTTCTCACAGTCCAGCCTGTATCCCTGCGATACAATTTCTATTGCCCAGGGATCTAACAGGGAGTGAACCCACTTGTGGCTGAACTTACAAAGGCGTGTCCCCACCGGGCCTAGCTTCGCCTGTGGAGCTCCAGCGACATGCGGTGGATTTTTGTAGAGGTCGGGGAGGACTTCTGTTCCTGGGGACTAGCTGTGTTGTACAGCTTCTTTCCTCTGCCCCCAGCTCTGACAAGAAAGGACGCACCTCAGACTTTCTTGTTTCTGTATTCGAAAAGCTGCATTTAATAATGTCGTGCTTTCCTAGGCTGTGCAGGAATATAAGGCAAAATATCAGAATTACCAGCTATAGCTGTGGAGACCAGGCCCGAGAACCTTTCTCCACACAATCCACAGCCTTCCATATGCCTCTTAAGTCGGCATCATCTGTCCAATGTATATTCTACAGGACACGTCAAGCAGAAATAGACATAGCTTTTGTCTCTAGGACCCAGTATACTCATGTCCCTTTGGGCATGCTTTATAATTATATATCTATCACTTAAGACAGCATCTTAAAATATTTATATGCATACCAGGGTCTCAATCTCTGCTGATAAGGTACCTGTCCACGCTGCCACAGCGCTATAAACCCATGCCGACACAATCGCCGGTCTGGGTAGTATACTAGAATGTGCACACTATCTGCAGGATCCCTGAGAATAGCTAGTGCAAACAGGACACCCAAGGGGAAGATTCTCAACACATCCTGGCCCTAGTGGGGAAAGGATACAGCCTGAGAATTCTCTTGTGGGAAGCTGCCGTCTCTTGTCTGGAGATTCCCGCTCTTTTTCCTCATGAGAGGAGGGAAATTTACCTCAGCATTCTTCCCCTTAACATGTGTACTCTCGTGTCAGGGACAGATGAGTCATCAGTGATATGCAAATCATCTTTTATTCCAATAATCATATATTGAATATCTTTTAGCCCTCTTGGCTGTAACTTTGCATTATCGTAGTCGACAGTGGAGTTAAACTCTGTGTCGATACTTTGTTATTTTGGATAGTGAACATAGAGAGACTCTGAAGGACTCTGTGACATAGGGACAGACCAGGGAAGATTTCCTTTCTGTTCCCTAACCTTTTGTGCAATAATTTTACCTCAGCACTTACACATATCCAAACAGGTGTCAGCGTTGTTGACGGAGACACCCGCCCACACACTTATCCGCTCTATCACCTCCTTAGAGGAGCCTTTTACCTCAGACATGTCGACACACGCGTACCGACACACCACACACACAGGGGATGCTCTATTTGAAGACAGTTCCCCCACCAGGCCCTTTGGGGAGACAGAGAGAGAGTATGCCAGCACACACCACAGCGCTATATAATACAGGGATGTACACTATACTGAGTGATTTTTCCCCTATAGCAGCTTATATACACAGTTTTGCGCCTAAATTTATGTGCCCCCCCTCTCTTTTTTACCCTTTGTGTACCAGGATACTGCAGGGGAGAGCCTGGGGAGCTTCCTTCCAGCTGAGCTGTGAAGAGAAAATGGCGCCGGTGTGCTGAGGAAGAAGGCCCGGCCCCCTCAGCGGCGGGCTTCTGTCCTTTTATGTACTTTAATGGCGGGGGTTAATGCACATATACAGTTTATCAGACTGTATTATGTGCTTTTCGCCAAGTAAGGTAATCTAATGCTGCCCAGGGCGCCCCCCCAGCGCCCTGCACCCATCAGTGACCGGAGTGTGTGGTGTGCTAAGGGAGCAATGGCGCACAGCTGCAGTGCTGTGCGCTACCTTAATGAAGACCGGAGTCTTCAGCCGCCGATTTTCAACTTCTCTTCGTTCTTTTGGCTCTGCAAGGGTGACGGCGGCGCGGCTCCGGGACCGGACGACCGAGGACTGGGCCTGTGTTCGATCCCTCTGGAGCTAATGGTGTCCAGTAGCCTTAGAAGCCCAAGCTAGCTGCAAGCAGGTAGGTTCGCTTCTCTCCCCTCAGTCCCACGTAGCAGTGAGTCTGTTGCCAGCAGATCTCACTGAAAATAAAAAACCTAACTAATACTTTCTTTTCTAGGAAGCTCAGGAGAGCCCCTAGGGTGCATCCAGCTCTGGCCGGGCACAGATACTAACTGAGGTCTGGAGGAGGGGCATAGAGGGAGGAGCCAGTGCACACCAGATATAGTACCTAATCTTTCTTTTAAGAGTACCCAGTCTCCTGCGGAGCCCGTCTATACCCCCATGGTCCTTACGGAGTACCCAGCATCCACTAGGACGTCAGAGAAAAAGAAAACAGCAGCGCTCGAGGGGGCAGAAATAATATGTAATAAATTGTTTAATAAATTCAATAATAAAACATGTTGGCACACATAATATAAACATGAATAAAAAGCACAATTGGACATGTAATTAGATATGTTTTCTTTTTTTCTCTGTTATTCCACACAGTTTGAACCAAGCTGCAAGTTCAAAAACAAAAATATATAGATACAGTTATATTGTTTGTACTGGATGGTGTGCTTTACCCTAGTGCGCTTTGTTCACATGCATCTATAAGTCCTGTGACTCGTAATTTGAACCGAGCTGCAAGTTCAAAACCAGAAGAAAAATAGATCTATTTTTGTCTGTTTGGTGCATATTACCCTTTGTTCAAAGCCCTGTGAACACATTTTTAAAGCTGCAATCATGTACAAGGCAAAACCATGCCTTGTAAATGATTGCCTGTTTAAAAAAACATCCGAGTTCGGCCAGGATCCTGCACCTTCGGCCAACTCAGACTTCATTACGTCTAGCCCAATACCTATTTTGAGATCAACATATTCAGCAAATCTCTATGGTTATGCTCTTTCACAAGTGTAATTCTGATTTCCATTATAATAAACTTCTCTATATTTTGTTTGTGACTGTTCTATTGTTCCCGCAAGTTAACCGAGGGATGTGGATATGTGTCAGCATATTTTCAGAACACACAGTAGGCATGTTGTCTTACCAAGTGCTATGTCCTGATGCGTGAGAGTGACACTCATTCACTGCACCGTAATATGGAATATTGTCGCTCCGTTGCCTAGCCTGCTTTTATACACAGCCACAAAAACTACTAAACTCTTTGAACACACATTGGGTGTATTTATCCTGGTAGCTCTGGTCACCAGATGCAGGTTTCCAAAGAACCGAGTACAACAAGCATGCGAACAAGCGGTAGGATGTAATGGAGTCTGAGATTGCTGGAGGTGCAGGATGCTGACCGATCTTGGGTGGTTTTTTTAAAGGGGCAAACACTTACATGGCAAAACCATGCCTTGTAAGTGATTGCCCCTTTAAAAATAAAACTCTGAAATCATCCGGTATCCCGCACCTACAGCGATCTCAGACTCCATTACATCACGTCGAATGTGTGCTGCAGTGTAACATACTGTATAATTATTTGTACAAATGCAGCTATGTCTGTCTCTTGCATACACAGATAACATACATTCCACGATGCATTGTGTTGCTCTGCATCAGTATATCTAAGTCCTTAATCCGCTGCACTGTCTAAGTAAACCTTCATGCACTACAATTCTCAATAAAGTATATTATTTGGCTTAGAAATACTGGTATTTTTACAATATTAATATATGCAGACAAGGCTGGTTAGTTGCTGGCCCTAGGTAGCACACAGCCTTCTCCTGAACATCTAAATATAACAGAGCAATGCACAACAGGAACGTTTATTAAAACTCCAGCACCAGAAATAAGCGCTAGACACAACATGCAGTTCATTTATGATATTTGTGGGAAGTATTTTTACCCAGTAATGAATAAAAATGAACTACTATGTTGGTCACATGATGTTTTATCAAATGATCTTTTCAGAATAGGCCAAGTGGCTAAAGTTGTAATTATTACAGACTCTGTCACTAATAAACATTTTATTTTCACAAGTTATGTTTTTCTCTTACGTCCTACAGGATGCTGGGGTCCACATTAGTACCATGGGGTATAGACGGGTCCACTAGGAGCCACTGGCAATTTAAAAGATTGAGAGTGTGGGCTGGCTCCTCCCTCCAGGGCCGTAACTAGGGGGGGGGGCCCCAAGGGGGCATGCGCCCCGGGTGCAGGAATTGAGGGTCTGCCGAGGAGTTACAGAGGAACAGGGTTTTTTGGAGGTTTTTTTTTCTTCCAGCATTGCTGTGCTGCTCCAGTGAGACAGCAGACTGCTCCCGGGGCAATGTCTCTGACCCACATGTCTGCCCACAGTTGGCTCCGACGCTTTGCGGATGAGCTCCAGTTCCTGGGATCTCTCCTATGCCGGCTATTGTCTTAAACTCTCTTCTTTGCCATGCAGTGCTGCGACTAGCATGCACTGAACTGTGCAAGATATAGAGGTGAGCTGTTGGTGCTGTGTTTTTAAGCAGGCTATGATCCCAGCTGCCTGCCCAGCACCAACCGATAACAAGCTGCCGCCTACACACCATTGAGAGGACACGCTGTAGTGTAGTGATGTAGTTCAGCATGTAGGGGATGTTGTACGAGTGATTTAATGCAGTGGATATGGGAATGTAGTGCAGTGATATAGTGCAATGTATGGGGACACACAGGGCAGCATGTAGTGGAACACGCTGCTGGGGGGGCATGTGACGCTTAGGGCATTTGGGGCACATAGGGGAATATTGTCCAATAGTATCCCCCTTTTTTTAAATTTTTTTGATAATATGAGTATTTTAGTCTGACAGTGTTTGTTTTTGTTGGGTTTTTTTTTTGGGTGGGGGAAATTACCGCCTTGCCCCGGGTGACGTAAATCCTAGTTTCGGCCCTGCCTCCCTCTATGACCCTCCTACCGGCCTCATTTTAGAAAATGTGCCCGGGGGAGCGGGTCACAGCTAGGGGAGCTCTCCAGAGTTTCTCTAGTAAAAGTTTTCTTAGAGTTTATTATTTTACAGGGAGGCTGCTGGCAACAGCCTCCCTGCTTCGTGGGACTAAGGGAGGGAGTAGTGTTTGCCCTGCGGGGTCTGAGCCACTATCTCCGCTGACAGGACACTGAGATCTTGAGGGTGCTGATCGTTAGCCGTTCCAAGTGACCGCTCACTCCCGCAGCATGCCCCACCCCCTTACAGAGCCAGAAGACTTTGGTGGCGAGTGAGTCACCGCCCCCCCCCTGGCAAGCAGGGAGCCGGTGTGAAGATGGCGGCAACAGGGTTGGGAGCGCAGTACTAACTACGCTCCGGGGCTCAGCGTTACATAGTGCGGCGCTGTGAGGGGCGCCCTGAGCCAGGGTGTAGTATGGCTGACCGGCGGCACCTATACCCTACACTGGTCAGCAAGCCTGTCAGGGTCCCAGGATCGCTGCCAGCATAAATCCTCAGGCCAGTATAAACTACAGGAGAGCGAGAAGCAGCGCCATGAAAGGGGGCGGAGCTTCTCCTCAGAATGGACCCAGCAGCGTTCAGCGCCATTTTCCTGCCTGCAGTCCCTGTACAACAGACGCTGACAGGGAGAGCTGTCCCTCCAAGCAGCTCCAGCTATCCTGTGCGGTACCAGGGGGTTGTAGAGGGGGGGGGGGAGGCTGTGTAAAGTCTGTGTAGTCTATTAAGGTACACAGACAGCGCTGGTAGTTTGATTAGTTCTACCTCAAAAAGCTCTGTGTGTGGGTTGGCTCCAATCTCTGTGTCTCTCTGTGGCATACTTGGGGGGAAACTAATATTAGAGATGAGCGCCTGAAATTTTTCGGGTTTTGTGTTTTGGTTTTGGGTTCGGTTCCGCGGCCGTGTTTTGGGTTCGAACGCGTTTTGGCAAAACCTCACCGAATTTTTTTTGTCGGATTCGGGTGTGTTTTGGATTCGGGTGTTTTTTTCAAAAAACACTAAAAAACAGCTTAAATCATAGAATTTGGGGGTCATTTTGATCCCAAAGTATTATTAACCTCAAAAACCATAATTTACACTCATTTTCAGTCTATTTTGAATACCTCACACCTCACAATATTATTTTTAGTCCTAAAATTTGCACCGAGGTCGCTGTGTGAGTAAGATAAGCGACCCTAGTGGCCGACACAAACACCGGGCCCATCTAGGAGTGGCACTGCAGTGTCACGCAGGATGTCCCTTCCAAAAAACCCTCCCCAAACAGCACATGACGCAAAGAAAAAAAGAGGCGCAATGAGGTAGCTGACTGTGTGAGTAAGATTAGCGACCCTAGTGGCCGACACAAACACCGGGCCCATCTAGGAGTGGCACTGCAGTGTCACGCAGGATGTCCCTTCCAAAAAAACCCTCCCCAATCAGCACATGATGCAAAGAAAAAGAAAAGAAAAAAGAGGTGCAAGATGGAATTGTCCTTGGGCCCTCCCACCCACCCTTATGTTGTATAAACAAAACAGGACATGCACACTTTAACCAACCCATCATTTCAGTGACAGGGTCTGCCACACGACTGTGACTGATATGACGGGTTGGTTTGGACCCCCCCCAAAAAAGAAGCAATTAATCTCTCCTTGCACAAACTGGCTCTACAGAGGCAAGATGTCCACCTCATCTTCACCCTCCGATATATCACCGTGTACATCCCCCTCCTCACAGATTATCAATTCGTCCCCACTGGAATCCACCATCTCAGCTCCCTGTGTACTTTGTGGAGGCAATTGCTGCTGGTCAATGTCTCCGCGGAGGAATTGATTATAATTCATTTTAATGAACATCATCTTCTCCACATTTTCTGGATGTAACCTCGTACGCCGATTGCTGACAAGGTGAGCGGCGGCACTAAACACTCTTTCGGAGTACACACTTGTGGGAGGGCAACTTAGGTAGAATAAAGCCAGTTTGTGCAAGGGCCTCCAAATTGCCTCTTTTTCCTGCCAGTATAAGTACGGACTGTGTGACGTGCCTACTTGGATGCGGTCACTCATATAATCCTCCACCATTCTATCAATGTTGAGAGAATCATATGCAGTGACAGTAGACGACATGTCCGTAATCGTTGTCAGGTCCTTCAGTCCGGACCAGATGTCAGCATCAGCAGTCGCTCCAGACTGCCCTGCATCACCGCCAGCGGGTGGGCTCGGAATTCTGAGCCTTTTCCTCGCACCCCCAGTTGCGGGAGAATGTGAAGGAGGAGATGTTGACAGGTCGCGTTCCGCTTGACTTGACAATTTTGTCACCAGCAGGTCTTTCAACCCCAGCAGACCTGTGTCTGCCGGAAAGAGAGATCCAAGGTAGGCTTTAAATCTAGGATCGAGCACGGTGGCCAAAATGTAGTGCTCTGATTTCAACAGATTGACCACCCGTGAATCCTTGTTAAGCGAATTAAGGGCTGCATCCACAAGTCCCACATGCCTAGCGGAATCGCTCCCTTTTAGCTCCTTCTTCAATGCCTCCAGCTTCTTCTGCAAAAGCCTGATGAGGGGAATGACCTGACTCAGGCTGGCAGTGTCTGAACTGACTTCACGTGTGGCAAGTTCAAAGGGCATCAGAACCTTGCACAACGTTGAAATCATTCTCCACTGCGCTTGAGACAGGTGCATTCCATCTCCTATATCGTGCTCAATTGTATAGGCTTGAATGGCCTTTTGCTGCTCCTCCAACCTCTGAAGCATATAGAGGGTTGAATTCCACCTCGTTACCACTTCTTGCTTCAGATGATGGCAGGGCAGGTTCAGTAGTTTTTGGTGGTGCTCCAGTCTTCTGTACGTGGTGCCTGTACGCCGAAAGTGTCCCGCAATTTTTCTGGCCACCGACAGCATCTCTTGCACGCCCCTGTCGTTTTTTTAAAAATTCTGCACCACCAAATTCAAGGTATGTGCAAAACATGGGACGTGCTGGAATTTGCCCATATTTAATGCACACACAATATTGCTGGCGTTGTCCGATGCCACAAATCCACAGGAGAGTCCAATTGGGGTAAGCCATTCCGCGATGATCTTCCTCAGTTGCCGTAAGAGGTTTTCAGCTGTGTGCGTATTCTGGAAAGCGGTGATACAAAGCGTAGCCTGCCTAGGAAAGAGTTGGCGTTTGCGAGATGCTGCTACTGGTGCCGCCGCTGCTGTTCTTGCGGCGGGAGTCCATACATCTACCCAGTGGGCTGTCACAGTCATATAGTCCTGACCCTGCCCTGCTCCACTTGTCCACATGTCCGTGGTTAAGTGGACATTGGGTACAACTGCATTTTTTAGGACACTGGTGAGTCTTTTTCTGACGTCCGTGTACATTCTCGGTATCGCCTGCCTACAGAAGTGGAACCTAGATGGTATTTGGTAACGGGGGCACACTGCCTCAATAAATTGTCTAGTTCCCTGTGAACTAACGGCGGATACCGGACGCACGTCTAACACCAACATAGTTGTCAAGGACTCAGTTATCCGCTTTGCAGTAGGATGACTGCTGTGATATTTCATCTTCCTCGCAAAGGACTGTTGAACAGTCAATTGCTTACTGGAAGTAGTACAAGTGGGCTTACGACTTCCCCTCTGGGATGACCATCGACTCCCAGCGGCAACAACAGCAGCGCCAGCAGCAGTAGGCGTTACACGCAAGGATGCATCGGAGGAATCCCAGGCAGGAGAGGACTCGTCAGACTTGCCAGTGACATGGCCTGCAGGACTATTGGCTTTCCTGGGGAAGGAGGAAATTGACACTGAGGGAGTTGGTGGGGTGGTTTGCGTGAGCTTGGTTACAAGAGGAAGGGATTTACTGGTCAGTGGACTGCTTCCGCTGTCACCCAAAGTTTTTGAACTTGTCACTGACTTATTATGAATGCGCTGCAGGTGACGTATAAGGGAGGATGTTCCGAGGTGGTTAACGTCCTTACCCCTACTTATTACAGCTTGACAAAGGGAACACACGGCTTGACACCTGTTGTCCGCATTTCTGGTGAAATACCTCCACACCGAAGAGCTGATTTTTTTGGTATTTTCACCTGGCATGTCAACGGCCATATTCCTCCCACGGACAACAGGTGTCTCCCCGGGTGCCTGACTTAAACAAACCACCTCACCATCAGAATCCTCCTGGTCAATTTCCTCCCCAGCGCCAGCAACACCCATATCCTCCTCATCCTGGTGTACTTCAACACTGACATCTTCAATCTGACTATCAGGAACTGGACTGCGGGTGCTCCTTCCAGCACTTGCAGGGGGCGTGCAAATGGTGGAAGGCGCATGCTCTTCACGTCCAGTGTTGGGAAGGTCAGGCATCGCAACCGACACAATTGGACTCTCCTTGTGGATTTGGGATTTCAAAGAACGCACAGTTCTTTGCGGTGCTTTTGCCAGCTTGAGTCTTTTCAGTTTTCTAGCGAGAGGCTGAGTGCTTCCATCCTCATGTGAAGCTGAACCACTAGCCATGAACATAGGCCAGGGCCTCAGCCGTTCCTTGCCACTCCGTGTGGTAAATGGCATATTGGCAAGTTTACGCTTCTCCGACGACAATTTTATTTTAGGTTTTGGAGTCCTTTTTTTACTGATATTTGGTGTTTTGGTTTTGACATGCTCTGTACTATGCCATTGGGCATCGGCCTTGGCAGACGACGTTGCTGGCATTTCATCGTCTCGGCCATGACTAGTGGCAGCAGCTTCAGCACGAGGTGGAAGTGGATCTTGATCTTTCCCTAATTTTGGAACCTCAACATTTTTGTTCTCCATATTTTAATAGGCACAACTAAAAGGCACCTCAGGTAAACAATGGAGATGGATGGATTGGATACTAGTATACAATTGTGGACGGGCTGCCGAGTGCCGACACAGAGGTAGCCACAGCCGTGAACTACCGCACTGTACTGTGTCTGCTGCTAATATATAGACTGGTTGATAAAGAGATAGTATACTCGTAACTAGTATGTATGTATAAAGAAAGAAAAAAAAACCACGGTTAGGTGGTATATACAATTATGGACGGGCTGCCGAGTGCCGACACAGAGGTAGCCACAGCCGTGAACTACCGCACTGTACTGTGTCTGCTGCTAATATAGACTGGTTGATAAAGAGATAGTATACTACTAATATTATATATACTGGTGGTCAGGTCACTGGTCACTAGTCACACTGGCAGTGGCACTCCTGCAGCAAAAGTGTGCACTGTTTAATTTTAATATAATATTATGTACTCCTGGCTCCTGCTATAACCTATAACTGGCACTGCAGTAGTGCTCCCCAGTCTCCCCCACAATTATAAGCTGTGTGAGCTGAGCAGTCAGACAGATATATAATATATATAGATGATGCAGCACACTGGCCTGAGCCTGAGCAGTGCACACAGATATGGTATGTGACTGACTGAGTCACTGTGTGTATCGCTTTTTTCAGGCAGAGAACGGATATATTAAATAAACTGCACTGTGTGTCTGGTGGTCACTCACTATATAATATATTATGTACTCCTGGCTCCTGCTATAACCTATAACTGGCACTGCAGTAGTGCTCCCCAGTCTCCCCCACAATTATAAGCTGTGTGAGCTGAGCAGTCAGACAGATATATAATATTATATATATAGATAATAGATGATGCAGCACACTGGCCTGAGCCTGAGCAGTGCACACAGATATGGTATGTGACTGAGTCACTGTGTGCTGTGTATCGCTTTTTTCAGGCAGAGAACGGATTATAAATAAAAGTGGTGGTCAGTCACTGGTCACTATCAGCAAAACTCTGCACTGTACACTACTGAGTACTCCTAATGCTCCCCAAAATTAGTAAATCAAGTGTCTAAACGGAGAGGACGCCAGCCACGTCCTCTCCCTATCAATCTCAATGCACGTGTGAAAATGGCGGCGACGCGCGGCTCCTTATATAGAATCCGAGTCTCGCGATAGAATCCGAGCCTCGCGAGAATCCGACAGCGTCATGATGACGTTCGGGCGCGCTCGGGTTAACCGAGCAAGGCGGGAAGATCCGAGTCGCTCGGACCCGTGAAAAAAAACATGAAGTTCTGGCGGGTTCGGATTCAGAGAAACCGAACCCGCTCATCTCTAGAAACTATGTCTGACATTTCCGTGTGTGTGTGTGTGTGTGTGTGTGTGTGTGTGTGTGTGTGTGTGTGTGTGTGTGTGTGTGTTTAATATCTCACATAGCCATGTCTAGGGACTCTGTGTCATATGCTGCAGAAGATGTTTCCTCTCAGGAGGGATCCATTCCATGTACACAGTATTGTAATGCTTTGTCTCAGATCGCTATTGTTGAGCCTGAGTGGTTATCTTCTATCGAAGGAATGATCTCTCAGATCTCTACCAGGGTAGCTAATACTGAGACTGAAACTCAGGTGTTGAAGAAGTCTATGACAGTTTGGTCAGGTTCTGTCCCTATTCCTGCAAAATCCCCTAGCATGTTCCCACAGAAACGTGCACTTGCCCAAATCATTCAAGATGACACGGATACTGATTCTGATACTGCAGACAGTGATGGGGATGTGCTGAGGGGGGCGGCATCCCTTGCTAAGGGGGTGCAGCTCATAACTGAGGCCATAAGAGATGTGGTAAACATTAATGACACGCCACCTGAGCAGGTTGAGGAGGCTTACTTCACTGACAATAAGAAAGCCTCGCTAACCTTCCCTGCGCCTAAGGAATTAAACGCTATATTTGAAAAATCCTGGGTAATCCCGGAGAAAAAATTCCAGATCCCAAAAAGGGTTCTGGTTGGTTTTCCCTTCCCTGAGGAGGATAGGAAAAAATGGGAAAACCCACCCATAGTTGACGCATCTGACTCCAGACTGTCTAAAAGGGTGGTTTTACCTGTTCCTGGATCTGCCGCGTTAAAAGAACCGGCTAATCGTAAGATTGACACTGCGCTTAAATCCATTTACACTGCTTCAGGAGTGGCGTTAAGGCCCACTATTGCCTGTGCATGGATTTCTAAAGCCATAGTAAAGTGGTCGGGCACATTACTAGAGGATTTGGATACAATGGATAGAAGTGACATTGAATTATTTTGACGTAACATACAGGAATCTGCAGGGTTCATGGTGGAATCCAAAAAAGGTCCAAGCCCCCTACCACTTTCTTTTGAGGTGGTCGTGCAAAATCCAAAAGGCCTGCACCCGCGGGCTCCCAGGACCAGAGACCGGCTTCTGGTTCTTCAAAATCCTCATCATGACAGAGGACCGCAAAGCCTGGAATACGGGTTGGTGGGTGCGAGACTCAGACGTTTCAGATACGTCTGAGTGTCGTCCGGCCTGGGTACAGGATATTGTGTCCCAGGGGTACAGACTGGAGTTTCAAGAACTCCCGCCTCACCGATTCTTCAAATCAGGTTTGCCAGCTTTGCTGGCAGACAGGGCTATCGTACAGAAAGCCATCCTAAAATTAAAAATGTCACAGGTCATTGTCCCAGTTCCACCTCATATGCAGAACAAGGATTATTATTCAAACCTTTTCGTGGTATCAAAACCGGATGGTTCGGTCAGACCAATTTTGAACTTGAAATCGTTAAACACTTACCTGAGGGTGTTCAAATTCAAAATGGAGTCTCTCAGAGGAGTGATTTCAGGTCTGGAGGAGGGAGAGTTTCTGGTAGCCCTGGATATCAAGGATGCGTACCTCCACATTCCAATTTGGCTGCCGCACCAGGCTTATCTCCGATTTGCACTGTTGGACAGTCACTATCAATTTCAGGCACTGCCATTCGGCCTCTACACAGCACCGAGGGTGTTCACCAAGGTGATGGCAGAGATGATGGTTCTCCTCCGCCGACAGGGGGTGAACATAATCCCATATCTGGACGATCTGCTGATAAAGGCATCGTCCAGGGAGAAGTTGTTGCAGTCCATTATTCTCACGACTCATCTGCTCAGGGAACACGGTTGGATCTGAACCTTCCAAAATCACATTTGGAGCCGACCAGGAGGTTGTCTTTTCTGGGAATGATCCTCGACATGGAAGTGCAGAGGGTGTTTCTCCCAGAGGAGAAAGTGTTGGTGATACAAACAATGGTCCGGGATGTCCTGAAGCCAGCCCGGGTTTCGGTTCATCAGTGCATTCGCCTTCTGGGGAAGGTGGTGGCCTCTTACGAGGCTCTACACTACGGAAGGTTTCATTCTCGGCCCTTCCAACTGGATCTCCTGGACAAGTGGTCAGGATCTCATCTACACATGCACCAGAGAATACGTCTGTCGCCGAAAGCCAGGATTTCACTCCTCTGGTTGCTGCAACTACCTCACCTTCTGGAGGGCCGCAGGTTCGGGATTTAGGACTGAATCCTTCTAACCATGGATGCGAGTCTCCAGGGCTGGGGTGCAGTCACTCAGGGGGAAACCTTCCAAGGACGGTGGTCAAGCCTGGAATCTAGCCTTCCAATAAACATTCTGGAACTAAGAGCTGTCTGCAACGGTCTTCTCCAAGCGGCCCATCTTCTGCGAGATCGAGCCATTCAGGTGCAGTCGGACAATGCAACGACGGTGGCTTACATAAACTGACAGGGCGGAACGAAGAGCAGAGCTGCAATGTCAGAGGTAACAAAAATCATCCTCTGGGCAGAAAAACACGCATTGGCGCTGTCAGCAATCTTCATTCTGGGAGAAGACAACTGGGAAGCGTACTTCCTCAGCAGACACGATCTCCATCCAGGAGTGTGGGGACTCCATCCAGAGGTGTTCACGGAAGTGACAGATCTTTGAGGTGTACCTCAAATAGACATGATGGCCTCTCATCTCAACAAGAAGCTTCGGCGGTATTGTTCCAGGTCGAGGGACCCGCACGCCGTGTGAGGCCTCCTGAATAGTTTTAAACATATATTTATTATATAGAGTGGTCTATTATAGTAATATCGTGGATGATTAAATTGAATGGTTGTAACGCACCTGATGGGCATCAGGTCGTTGAAGGGGTTTAAATAGATCCCACATGCATACTGAGTTTTACTTATGATGAAGCTAGGTGACCGTGCCTAGGGAAACGCGTTAAGTGTCAAGCTGCTATCACCACATCTTTTCCACTGCATGAGGATCCAGATATGGACTTTTGAATTCATTCCTTGCCTTGGAATTTTTCCTGTGGGACTGCACCACCTTACAGCATTGATTGGAGAGCTCCAGCTATTTGCCTAATCATCACAGCTTGCCTGCTGTTAATTCTCAAGCACCTGGAAGACTCCATCGCCATGGGTAACACCAGCTGTATTTAACAACAATATTCCCCAGGGAACTTTACCTTTTCAGTCCGGGATCCCATGTGGACATATTTCAGCAGCTACCTTTTAATTCATTTTCTCAGTTTTATATATGCCCAATTCGCATGCTTTTTATAGAAAAAATTAAGTGTTATGGTACATATGTTTTTTATTAAATAAATTTGTTTATATACTTTTTAATTCATCCACGTTTATTTATTAACATTGGAGAAATATCGACCAGCGCCAGTTTATTCTTCTCTTTTGCACTATTGTTCTTCTCATTGGGACTGACAATCCCTTACTGGCAGCAGTGACAGCGCGTCTGGGTCCTGTGTTTCTATTGTGGTGCCAGTTGCTACTGACTCCTCAGTTTCATCAAAGTCCTTGGATGTTGTAAGGGCTCTGAAAATCTATGTGAAGAGGACTGCTCATCACAGGAAATCGGACTCTCTGTTTGTCCTGTATGATCCCAAGAAACTTGGCCGAGCAGCTACTTGGTCTGGGTCGAACACGTTTGCAAAATTCTACAAGTTCGATACTTTGGCCTCTGAGGACCTAAAGTTTGGTCAATCAGTTCTGCAGGAGCCTCTGCGCTCTCCCTCCCGTTCTGGGAGCTTTGGTACATCCCCATGGTACTAATGTGGACCCCAGCATCCTCTACGACGTCAGAGAAAATAGGATTTTAATTACCTACCGGTAAATCCTTTTCTCGTAGTCCGTAGAGGATGCTGGGCGCCCGCAGTGGTTACTTAGTTCAGTACTGCTTCTTTCTTGGTTAAGTACTGTTTTGTTACTTGGTTAAGTAATATTGTTTTGACATTGCTGATTTTTCAAGCTGCTTAGCTTGGTTTGCCTTGTATGTGTGAGCTGGTGTGAATCTCGCCACTATCTGTGTAATATCCTTCTCTCGAAGTTGTCCGTCTCCTCGGGCACAGTTTCTAGACTGAGTCTGGTAGGAGGAGCATAGAGGGAGGAGCCAGCCAACACTCTCAAACTCTAAAAGTGCCAGTGGCTCCTAGTGGACCCATCTATACCCCATGGTACTAATGTGGACCCCAGCATCCTCTACGGACTACGAGAAAAGGATTTACCGGTAGGTAATTAAAAATAAGATTTTAAACCTACCGGTAAATCTTTTTCTCCTAGTCCGTAGAGGATGCTGGGGACTCCGTAAGGACCCTGGGGTATAGACGGGCTCCGCAGGAGATATGGGCACTATAAAGAACTTTAGAATGGGTGTGCACTGGCTCCTCCCTCTATGCCCCTCCTCCAGACCTCAGTTAGAGAAACTGTGTCCAGAGGAAATGGACAATACGAGGAAAGGATTTTGTTAATCTAAGGGCAAGATTCATACCAGCCCACACCATCCACACCGTATAACCTGAAATATACACAACCAGTTAACAGTTTGAACAAAAAACAGTATCAGCTAAAGACTGATCTCAACTGTAACATAACCCTTATGGAAACAACAACTATATACAAGCCTTGCAGATTTTGTCCGCACTGGGACGGGCGCCCAGCATCCGCTACGGACTAGGAGAAAAAGATTAACCGGTAGGTTTAAAATCTTATTTTCTCTTACGTCCTAGAGAATGCTGGGGACTCCGTAAAGACCATGGGGTTTATTCCAAAGCTCCAGACCGGGCGAGAGAATGCGGACGACTCTGCAGCACCGACTGAGCAAACGCAAGGTCCTCATCAGCCAGGGTATCAAACTTATAGAACTTTGCAAAAGTGTTTAAACCTGACCAGGTAGCTGCTCGGGAAAGCTGTAAAGCTGAGACGCCTTGGGCAGCCGCCCAAGAAGAGGCCACCTTCCTAGTGGAATGGGCCTTTACCGAATTTGTTAACGGCAATCCTGCCGTAGAATGTGCCTGCTGAATCGTGTTACAGATCCAGCGAGCAATAGTCTGCTTCGGAGCAGGAGCGCCAACTTTGTTGGCTGCATACAGGACAAACAGTGCTTCTGTTTTCCTAACCCGAGCCGTCCTGGCTACATAAATTTTTAAGGCCCTGACTACATCCAGGGACTTGGAATCCTCCAAGTCACCCGTAGCCACAGGCACCACAATAGGTTGGTTCATATGAAATGAAGAAACCACCTTAGGCAAAAATTGAGGACGAGTCCTCAACTCTGCTCTATCCACATGGAAGGTCAAATAGGGGCTCTTGTGAGACAAGGCCGCCAATTCGGACACCCGCCTTGCAGATGCCAAGGCCAACAACATGACCACCTTCCAAGTGAGAAATTTCAATTCAACCGTTTGAAGAGGTTCAAACCAGTGAGACTTCAGGAACCGTAACACCACGTTAAGGTGCCAAGGTGCCACTGGGGGCACAAAAGGAGGCTGGATGTGCAGCACTCCCTTTACAAAAGTCTGGACTTCTGGGAGAGAAGCCAATTCCTTCTGAAAGAAAATAGACAGGGCCGAAATCTGTACCTTAATGGAGCCTAATTTTAGGCCCATATCCACTCCTGTCTGTAGAAAGTGGAGAAAACGGCCCAGATGGAAATCTTCCGTAGGAGCATTCTTGGCTTCACACCAAGAAACATATTTCCTCCAGATACGGTGATCATGTTTTGCCGTCACCTCCTTCCTAGCCTTTATCAGAGTAGGGATGACTTCCTCCGGAATACCTTTCCCAGCTAGGATTCGGTGTTCAACCGCCATGTCGTCAAACGTAACTGCGGTAAGTCTTGGAACACGCAGGGCCCCTGTTGTAACAGGTCCTCCCTGAGAGGAAGAGGCCATGGATCTTCTGAGAGCATCTCCTGAAGATCTGAATACCAGGCCCTTCGAGGCCAATCTGGAACAATGAGGATTGTTATCACTCTTTTTTGTCTTATGATTCTCAATATTTTTGAGATGAGAGGAAGAGGGGGGAACACATAGACCAGCTGAAACACCCAAGGTGTCACCAGGGCGTCCACCGCTACTGCCTGAGGGTCCCTTGACCTGGCACAATACCTCCGAAGCTTCTTGTTGAGGCGTGACGCCATCATGTCTATGTGAGGAATTCCCCAAAGACCTGTTATCTCTGTAAAAACGTCTTGATGAAGTCCCCACTCTCCTGGATGGAGATCGTGTCTGCTGAGGAAGTCTGCTTCCCAGTTGTCCACTCCCGGAATGAAGACCGCTGACAGAGCACTTACGTGATTTTCCGCCCAGCGAAGAATCCTGGGGGCTTCCGCCATTGCCACTCTGCTCCTTGTCCCGCCTTGGCGGTTCACATGAGCCACGGCTGTGACGTTGTCTGATTGAATCAGAACCGGTAGGTCGCGAAGAAGATTCTTCGCTTGTCGTAGGCCGTTGTATATGGCCCTCAATTCCAGTACGTTGATGTGTAGACAAGCCTCCTGGCTTGACCATAGCCCCTGAAAATTTCTTCCTTGTGTGACTGCTCCCCATCCTCGGAGGCTCATGTCACCAGAACCCAGTCTTGAATGCCGAACCTGCGACCCTCTAGAAGGTGAGCACTTTGCAGCCACCACAGGAGAGACACCCTGGCCCAGGGGGACAGGCTTATCTTCTGATGTATTAGTAGATGGGACCCGGACCACTTGTCCAGGAGGTCCCACTGAAACGTCCTTGCATGAAACCTGCCGAAGGGGATGGCCTCATAGGCTGCCACCATTTTCCCCGGAACTCGAGTGCATTGATGAACAGACACTCTTTTTGGTTTTAGCAAGTCTCTGACCATGTTCTGGAGGTCCTGGGCTTTTTCCATCGGGAGATTAACCCTCTTTTGTTCCGTGTCCAGAATCATGCCTAGGAATGATAGTCGAGTCGTTGGAATCAATTGTGACTTTGGCAGATAGAGAATCCAACCGTGTTGTTGTAGCACTCTCAGGGAGAGAGACACGCTCTTCTGCAATTGATCTCTCGATCTTGCTTTTATCAGGAGATCGTCCAAGTATGGGATAATTGTGACTCCCTGTCTGCGCAGGAGCACCATCATCTCCGCCATCACCTTGGTGAAAATCCTCGGGGCCGTGGAAAGCCCAAACGGCAATGTCTGAAACTGGTAATAACAGTCCTGTACAGCTGACAAGGTATCTGTCCAAGCTGCAACTGCACTACACACCCATGCCGACGCTATTGCCAGTCTGAGCAAAGCACCTGTATGCGCATAAATAGACTTTCTGCGATCAGCAGGATCCTTGAGGGCTGCCGTGTCCGGAGACAGTAGCGCCACCTTCTTGGACAGGCGTGTTAAAGCCTTGTCCACCCTGGGTGAGGATTCCCAACGTACCCTGTCCTGTGCAGGGAAAGGATACGCCATAAGAATCCTTTTGGGAATCTGCAGTTTTTTATCTGGAGTTTCCCAAGCTTTTTCAAATAACTCGTTAAGCTCATGGGATGGGGGAAAGGTTACCTCAGGTTTCTTTTCCTTATACATGCGCACCCTCGTGTCAGGGACTGAGGGGTCATCTGTGATATGCAAAACATCTTTTATTGCAATAATCATATAATGAATACTTTTGGCCACCCTTGAGTGTAACCTCACATCATCGTAGTCGACACTGGAGCCAGAATCCGTGTCGGTATCAGTGTCTGCTATTTGGGATAGGGGACGTTTTTGAGACCCAGAAGGGCCCTGTGACCCAGTCGACGCGGTGGATGGACTCCCAGCTTTTTCTCTGGACTCTGCTTTGTCCAATCTCTTATGTAATAAGGTCACATTTGCATTTAAAACATTCCACATGTCCATCCAATCATGAGTCGGCGTTGCCGACGGAGACACCACAATCATCTGCTCCATCTCCTCCTTAGCTGAGCCTTCCGCATCAGACATGCCGACACACTCGTACCGACACCCCCACACACACAGAGATATAGTTATAAGGAGACAGTTCCCCAATAAGGCCCTTTGGAGAGACAGAGAGAGAGAGTATGCCAGCACACACCCAGCGCCAACTGACACTGGAAAATAATCTCCCAGATAATAGCGCTTTTATCTTAATCACTGTGTTAATACACTCACTGCGCCTTACAAGTGCCCCCCCTCCTCTATTCAGCCCTGTGTCACCGTGTTCAGCAGGGGAGAGACCGGGGAGCCAGCTTCTCTGCAATCTCTGTGGAGAAAATGGCGCTGGTTAGTGCTGAGGGACCAAGCTCCGCCCTCTCCAGCGGCGGGCTTCGGTCCCGCTCAGAGTATCACAAAACGGCGGGGGATTTATAGAATTACTGCCTCCGCAGTGTCTAACCTTATAATGCCAGATTTAGAGGTTTTTATTGCTGCCCAGGGCGCCCCCCCTGCGCCCTGCACCCATCAGTGCCCGCTAGTGTGTGTAGTGTGTGGGAGCAATGGCGCGCAGCGTTACCGCTGCGCGCTTACCTCAGTGAAGATCTGAAGTCTTCAGCCGCCTTGAAGTCTTCTTTTCTTCTTATACTCACCCGGCTTCTATCTTCCGGCTCTGCGAGGAGGACGGCGGCGCGGCTCTGGGACGAACAGCGAGGGGAGACCTGTGTTCCGACTCCCTCTGGAGCTAATGGTGTCCAGTAGCCTAAGAAGCAGAGCTTATTACTTAAGTAGGTCTGCTTCTCTCTCCTCAGTCCCACGATGCAGGGAGCCTGTTGCCAGCAGTGCTTCCTGAAAATAAAAAACCTAACAAAATTCTTCATCAGAGAAACTCAGGAGAGCTCCCCTGTAATGCACCCAATCTCCTCTGGGCACAGGATCTAACTGAGGTCTGGAGGAGGGGCATAGAGGGAGGAGCCAGTGCACATCCATTCTAAAGTTCTTTACAGTGCCCATATCTCCTGCGGAGCCCGTCTATACCCCATGGTCCTTACGGAGTCCCCAGCATCCTCTAGGACGTAAGAGAAATCCTATTTTATATACCTCTGCAGCTTGACTTATAAAGCTGGGTACAAACATATTCAATCCCCTCTTGATTTGCCAAGCTGTAAGTATCCAGCCATGACCACCTGTGACTCCCTCTGAGGCAGCGGCTTCAGCAGTCAGGTATGCGGCTCCTCTATGGGGAACGGGAGGTTGGCGGGGCAGCACATAAGATGCGACCTCCCTATCCCGACCATTGAAGGAGCGTCATAAGCCGTTTATGGGCTAACTCTCCTGCATCGCCAAGCTGCATACACTGCACATATGGCCTCCCCGGGAAACTTTCAAATAGTATCTAAGAGCCGCATTAACAGACACTTTGGCCCTCATTCCGAGTTGTTCGCTCGCAAGGCGAATGTAGCAGAGTTACACACGCTAAGCCGCCGCCTACTGGGAGTGAATCTTAGCTTCTTAAAATTGCGACCGACGTACGCGCAATATTGCGATTACAAACGAGTTAGCAGTTTCAGAGTAGCTCCAGACTTACTCTGCCTGTGCGATCATTTCAGTGCTTGTCGTTCCTGGTTGACGTCACAAACACACCCAGCGTTCGCCCAGGCACTCCCACCGTTTCCCCGGCCACTCCTGCGTTTTTTCCGGAAACGGTAGCGTTTTCAGCCACACGCCCCTGAAACGCCGTGTATCCGCCCAGTAACACCCATTTCCTGTCAATCACATTACGATCGCCGGAGCGAAGAAAAAGCCGTGAGTAAAAATACTTTCTTCATAGTAAAGTTACTTGGCGCAGTCGCAGTGCGAACATTGCGCATGCGTACTAAGCGGATTTTCACTGCGATGCGATGAAAAATACCGAGCGAACAACTCGGAATGAGGGCCTTTGTAACTGCTGCAAGTATCTTTTACAAGTGGACTCCTTGTGCATTATATGGGCTAAAGATCGTACGAGTACTAAACTTGGCCCAGGAGAGAAATGTAAGTTGATATATCTGAATATAAGCACCACATGGACTGAGGGATATTCAAATTACAGTGAGATCGTTGTTGTTTCGCTGGAGACTGAGGAACAGAATACTGTTTATTAATTGTTGTTTTTATTAACATTTTCCATACATGTGTATTTAATGTGTTTTTTTATATATATTTTTTAACTGTAATAAATTGTTGATTGCGCTCCCTGGGTAATTATTTATCTAAAAAGGTGTTTTTTTGTGGTGGGCGGAGGATTACTGCCCCATTGGGAGCTGCATGATATATATACATATATATTTATAGAAAAACCAATTGACGAAACGAGCTTGGTGGCTTAGTAGCGCTTGGATTTATTTTGTGCTTTTTGTAAGCTGCATACACACCTATACAATAATCAGGAAAATTGGACGATGTATATAGGTGTGTACTCAGATTTCCTCCAAGGACTAATACTGTATGTCAGTTTTCAAATGACATGTTAATCCAAAACCAGACCACCCCCTCAAACTATCCACGACAATGGATGGGCTTCTTTCAGAGCCCCTGTCCTTGCATGTGATTAATAATGCATCTAAGCGATCCATCATTTTTTTATTGCCAATAAGAAATTAGAATAATTGGGTCTAAAACCCGATAATTGGTTAATATGCCCATCTATGGATCAGACATGTTTGGCCTATAAACAACAGGAAGCTTATGACCTGTTGTTTGCATGAAATATATTGACCATTGAAATATATTGACTATAAATCCATCTGAGGAAATGATACTGTATGACTCCTTAGGAATTTCTGACCTAGAAGATGGTTTGAAAAGAAGGGAAATATACCGCCCCTCTGCATTTACATTGGCCTACTTTTTTGACTCATAGGAAGAAAATAATTATGTTGAAAGGGAACAAGTCGTTATTTCCAGGGAGTCATTTTCATATTGAAATGTATTACTATGACTGAAATGTGATCCGCCACAGGAAACAGACTGTAGGTGTACCAATTTCTGGTTTATATCCCTATTATTTTAGAGACTATTGCGCAATAGATATTTTTTGCATGTCATTTATTATTACTATTTTTGTGCTTAAGCATAAGGAAATTTCTTCCATGTGAAATTACAAACATTCAGTAAGTCCTGGTTTCACCTTCTTACTAGTTCATGTGTGTTAGAACACAGCGGCTTTATAAATTCATGTGTGTTAGAACACAGCAGCTTTATAAATTCATGTGTGTTAGAACACAGCAGCTTTATAAATTCATGTGTGTTGGAATATAACAGCTTACAAATTCATGTGTGTTAGAGCACGGCAGCTTTATAAATTCATGTGTGTTAGAACAAAGCAGCATTACAAATTCATGTGTGTTAGAACACAGCGCCTCTACAAATTCACATGTGTTAGAACGTAGCAGCTTACAAATTCATGTGCGTAAGAACATCACAGCTTACAAATTCATGTGTGTTAGAACACAGCGGCTCTACAAATTAATGTGTGTTAGAACACAGCTGCTTTACAAATTGATGTGTGTTAGAACACAGCTGCTTTACAAATTGATGTGTGTTAGAACACAGCTGCTTTACAAATTGATGTGTGTTAGAACACAGCTGCTTTACAAATTGATGTGTGTTAGAACACAGCTGCTTTACAAATTCATGTGTGTTAGAACACGGTGGCTTTACAAAGTCTTAGAACACAGGGCTTTGCAAATTCATGTATGTTACAACACAGCTGCTTTACAAATTCATGTATGTTAGAACACAGCAGCTCAGCAGTAGTGAGCCACCGTCATTCACTGCCTACGGAGTCTGTAGCAATCACATAACTGGAAGGCTGTTGCTAGTTACACACTCCTGTGCAGGCTACCTGTCATTGGTTAAGACAAAGAAACGGCTGCGCAATATACCAAGGGAAATGTGAGAGCCGATGTGTATGAGATAAATTTATTTACCATAGGCACAATAAACAATTTTTAAAACAAATAAATATATTATAATATACAGTACATTAATAAAACGCACACCTTGATTATCAATATATGTTAAATATATCACGCTGAATAAAGCAACAGCTGTTTAGTCCTCTAAATGAGTGTCCACAAGCATCATAGGAAGTTCAGCTGGTGTATTTATGATGGAGCAGTAAGCAATAGGCAATCCCAAAGGTTTAGTAAATTTGCCAACATCAAACTGGATGGTGAAAATATAATGATACCTCTCCCGTGGGCTGGTCCAAAGCCGAACGTCCTCGGCTATGTGTCCTGCGATGCCCACTAGTGCTGAATAGCAAGGAGGGGGAAGCCGTCAGATCACTCAGAAGTTGGAGCCGCGTGCTTATATAAGCGGCTAGCGGGGAAAAGCACGTCCGCAACGGCTCACCCGGTCACTGAGCCCACCTTCAATACAGACACCCGAAGCAAGGAGTGCTGGAGGAGGCAGGACCTGTGTTGATGGAGGCGGCTGGCAGACAAAAGCACGTCCGCAAAGGCTCATACGGTCATTGTAGCTTGCTTCCAATGTGGACACCTGGTGCAAGGTGTGATGAAGGAGGCGGGAACTAACGCGTTTCGTCACGTGACCCGTGACTTTATCAAAGGTATACCTGTCATTGGTTGTCTGAAATTTAAATGGCAATGAGGTATTAGACTCTTTGTCTGTGAAAGCTTCTTCTCCAGTAGTGGCTCCTTGCTCCAGGATACAATTGTATTGTATAGCTCCTGTGTTCTGACCTTTGACAGCATTTGACTCTGATGTTTTGCCACTTGCCTATTAACCTTGGAACTGTCCTGACCATGATTTGTCTTTCCCTAGGTTATGGATCAATTGGTTCGACTTGGATAAAGTCGACAGTCAATATGTCAACCACTATTGGTCAACATGGACAATGTCAGCACTGTAAGACGGTCGACACTGGAAAGGTTAACATATGAAAAGGTCAACATGAGCTTTTTAAAAATGTTTTAGGGGTCGTTTTCTCCGTAGCATATCTAGGAACCCCAATTAGTGCACCATGTCCCCTTGCGGGTAAGGTGCCTCGCTCTTCTACCGGTGCGCTCAGCACATGTTACTTTTCTCAATTGTAGTTCACGTGGATGGTAAATTGAAATAGTTGAAGCTCAAAAAAATTGTAAAAAACTCATGTTGACCATTTCCTGTGGCGACCATTGCCATGCACTGCAGCATAGTCATTTGGTTAACTTTATAAGTGTGCTCAAGTCAATCTGCATTACATGCTGGAAAGGCCATCTTAGCAGCACTGTAGTCTCTGGGCAAAGAAATGCCATGGGGCACCTACACACCCATTTGCTGGAACCAATTAAAAAAAAATCATAACATGCTCCTCCTGCGGTCCTACATCATCTCTCCATATGCTTCCATACAGTGACTATCAACACTCTGATTGGTGGATAGCTCCAGCCATCCACCAATCAGCATGCTGATAGCCATTCATTGGCTGCAGACTGGGAGGCAGGTAGAGAATGCTGCCTCACCGCTCTGATTGTGTGACCACCACCCATCCCTGCTCGAAGGCCGCTAGAATTTTGGGGCCCTAGGCAGCTGCCCATTGTACCTATAAATTAAGATGTTCCTGCATGTTGGGCCACTTTAACATCAGTTCAGTTAAATTGCCCTTTGATGACATTATTGCAAGATTGTGAATTGACGATCGAGACCACTTGAATAAATATATGCTCTCCACAAGGCGACATCTATGTACCGGTAAGCATACATAGTTGTCATAGATGAAATCAAGGGTTTTTATTCTAAAAATGTATCAAAGGCAGTTGTTTGATTCATAACAAAATGTCAAATTTTAGCTTGGTACTGCTAAAGACAGGGTAAGTGTTTGGGTAACATCATCTCTGATTAAAATTAAGTGGGGAAGTATAGGTAGTATAATGTGAAGAAGTAATGGTGAAAACTGAAGAAAATACCTAAGGGTGTGAGCCCTTAAATCAAATCTTAGAGGTGGTGGCAAAGGTAATATATATTTTTCTATGCTATCTATTTTTTATGATAACTTTGATGGCCTACAATAGACAAAAATAAATAGCTCTAAATTAAAAAATGACTATAACAGAGACAAAGATATGACGCATACATCTATCATTTTTGCATAATTCAAATATTCAAGCAAAATCACTAAAACAACAAAATCTTAAAACCTGCAGTACAAATGACTAGTATCACTTTCAGACAGAAAAATAAAAAAAATCGGGGGCGTGGCCTGACAGCAGACTCAAGCAGATGTGCTGACCTGGAGCTCCTGCTTTGGGCACATATTTTAAACATTTTGACTGCTCCCTGGAGATTTTGGGTACCCATTTCTGCCTCCTGGAGCCCACCTGCGCTGGATTGGGGGTGCGCGGAGCCGGCAGATGCGCTCTGCGTCTGTGCAGGTTGCGGCCTACCGATCCACTAGAAGCCGGGTCCTCAATTTATCTGCAGACCCAGGAAAGTGGACCCTCACCTTCAGACCACTTTCTGCTGTGCCCTCTGGCTCCCCTGGCCGCCTCTGGGTCTGCCCTCGGCTGTGAGAGGAAACATACAGAGCTGGGCGCCACCTTACAGCCCACGACGACTGCGGCCTATAGCACTTCCGGAAGCCGGGGCCTGAGGTTTGGAGACTGCCCGGAGGTGAGCTCCGAGACCGCTGTGCGGCCGAGACGGAGGCATCCGGCGGCTTGAAGACACCCACCCCACCATCCACAACCCTCCCTGCTCCCTCCACACCTCTCCGGATCCACCCTGGTGACCGCCGGCCGCTGCCTCTGCACTGCTCTGGGAGCTGTGTACTCCAGCGGCCTGCGGCCTACGCGTCCTCCGGCGGCCGGGGCCTCGAGTTTGGAGCGTCCCCGCTGTGGACTTCAGGGACGTGTGGGCCGCGATCGACGGGTGTCTAGACACCCATTCAGCCCCCTGCTGCACTCACCCTGATCCCCGCTGGCCTCCGCACCTCCCGCCACCCATACCACAGCTCTGACCAGGTTCTTACCTGTCTTGGTATCCCCAGGAGGCCCCCTTCTTCCTGGGTCCTGTGCTCTGGCAGCCATCACTCCCCCTCTCCTGCTGCACTGTTACCTGGCCTTGGGGGAATCCTGGTCACTGGCTGGACCATGGCCGGGCCTCATCCTGTAAGTGAGCTCCCTATCTTGGCACTAGTGTGGGAGTGGAAGATCTCGGTCCTGGAGAGGCATCATCCTGCTGCTCCCTGATTCCTGTTCTCCTTGGCCTGCAGAGACGCGAACTCCGAAGCTGCGTTGTAGCTGCCAGTTCCTGGAGCTGCACATTGGAAGCCAGCTGCATTGGAGGTTCTGTGGTGGGGCCGCCAGCTCTTGTTCTTCCCCTGACGCAGCCTAATCCCTGCTCTCCTCAGCCTGCAGGGAGTTGTGCTCCTGGGCCGTACAGCAGCCACCTGCTTTCGGTGCTCGCACTGGTTATCTGCCGCACTGTTGGGACAGCTGTAACTCCACCGGCTTTTGCTTCTCCCTCCAGACGCACCACTGTGTGTTCGTATTTTATGGGCATATATTCTCTGCAGCAGTTGTTACCGATAGAGTGCCCATAGAGCCCTTTCTGTAAATTTTAGCACACCCTTAGGGCACTATCCCGGGATGCTGACCTAACGCCGCAGTTTATCCTACCTGGACCGCAATATTTTTATTATACCTCCCCAGTTTTCTACTTAACATACATCAAACAGCGTCTGTGTCTCCTTTTACGTTTGTGACGCCCCGCCTAACCTATTGGCCCCCCACAATGGCACAAAGAAATAAGAAAAAAACACAGGCCCCCACAAATTTTTTTGGACCAAAATCTAAGGGCCCTCCAACTCCTGCATTGCTCACGGACTCTCCTTCCTCCCCCTGTTCATCAGAGACGGGTATAGACCCACAGATCTAAGCAGTCATGACAAGTTTACTTGAGGGGGTCCAATCTGCCTTTAAGCAAGAACTTTCCACAGCCATTGCCGACTTCAAATCTGATCTCACAGCTCTAGGTAATCGTACAGACGCTCTTGAATCTAAGACAGATGACCTTTGCCGCTCTCAGCAACTAGAATGTAAGAGGAAAGAAACAGAAGGAAATCTGTATTGTTGACGCACTGAGGAGATATGAATTTATTCTAAAATATAACCTTTATTTGATATGCATTAAAATAGAGTTGGATATCGTCCTGAACAGCAGTGAAACATAAGAGTTAAAATGACAGTACTAACAAATATGTGAAAAGACTGGAAAAATGTGAATAAAGAGTTAAAAACGTGTCCACATGTGTTTCACGTCTAATTCTTAGGAGTTGCTGAGATGACTTATATATCAATAGTCTTTATCCAATATCAAAAAGGCTGTCACAATCTATGATGTTGGAACCCACTATATTACATCAGTGGTCTAAATGTTTACTCTTCATGTGTGTATCTTCTTCACTCCATGAAGATTACCATCTGACGGGTACTCCCCCTTGTGCAGTAGAAATATGTGGACTATAGGTTCAAATAAATGCACACATATCACCCAGTTTCAGATAAAATTATCTTTGAGTATATGTGGTTGCTTTAGTCTTAATTTCCCTATTGCTGTAGATATAATTCTCTACTGAAATACGGATCTCCAAGCATCAGGAGTCCTACACACTTACTGTCTATACCTTCAGAGGATCTATTATATGTGTGGGTTAAGTTGCTTCGGAGGTTATAATATTCCCCACTTGTTATGGGAAACGGCCTACGTGTATATTAATACACATCGGCTCTGTTTTAATCTATCAGGAGTATGGCTAGAAATTGCTTATATTAGGGGTATAGCAGCCCCAATTTTTCTTAGAAAGCAATCCACCTGTAGACTCAACTCATTTCCTGTGCGTCTGTAGTATATTAACACTGAGGATTATTATGTGTATCCTCAATTAATTATAGTGTATTTCTCATTTACATAAAGATTTCCCATTAGTCAATGTAAATCACTGTTATGCCATTAAAGGAATAAACCTTATTTGATTGGTTAACAGTAACAGTGAGGTTAATGGTGGGGTATAACAGTCCAAGCTTAAATATAAAGTGACCCACAAATATATTGGTTGTGGTAGCTTTAAGGAATAATTCCTATTTTTTGGCTACCAATATGTATAGAATAATAACTAAGAGGTATAGTACTGTTAATCCTTGTGTCACATAATTATTCTTAAATTGTTAGGCTTCAGGTATAGGGAAATTTATTTTTGTTTGTGTTAAATTTATTACATTCATCAAAAAACCTTAGTTTATAAAGCAACCACTTTATAGGGAGACCTGTTATAATTTTAGATCAGTGATAGTCCTAAAATAAAATTATGTATAGATATTGCGGGTATCTCAAAAAGTGTGTGTCATGATGTCATATATCCTGGCTGTCATTTATGCCACAGTCATAAAATTATAACTTTTATTAATGAGAATCACAACTTTAACATAGACTCTTTTGCTGGTAGGTGCTTCAATAATATCTTAGGACACGTAACTGTCCTCTGGCTCCTGTATGTTGCCAGTTCAATTGCTACAGTGTGTTGTGTTCTGTGTATTGAATTGAGACATGCAGCTGCTACTGGCTTCTCAATGTTGCCAGTTTGTTACAATATTCCTGTCTCAGCTATCTGAATGTGTTACAATTATACACAGTTGCAACAATGCTCTATTACAACACTACTGATGTCTGTAGCTACCAGCACAGTGTCAAGGATTTGTAACACTTTACCAGCTATCATTAAGTATGTCCGTTTAAGCAGCTGGTATAGACTTAGCCGCAGCTTAATACAGTCTCCCTCTTCCTAAAGACTGTTAATGAGGACTATTAATTGTCACCATATTTAAATACATAGATTTCTGGAGATTGGGCAATCAATATCCCTTCATCTAATCTGTATATTCAGCCCTCTATGCTAAAATGTCCCTGTCACTCACGGCTAACAGCTAGTCTCCTATAATGATTCCTGTATTAGCATCATGACATTACACATAGTTTACAGCCCTCTGCGGTGAGTATCCTTATTGCTGCAGACTGCCAGCTAACATCCTATAATAATATATTTGCATTGTAGCATTCACACACTAAACACATGTGGACACGCTGTGCCCTACACGCGTGTTTCACTGCGCTTGTCGCAGCTTCGTCAGGGAGCAAAAACGTTTTTGCTCCCTGACGAAGCTGCGACAAGCGCAGTGAAACACGCGTGTAGGGCACAGCGTGTCCACATGTGTTTAGTGTGTGAATGCTACAATGCAAATATATTATTATAGGATGTTAGCTGGCAGTCTGCAGCAATAAGGATACTCACCGCAGAGGGCTGTAAACTATGTGTAATGTCATGATGCTAATACAGGAATCATTATAGGAGACTAGCTGTTAGCCGTGAGTGACAGGGACATTTTAGCATAGAGGGCTGAATATACAGATTAGATGAAGGGATATTGATTGCCCAATCTCCAGAAATCTATGTATTTAAATATGGTGACAATTAATAGTCCTCATTAACAGTCTTTAGGAAGAGGGAGACTGTATTAAGCTGCGGCTAAGTCTATACCAGCTGCTTAAACGGACATACTTAATGATAGCTGGTAAAGTGTTACAAATCCTTGACACTGTGCTGGTAGCTACAGACATCAGTAGTGTTGTAATAGAGCATTGTTGCAACTGTGTATAATTGTAACACATTCAGATAGCTGAGACAGGAATATTGTAACAAACTGGCAACATTGAGAAGCCAGTAGCAGCTGCATGTCTCAATTCAATACACAGAACACAACACACTGTAGCAATTGAACTGGCAACATACAGGAGCCAGAGGACAGTTACGTGTCCTAAGATATTATTGAAGCACCTACCAGCAAAAGAGTCTATGTTAAAGTTGTGATTCTCATTAATAAAAGTTATAATTTTATGACTGTGGCATAAATGACAGCCAGGATATATGACATCATGACACACACTTTTTGAGATACCCGCAATATCTATACATAATTTTATTTTAGGACTATCACTGATCTAAAATTATAACAGGTCTCCCTATAAAGTGGTTGCTTTATAAACTAAGGTTTTTTGATGAATGTAATAAATTTAACACAAACAAAAATAAATTTCCCTATACCTGAAGCCTAACAATTTAAGAATAATTATGTGACACAAGGATTAACAGTACTATACCTCTTAGTTATTATTCTATACATATTGGTAGCCAAAAAATAGGAATTATTCCTTAAAGCTACCACAACCAATATATTTGTGGGTCACTTTATATTTAAGCTTGGACTGTTATACCCCACCATTAACCTCACTGTTACTGTTAACCAATCAAATAAGGTTTATTCCTTTAATGGCATAACAGTGATTTACATTGACTAATGGGAAATCTTTATGTAAATGAGAAATACACTATAATTAATTGAGGATACACATAATAATCCTCAGTGTTAATATACTACAGACGCACAGGAAATGAGTTGAGTCTACAGGTGGATTGCTTTCTAAGAAAAATTGGGGCTGCTATACCCCTAATATAAGCAATTTCTAGCCATACTCCTGATAGATTAAAACAGAGCCGATGTGTATTAATATACACGTAGGCCGTTTCCCATAACAAGTGGGGAATATTATAACCTCCGAAGCAACTTAACCCACACATATAATAGATCCTCTGAAGGTATAGACAGTAAGTGTGTAGGACTCCTGATGCTTGGAGATCCGTATTTCAGTAGAGAATTATATCTACAGCAATAGGGAAATTAAGACTAAAGCAACCACATATACTCAAAGATAATTTTATCTGAAACTGGGTGATATGTGTGCATTTATTTGAACCTATAGTCCACATATTTCTACTGCACAAGGGGGAGTACCCGTCAGATGGTAATCTTCATGGAGTGAAGAAGATACACACATGAAGAGTAAACATTTAGACCACTGATGTAATATAGTGGGTTCCAACATCATAGATTGTGACAGCCTTTTTGATATTGGATAAAGACTATTGATATATAAGTCATCTCAGCAACTCCTAAGAATTAGACGTGAAACACATGTGGACACGTTTTTAACTCTTTATTCACATTTTTCCAGTCTTTTCACATATTTGTTAGTACTGTCATTTTAACTCTTATGTTTCACTGCTGTTCAGGACGATATCCAACTCTATTTTAATGCATATCAAATAAAGGTTATATTTTAGAATAAATTCATATCTCCTCAGTGCGTCAACAATACAGATTTCCTTCTGTTTCTTTCCTCTTACATTCTAGTTTCAATACCCTGTAGTTGACAGCACCCCCTGAGTACATTTAATAATATATGATATAGGAAAGGGGTTCGCCAAGTGAATGTATGGTGATGAATCACATACACTCACAAGAAATACAATAAACAAATACATAGTGAGTGTGCAGATACCCAATCTGTGTGTCCGCTCTCAGCAACGCCTGGACTCGGAACTCTCTAGACTCCATGATGAGATGGAGGATCTCAAAGAACGACAAGAAGATCAGGAGAATCACTCCCGTCGCAATAATTTGCGTATTCGCAATGTAGCTGAATCAATTCTAAGCTCCGCCCTACCGTCCTTTTTGAAAGACTTTTTTCAGCACATATTGCCTGGTCTCTCTGATGGCGACTGTCTCTGTGATAGAGCTCACAGGGCGCTCCGAGCGAAACCTGCTCCGTCACAACCACCCAGGGACGTCATAGTTCGTCTACACTATTATCGCTCAAAAGAACGGATCCTGATGTCGGTTCGAGATTCCCCAGTAATCGATTTCCGGGAAATGCAACTGCAGATTTTCCAGGATCTGGCCCCGTCTACTATTCAAAAGCGACGAGATCTCCAGCCCGTTACCAGGATACTACGACAGCATCAAATACGTTACAGATGGGGATTCCCTTTTATGTTACAGATTACAGCGAACAACTCCACCCATTCCGTTAAAACTTTAGCTCAGGGTCAGGACTTGTTGGCTAAACTAGATCTCCTCCCAGTACCGTCGCCTGATAGTGAGGCTGCCTCTTCCTATGGATCATGCCGCCCTCAGATCCCATTGCCTGAATGGACAAGGGTGACCCATCATCGCAATGACACCAATGACCCTCCCTGATCTTGACAGACACTCTCAGTTACAATAAGATAATTCCCACTGTTCTAGGGATGTGTCTCCTTATCATATGTTTTTTGTGGCCAGATGGGGGCTATGGCTTCCATCTTACCTTCTTTATACGAATGTTATTAGTTTTGATATTGACTACTGAGCTTTAATGTTTGTTATATGCAGTGCCTAGTCTTATGTTATTACGCTGGGCTTGCCTTGCTTACCCTGATTTCCCTTTGTCTCCTTTTCCTTCCCCTATCCCTCCCCCCCCCCCCCCCTTGCCCTTGTCCCCTTCCCTCTTTCCCCCTCCTCCCCCTTTTTTTTCTTTCTTCCTTGTCACGACACAGTACGTTTTGTTTGTTTTTTGTTTTTGTTGTTGTGTATTTTGAGTTAAATAACTGATTCTTTGGATATTACCGCTTTAATTATTGCGGTCCAGGAGGATTTGCTTCTCCTGCATTGGTTCTCCGTTCCCACTACCCCCGTGCTCCCTTTATTTGTGATTTCGTATATAATGTCTATTATTGGTATAGCGGTCCTTGATTGGGACCCTATGTTTCAGGGTGTTTTCCCGTATGGGTTTCCTATCACTCTCTCTTCTTCTACATCTCTGCTCCTTGTTTCTTGCTGTCCCTTTTCTTCCTTTTTTTCTTTTCTTCCCCGGGATGGGTTTCTGTTGATTCTTTTCCATTCTTTGGTATCACATGGCACTTAAGTTATTCTCTGTAAATGTTAACGGGCTTAATTCTCCCAAGAAACGTACAGTAATGTTGTCCGCCTGTAGGAGAGAAAAGGCTGACATAGTTTTCCTTCAGGAGACCCACTTCACTGGTGCACACTCTCGACTTCAAGTTAAGCAGTTTACCCAAACCTATTTTGCTTCTGCTGAATGTAAGAAGAGGGAAGTGGCTATACTGATCCATCGTAATATCCCATTTGTACACACTACAACCATAGCTGACCCTGAAGGCCGATACATCATAGTGATTGGTACGCTTAACACAGAAACTCTGACACTTGTGTCTGTATACACCCCGAATCAAGACCAATCACGTTTTTTCCGCACACTCTTTCTGCGTCTTAATAGAGTAACACAGGGCCACATCATTTTAGGTGGGGACTTTAATACTGTGATCGATCCCCTCTTCGATAAATCTAACTCTCCAAAAAATAAGACGGAAGCATCCCCGACTGAGGCCTCTCTCACGTTAATATCCTCCCTCACCCAGCTTAATCTAAGAGATACCTGGCGTCTTAAACACTCCACAGCTAGGGATTATACCCACTTCTCTGCACCTCACCAACACTACTCTCGGATCGATATGATTCACGTGTCTCATTCACTCACGACATCAATTTCTGATGCAGGCATCACTCCTTGTTCATGGACGGATCATGCGGGAGTTTATATCCTGTTAGAACTCTACAGAACCCCTAATAAGACATGTAAATGGCGTCTGGATGACACTCTTCTTTCACATCCCTTCACCCTTTTAACCACTAAATCAACCCTGGAATTTTTTTTCAAAGAAAATGTTTCCCCAGAAGTCTCTCCTAGTATTGTTTGGGAAGCGCACAAAGCCACTATCCGTGGTCAACTTATGTCCAAGGCCTCGGCCATACGTAAGAAAGCAGCAATGGAAGTTTCCTCATTGGAATCTCAAATTTCTGCGCTCTTAGCGCAACATAAAAATTCCCTGAGTGACTCCTTACTTTCACAGATCAACAACCTCAGAGGTCAGTTAAATACTCTTTTATCGCGACGTGCGGCAGCCATTCTACAGAGGCTCCGTCAAAAATTCTATGATAAAACTGATAAAATAGATAGTCTTTTAGCCAATAAATTGAGAAGTAAGCGGGCTATGGGAATGATAGAAAAATTATACTCCAGTACATTGAATACGCTCACTTATGACCCTAAACTGATGGTAGAGGAATTTCGAAGGTTTTATAGCTCCTTATACAATCTTCCTGCCCCTCCTCTCTCCTCTGGTGGCCCAGAGGGTGTATGTTCGTATCTCTTGGATACTCCCTTGCCATGCTTGACGGAGCGGCAGATCTCTCTTCTTAATGGGGCTATCTCATTGGAAGAGACGGTCGCCGCTGTCAAATCTATGCGATCGTCAGCCGCACCTGGCCCAGATGGCTTCACCGCACAATATTACAAAACATTCCTCACGGAACTAGGCCCTCATCTTACTTCACTTTTTAATAATGTTTTGGAAGGAGCATCGTTTGCGCCGGCAACTGTGCAAGCTGACATTATTGTGATTCCGAAACCGGAGAGAGATCCCACACAATGGGGGTCATTCCGAGTTGTTCGCTCGGTAAATTTTTTCGCATCGCAGCGATTTTCCGCTTAGTGCGCATGCGCAATGTCCGCAGTGCGACTGCGCCAAGTAAATTTGCTATGCAGTTAGGAATTTTACTCACGGCTTTTTCATCGTTCTGTTGATCGTAGTGTGATTGACAGGAAGTGGGTGTTTCTGGGCGGAAACTCGCCGTTTTATGGGTGTGTGTGAAAAAACGCTACAGTTTCTGGGAAAAACGCGGGAGTGGCTGGAGAAACGGGGGAGTGTCTGGGCGAACGCTGGGTGTGTTTGTGACGTCAAACCAGGAACGACAAGCACTGAACTGATCGCAGATGCCGAGTAAGTCTGGAGCTACTCAGAAACTGCTAAGAGAGGTGTAATCGCAATATTGCGAATATGTCGTTCGCAATTTTAAGAAGCTAAGATTCACTCCCAGTAGGCGGCGGCTTAGCGTGAGTAAATCTGCTAACAGCAGCTTGCGAGCGAACAACTCGGAATGACCCCCAATGTTCCAATTATCACCCGATCTCATTGCTGAATGTTGACCTTAAGATCTATGCTAAAATTTTGGCCAACCGCTTAGCTCCCCTACTCACGCAATTGATTCACCCAGACCAAGTGGGCTTTATCTCTGGCCGTCAGGCCTCCGATAATACCAGGAGAGCCATAGCTCTTATACATTCTATTCATAAACAGAAGCTACCCTCACTGCTACTAGCACTGGATGCCGAGAAGGCTTTTGACAGGATATCTTGGTCCTTCACCTTCTCGGTACTCCGAAAGATGGGCTTCTCTGGCAAATTTCTGGATGGTATCTCAGCGCTTTATAGATCCCCTACTGCCACGGTTTCTGTTAATCGCCTCACCTCCTCCACTTTTGGAATCACTAATGGCACCAGGCAGGGATGCCCGCTCTCCCCCCTGCTATTTGCCTTGGTTATGGAACCGCTGGCAGCAAGGATCCGAGCAAATACAGATATAGCTGGAGTGCGGGTAGGCCCTTCTGAGCATAAAATTGCATTGTACGCTGACGATGTCCTATTATCCCTTGGATCCCCGACTCAGTCGCTGCAGCCGCTCCTCTCTGAAATAGACCTCTATTCTAAGCATTCAGGTTATAAAATCAATGCGAGTAAAACTGAAGTGTTGAATTTTTACATTACTGGCCCGATTAGGCTCTCTTTAGAAAATTCCTTTCCATTTCAATGGCACAAACAAAAGATTAAATATTTAGGCATTTTCCTAACACATTGTCATAATCAACTATATCAAGCTAATTTCCCTAGACTTTTGGACCGAATTAAATCGGACTTGTCTTCTTGGTCTAACCTCTTTATCTCCTGGATAGGCAGGGTGAATTCGGTGAAAATGAATGTGCTCCCTCGGGTACTGTACTTATTCCAAACCCTTCCGATATTTATCCCTCCATCTGCCTTCAAATTCTTACAGTTTCACACGTCTCAATTTATATGGGCAAATAGACGTCCTCGACGTCCTCGAGTCCGACTAAAACTATAACAGCGCCCCACCTGTAGTGGCGGTCTGGGCATCCCAGACTTTAGAAGATATTATTTAGCCATGCAGCTCTCACAGTGTGTACAATGGTGTAACCCTGAGTCTCGGAGGGTCTGGATATCTATGGAAGCTGCCGAACTAGGTCTCTCTACTCTTTCTTCTCTTCTTTGGCTCCCGAAATCTTGCCGCCCTAGAATTCTGGCCTCTCACCCCATAGTGTCCCGCTCACTGACGGTTTGGGACTTTGCCAATAGGAAATACAGTTTGGCCCCAGCCCCCTCCCCCATCATCCCAATATTACACAACCCAGCATTTTCCCCTGGCACACACAAGCTATTATTTACCCCCTGGCAGGATAGGGGTATCTTATATCTGAATGATATCACCAGAGACACTAGTTTTCCTCAGTTCTCACAGATTCAAAAAGATATTGATATCCCATCCAAATATTTTTACCAATTTTTACAATTTAGACACTTTCATTCCGCAATGAGCCACGTTCTCTCTAGCAGACCTCTGACCACGTTCGAGGCAGTATGTTTCAGACGTCACTCAACCAAAGGTCTAATCTCCCTCTTATATGCCACTCTTAATGGGGAATCACCTTCTCAACGTGACCCTCACGAGAGGGCATGGGAACTGGATCTAGGCTCGGCTTTAGATGATGAGGAATGGTCTGAAGCCTGGGGTAACGCAGCATCTAGCTCTATCTGCATTAGAATTAAGGAGAATGTTTACAAATTATTATATAGATGGTATTATGTACCATCTCGCTTAAGCAGAATGTACCCGGATACATCAGACAGATGTTGGAGAGGATGTGGCGCAGAAGGCTCCTTCCTACATATATGCTGGTCATGCCCTAAAATAGTGAATTTTTGGAGAGATGTGATCAATCTTATTACTGACTTATTAGAGATTCCTATTCCTTATGATCCTAAATACATTCTGCTCCCCCTAAACCTGCCAACGCTGACAAAATAACTGGTGCGACATATAGTTTCTGCAATGACATGTCAATTGGCCGCAGACTGGAAAAACCCTACTCCGCCCTCCATACAGTCTATAATTGCCCGCATCTGGTATGTTTACCGTATGGACTACATGACTAGTATCATTAATTGCTCCTCAAAGTCATTTGATAAAATATGGAGTCCGTGGCTAACTAACCAACATGCCCCTTCACCCTTCAACTAACACCGCCCTGTGCTACAACTGATGGAACCCTCCCGGGGACTCTACTCTACCCTATCCTATTCTATCTCTCTGCTTCTTTCTTTCTTCTCTTTCTCTCTATGTTCTCCTGCACTACTCCTTAATATCAGTCGGCTGAACTTTCGGCTGACTGCCATTCTTTCTGTTTTATATTACCCGCTTCTTGGGTCAAAAATGGATCACCTTTTTTTTTATACTCTATATACGTACCTACTGTCAGGATGTATTTGCAATGTACTATGCTATTATTGCCACTTGTTGGTTCCTGTTTGTATTTTGTGATCCCACAAATAAAATTATGTTAAAAAAAAAAATCCGGGGTTTTCCAGGATTTCTTCAACCCAGGTTGGACCCGGGTCATAGATCCTAACACCCTTTTACACAGCACATTAGACCTGAGTTATTCCCGGGTCAACCCCTTTCACACATAACTTGGGTCAGCCCTGCAATATACTGTGCGCCATAAGAAATGGACTGTTTTTATGGCACACAGAGATGAGGTCATGAAAACTGGGTGGTGACTGCTCACTGCATTGCATTAACTATGGCTGACGAGTTACTGCTGAGTAGCTGTCACAACTGAGGGCCTGAGCTGACGGGAGGCAGCCTCAGTTGTAGGGACTGTCACAACTGAGGGCCTGAGCTGACGGGAGGCAGCCTCAGTTGTAGGGGCTGAGGTGTAATGGAACCTGGCAGGTTGTATCAGACCCCTAGACATGTAGAAGAATTGCCCGAAGGCGTGACCACGACAACCAGGAATAAAAGTCAATGATGTTTATTTATGACAACTCCGCAACACAGCAGCAGTAAAAGAAAACGTAAAAGTCAGCAAAGAATAAATACAGTTCCTGGGTACTACAGGATGGCAGGAGCCACAGGGCACTGGTAGTGTGAGATAGTTCTTATGATCTTCTAGATGGAAAGTCCTTACCAGGCCCGACTGTAGCAATGGAGATAACCCAGGATTGTGCCAGCTGGTGTTCCAGGAAAAGCTGGGTTGCTGAAGATAAAACAGCTGCTGTGGATACTGGCTGGAACCAGACTGTTGTTAGCACGGAGTGGATACTGGCTGGAACCAGTTAAATAATAAATGAACTTGGGAGCGATGAAATATGAACTGAAATGTAGAACTTGAGAGCGGAGAAATAATAATACCGGTGGAGAGTGGTAAAGTGTAGAAAGGACACCGGCCCTTTAAGGGAAGCTGTACTCTGCTGGAAGCTGAGCTGGAAGCAGGTAATGTTGTAGCTGGAAACAGATGAATCCACAATGGATTGGAGAGTCAGGCTACACCGCAGGTGGAATGCTGGTGCGGGTCTCTATGGTGGAAGTCTTGAGACAGGAGCTGGAACCTGGAAGACAATCACAGGAGAGAGACAAACAGGAACTAGGTTTGACAACCAAAGCACTGACGCCTTCCTTGCTCAGGCACAGTGTATTTATACCTGCAGCAAGGAAGGGATTGGCTAGGCAATTATGCAGATTAACAATACTGACAACAGATTGGAGGAAATGATCAGCTGACAGAATCCAAGATGGCTGCGCCCATGCAGACACTTGGAGGGAAGTTTGGTTTGTAATCCATGTGGTAATGAAAACAGTAATGGCGGCGCCGGCCACTGGAGACAGGAGACGCCAGGCTGACAAGTGCACATCCAACCACGCGGACACAGCGGAGGCCGCGGCTGACGTAATCGCCACTCTGACACTCTGCATGCAGAAGCTCAGGGACGGCGGCGGAGGCCGCGGGAGACGCCATGCCAGATGTAATAAGGCGTTACTGTGACAGCGTCTCAGAGAGACAGGAGAGGATGCAGGAATGTGAACATTAGGATAACAGATGGGATCCGGTCCTGGAGCGCTGAGCCAGCCTTAGGAGGCATCTGATGGGTAAGAAATGGCGTCCAGATACCCGGATCGTGACAGCACCCCCCCCTTTAGGAGTGGCCCCAGGACACTTCTTTGGCTTTTGAGGAAACTTGGAATGGAATCTCCGGACCAAGGCAGGAGCATGGACATCAGAAGCATTGGTCCATGAACGTTCCTCAGGGCCGTAACCCTTCCAGTCAATAAGATACTGTAGTTGACCGTAACGGTGACGTGAGTCCAGGATCTTGGCCACTTCATACTCAACGCCTCGTTGAGTTTGGACTTTCGGAGTTGGAGGAAGTGAGGAATGAAACCGATTCAAGATCAGCGGTTTCAACAGGGAAACATGGAATGTCCTGGGTATTTTTAAGAAGGGAGGCAACTGAAGTCTGTAAGCAACAGGATTGATGACTTGTTCAATCTTGAAAGGACCGATATAGCGAGGTGCAAACTTCATACTGGGAACTCTTAACCTCAGATTCTTCGTGGATAACCATACCCGATCACCCACCTTGAGAGCAGGAACTGCTCGACGCTTCTTATCCGCAAACTTCTTGTACCTGAACGATGCCTTGAGCAGAGCTGATCGTACGCTCTTCCAGATATTGGCAAACTGATGCAAGGTGATATCCACTGCGGGAACAGAAGTTGCTGGAAGCGGTTGGAACTCAGGGACTTTAGGGTGGAATCCAAAGTTAGTGAAGAATGGTGTTGAAGCAGATGAAGAATGATACTGGTTGTTATGACAGAACTCGGCCCAGGGAAGTAATTGAACCCAGTCATCTTGAGAGGAGGACACATAGATGCGGAGGAAGGCCTCCAAGTCCTGATTCACCCTCTCGGTTTGACCATTGGTCTGAGGATGGTAAGCCGTGGAAAACTTTAGCTTGACTTGAAGGACTTGACATAAACTTCGCCAGAATTTGGCTGTGAATTGAACTCCTCGATCTGAGATAATTTCTTCAGGAAGACCGTGGAGTCGGAAGATCTCTTGTATGAATACTTGAGCCAACTTGGAAGCTGACGGAAGACCGGTGAGAGGAATGAAGTGTGCCATCTTGGTGAACCGGTCAACTACCACCCAGATGGTATTGAACTTGTTGCACATGGGTAAATCTGTAATAAAATCCATCGACAAATGGGTCCAAGGTCGACGGGGAACAGATAGTGGAACCAGTTGCCCCGCAGGCGACTGGCGGGATACCTTATGTTGAGCACACTTTGGGCAAGATGCAATAAACTCCAAGACGTCCTTTTTCAGAGTTGGCCACCAATAGGACCTAGAGATAAACTCCAGGGTTTTTTGGATACCTGTATGTCCGGCAAAACGGGAAGCATGGGCCCAATGCATGAGCTTCTTCCTTAGCATCGGTTTCACAAAACTTTTCCCTGATGGGGGCGTAGAGTCCATCCCTACCGTGGAGAATGCCAACGGATTTATAATAGGATGCTTGTCTGAAGACTCTGACTCATTTTCTTGCTCCCATGAGCGGGAAAGGGCATCGGCCTTGCGATTCTGAGAGCCCGGACAGAACTGGAGTTTAAAGTCGAACCTGGAAAAGAAAAGTGCCCATCTGGCCTGACGAGGGTTGAGACATTGTGCGCCTTTCAGATATAAAAGGTTCTTGTGGTCTGTAAGTATGGTGATTGAATGAGAAGCTCCCTCCAACAGATACCTCCACTCTTCTAGAGCGAGCTTGATGGCTAGCAACTCCTGGTCGCCAATGGCATAGTTGCGCTCAGCTGGGGAGAACTTCCGGGAGAAGAAACTGCAAGGGTGTAAATGGCCATCTTTAGCCCTCTGAGATAACACCGCTCCTACTCCAACGGAGGAGGCATCCACCTCTAAGATGAAAGGAGAGTCGATGTCAGGCTGTTTCAGAACAGGCGCAGAGATGAACCTTTGTTTTAAAAGATGAAATGCTTGCATGGCTTCTTCAGACCACTTGGACGGGTTAGCACCCTTCTTAGTGAAAGCAGTAATAGGCGCCACAATGGTGGAAAAGTCTCGTATAAACTTTCGGTAATAGTTGGCGAACCCCAAGAACCTCTGGACCCCTTTGAGGGTTAAGGGTATCGGCCAATTTTGGATTGCTTGTAGTTTCTCAGGATCCATCTCTAGTCCGTAACCGGACACAATGTACCCTAGAAACGGAATGGACTTGACTTCAAAGACGCATTTCTCTAATTTGCAATAGAGATGATTGACACGGAGACGGGACAGAACCTCTTTAACCCAAAAACGATGTTCCTCTAAATCGTTGGCAAAAATGAGGATATCGTCTAGATAGACCACGACATGACGGTATAGAATGTCTCTGAAGATCTCATTGACAAAATGCTGGAAGACAGCTGGAGCATTGCTCAATCCGAAGGGCATGACGAGGTACTCATAATGTCCGTCACGGGTGTTAAAGGCGGTCTTCCACTCGTCACCCTCACGGATCCGGATGAGATTGTATGCACCTCTCAAGTCCAGCTTTGTAAAGATTGTAGCTCCGCTAACTCTGTCAAAGAGCTCAGTAATCAGGGGTAAAGGATAACGGTTCTTGATGGTAATGTCGTTCAAACCTCTGTAGTCGATGCACGGCCGCAGACCACCATCTTTCTTCTTTACAAAAAAGAAGCCTGCGCCGGCTGGAGAAGAAGAAGGTCGAATGAACCCCTTTGCTAGGTTCTCTTTAATGTATTCCTCCATAGAATGCGTCTCAGGCAGAGACAACGGATAAGTTCGGCCTCGAGGTGGAACCTTCCCTGGAACGAGATCAATCGGGCAGTCCCATTCTCTATGAGGAGGAAGGATATCAGCAGAAGCCTTACTGAACACATCCGTGAAATCTTGATATGGAGGAGGTGGAACATCAGACGACCTGGGGGAGGAAGAACAGACAGGCAATACTTTAAACAAACATGTCTCAGCACAGGAGGAACCCCATGCCAGGATTTGCGTAGTCGTCCAATCAATTGTAGTGATAAAGCTAAATATTTATCGTGTATATAACCCTTTATGAGGTCTAAGAACACTGTACGCTATCTACGTAAGAAGTACCGTAAGGGTACGCAAGTTGCGTATCGATCGCTTAGCCGTGATCGAGACGCTCAGGCGTCACGTTCACTCACGGCCAAGTGATCGCAGGCAGGCAGACTATTGGCTGTTGACTTATCGTAATGATTCGCTATAGCGTAGCGGCGCTCGGGACCACGAGGAGATCACCAGCGATGCAGACGCTCACAACGTTAAACCTTTATATCTATACCTTTAGCAATGAAATACACAGCAAACCTTAATGTAGAGACAAAGTGTAAGTGCAACCTTGTGTAACCTGATTAACTACAAAGCTGCTTGAGTGTCACCGATGCTCAGGGAATACTTAACACTATAAAGAATACACAGATACCTGGGCTTAGGGTCCGAAACCTATTATGTGTATTATGACTATTATACTTGCAAAAGGAATCACAGTACAAAGCATACACTACAATATAACATAAACCAACTAACCAGATAACTACACAGGAAATACAATACAATACAATTCAAGTCTAATCAAGGGAAAATACGAGAGAAAGAGAAGAGAAGGAGAGAGAGAAATGGCTCACAGTAAGACAATATGATTACGGAGAGAACTTACGCACAAGGGGAACGATCGCATGCGCCTCGATATCCAGCTCCCGATTATCAGCAATGAGAACCGTTGAAGAGAGTGAAGTTGGATATGGTCGGCCTGCTATTTATGCCCCACACACAATACAATTCAATGGTCCCTACAATCTCATTGTTCATTGGACACAGGAATTCGGCTTCGCATTATAACAAAAGGTCATAGGTTGATTCATACAGGTGGGCTGTGACTATTTCCAACTGCTCAGGTGGGAGGGAAACTGGGTTTCCCGCCGCATGGGTAATAAAGTGCAAATAAAGTAAATGTTCATAAACTTCTTATGTCCATAACTATTCGCACGAGCGATTGATCTGCTTCAAACCAACACCGGAATATTTCTAATTAAATATTCTTCCGATGGATACTAAACACCACTGTATTACTCCTATCTGACCCTTCGTATCAAACAAAGAGGGATTCCTCTGTTCATAAACATTCTATATTAACCAAACTTTCAGAATCTATCAAAGGGACCATGATCTACAAAATACATTATTAGTGAAAATATGTAATGATTGAGTCGCACGCTATGATCGCATAAACTCTACCGTAAATACGCATACCATGCGCCTGCGGGTGCCCGCGACTGTGAGTATGCGCACGTACGGGAGAGCGTACGCATGCGCAGCACGGACCTGTGTGAGGTGCAAATATGGCAGTGTGTATAGAGATATTTTTCTGACTTTGACAGTCCACCCTTTGGCAGTCAATAATAACTGCCACTTCCTGAAAACATTTCAAAAGGAGAAAAATATATGTCAGGGGTTAATTCATTTCCATGGTTGGGTAAGGGAGGAGAGAGGAGTAGGTGGGAAGAGGGTATGACCTAGTGAGATAGCAGAAGCATGTGTGTATGAGTCCATGTTTGGGGGGTCATGTATCATCGTGCCGTACGTGTTGTAAATCAAGCTTCGAGGTATTGCGAAGTATACATTTGAATTCCTTCTTATCCCGTGGTACAGGTCTGTGGATGGGCTGTCAAACTTTACCGAGCTCTTTTCGGATTTTGAACAAAATGGGGAGCACATTTTAGTTGATGATACATGAATGGGGGAATATGTGATTGCTGATATCTGTGCCTGTATTCCCTATACTATGTGTGTCATTACCTGAGGGTTGTAGAAATGAAGAAAAGACATAATTACGGTAAATGCGGTGGTATTCTATGTCAGGTTAATGTACATCTGTCGGTTGAAGTTTTGTTCGGTATCAGTTGAAAGTCGTCTTCTTTGCGCTGTTTTGCTCATTAAGCGTGAGCAATAAGCTTTGTCAATGCCATTAGATTTACAAAAAATGTTGGGCTAGCGTAATTTTAAGAATTCTAGGGAAACTGGGGATCCATGGCAAAGTTCATCAAGTGTCCATATCTCAAGTGGTCAAAACTTCTTCTTTGGTCTATCCGTTGTCTGTATAGCGTCTCATCAACTTCCTCGTCCAAGGGGGTCTTGTTATCTTGGAGAAAAACCAGAAAAACAGGTGAAAGAAACGGACCGTAGAAATCGCATTTTCATCACATCATTGTTTCTATCGTTGGGTCGTAAATCAAATCCAGGTTAATTACAGTTTCCTCACTCCTCAAACTCATCACTCTGGTACTTTGTTTGCACCTCATTAAAGCCTGCCCGCATCTAAATATCAATCCAATCGATATAACGACACCTAAGATACATAGTAGAAACTTCCCAACATCCATTATGACTCCTTGAGCCCAGTCTCCTAAACCAGAGAACCAATTTCGCGGGTTCAACCATGACACCCAACCAGTCAGCTCATTACCTACAGCAGCAAGAGTGAGATTGTGTTTTCGGCGAAATTCCCACTTTAATTGGAGAATATCGTCCATCTTTTGGTCTATGACCTCTACCGGATCCTCGGTGCTATTCGTGATATACGTGCAACACTTCACGCCGTACTGTGTTGCCAATGTAACACAATATCCGCCTGTCACTGCTGTGAGGTAATTAAGAACCATTCTATGCTGTACCAGTTCTGTTTTATAAGCTTGAAGTTCTCTTCCAGTGTATCTAAACGTGTCATCATACATTTCAGTGATATTATCTAACAAATTGGCGAGTGCGGAAATGTATCTATAATTCATCACTCCTCGAGCAGTGCGAGTGAAATCTAACGCCACCAGAACCTGAATCCCGGTGGATTCATGGATCAGATCAGAGGCCGGATGCTCTGACCTTTCTGACAGTTGTCTTTTAACGAGGTGCTCGTAATGAGTGTGAGTATAAGGAGCTTGGGCACCACGGTGTATGTCTTTCATTTTATCATGGGTTACAGTCATTACTTCAGGCAATACTCTTCCAATATAACACAATCCTTCAGAGCTTGGGGCAAGCCACTTGTACGCCTTTCTCCCGCATATGAAATATGCATCATCGGGGAGAACATATGGGACGGAGAAAGACATTACCATATTACACACCTTCCAGGTGAAATCTCCTAGCCCTAATTCTTCCATCTGCTTAATGCACGTATCAGGTTGTACGATATGTGCACAGTATCCTGGTGATACTTCTCCAACTCTAGTAATCCTATTTCCTAAGGTGTATCTATACCGGAAAGATTTTCCTCTACTGGCTATGTGGCGTACAAGCTCTGTATCTGTAGGCATTCTATCTGCTCTATGTGAAAAGGTCATGGTGTGGTTACTCCATGATACTTCCCAATTTCCCGGCTTTCTGGGATTGGAGATGTTAAAACATAATAGGGACCTATCCACGTGGTATTGGTGGAGCTTCAAACTAGGAGGGCTGGAGATATTAAACCTCCGGTCCACCGGTCTCCCACCATTTAACTCAAGTACCTCCCCTATCGTTAAAGGAAATGGTACTAGCCCTGATTTGCTATGACCCTGAGGTACTTGAGAGCATACCCAACAATCTGTTTTGTTTAATACATTACCCACTAAGGAGTGATAATCACTCAATGGATGCCGGTCCATATGGATATTAAAACTGGATTGGCATTTCTTAATGCACCCATCCTCAATGACATTGTTACAGAGCCTACAGATACAATTTTCTTCAGCTAACAATCCGTCACAATTTCTTCTATGGTCAATGCTATCGGATCGTTTTCTGATACTCGCCTTTGCTAGTTGGTTAGGTTGATCTTGGAAAACTACGCCTCCATCTTTATCATCAGAACTCATTCCAGAACCTCTATCGACCTCCATGGTACTCTCGCCGGAACAGACTGCTCTGGTCAACATCATGGTCAACAGGAAAATCCGGATCACAGTCTCTTGGGGCAAGTCCATCTTTGAGGAGGAGACGAAGAAGAATGAGAAGGAGGAAAAATACATTTGAGGGAGAGGGGATGGGAAGTGGAGAAAAACAATAAAAGGGAGTGGGGAGTCGACAACAGCTCTCGGTCTTCAAGGCTCAGGTGCCGCCTCAGTCCTCCTGGAACAGACACTCCAGTGATACAACCTCTACCGTCTGTTCCTTATCACGGGACTTCTCTGGATCAGCAACCTTCTTGCAGTGGGATGAATGGACCCAAGTCTCTCTCTCAGCAACCTTCAATGCTGTAGTGCTAGTCAATAAGACCTGGTATGGTCCTTCCCATCTGTCAATAAGGCAACCTGAGCGTAGAAAATTTTGTATCATTACATAATCCCCAGGTTCAATGTCATGACAATTACTATCAGGTAGATCAGGAATCACCAACTTTAGATTATCATTTTGATTCCTTAACTGTTTACTCATGTTAATCAAGTACTTTACAGTTACTTCATTGTTACATTTCAAATCATCCTGAGGGTTAATCATGACATGCGGTTGTCGACCAAATAAGATTTCAAAGGGGGACAGATTAAGAGGGGACCTGGGAGTGGTTCTGATACTGTACAATACAATGGGTAAAGCTTCTGGCCATGTCAATCCTGTCTCTGCCATCACTTTACTCAATTTATTTTTAATAGTGCTGTTCACTCTTTCGACCTTCGCACTCGCCTGTGGACGGTACGGAGTGTGCAGCTTGCTATCAATTCCCATCAACTTACACATTCCTTGAAAGACATCACCTGTAAAATGGGTACCCCTATCACTTTCGATTATTCTAGGGATACCATATCTACATACCAATTCCTGCACAATTTTCTTAGCTGTAAACATAGCGGTATTTGTAGCTGCAGGAAATGCTTCGACCCAATTCGAGAAAACATCTATACAAACAAGTACATATTTCAAATTCCGACAAGGGGGTAATTGAATGAAGTCAATTTGTATTACCTGGAAAGGGCCGCCGGCAGGTGGGATATGGGATGGTTCTGTAGGTATTGCCTTTCCAATATTCTTTCTCAGACAGGTAAGGCATGACATTGCTCTTTTACTCGCATGAGAGGAGAATCCTGGGGCGCACCAATAGGCTCTTACCAATTTGCACATTCCCTCCTTGCCTAGATGAGTCAGCCCGTGAGCTGCTTCAGCCAGACATGGAAGATATGCTCTGGGGGCCACTGGTTTACCATGTCCATCCGTCCAGAGTCCTGAGGACTCTTGGCCACATCCCTTTGCCTTCCAGACTGCCTTTTCCTGTGTGGAACACAAATTTTGCATTTTACACAACTTCTGTGTGTTGATGGTATTGAATACCATCAGTTGTGTGGTGTCTGTCTGTATGGGGGTAGCAGCTGCTAACTTAGCAGCTTCGTCTGCTCGGCTGTTACCAAGTGATACCGGGTCTTGGCTATATGTGTGTGCTTTACATTTGATAACAGCCACTCTGTCGGGTTCCTGTATCGCTGTTAGAAGCCTTTTTATGTGAGCTGCATGCGCTACCGGTGTACCAGCTGCCGTCATGAAATTTCTGAGGCGCCATAGGGCTCCGAAATCATGGACTACTCCGAATGCGTATCTAGAATCGGTGTAGATATTGGCTGACTTACCCTTAGCCAATTCACATGCTCTGGTTAGGGCGACCAGTTCAGCAACCTGGGCTGAGTGAGGTGGGCCTAGCGGTTCCGCTTCTATGGTGTCTTGGTCATCTACGACTGCGTATCCAGTACACAAGTCTCCCGAGTCTGACTGTCTGTGACAACTACCGTCCGTGTAGAACGTGAGTTCTGCATCTTCCAGTGGGTTGTCACTGATGTCAGGCCTTGCGGTAAAATTTTGGGTCAAATATTCCATACAATCATGTGTATCTTCCTTTGTATTAAATCCTCCTTCCCCATCACTCTCACCTTCCACCCTTTGTGCCTGACCAGGCACACCTGGGAGATATATTGCAGGATTTAATGCACTGCATCTCCTTATGGTGATGTTTACGGGGGCCATTAGTGCTAATTCCCATCTTGTAAACCTCGCTGATGAGACGTGTCTGGTTTGGGCAGAATTCAATAAGGCTGATACCGCATGTGGCGTATGGATTGTGAGGTTGTGGCCTAGCACGACATCTTCGCTTTTTGTCACTAGCAATGCTATCGCAGCAACGCTTCGCAAGCATGTGGGGAGGGATCGCGCTACCGTATCTAGCTGAGCGCTGTAGTATGCAACTGGCCTGCTGGTATCACCGTGTTTTTGGGTTAGTACGCCTGCCGCGCAACCAGCACTTTCTGTTCCGTATAGTTCAAAGGGTTTCCCATAGTCTGGCATACCTAGTGCTGGTGCCTGCGTTAGGCACTGTTTGAGTCTCTCAAATGCTGTTTCGGACTCGTCTGTATGCGAAATCCTATCAGGTTTGTTCGAGGAGACCATTTCCTGCAAAGGTAACGCTAAAATGGAAAACCCTGGGATCCAATTACGGCAATACCCACACATTCCTAAAAACGTTCTGATCTGTTGCTGGGTTTGTGGCAGGGTCATGTCTCTAATTGCTTGGATTCTATCAGCGGTCAGGTGTCTCAGTCCTTGTGTTAGACAGTGTCCCAAATATTTTACCTTAGTTTGGCATAATTGCAACTTGTCTTTGGACACCTTGTGTCCGGTGTCTGAAAGATGAAACAGGAGCTGTTTCGTATCCTTCAGAGATGCTTCCAGTGAATCTGAACACAGTAATAAATCGTCCACATACTGTATCAATACTGATCCACTGTCTGGTTGGAAAGACTGTAAACAATCATGCAAAGCCTGAGAAAATATACTTGGACTATCTATGAAACCTTGGGGCAATCGAGTCCACGTGTATTGGACTCCTCTGTATGTGAATGCAAACAAATATTGGCTGTCAGGGTGCAGAGGTACCGAAAAGAAAGCGGAGCAGAGGTCAATAACAGTGAAAAATTTGGCAGTGGGAGGGATTTGCATTAGGATGACAGCTGGATTTGGCACTACGGGGAACTGACTCTCAACTATTTTGTTAATCCCCCTTAGATCCTGCACTAGCCTGTAACCCCTCCCCCCACTCTTTTTAACAGGGAAGATGGGACTATTGGCAGTGCTGGACGTTCTTACCAGAATGCCCTGTTGTAGCAAGCGCTCTATTACTGGGTAAACTCCTAACTCCACCTCTGGCTTCAGAGGATACTGTGGGATTTTTGGAGCTATCCTACCATCTTTTACTTGTACAACTACTGGAGCTACGTTTGCCATTAATCCAGTGTCCTGTCCGTCTTTTGTCCAAAGTGACTCTGGTATCTGAGATGTCATCTCTTCTACTTGGGATGGATTCCTATTTGTCATAATGGTATGTGACATTAATTTTGATGGGGAGTCTAACATGTCTCGCACTTCCTGAGCGTGTTTCTCAGGTATGTCCAAGAATACACCTTCAGGAGTACAATAAATGACGCACCCCATTTTACACAGTAAGTCTCTTCCCAGGAGATTGGTTGGTGCCGATGCAGCCAGCAAAAAGGAATGCTTGGTATGCAAAGGCCCTATTGTAATCTCGGCTGGTTTGCTAACAGGGTAGTGCTGGACTACTCCTGTTACTCCCATGGCTGGAATTGTCCTACCAGTGGTTCTCATGCCCACTGTCGAATTTATCACTGACTTGGCCGCCCCTGTGTCTACAAGAAAGTTTAAAGTTTTACCAGCTACATTGATTGCGACCTCGGGTTCACTTTCAAGGTTGGCAATCAATTTCACTGGCTGCAGATTACAGGTATGGCCACACCCCTATTGGGTATGGTGACCTCCCTGAATCCCGCTGGCAGCAACTATTTGTGAGGGAGATAGTTGGGAACTACCAGAGGCATGCCAGTCTCTGTTTGGGGGATATCTTTTTGTTTCCCCTGTATGTGGCTCATAACTCCGTTTCTGCGGACCTTGCTCCCAATGTCGTGTGTCGTGTCGTTGTCTAGGGGGTTGGTATGATCTTTGCGAATTTTTCGCTCTACAGTCTCGTGCATAGTGCCCCTGTCTTTGACAAGAATAACATGTTATCATAGTTGACTTACCCACAGGGTTGGATGGTACATACGCAGGCTGCTTTGTGGTCAGAGCCTGTATACTTACTGACATTAGCTTATCACTCTGCGACTCCCTGTGTCTGGTGATGTTTCGGTCGTGATCAATAGCAGCCTCTCTCAAAGTGGACACTGACAGACCTCGCCAACATGGTTGCGTGGTCTGTACCCTTGCCTTTAATGTTTCCTTCAAACCATCCATTAGTACAGATACTGCTACTTCTCGATGGTTTGGATTTGTCCTAATGTCCTCTATACCAGTGTACTTTGCCATTTCTAATAGTGCCCGGTGGAAATATTCTGCAGCTGTTTCTGACTCTTTTTGTTTAATGGAAAATATTTTGTTCCATTTAACAACTGCTGGGAAATGCTCCTTTAACTGTAAGTTTATCCTTCTTACGTTATCTTTGTTGTACACATCTGTAAGAGGTACATCCAGATCTAGTCCACAATCAGCTAAAAATTGAGCTGAGTCGACATTGGAGGGTAAACAAGCTTTTAGCAATATCTGCCAATCTTTATTATTGGGCTCTAAAGTGTTTCCTAAGTCTGTGATGTATTTTTGGCTGGCAACTAAATCTTTTCTAGGGTCAGGGAATTCAGACACTATGGTCCTTAATTCCATTCGGGAAAATGGGCTGTACATGGCAATGTTCCTTATGGGAGTGGCTCCTGATACATCTGTTTTCCCATTGGGAACTGCTATTACCCTAACAGGAGTAATTCTAACAACCTCATTCTGTGTAGATTCTACAGCTTGTGGTGAAATAGTCTCAGCATAATGCATGGTGCCGTACTTACCAGTTGATACGACCTCACCTATCCCTCCGCTAGGGGCCTTTACTAATCTCGTGGGTGTTGCTGTGCCTACTGTGGTCTCTGCTATGGTGGCTGCTAGAGAGAGCGCTGAAATCGTTGTCGCTTCGTCCTCTTGATCACACTCCTGAGGAAAGTTCAAAACAGGGTACAACTTGCACGGGTTAATACTTGCATGGGTTAATGGGTTAACATTATCATTAACATTTACACAGTTACTAAGTGATTTTGTGTTACACCTTAGTGCGTCTTTCTCCGTAATCAACTTCTCTCCTGATATATATGGTGGCGGCGGGGCCGTGGCAATCAGTTTTCTGTTAGAGCCAGATCCCGCCGCCTGAGCCAAACCTCTCTGTATCTCACCTTCCTGTTGCCACAACTGTAAATAATCATAATGCTGAACTCGTCTCTTTGTTGATTTTATGAGACATATCCTCCTCCTTAAATTTTGTAACACCTCTGGGCTGAAGCTACCTATTCTTGGGAATTTCTCCCGGTCTTGTACCGTCATTCTCTCCCATTCATCACATAAAACCTCTGTGTGACTTCCATATTTCTCACACATGATATACCTGGCCGACCCAATTGGTCGGACCACTGAATCAACCCGAACCGAGGTTGATCGCCCCCTACCTGAACAACTGGCCCCCATAACTCTGCAGGCGTTGCTTGCTCTACCTCTGATCTCTATATCAAGGTCTTCAGCGAACCCTTACAGAAAACCAGATTGTTCACAATAGGCTGACGGTGGCGGTTTACCGAGTACCCCACTCACTCGCCCACGCCGACCAATGCGACCTGATCACACCGATATGGTGCTGGCGCACTCGACCCAGGGCACCTATAAAAACCGTTGTCTACTGGAACATGCGTGGGTTATCCGCAGAACACTTACTCTTTCCAGTAAAGGTGAGGTTTGTCAGATAGTTCCTGAGTGACCAGCGAACTTCCCTTCTTGAAAAATAAAAAATTACACAAATCACGTCAGAATGTACAAATAGCGTTTGTGACCCCTTTACTCTAATGGTACTAGGTCAGATTACTAACTACTGTACACAATTACGTGCGGTCCAGTCGTTCAGTACACAAACAACTAAGCTTGTGTACGGAAAGACCAATGGAATCGAAACTTACGACTGCGAATTCCTTCAGCCAGAGCTTGTACGGCCTATATGGGTCTTGCACCAACCCTTCTCTTGGTGTTGTGCCTCTGAACTGTATAGCGGACTTCCCTGTTTACTGTACCTGGACCTGGACCTGCTGGTCTACTATGACCTCCTGGTCTTGTTCTGTACGACCTCCTGGTCTGACCTCCTGGTCTTGTTCTATACTGGTCCGCTATACTCTAATGCTCAAATATTATGTTTAACCAAGGATGCCTCCCTAGCCACCGTGCACGTCACTTACACGCGTGTACCTCACGAGTACTCGACTTTTCTTGTGGTTCAACCTTTAAGTTATATAAACTTATGTAATACAAAAACACTCACTCATCACATGTACACTTTTGCTTCTATTTCTATTTCTGCGCAGAAATTTTTCTTTAGCCCAGCTGTGTTACCAATTAGGAGCAGGATCTGTTAATTTAAATTTTGGATTTCCAAAAATAGACTTGCGTTATTTATCGCCTGTGGCGCTATTTACCGCTTTGCGTTACTTATCGCGTTGCGTTAAAAATCAACTTATCGCGACTTAAGCTACGTGGGCGTAACCGGACGCTCCGTTGCGTAATGTACGCTGCGTGCGTCTGCCTTTGGATTGCATACACAAGTCTTTTGTTAGGGACACGTGTACGCAAAGCAAAGATCCACCGTAACACAATTTATATTTTTATCAATGTAGATGATCCCTGGTCATCTACCACACAACACACTGACTTCGCCTTATCTCCCAGGCAAAACTGTATGTTTGTCTATCTTTTAACTATATTACTTTTACTCTTAAACTATGAAATAACAGCAAATCTCTTTTGGCACTTTTTTTATCAACTATAAAACTGGCAGACAGGAGAATGATATACGAAAATGAAACGGAAATGCAGATATATATGTGTGCGTGCGTGTGTACGCAAGACAGAAAAATAAACAGTTTTAAAAGACACTAGCGTTTTGTTCTTACCTCCGGTTCCCGGATTCCTTCAGCACTCTTTTATCTAAGCGAAGCAGACGCTTATCCCGTCAGCACTACGAGACAACCTCCCGCCCTTTGCTGAGGGATAATGTCTGCTGATCTACCTAGTGCAGATATGTGAAGGACAGGACGAGCCGCCAATTGATAAAGCTAAATATTTATCGTGTATATAACCCTTTATGAGGTCTAAGAACACTGTACGCTATCTACGTAAGAAGTACCGTAAGGGTACGCAAGTTGCGTATCGATCGCTTAGCCGTGATCGAGACGCTCAGGCGTCACGTTCACTCACGGCCAAGTGATCGCAGGCAGGCAGACTATTGGCTGTTGACTTATCGTAATGATTCGCTATAGCGTAGCGGCGCTCGGGACCACGAGGAGATCACCAGCGATGCAGACGCTCACAACGTTAAACCTTTATATCTATACCTTTAGCAATGAAATACACAGCAAACCTTAATGTAGAGACAAAGTGTAAGTGCAACCTTGTGTAACCTGATTAACTACAAAGCTGCTTGAGTGTCACCGATGCTCAGGGAATACTTAACACTATAAAGAATACACAGATACCTGGGCTTAGGGTCCGAAACCTATTATGTGTATTATGACTATTATACTTGCAAAAGGAATCACAGTACAAAGCATACACTACAATATAACATAAACCAACTAACCAGATAACTACACAGGAAATACAATACAATACAATTCAAGTCTAATCAAGGGAAAATACGAGAGAAAGAGAAGAGAGGGAGAGAGAGAAATGGCTCACAGTAAGACAATATGATTACGGAGAGAACTTACGCACAAGGGGAACGATCGCATGCGCCTCGATATCCAGCTCCCGATTATCAGCAATGAGAACCGTTGAAGAGAGTGAAGTTGGATATGGTCGGCCTGCTATTTATGCCCCACACACAATACAATTCAATGGTCCCTACAATCTCATTGTTCATTGGACACAGGAATTCGGCTTCGCATTATAACAAAAGGTCATAGGTTGATTCATACAGGTGGGCTGTGACTATTTCCAACTGCTCAGGTGGGAGGGAAACTGGGTTTCCCGCCGCATGGGTAATAAAGTGCAAATAAAGTAAATGTTCATAAACTTCTTATGTCCATAACTATTCGCACGAGCGATTGATCTGCTTCAAACCAACACCGGAATATTTCTAATTAAATATTCTTCCGATGGATACTAAACACCACTGTATTACTCCTATCTGACCCTTCGTATCAAACAAAGAGGGATTCCTCTGTTCATAAACATTCTATATTAACCAAACTTTCAGAATCTATCAAAGGGACCATGATCTACAAAATACATTATTAGTGAAAATATGTAATGATTGAGTCGCACGCTATGATCGCATAAACTCTACCGTAAATACGCATACCATGCGCCTGCGGGTGCCCGCGACTGTGAGTATGCGCACGTACGGGAGAGCGTACGCATGCGCAGCACGGACCTGTGTGAGGTGCAAATATGGCAGTGTGTATAGAGATATTTTTCTGACTTTGACAGTAGGATTGTGAAGACGGAGCCATGGAAGGCCCAGGACCACAGGATGTGTGGCTCTTGGAATCACTAAAAAAGAAATAAGTTCGGAATGAAGAACTCCCACTCTCAGACGAACTGGTAGAGTCCTTAAAGAAATAACTGCATCAAAAATTTTGCTGCCATCCACGGCAGTTAAAGAAATGGACGAAGGAAGTCTCTCGGTGGGTAGAGACCACCGTTTAACATAGGCTTCGGTAATAAAGTTCCCAGCTGCTCCGGAATCAAGGAGGGCAATGACGTTCCGATAACGTTGAGCAACTTGAAGCGAGACTGGGAGATTACAATCTTGAGGAGATGGAGAGGAGATCATTACTCCTAGCCGGCCCTCTCCTTGGCGAGCTAGGGTCTGGAGTCCTGGACGTTTGGGACAGGCATTAATGGTGTGAGACGGAGCTGCACAATAAAGACAGAGAGACTTGGAGAGGCGTCTTCGGCGCTCAGCAGGAGTTAAACGGGAACGACCAATTTGGCTGGACTCATCTTTAGATGGTGACAGTTGGCGAGGAGGAGGAGCAGAAGATTTTGGAGCAGATGATCTTACACGCTCAGTTGCTCTCTCTCTGAAACGTAAATCAACTTTCGTGCAGAGTGAGATTAGCTCATCTAACTTAGAAGGTAAGTCTCTGGTAGCTAACTCATCTTTAATACTCTCAGATAAGCCATGCCAGAATGCAGCATACAGGGCCTCGTCGTTCCATGCCAGTTCGGATGCCAGGATCTGGAACTGTATAAGATATTGTCCTACAGTACGTGATCCCTGGCGCAAACGGAGAATCTCAGATGAAGCTGAAGTTACCCGGCCTGGCTCGTCGAAGATACGCCTGAATGTTGACACGAATGTAGTGTAGGAGGATAGCAGGGTGTCGGACCTCTCCCATAACGGTGATGCCCAATCAAGGGCTGAGCCACTGAGAAGAGAGATAATGTAGGCAATTTTTGTACGGTCACTGGGAAAATTGCCAGGTTGTAGCTCAAACTGAATCTCACACTGGTTGAGAAATCCCCTGCAGAATCTTGGAGATCCGTCAAATTTTGCTGGCGTTGGAAGATGAAGACGTGGAGCAGAAATGGGTAAGGTGGGTGGGGTTATAGCTGGAGTCACTGTGGTTGACGCTCCAGACGCGCCTGATCCACGGAGAGTTGTCTGAATCCCATCCAGCCGAGTAGAGAGATCCTGGAGACAGCGGATGATGTGGCCCTGTGCAGCCTCCTGATGTTCTAGTCGGGCTGCCAGTTCTTGCATCGGCCTGGCCGCTTGATCCTGATCTCCGGCTGGATTCATTAGGTCAGTGCTTACTGTCACAACTGAGGGCCTGAGCTGACGGGAGGCAGCCTCAGTTGTAGGGACTGTCACAACTGAGGGCCTGAGCTGACGGGAGGCAGCCTCAGTTGTAGGGGCTGAGGTGTAATGGAACCTGGCAGGTTGTATCAGACCCCTAGACATGTAGAAGAATTGCCCGAAGGCGTGACCACGACAACCAGGAATAAAAGTCAATGATGTTTATTTATGACAACTCCGCAACACAGCAGCAGTAAAAGAAAACGTAAAAGTCAGCAAAGAATAAATACAGTTCCTGGGTACTACAGGATGGCAGGAGCCACAGGGCACTGGTAGTGTGAGATAGTTCTTATGATCTTCTAGATGGAAAGTCCTTACCAGGCCCGACTGTAGCAATGGAGATAACCCAGGATTGTGCCAGCTGGTGTTCCAGGAAAAGCTGGGTTGCTGAAGATAAAACAGCTGCTGTGGATACTGGCTGGAACCAGACTGTTGTTAGCACGGAGTGGATACTGGCTGGAACCAGTTAAATAATAAATGAACTTGGGAGCGATGAAATATGAACTGAAATGTAGAACTTGAGAGCGGAGAAATAATAATACCGGTGGAGAGTGGTAAAGTGTAGAAAGGACACCGGCCCTTTAAGGGAAGCTGTACTCTGCTGGAAGCTGAGCTGGAAGCAGGTAATGTTGTAGCTGAAAACAGATGAATCCACAATGGATTGGAGAGTCAGGCTACACCGCAGGTGGAATGCTGGTGCGGGTCTCTATGGTGGAAGTCTTGAGACAGGAGCTGGAACCTGGAAGACAATCACAGGAGAGAGACAAACAGGAACTAGGTTTGACAACCAAAGCACTGACGCCTTCCTTGCTCAGGCACAGTGTATTTATACCTGCAGCAAGGAAGGGATTGGCTAGGCAATTATGCAGATTAACAATACTGACAACAGATTGGAGGAAATGATCAGCTGACAGAATCCAAGATGGCTGCGCCCATGCAGACACTTGGAGGGAAGTTTGGTTTGTAATCCATGTGGTAATGAAAACAGTAATGGCGGCGCCGGCCACTGGAGACAGGAGACGCCAGGCTGACAAGTGCACATCCAACCACGCGGACACAGCGGAGGCCGCGGCTGACGTAATCGCCACTCTGACACTCTGCATGCAGAAGCTCAGGGACGGCGGCGGAGGCCGCGGGAGACGCCATGCCAGATGTAATAAGGCGTTACTGTGACAGCGTCTCAGAGAGACAGGAGAGGATGCAGGAATGTGAACATTAGGATAACAGATGGGATCCGGTCCTGGAGCGCTGAGCCAGCCTTAGGAGGCATCTGATGGGTAAGAAATGGCGTCCAGATACCCGGATCGTGACAGTAGCCCAGAGATCCTGAGTTCTTGCTGGTTTTTGCTGTTTTATACAGCAAATGAGAGCCTGATGCAGCTTCTTACACTGTGCTACCTGACACATTATTATTATTATTATTATTTGTGCACCATAGTTGTGACATCAGACGCCAGCGCCAGTGCTCCGCCCGCTCAGCCAATGTCACACCAACTCTGCCAATAAGCGTTGTTTACTGTGACCCATGTTGAAAAACCCATTTTGGACCCTTTCACACAGCTGATAAGACGTGTCGGGGACGGGGAAAAAACAGGGTCGCAGTCCTGGGGATTTAGACCCTTTCAGACAGAAAAAAACCTTGGGTCGACCCGACTCGTGCCCGGAAATTACTTGGTTGTTTTCTTTGTCTGAAAGGAGTATGATAAACTAAAAGGTTAAATGACACCAGGGGAGAGCAATAATCTAAGGCATTTTATGGGAGGGTTGGCATGGGGGATAGTTTGAGAAGAGGCACGAGTAAAGGAGGGATGTTTCTTAAGGAAATTTAAGGAAAGTATGTGGGTATAAGTTGCTATGGAGAATGAAGGTAACAGTGTGTAAAGTGGACTAGAGGGAGGTCACAGCTACTGAACTCCATACCTTTCAAAGTCCTGATTTTGGCGGGCACAGTGTCCCGCGGGCGGGGTGGCAGTTGGTAGACCCTCTCTCATTTGCTGTTCTGCTTAGCAGAACATCGGTGAATAGACACTGTTCCGCAAGGCCACGCTCCCGGCCACGATTCCACGCCCCCTAATTTCAGGCACACACCACAGATGTCCCTCCTCAGACAAATGAGAAGTTGGGAGGTATGGAACTCGTCCTATTGAAAAGCAATAAGTAGGATCTCTAAATATCAGATTTTGAAATTTTTTTAACCAATCACACCATGTAGCAGTGTACAGTATTTTACATTTAGGAAAGGAAATTATGACTTCCATTATAATTATTTATTTTCTAGAACTGTATCTAGGGAGGGGAGGTGGATATCCAAATGTAGGGGTTTACTGCTCTCGCTTCATTCATGAGGTGAGCTGACATTTTTTTAAACTGAGAGATTGATAGATCCAGAATTCTGTGGTGAAAGGGAATGGTGTTGTTAATGATGCAGGTGGTGATATTGTAGACACATACCTATGATGACCCAAACTATGAACAGCACAGTTACTTAACTATACTCACTGTTATATGTACACTGGGACCAGGAGCGAATTACCAGAGGGGGGTCAGTGTGCAGATTCTGTATGGGCCATCTCCTCTCTGCGGCGCTATAGATTCTGGCGCTGTGTCAGAGTCTACTACGCATGTGCAGGGCTCTGAAAACATGGCGCCCGCCACGTTCCGGTGACTAATCACTACTGCACATGCGCAGCGCCCGTTTTCTCATGATTTTATTGCTTCAGTGCTGACTCGAGACTCCAGAAAGGTAAGTATATACATCAATGTGTGCGGTGTGGGGTCCCCTGGAACCATGGGCCCGTATGCTCCACACAAACTGCACCCATTATAAAAACACTAATGACTGGTACAATGGTGATGGAGCGGAGCTTGAGCATAGTGGGGTTTCATACAGACAAATTAATATAAAAAGCGCTGGTATAAGGTAAAAATTTATTTATTTTATTATTGTGATTTTTTCAAAAAGACAGATGTCTAAAATATTTCAAAATTTATACATGAGCATCAGCCAGCCGGCAATATATAGATTGTTAGTACAGACAAACTTATCATGATAAAAAAACAATAATAATAACAATCATGGAAAAAATCCAACTAAAGTGATCCTAGATTCCTGCCTGTTAGTTAGGAACACTTAAAAGCAGATATAAATCGAGCCAAATAATTTAATTAGTTCAGCATGAGGTAATTAGTATGAAAACATGCTGTTAAGCGCCAGCAGCAGGATGATTTTTCAATAATTAAGCAGGTTGCACAAAGCTCTAAAAGTTAGTAGGTTTTTAAAAGCATAAAAGTGAAGAGAGATGTATAGATGTATTTACCATTCCTTTCACAGTCCTCGCGGCCACTGGTGCTGATTAACCGTTTGATGTGGCCGTCTCCAGAGGGATGTGTACTCAGTTATAACATGCAGTATCTCCCCTAAAACTCCTTAGAAAAATCCATTGTCCCCATTCAGGGAACAGTATCCACTAGCAATTGAGCTGTAGTGCTCCTGCAGCTGGTAATGCTTGCTAATAATGAAGTTACCGCTGACATATACTCCCGCTTTGTGCTGAGCCCGTGGTAGGCGAGATTACCGCTGATCATAGATCGCTCCTGCTAGATGTTGAATTCGGGGAGCGATTTATTCCTTGTAACAGCACTGTCTCCTCGTTGTGCCGTGGCTCAGCTATGCTCACGTAGCCGACCTCTGCTCCTTTAACAGGTTGTTGGTGACGCGTTTCCCCGCCTTGATAATCAGCAGCTTCCTCAGACCAAGGGTTTCATACAGCTCACCAACCAGTGAGTGTATTCTACAAACGGGTAGTGGTGCAGGGATGCTGTAGCAGCTTCATATGCAGGTCTTATCCAGGTCTCTAAAATTAGCTACACAGGAGACTTCTGTTTCCCAACATGTCACACTGTACAGTAAAGAGATGATGGCCCCTCCACATGCTCAGTAGTGATCTTGGTGGACATCTTGGGATTGGGCATGCAGCCTCCCTGGAAGACAGGAAGATTGTAGTCTGCGCATGTTAGGTTCCTGGTGCTCAGAACAAGGGAGATGTTGCGTAGTGAGTCCAGAGCACCTGAACGTGACGCTGAAATAAGGTGTGGTGTGGAAATAGCCCCTAGCACCCTACCTTCATTGTTTCACCCGTGTGGTCAGTTCACGCCTGAGTGACTATGGTTTCTTGGGCCCACGGCAGCCGCGTTTGAAGGGCGGATTAGGTCTGCCCAACTCCGATGCCCCCAGGTCTTAGAGTGAGACAAGGCGTGAACCGAGACAGGATAATAACAAGGGGACCTCTAACTAAAGCAAACGGAAGGCTAGGGGCTACTAACAACCCTAAAACTAAGTATATGTGCGGCACGCCGCCAAAGGAAAAGAACAACAAAGGAAATGCTGTCCACACGCCGGCACAATACTGTTGTGTACCGGCGGTGACAGCATATGCAGAACCCTCTGCAAAACACCAGTGACAGATATAACCAAGGAATACAGCGGCCTAGGCCGACGGACGCGGCAAAGCCGCTACTCACGGAACCGGTACAAATACTGGCAAACGGACGGGAACCCCCAATGTAGCCGACACAGGCTCTCAGAACCGGAGGACAGGCAGAATCCCAAACGACAGACCGGTGGACACCAAGAAGCCAGATACTCGACCAGGAACAGACAAAGCCACATGACTTCTGGACAGGAACGCTTCACGGCAGGACACGGGATCAGACACTGGAACCGACACTGGAAGCAGCTAGACAGACACTGCTAGACAGGAGCTCAGGAACTGGCAGGGACTAGCTCAGAACTCAAGAACCTTGGAACTCTGGAAATATCACCAGCGTCTGTGAATTGCACTGAGCCAGAATATAACAGAGAGTCCTAATTAATTATGTTGTGCAGCTGCCCTGCTGCACAACTGAGAGGTGCAATTAACAGACAGGTGAGGCTGAACACATGGGAACAAGCTGCAATTACACAGACTCACCACCGGCAGCAAACAAGAGTCTTCTTAAACCAGAGCAACGAGAAATCCTGGCCTGCAAGACAACTATAAACATAAAATATGGAAAACAGGAATGAACCACTACCTGTGTTTCATAACAGTACCCTCTCCTTAAGGGTGAGCTCCGAACACCCCATGTCATCCACGGGGAACATAAACAGAAGTATAACATAAAATACATAACCAAAATGCAAAACAGGAATGAGCCACAGCCGTGGCTCATAACAGTACCCCCCCTTGAGGAGGGGTCAAAGGACCCCAAAATTCAGGTTTTCCAAAACAAGGTATACATTAATAAACCTGACACTGGAACAAACAGACAAAGACAAGAAACAGAAACAAGCTGTGGCAACAGCTTGTAACAGTGCCCCCCTCTTGACGGTGGCCACTGGACACAAGACAAGGAAAAAAAATCTCTATTTTTTTTTTTTTATATCAAAGCAAGAGTCAATAATTATTTCTTTTTTCTTCTTCTTATTATTATTTTTACAAAGTTCTTGAGGTCTGACCAAGGTAATTCCCCAAACATTGTCTGAACTGATGGTACCTCCCAGCAAGGCTGGGTGTTATGCACACCAGTGCCTGCAGGAATGTACTGGTGTTTGAACTGTTATACACACCAGTGCCTGCAGGAATGTACTGGTGTCTGAACAGAGAGGGATGCAAAACAAATGAACTCACAGACAGACTGGGAAATATGACATAACGTACACAGAAGGTGATAGGGTAACAAAACCAACACAGAGTGAACAGAGAAGCCCAGAGGCTAAGAAACTGGGTGTCTCCCTAGTATTAGAAATGCTCAGATGGAAAAAGCAAGATGTTGTGTTTTAATACGTAGAGAACCCGAAATGCTGTTGCTAAGGGCAACAGCAAAACCCTAAAGGGTTACCAACGGGTGTGGCAGTAAACTCCTTGGTCAGAGATGGAATAATAGACACAAGGAGAGTCTCCACAATCCTAATTCTCACTTGCAGGGCCCAGGTTCAGCTTACTGCCACTAAACTGACACATGGACGCCCTGCACAGTGAGAGAGGATTATGCAGGCAGGTCTGAAAGTACAGCCACAAACCTGCTGGGTTCACAGAATAGCAAAAGAACCTCAGCAGGCTAAACGACTGACTCCAGTCTTACTGCTAGGTCTGGATTGGCAGAGTGTAGTACCAAATGCCCAGGCCTATTTGCAGTAAGCAATAACAAAATACAAAGCTACACAGTACTGGCTAACTTTCAGGAACTGACTAACCAACAAAGATTCAGCAGCATCTGCTTAATCTGAGAAGAGGCCTTATAAAGCAGGTGCTGTCCACGCCCCCCTCAGACCTCACAGACTGTGAGCACAAAAACCAGCACCGGATCCCATGCCTGTAACCACTGCACAGCAAAAGACCCGAACCGGAGTATCAGCTGCGCTCAGGTTACTCCGCTAGCACTTGTCTCCCGGTTGCCATGACGACGTGGCAGCACAGGGCAGGAGACCCTAACAGTACCCCCCCTCTGACGATGGGTCAAAGAACCCCTACCACCGGGTTTATCGGGGAACTGCGAGAAGAAAGAGCGTATCAGTCTGGGGGCATGAAGATCACAACTGCGCACCCACGACCGCTCCTCCGGGCCATACCCCTTCCAGTGCACCAAAAATGACAGCCGACCCCGAACCATCTTGGAGTCAAGAATCCTTTCAACAACAAACTCCCTCTGGCCACGTATCAGAAGAGGGGAAGGTCTTCCTCTGGAAGAAGGATTACTAATCGCCCGTTTTAAAAGGGAACAATGAAATGTTTTATTGATACCCAAAGAACGGGGCAGATCTAACTGAAATGCCACCGGATTGATAACCCTGGTGATCTTATAAGGGCCGATGAACCGGGGGCCTAACTTATGAGATGGCTGTTTCAACTTCAAATTCTTGGTAGACAACCAGACGAAGTCTCCTAATTTGAAGCTGCAGGGTCTTTTCCGCTTATCAAAAACCCTTTTGGTCACTAATGACACAGACACAAGGGCTTTCTTCACTTTCCTCCAAATACCTCTAAGGACCGAAACGACAGAGGAACCACCAGGCGTGGAGTCCAGGGGGTCAAAAGAATTGGCCTTAGGATGATGCCCATACACACAAAGGAAGGGAGAGATCCCTGTAGCAGAGTGAGCCGCGTTGTTATAGGCAAACTCCGCCATTGACAGATGAGCAACCCAGTCAGTCTGACACTTGGAGACATAACACCTGAGGAACTGCTCCAAGGTCTGGTTCACCCTTTCAGTCTGCCCATTAGACTGCGGATGGTAGCCTGACGACAAGCTGACAGAAATCTGGAGATCGGAACAAAATGCCCTCCAGAATTTGGCCACAAACTGGGATCCGCGGTCAGAGACCACATCAAGTGGCAACCCGTGGAGGCGCACAACATGCAGCATTAATAATTCAGACAGGCGTCTGGCCGATGGCAGCCCAACCAGTGGAACGAAGTGCGCCATCTTCGAAAACCTGTCAACGACAACCCAGATGGCTGTCATCCCAGAGGATTTGGGCAAGTCCACAACAAAATCCATTGAAATGTGGGTCCATGGCTTAGATGGAATAGAGAGTGGATGTAATGGGCCAACAGGAACCCCTCTAGGAGTCTTATTTCGGGCACAGATGTCACATGCCCGAACCCACTGATCCACATCCTTAGCCACCGAGGGCCACCACACCGCCCTAGATAGCAACTCCCGAGTTCTGGCAATACCCGGGTGACCTGCCGACTTCTTGGCATGGAATTCCAGGAACACTCGCTGTCTTAACCTAGGAGGCACAAACAAAAGACCTACCGGAAGGTCTGGAGGAGCCTGCTCCTGTGCTCTAAGGACTAATGACAAGAGGTCCTGGGTAATGCCCACTTTAATACATGATGGGGACACAATGGGCAACGGCTCCTCGGTGGTCTCCTGGATTGGAGCAAAACTCCGCGAGAGCGCATCAGCCTTGATGTTTTTTGACCCAGGGCGATATGTTATCAAAAAATTAAAGCGAGCAAAAAACAAAGCCCATCGTGCCTGCCTGGCATTGAGACGCTTCGCTGACTCTAAATATGCCAAATTCTTATGGTCGGTGAGAATTGAGACCACAAACTTAGCCCCCTCAAGCCAGTGTCTCTACTCCTCGAGTGCATCCTTAATAGCCAACAATTCCCGGTTACCCACGTCATAATTCATCTCGGCAGGCGAAAATTTACGGGAAAAGTAAGCACAGGGATGAAGGCGATTATCAGACACTCCCATCTGAGAGAGCACTGCCCCAATACCCATCTCAGAGGCATCCACCTCCACCACAAAAGGACGCTCTGGATCTGGGTGTCGCAGCACCTTGGCCGAGACAAATGCCCTTTTGAGACGGGCAAAAGCCGCTTTGGCCTCACGAGACCAGTGAGCAACATCCGCCCCTTTCTTAGTGAGTGCCACCAAGGGCGCCACTATAGACGAAAATCCAGCGATAAATCGTCTATAAAAATTTGCAAAGCCCAGGAAACGCTGAAGCGCCTTCAAACTAGTGGGCTGCACCCAATCCAGGACTGCCTGTACCTTGGAACCCTCCATTTGGAAACCTTCTGGGGAGATAATATATCCTAGAAATGCGATTTGCTGAACTTCAAATTCGCACTTCTCCAGCTTCGCCCCAAGCCGGTGGTCTCTGAGTTTCTGGAGGACTAAGCGTACATGCTTCCGATGTTCCTCCAGGGAATGGGAGAAGATTAGGATGTCATCTAAGTATACAACTAAGAATCTATCCAAATATTCCCTGAGCACATCGTTCATGAAATCCTGGAAGACTGCCGGGGCATTACAGAGCCCAAAAGGCATCACCAAATATTCATAATGCCCTGAGTGGGTATTAAAGGCAGTCTTCCATTCATCCCCCTCTCTTATTCGGATTAGATTGTACGCACCGCGTAGGTCAATCTTAGAAAAAATGGTGGCAGTACGAAGCTGGTCAAACAAGACCGAAATGAGAGGCAGTGGGTATGAGTTTTTAATCGTGATACGGTTCAATTCCCTGAAGTCGATGCAGTGTCGCAATGAACCATCCTTTTTACCCACGAAGAAGAATCCCGACCCAACTGGAGACTGTGAAGGTCTGATAAATCCTTTAGCCAAGTTCTCCTGAATGTACTCTGCCATAGCCTGAGTCTCAGGACGTGACAGGGAGTACAACCTGCTCTTGGGAAGCTTAGCATTCGGCAACAAATCAATGGCACAGTCATAGGGGCGATGGGGAGGTAGTACCTCTGCAACTTTTTTGGAGAACACGTCCGCAAAATCTGCATAACACCCTGGCAATCCTGGCAAACTTAGCTGCGAGAGCCTGACTGGAAGGCTCAAGCAACTCCTGAAACAATCAGTACCCCAACTAAGAATCTCCCCAGAGACCCAGTCAAATTGAGGATTGTGGGCCCTTAACCAGAGTAACCCCAACACCAATGGGGCAAAAGTACAGACAGTCACATAAAAGGACAATTTTTCAGAGTGTGTGGCTCCAATAAACAAAGAAATCTGGCTAGTGCAAGAGGTAATTTTACCCTGGGATAATGGTTCCCCGTTTAACCCACAAATCTCAATTTCCGACGCCAAGGGTACTAAGGAAACAGAGTGTTTCAGAGCGAATTGGCGGTCCATAAAAACCCCGTCGGCCCCACTGTCCACAAAGGCCTCAGTCTTGACAGTTTGACCGAGGATCTTCAAGGTCACTAAAAGTCTTCTTGGGAAATTCTGACTTCTGGCCTGACAGGATATTTCCCATCACCCTCAGGCCCCGAAGTTTTCCGGCTTTTCTGGGCATGATACTACCACATGACCCTTATTCCCACAGTACAAACACAACCCCTGCTGTCTCCTCCGCGTCTTCTCACGCGAGGAGAGGCGGGTAGCCCCAATCTGCATAGGCTCCTCGGAAAATTCCTCAGAGTCTGAGGTTCCCTTGGGAAAGAAGGAAACCTCGGTCTCCCTTTCAAGCCTACGCTCTCTCAGCCGTCTATCCACCCGGATGGATAACTGCATGAGCTGATCCAAGCTATCAGGCAAGGGATATTGTACCAGTTGGTCTTTTTTCTGGTTAGAAAGACCTCTTCGGTACTGGTGTCTCAGGGCTGGGTCATTCCACTGGGTATCATGGGCCAACCTCCGAAACTCCGTACAGTAAACCTCAACTGGCCTTCGCCCTTGCTTAAGGATCGAAATCTGAGCCTCGGCTGAGGCCGTCTTGTCAGGGTCATCATACAACATGCCCAGTGCCGTAAAAAAAGCATCAACACTTTTAAGCGACGGACAGTCAGGCTGCAACCCATATGCCCAGACCTGTGGGTCTCCTTGTAGCAAGGAAATCACTATGCCCACCCGCTGAATCTCTGACCCAGAAGACTGAGGCCTAAGCTGGAAATATAACTTGCAGCTCTCCTTGAAACAAAAGAACTGCGAGCGATCTCCAGAAAAACGATCCGGAAGATTTACTTTCGGCTCCTTAACCCCTGAAGGTGCTGCTGCTGCGGGAGCTCCGCCAGCGGCCTGGGAGGTGTGCATTTTAATGGACAAATCATTAAATTGACGAGTCAGGACCTGCACCTGATCGACCACCTGTTGCAACGTATTTTGAAGGGTATGCTCCATTTTCCCACAAAATTTCAACAGGAGTATTGGGCTGCTGAATATGTTATGCACACCAGTGCCTGCAGGAATGTACTGGTGTTTGAACTGTTATACACACCAGTGCCTGCAGGAATGTACTGGTGTCTGAACAGAGAGGGATGCAAAACAAATGAACTCACAGACAGACTGGGAAATATGACATAACGTACACAGAAGGTGATAGGGTAACAAAACCAACACAGAGTGAACAGAGAAGCCCAGAGGCTAAGAAACTGGGTGTCTCCCTAGTATTAGAAATGCTCAGATGGAAAAAGCAAGATGTTGTGTTTTAATACGTAGAGAACCCGAAATGCTGTTGCTAAGGGCAACAGCAAAACCCTAAAGGGTTACCAACGGGTGTGGCAGTAAACTCCTTGGTCAGAGATGGAATAATAGACACAAGGAGAGTCTCCACAATCCTAATTCTCACTTGCAGGGCCCAGGTTCAGCTTACTGCCACTAAACTGACACATGGACGCCCTGCACAGTGAGAGAGGATTATGCAGGCAGGTCTGAAAGTACAGCCACAAACCTGCTGGGTTCACAGAATAGCAAAAGAACCTCAGCAGGCTAAACGACTGACTCCAGTCTTACTGCTAGGTCTGGATTGGCAGAGTGTAGTACCAAATGCCCAGGCCTATTTGCAGTAAGCAATAACAAAATACAAAGCTACACAGTACTGGCTAACTTTCAGGAACTGACTAACCAACAAAGATTCAGCAGCATCTGCTTAATCTGAGAAGAGGCCTTATAAAGCAGGTGCTGTCCACGCCCCCCTCAGACCTCACAGACTGTGAGCACAAAAACCAGCACCGGATCCCATGCCTGTAACTACTGCACAGCAAAAGACCCGAACCGGAGTATCAGCTGCGCTCAGGTTACTCCGCTAGCACTTGTCTCCCGGTTGCCATGACGACGTGGCAGCACAGGGCAGGAGACCCTAACACTGGGTTCAAATCAGAGATTGGTTTCTTAACCTTGGGAGCTGAACTTTCAGGCAAAGTACTACTATTAGAAGAAGACAGAAAAGCACATCCTGGAGTCAAAACAACGGGCTGAGACTCTTGTGCCGAGTTTACAGTATACGGTGAACTCTCAGCAGATAAGACGGGTGACCTAGAGGAACCTGAACTAATTTCTTTGGAACCATATCTTTTAATAACTGCATCACTGAATGCTGGGGGATCCTGAAGAATGGGATCTTCAGCTTTCATTAGGCTGGTCGCCCACTCAAAAGGCTCTCCTCTAAAGGAATATATCAGATAGAGCACAAGGTTCTCTGAAGTGATGCCCAGAAATGGTCTAGACAACAAAATGGTGTAATAGTGTTTGTAAAGCGCCAGAAATTGGACTAAGTCCCCATCAAAGATTATAGATGTTGAGATATCAACAGAGTCAGGATCTGCTTCCTTCCCATCTGACTGACTAGAGTGCTTTGCTAGGACCTGGTCACTATTGACCTTACTCGAGGCTGAGACTTTCTGAACCCCACCTGGGCAGTGACTTTCTGAACCCCACCTGGGGCAGTGGCCCTCGGAACCCCACCCGGGGTAGTGACTTTCTGAACCCCACCCGGGGCAGTGACTTTCTGAACCCCACCCGGGGCAGTGACTTTCTGAACCCCACCGGGGGCAGTGGCCTTCGGGAACCCCACTGGGGCAGTGGCCTTCGGGAACCCTGCTGGGGCAGTGGCCTTCGGGAACCCCGCTGGGGTCAGCACCCCGGATTCTTTTACTGGGACCGGGCCGTCGGCCTCCCTCTCTGAGTTGATAATTATCGAAACTTCTCCCGGGACTATGACTTCCGGGACTTTTGCTGAAGCTTTAACCTTCAGAACCTCCACTAACGCTATGCCTCTTAAGTTCTTTCCTGGGGAAGCGACCTCTAGACCCTTCTTTGGGGCTGCGTCTCTCGAGACCCCACTTGGGGATATTACTTCAAAGATCCCTTCTGGGGTTTTGCTTCTCGAGTTCCCTTCTAGAACTATGGTTTTAGATACCCTTTCTGGGGTTGCGCTTTTCAAGTCCCTACCTGGGGTAACAGCTTCTGAGACCCCTTCTGGTATTGACACCTGAGCTATAATATTCGATGTCCCTCTATAACCTTGGGCATCGGGTACCGCTCCAGGACCCTGGGCATCGGGTACCGCTCCAGGACTCTGGGCATCGGGTACCGCTCCAGGACTCTGGGCATCGGGTACCGCTCCAGGACCCTGGGCATCGGGTACCGCTCCAGGACCCCGGGCATCGGGCACCGCTCCAGGGGTTTGCAACTCTGCTTCAACAGGAAAATCAAGAGAGGAGAGAAACATTTTCATTTGGTTCCTGAATCTATAATGGGGCTCCCTAGCCCAAGGACCCTAATTATAGGACAGAGTGCTTTTTAGTGTGGGTTGTGTGACAAGTACCTCTGCCACAGTAGAGACAGGAGTAGGTCTTGTATCCTGACTAAACTTGGCCAGAGGGCAGGACTTGTCGCCACACTGGCTTGCGCAACTCACAGGTCTGCAGATAGTGGCCTAAACCCCCACAATATAGGCATAAATCTAAGTTTAAATCATAAGGCCGCAGAAAACTTTCAAACTTTTTCTCTCTAATTAAACCTGATGATTCACTTGTCACCATACTGTGAACAAGAGTCTCTTTAGAGAATGAACTCTCAAGAACTTCTGGCAAAATAAGCAAAATTTTGGTCAGAAGGTTTTGCAGTTGCTTTAAGGATTGCTGCAAAACTTCCAGCCGCTCAGGTTTCAAAGCACTGAAAGCAGAGTTCAGGGCTGAGAGAGACGCCTGCAGGGCTTGCATAGTAGGCATAGGAGGATTTCAAACTAGACAAGACTAGACACGATTCTAGACACGATTCTAAGACAAGATTCTTAGACAAGATTCTAGACACTATTCTAGACACGATTCTAAGACAAGATTCTAGACAAGATTCTTAGACAAGACAAGACTGGACTGGATTTTTAGACAAGACTGGACTGGATTTTTAAACACCGGACTGGATTCTGCACACTGAATTCTAGACAGGACTGGATTCTAAACACCGGACTGGATTCTGCACACTGAGTTCTAGACAGTACTGGATTCTTGACAGGACTGGATTCTAAACACCGGACTGGATTCTGCACACTGAGTTCTAGACAGGACTGGATTCTTGACAGGACTCTGGACTGGGCCAAAAAAGAAAAAGCTTTATTTCTTTTTTGTTGTATGGCTGGTGATAATGTTAGGTTCCTGGTGCTCAGAACAAGGGAGATGTTGCGTAGTGAGTCCAGAGCACCAGAACGTGACGCTGAAATAAGGTGTGGTGTGGAAATAGCCCCTAGCACCCTACCTCCATTGTTTCACCCGTGTGGTCAGTTCACGCCTGAGTGACTATGGTTTCTTGGGCCCAAGGCAGCCGCGTTTGAAGGGCGGATTAGGTCTGCCCAACTCCGATGCCCCCAGGTCTTAGAGTGAGACAAGGCATGAACCGAGACAGGATAATAACAAGGGGACCTCTAACTAAAGCAAACAAGGCTAGGGGCTACTAACAACCCTAAAACTAAGTATATGTGCGGCACGCCGCCAAAGGAAAAGAACAACAAAGGAAATGCTGTCCACACGCCGGCACAATACTGTTGTGTACCGGCGGTGACAGCATATGCAGAACCCTCTGCAAAACACCAGTGACAGATATAACCAAGGAATACAGCGGCCTAGGCCGACGGACGCGGCAAAGCCGCTACTCACGGAACCGGTACAAATACTGGCAAACGGACGGGAACCCCCAATGTAGCCGACACAGGCTCTCAGAACCGGAGGACAGGCAGAATCCCAAACGACAGACCGATGGACACCAAGAAGCCAGATACTCGACCAGGAACAGACAAAGCCACAGGACTTCTGGACAGGAACGCTTCACGGGAGGACACGGGATCAGAAACTGGAACCGACACTGGAACCGACACTGGAAGCAGCTAGACAGACACTGCTAGACAGGAGCTCAGGAACTGGCAGGGACTAGTTCAGAACTCAAGAACCCTGGAACTCTGGAAATATCACCAGCGTCTGTGAATTGCACTGAGCCAGAATATAACAGAGAGTCCTAATTAATTATGTCGTGCAGCTGCCCTGCTGCACAACTGAGAGGTGCAATTAACAGACAGGTGAGGCTGAACACATGGGAACAAGCTGCAATTACACAGACTCACCACCGGCAGCAAACAAGAGTCTTCTTAAACCAGAGCAACGAGAAATCCTGGCCTGCAAGACAACTATAAACATAAAATACGGAAAACAGGAATGAACCACTACCTGTGGTTCATAACAGTACCCTCTCCTTAAGGGTGAGCTCCGAACACCCCATGACACCCACGGGGAACATAAACAGAAGTATAACATAAAATACATAACCAAAATGCAAAACAGGAATGAGCCACAGCCGTGGCTCATAACAGCGCAGTAGCGAACTCCTCTTTCCAACAAATGATAACCCTGTTATCACCTCAGAAAATTCCCTGTGCTACCAGATAATTAGTGGAGCAGCAGAAGCATGGTTACACCACCAGCAGAGGTCTAACTATGGTGGCCAATCCTGGGATTGTGATCGGCGGGATCCCGGAATTCCGGCCTAAAATTGGACGGGATTCAATCCCAGGATCGGAGCTTCCAATCCCTGGGATTTCGGGATTGGCTGCCACTAAACTTTTTTCTATGCATGGAAGTGTTGAGCGTCCTCAGGAGACTAAGACGCTGCCTGGCTTACCTTGCTCAGCTCCCCCTGCCCCCGGCTGTGCGCACTGCGCAGCGTGATGTGAAGTCAATGGTTACGCACTGCCGGCATCTCACCTCCTCCAGCAAGTGGTACACCCTCCCGCCCCTCCAGGTTACGGTGAGTTTTGTGGACTGGGCAGCGCAAGAGGGTGGCACATTGAAGAGAATCGAAAAAATAGCCCGGGATTGGCTACCCTAGGTCTTACTAACCATTATATATTTTCTGGAGGAAAGTCAGACAAGGGTACTATATAGTGAGTGCTAGAGTTGGCATTATCAAATTGAAAGATAGGATACCACAGTCAACTATTTGATCTAAACTAAGGTAAAAGTGGGTAGTGAGGAAGAGGACACCTCTAGGCCCAGATTATAGAGCTGTAAAAGAGGGATTTGCAAGGCAAAGGGATTGGAAAGGAGATGGTGATCCATGAAGCATTCAGTAGTTGGGGAGTGAAGGAATAAAATGTTACAGCTGAAAATACAACAAAGAATATGCTCATCGGAAAGTAAGTGGGAGTGCACCTTCCGATGACCAGATTATATTTTAGGGGAATGGGTGCAGAATACTCTAGAGCAAACACGGAGAGGTGACAAAATTTAGTCCATCACCTTTGCGTGGGCTCAAGTGTGGGGTGGTAGATCCAGAGCTGGCCCTAGTCAATTTGATGCCCTAGGAAAATTTTTGGCTGATGCCCCCTAGCACCAACGCTAGTTCTGCATCTGACCCAGCAACACTCAGGCAGTGGGGCCCACCGGGGGGTTACCGTGTGCCCCTGTGGCCCAGTTCAACTCTGCATAATGCCCCACATTAGTAATGCCCATAATACACATAATTCCACGCAATAATGCACCTTACACATATGCCCCACATTAGTAATGCCCATAATACACATAATTCCACGCAATAATGCACCTTACACATATGCCCCACATTAGTAAAGCCCATAATACACATAATTCCACACAGCAATTCACCTTACACATATGTCCCACATTAGTAATGCTCATAATACACATAATTCCACGCAATAATGCACCTTACACATATTCCCCACATTAGTAATGCCCATAATACACATAATTCCATACAGTAATGCACCTTACACATATGTCCCACATTAGAAATGCCCACAATACACATAATGCCACACAGTAATTCACCTTACACATATGCCCCACATTAGTAATGCCCATAATACACATAATTCCATACAGTAATGCACCTTACACATATGTCCCACATTAGTAATGCCCACAATACACATAATGCCACACAGTAATTCACCTTACACATATGTCCCACATTAGTAATGCCCATAATACACATACAGTAATTCCACACAATAATGCACCTTACACATATGCCCACATTAGTAATGCCCATTATACACATAATGTCACACAGTAATGCACCTTACACATATGCCCACATTAGTAATGCCCATTATACACATAATGTCACACAGTAATGCACCGTACACATATGCCCCAATTAGTAATGCCCATAATACACATAATGTCACACAGTAATACACTTTACACATATGCCCCACATTAGTAATGCTAGTAGCTTTTTTTTTTAAATAAAACTTACTTTTGCTTGCTGGTGTGCTTGCAGTCAGTGTGTGCGCCCATGCAGCTTCCTAGATCTGTGACTGTGTTTTGTGAGATGGGGGTGGCAGGATGGGTGAGTGCTTGCACTTGCACCCATTAAAGGGGCACCCGTACAAGGGATGTGACCTCACAGAGTATGCCATCCTTTGCAAGCCACATCCTTTATTTTAGCTTGCTGGTTGGACACAGATGGCAGCAGAGTCCAGATACTGCCATACTTGCTGGTTATACAAAAAGACCAGTATCAAACATGTAGCAGCTGTCCATTCTCTTCACTGTTCAGTGTGTATGCTGGTGTCTGTTACTCCCGGCAACTGCATGCCCTTTATTTTATACTGTGGGAGCATTATGCTCAGCTCTCCAGTCTGACGCATCTGAAATTCACGCTGCACTGATGTTTCATATAGAAATAGCGCAACGCAACTTACTGACCACGTTACAGTGCTGGATGACAGGGGAATTCTATGGCATGGACTGACTGACAAATACAGTAAAGTGTGGGGAGAACACTGCCCATGTTATATCCCTGCAGACACCTGGGGTTTGCACAGGGATAAGGGACACACACAGGATAGCAGCACCCCCTTCCCCCCCCCCCCCCCCCCCTCATGTGCACAAGCAGTATATGTGATGTCAGATTTATGTGGAGCAGTCTTCCAAAATACACATGTGGTATCATAAGGACATGTGGTATCATGGGCAGTATGGATGGTGTAATGGTTAGCATTACTGCCTCACAGCACTGAAGTCATGGGTTCGATTCCCACCATGGCCCTAACTGTGTGGAGTTTGTATATTCTCCCCGTACTTGCGTGGGTTTCCTCTGGGTGCTCTGGTTTCCTCCCACAATCCAAAAATATTCTGGTAGGTTAATTGGCTCACAACAAAATTAACCCTAGTATGAATGTGTGTGTATATAAATGTTCTAGGGAGTATAGATTGTAAACTCTACTGGGGCATGGACTAATGTGAATGGCTGAATAATCTCTGAAAAGTGTTGTAGAAAATGTGTGCGATATATAAATAACTGATACTAATAATAATAATAATAATAGTAATAAGGAGCCACGGGTACAAAGTGGATGATTGCTGAGTGTGGATTTAACGAAGAATCTATTTGTACAGCCGATCGCAAGGAGATTGACAGGAAGAAGGCATTTGTGGGTGTCAACTGACCGTTTTCTGGGAGTGGTTGGAAAAACGCAGGCGTATCCAAGCGTTTGCAGGGCGGGTGTTTGACGTCAATTCCGGGACCTGACAGGCTGAAGTGGTCGCAAGTTCAGAGCTACTCAGAAACTGCACAAACTGTTTTTGCAGAGCTCGGCTGCACAGGCGTTCGCACACTTGCAAAGCAAAAATACACTCCCCCATAGGCAGCGACTATGTGATCGCAGCGCTGCATAAAGTAGCTAGCGAGCGATCAACTCGGAATGACCCCCACAGACTCTTCCGTAGGAAGTTCATCTTAATATATAGATTCTCCACAACCGGGGCAATTTCAACAACAATCATATCTGGAAATTAAACTAATTGCAAGGTAATATTAAGTGTTAATAGTAAAAGGGAGGTTTTAATACGTTATAGACAGACCAGGTGGTTGTTGAAGATTAAGGGGTATATTCAATTAGCAGTGATAACGGACTTTTCACGTGAAAAGTCCGGTTTTCGGGTGAAAAAACGGACTTTTCACGTGAAACGCAATTACAGCCTATTCAATTTTCCGTGAAAACTTATCGGTGATCATTTTTTCACTAATTTCACTTCACCTACTCTGAAGCAGGTGAAAAGTTGGGAAAAGTCACTATTTTAAGGTAAAAATGTTTGGATATTGTCCAGAACTCCTGGGACACCCCCCTTAATGACTAATTAGGCACGTTGAAGTTTTTAATTATTTTTAATTGGCCAATAATGACATGTCATTTTTGGGGTGAAAAAGTTCAAAGTGATGGAAATTGGGGTTCAAGGTATGGGACAGGTATATTGGGGTGCTTTATGAGTGGGACAGGTGTTTTTAGGCTTGCAGATGGGAGTAATCGGTCTGTTTCCACTTTTTTTTAAAGTACCCTTAAATGACCCAAATATATACCTATACCCATTTTCATGTACCCCAAATTTAATGAGAGCATTTATTTTGCTCAAAAAAAATTGCTTTCTATAATTTTTTTGCATTTAAAAAAAAAATGCATATAACAGCCATTTCACACAATTTAAGTCCCCAAAAACTCTCTAATGTTATCTCTAACACACTTCTCTTCTGTTTTCCTATGTTAGTTTAGCATTTTTTGTGGTACAGGCTGATTTCCCCATTTTCACCTGCACTTTTCACTGCAAGAATTTTCACGTGAAACCCGTTTGGAATTGAATAGGTCGAAAAACGGAGCGTTTTCGCTGCAATTTTCGGCCGATTGCCGCGAAAAACTTTCGGGCGAAAAATTGCCGCGAATTTGCGGATAATTGAATGCCCTAGTATCTCTTTGTTATACCGTCTCATATTAGAGTTGGTTGTGACAATTGAATCTTTACATTTGACATTAGTAACGAATGTCTTTGTTTTTTATACCTGCCAACATTTTTGATTAGTCACACCCATTTCAGTCAAGACAAGGCCGCGTTGCCAGCAGCTCCCTTTTCACCACTGATGAATACAAGCATTAGCAGGTATACTGTATTGCTTTTCTCCTTAGCACATACCTTCCAACTTCTAGTTCCTTGAGATCGGGGCTGTAGTGCGCTGAAGGTGCATGTGACCCTGAAAGGGGGCGTGGATTTGGGTCAGTGGGCGTAGCCTCACGGCACAGACCTATTTTGGCCATTTTGGGGGCCTGGCCAGCGCTCCTCAAGCAGTCCCCAGCTTGCCTTCCTGCACCGTACAGATGCCGTGTGGAGAGCAAATCAGCAAGTGATCAAAAGCTCCCTCAAACTCACCCCGCCCATGGGACACTGCGGCCCGCTGGTGGGACAGCGCGGCAGTGGCTGAACAGCGGGACTGTCCAGCTGGAATCTGGAATTTGGGAGGTATGTTAGCATTTCCTAAAGGGGTCATAGGTTGAGTATTGCTTCATATTGCCTAGATCTATGACATATATACCAAAAGGGCAACTTTTCTGAGACATCTGTCTGCCCACAAAAAAGATAACCAAACAACATTATTATACACCTGACAATGAGTAGAAACAGGAGGCCTTTAAACAGAAAAGAGAATTGGTGGCCCTCTTCCCCCTATATTTAAAACGGGGACTGGGTGTGTTACACCACACAGTAGTGTCCGTCAGTGCCGTAACTAGACATTTTAGCGCTGTGTGCAGGAAATGGCATCAGCACCCCCCCCCTTTATGTAAAATAGGAGCAGTACGCGCCGTATGAGCGCGCCAAAAATATAGGTGTGAGGCTTCATGGTGAAGGGGTGTGGCCACAAAATAATACCAATTTATATTACGGTGCACAGTAGTCTCCATTATTCAAATTACGCCGCACAGTAGCGCCACTACTCCAGGTAGAGCCCCTTTTACACATTAAGGCAGGTAGAGTCCTCTTTTTACACATTATGGCAGACGGAGTCTACCTTTTTACACATTACGGCGTACAGAGTCTACCTTTTTACACATTACAGCAGACAGCGTGCCCTTTTTACACATTACGGCAGACAGCGTTCCCTTTTTACACATTACGGCAGACAGCGTGCCCTTTTTACACATTACGGCAGAGTCCACCTTTTACACATTACGGCAGACAGCGTCCCCTTTTTACACATTACGGCAGACAGAGTTCACCTTTACACATTACGGCAGACAAGAGTACCCCTTTTTACACATTACGGAAGACAGTCCACCTTTTTACACATTATGGCAGACAGTCCACCTTTTTACACATTGCGGCAGGCAGATTCCCCCTTTTTACACTTTACGGCAGACAGTCCCCCTTTTTACACATTACGGCAGACAGAGTCCCCTTTTTACACATTACAGCAGACAGTCCCCCTTTTTACACATTACGGCAGACAGAGTCCCCCTTTTTACACATTATGGCCAACAGTCCCCCTTTTTACACATTACAGCAGACAGAGTCCCCCTTTTTACACATTCTGGCAGACAGAAACCCCGTTTTACACATTAAAACAGGCTTATGCGTTGTGTGCCAACTAGTTATGGCCCTCGATAAATAGACAGATAGGTACATAGAATAGATAGACAGACAGACAGACAGAATAGATGATAGATACTTACTGACTCTCTGCTGGCTCAGGCAGTCAGGCTCCTCAGTGCAGCTGCTGGTAGATCCCGGGCAGGGGAAGAGTAGGGAGGGGGACTCGGGACCCGCAGCAGCGCTCTGTAGTTTGTGGTGGGGGCGCCGCTGCAGCTGTCCCTCTCCTTCCACATAGGCTGGCCGCCGCCGCTGTGAATGCTTGGATGAGGGAAGCGCATCCCAGCCTTCACACCGGCGCCGGCGGCCAGCCTATGTGGAAGGAGAGGGACAGCTGCAGCAGCGTTGCCACCACCAATTACAGTGCAGCGAGTCCGCTGCTGCGGCTCCTGAGTCCCCCTCTCTCTTCCTCCTTCTCCCCTGCCTCCGGAGCTGCTTTTCCTCTCCTCGCTCAGACGGCTTGTAATGAGTCATTTTGACTCATTACAATGCCGCTGACTAAAGTCCCCTTGGAACAGGGATGCCGCCAGTTGTGCCCTCAGGGCGACTGCGCTGTGTGCCAGGCACACACGTAGTTACAGCCCTGGTGTCCGTTATTCACATTACACCACACAGTAGTACCCCTTACACACGTTATGCCAGGCAGAGCCCTTAAACAAATTACACCAGGTAGATCCCCTTATATACATTACGACAGGTAGAGCCCCTTAAACACATTATGCCAGGTAGATCATTCCGAGAGAGAGAAAGAGTGTGTCAGTGTGTTTGATGTTTCTAACTTACAGCATCTACCTCTACAGGCAGCGCTGCAGCACACTGGCCGCTCCTCAACCCGGAAATACACATGATACATCACATTACAGCATACCCTCCAACTGTACCTTTTTAGCAGGTACAGTACCTTTTTTTTATGGTCTGTACCGATTTGTGGCTCTCCAAACTTCCATTGAAAGTATAGGAAAAGGGGTGTGACCACGCCCCTTAACCCATGGCCATAATTTGTACCGATTTTTATGTGTGAAATGTTGGAGGGTATGTTACAGCCGAAGCGAGTACACCACACATACCAGGGGGAGGGGAGCCCACCACCCACCAGTAAACACACACTTTAACCAAACAGCGCTGCCTACTATCACATAGGCAGCGACCAGCACGAGCCACCAACTTGGGGTAACTGCAAATGGTGCGCCCACAGTAAAACTGCACTATGTGCACCATTTGTCTTACCCTAGTTATGGCCCTGTGTCAGGCTTGCCTACCCACCCGCATTCGGCAGGAGCCTCACAATTTTTAAAAGAGCCTCCCGCTGCCCCGCATAACTTGCCTGCCCTCCCGATTTTTAAAGCAGCTCAGTGTAAATCAGGACTGTGCATGCGCGAGTCCGTAAATGCAGGGGGTGGAGCCTGTATTGAAGAGGTCACAGCCGGCCACCGCAGGGTTGTGGATAGCGGTGGCTGTCATGCTGTGCCCATAGAGCAGAGCAGACTGAGTAGAGGCAGGAGAATTATCTGCAGAGCTGCTGGTCTACTAACTGCCAGTGCTCTGCTTCACTGCTGCTGTGGCACCCACCACACTCACAGGGCTGCGTGTAACACACGGCCCATCTTACCTCTTACTGCTCCTCATGTGCCTGTACAGTGCTGCTGCCTCCCCCACCACACTGTGTCGGGGCCGGCTCCTGCTCTTCACAGGAAGGAGCAGCAATAGCCAGGTGGGTGCTGTATGTTCTGGGAGTTCTATGGGGAAGGGGGATGTGTATAATGTGATTGGAGGAGGGGGGAGTGTTTGGGCTGTGTGTGCCGTGCATAATATAATGGTATATGGTACTTTGTTTAATATGGGGGAGGGGGCTGTGTGAAATGTAATGTGCTACCGGGTGTAATAATGGGGGATTGGGGGGGGGGGCAGTGTATAATATAATGTAATATGGTGCTGTGTGTACTATCTGTAATATGGGGAGGAGGGCTGTGTGAAATGTAATGGGCTACACTGTGTAATATTGGGGGGACTGTGTATAATGTAATGTAATGTGGTACTGTGTGTACTGGCTGGGGGAGTGGGGCTGTGTATAATGTAATGTAATATGGGTCTGTGTGTACTGGCTGTAATATGGGGGACTGGGGCCAGGGCCGTAACTAAGTGTGTGCCAATGGTGCCTGGCACACAGTGCAGATGTGCTGGAGGCGCAGGACCACCGGCAACACCTGCTTGGCCGCTCCATCGTCGTCGCATTGTGGGGTCCAACCTACCGCCGTCACCACCTGCCGCCCAGCTGTATTTCCCAGCTACATCTCACATAGGTAGTCGGGCAGTGCTGCAGCTCCCCCTCCGCTCCCTCCCTGTGTGCTGGGAGAGATGACGTCTCTCCCAGCCTTTCCCTGCCCACCCACAATGGAGAGGCATGCTGGCTCATCAAAGGTGAGTGTCTCACTCTCCCCCTCTCTCTCTCTCTCTCTCTCTCTCTCTCTCCCTCCCTGCCATAATGATTAAAAAAGGGGGCTACCTGCCATAATGTGTAAACAAGAGGGACTTCCTGCAATACTGTGCAAAAAGGGGGACTGCCTGCAATACTGTGCAAAAAGGGGGACTGCCTGCAATACTGTGCAAAAAGGGGGACTGCCTGCAATACTGTTTAAAAAAAGGCGGACTACCTGCCGCAATGTGTAAAAAAGGGGGACTGTGCTGCTGTAATGTGTAAAAAGGGGAGTCTGCCTGCTTAATGTGTAAAAAGGGGGACTCTGCTGCTGTAATGTGTAAAAAGTGGACTCTGCTGCCATAATGTATAAAAAGGGGAGACTTTGCCTGGCGTAATGTGTAAAAGGGAGCTCTACCTGTCTAATATATAAAAGGGGGACTCTACCTGCCGTACTCAATAAAAGGGGCTCTGCCTGTCGTGCTGTGTAAAAGGGGCTCTACCTGCCTAATGTGTAAAAGGGAGCTCTGTGGCCACACCACTTCCTCATGAAGCGATGCCCCTATATTTTTGGGGCGTGCGCCTACTGCGTGCACAGGCCTCTTTTGTTTAGGGGGGGGGGGGGGGGGGGAACCAATGCTGTTTCTTTCACACACCGCTAAAATGTCTAGTTACAGCTCATATGGTGATGTGTGTACTGGGTGTAATGTGGGGACCGTGTTTAATGCAACGTAATATAGTACTGGGTACAATATTGGGAGGGGGCGGTGTATAATATAATGTATTATGGTGCTCTGTGTACTGGGTGTAATATGTATATACTGTCCGTTTTTTTCTAACAAATGTACACGGTATCTTAATTCAGTGCACCTGTATTACTCTACTGTACCTATAGTATGACTCTTTTTTTCTTTTTGCTGCTCTTAGTACTATAGTTTTCACTTTCCACTGCAGGACACACCCCTGCGTGGCAATTAATGTGCCTCTAGGTAGTCCTAGACACATCCTTTGGGCGAAGCATGACACCCCCCCTTCAAAGGCGTGCCGCGCTTTGTGCAACGCAGTATTCTGCTGCCGCCTGGAATCTCCGTGAAACTAGTTTTCAAAAGTTGGCAAGTATGCCCTGTGTGCAGTGTACCACTTAAAAAAATACGTTTGTCAGCCCTTTTTATTTTGCTGTCCCCTTAATTTAAATGATCTTCATTGACTTAAATGTCAAATAATGTGGAGTACAGCAGAAAGAGATTTACTGTACCATAGTAGAGGCCATATATACCTAAAAGGCTGCATCACTCATTCTGTTCAGTTGCTAACATGGGGGTAAAATTACTAAAATGGGAGTTCTATTTAAGATGGGATGTTGCCCATAGCAACCAATCAGATTCTACTTCTCATTTATCTAGCACCTTCTAGAAGATAATACCTGGAATCTGATTGGTTGCTATGGGCAACATCCCATATTAAATAGAACTCCCATCTTAGTAAATTTACCCCATGTTTTTAAGATGATTCTAAAACATTCCTAATTCATCACACAGGCTTGTTCACAGAGGCCAGTCTTCTAGGAAATTTAAAAAAAAAACATTAGTGATATGAGACATGTCTGGAAAGCCAGTCTAGCTTTATCCTAGCCAATACTAACATCCCATGTATTTATTTTAACCCAAAGACATTTAGAAGCAGAGTAAAACGAAACAGCTCCAAAAATATTTGAGCTGTAAACAGGAGGTAAGATTTTGGGATGATGGTGACATGGGGTCATCATTTCCTATTGACAATAATGCAGCATGGCTGGCAGTAGACAGTGTTCTTATTTGTGGTTAGGACACTGATGTAATTCCTCACTTCTGCCAGTAACGTTATAATTAGATTTCTATATCTTCAGCAAAAAACAATTTCTGCTGTGTTGATGGCGATGCCATTTATATAAACAATTGCCCTTACATTCTCCCAAAGTCTAATTCAGTTTTGCATGGCATTCATTAGGTTATGCAGTTTGCCTATACATTAACAGGGCACTGTGTAGTGTACCATATGACAGCAGCAGTCACATGATATAAATATAGCAACAGGTACCAGGAAGTATTATCTGGAGGGGAGATACTGCAGCGTGGAGCAGAGAGCGGAAACACAAATTCTATTTCTACCTGGCAAAACCCCCTACAACCTTCAAAGTCTGTCCAGTTATATTCCTCCACCATGATCATCTTACTCATATGAGGAATACATGCTTGTTAAAAAAAAGAGAATGAAATAATTAGTGATGAGCGGGTTCGGTTTCTCGGAAACCGAACCCCCCCGAATTTTTTCCCTTTTTACACGGGTCCGAGCCATACTCGGATTCTCCCGTATGGCTCGGCTAACCCGAGCGCGCCCGAACGTCGGATTCTCGCGAGATTCGGATTCTATATAAGCAGCCGCGCGACGCCACCATTTTTACTCGTGCATTGAAGATGATAGGGAGAGGACGTGGCTGGCGTCCTCTCCGTTTTATTGTAGAAGACAGTTGATTCTTGTTTGTTTTTTATTGCTTAATTGTGGGGAGGATTGGGGAGCAGCTGTTAGGAGTACAGTGCAGAGTTTTGCTGATAAGTGACCACCAGTTTTTTTATCCGTTCTCTGCCTGAAAAAAACGCTCCATACCATATCTGTGCTCAGTGTGCTGCATGATATATCTGTGCTGAGTGCTCACACTGCTTAATTGTGGGGACTGGGGAGCAGCTATAGCAGGAGTACAGTGCAGAGTTGTGCTGACAGTGACCACCAGTATACGTTGTCTGCCTGAAAAACACTCCATATCTGTGCTCACAGTGTGCTGCTTTATTGTGGGGACTGGGGACCACCAGTATAATTAATATTATATAGGAGTAGTACAGTGCAGAGTGCACTGCTGTACCTACCTCTTTGTCGTCACTCGTCATCCATTAAGTATACTATCCATCTACATTGTATACCTGTGGTGCATTTTAGACTAGTTTAGCAGTTTGCTGACAGTGTCCACCAGTATACTATATATAGCAGTACGGTAGGCCACTGCTGTACCTACCTCTGTGTCGTCACTCGTCATCCATTAAGTATACTATCCATCTACATTGTATACCTGTGGTGCATTTTTTTAGACTAGTTTAGCAGTTTGCTGACAGTGTCCACCAGTATACTATATATAGCAGTACGGTAGGCCACTGCTGTACCTACCTTTGTGTCGTCACTCGTCATCCATTAAGTATACTATCCATCTACATTGTATACCTGTGGTGCATTTTTTTAGACTAGTTTAGCAGTTTGCTGACAGTGTCTACCAGTATACTATATATAGCAGTACGGTAGGCCACTGCTGTGTACCTACCTCTGTGTCGTCACTCGTCATCCATTAAGTATACTATCCATCTACATTCTATACCTGTGGTGCATTTTAGTTTTGCAGTTTGCTGACAGTGTCCACCAGTATACTATATATAGCAGTACGGTAGGCCACTGCTGTGTACCTACCTCTGTGTCGTCACTCGTCATCCATTAAGTATACTATCCATCTACATTCTATACCTGTGGTGCATTTTATACAGTTTTGAAGTTTGCTGACAGTGTCCACCAGTATACTATATATATACTTATAGCAGTACGGTAGGCCACTGCTGTACCTACCTCTGTGTCGTCACTCGTCATCCATTAAGAATACTATCCATCTACATTCTATACCTGTGGTGCATTTTAGACAGTTTTGCAGTTTGCTGACAGTGTCCACCAGTATACTATATATAGCAGTACGGTAGGCCACTGCTGTGTACCTACCTCTGTGTCGTCACTTGTCATCCATTAAGTATACTATCCATCTACAATCTATACCTGTGGTGCATTTTAGTTTTGCTGTTTGCTGACAGTGTCCACGAGTATACTATATATAGCAGTACGGTAGGCCACTGCTGCGTACCTACCTCTGTGTCGTCACTCGTCACCATTAAGTATACTATCCATCTACATTCTATACCTGTGGTGCATTTTAGTTTTGCAGTTTGCTGACAGTGTCCACCAGTATACTATATATAGCAGTACGGTAGGCCACTGCTGTACCTACCTCTGTGTCGTCACTCGTCATCCATTAAGTATACTATCCATCTACATTGTATACCTGTGGTGCATTTTAGACTAGTTTAGCAGTTTGCTGACAGTGTCCACCAGTATACTATATATAGCAGTACGGTAGGCCACTGCTGTACCTACCTCTGTGTCGTCACTCGTCATCCATTAAGTATACTATCCATCTACATTGTATACCTGTGGTGCATTTTTTTAGACTAGTTTAGCAGTTTGCTGACAGTGTCCACCAGTATACTATATATAGCAGTACGGTAGGCCACTGCTGTGTACCTACCTCTGTGTCGTCACTCGTCATCCATTAAGTATACTAACCATCTACATTGTATACCTGTGGTGCATTTTTTTAGACTAGTTTAGCAGTTTGCTGACAGTGTCCACCAGTATACTATATATAGCAGTACGGTAGGCCACTGCTGTGTACCTACCTCTGTGTCGTCACTCGTCATCCATTAAGTATACTATCCATCTACATTCTATACCTGTGGTGCATTTTAGTTTTGCAGTTTGCTGACAGTGTCCACCAGTATACTATATATAGCAGTACGGTAGGCCACTGCTGTGTACCTACCTCTGTGTCGTCACTCGTCATCCATTAAGTATACTATCCATCTACATTCTATACCTGTGGTGCATTTTAGACAGTTTTGCAGTTTGCTGACAGTGTCCACCAGTATACTATATATATACTTATAGCAGTACGGTAGGCCACTGCTGTACCTACCTCTTTGTCGTCACTCGTCATCCATTAAGTATACTATCCATCTACATTCTATACCTGTGGTGCATTTTAGACAGTTTTGCAGTTTGCTGACAGTGTCCACCAGTATACTCTATATAGCAGTACGGTAGGCCACTGCTGTGTACCTACCTCTGTGTCGTCACTCGTCATCCATTAAGTATACTATCCATCTACATTCTATACCTGTGGTGCATTTTAGTTTTGCAGTTTGCTGACAGTGTCCACCAGTATACTATATATAGCAGTACGGTAGGCCACTGCTGTGTACCTACCTCTGTGTCGTCACTCGTCATCCATTAAGTATACTATCCATCTACATTCTATACCTGTGGTGCATTTTAGTTTTGCAGTTTGCTGACAGTGTCCACCAGTATACTATATATAGCAGTACGGTAGGCCACTGCTGTGTACCTACCTCTGTGTCGTCACTCGTCATCCATTAAGTATACTATCCATCTACATTCTATACCTGTGGTGCATTTTAGTTTTGCAGTTTGCTGACAGTGTCCACCAGTATACTATATATAGCAGTACGGTAGGCCACTGCTGTGTACCTACCTCTGTGTCGTCACTCGTCATCCATTAAGTATACTATCCATCTACATTCTATACCTGTGGTGCATTTTAGTTTTGCAGTTTGCTGACAGTGTCCACCAGTATACTATATATAGCAGTACGGTAGGCCACTGCTGTACCTACCTCTGTGTCGTCACTCGTCATCCATTAAGTATACTATCCATCTACATTCTATACCTGTGGTGCATTTTAGACAGTTTTGCAGTTTGCTGACAGTGTCCACCAGTATACTATATATATATACTTATAGCAGTACGGTAGGCCACTGCTGTACCTACCTCTGTGTCGTCACTCGTCATCCATTAAGTATACTATCCATCTACATTCTATACCTGTGGTGCATTTTAGTTTTGCGCAGTAAATATAGTAGTAGGCAATTGCTACTGATACTGGCATATAATTCCACACATTAAAAAATGGAGAACAAAAATGTGGAGGTTAAAGGGAAAGATCAAGATCCACTTCCACCTCGTGCTGAAGCTGCTGCCACTAGTCATGGCCGAGACGATGAAATGCCATCTACGTCGTCTGCCAAGGCCGATGCCCAATGTCATAGTAGAGAGCATGTAAAATCCAAAACACAAAAGTTCAGTAAAATTACCCAAAAATCAAAATTAAAAGCGTCTGAGGAGAAGCGTAAACTTGCCAATATGCCATTTACGACACGGAGTGGCAAGGAACGGCTGAGGCCCTGGCCTATGTTCATGGCTAGTGGTTCAGCTTCAAATGAGGATGGAAGCACTCATCCTCTCGCTAGAAAAAAGAAAAGACTTAAGCTGGCAAAAGCACAGCAAAGAACTGTGCGTTCTTCAAAATCACAAATCCCCAAGGAGAGTCCAATTGTGTCGGTTGCGATGCCTGACCTTCCAAACACTGGACGGGAAGAGCTTGCGCCTTCCACCATTTGCACGCCCCCTGCAAGTGCTGGAAGGAGCACCCGCAGTCCAGTTCCTGATAGTCAAATTGAAGATGTCACTGTTGAAGTACACCAGGATGAGGATATGGGTGTTGCTGGCGCTGGGGTGGAAATTGACAAGGAGGATTCTGATGGTGAGGTGGTTTGTTTAAGTCAGGCACCCGGGGAGACACCTGTTGTCCGTGGGAGGAATATGGCCATTGACATGCCTGGTCAAAATACAAAAAAAATCAGCTCTTCGGTGTGGAATTATTTCAACACAAATGCGGACAACAGGTGTCAAGCCGTGTGTTGCCTTTGTCAAGCTGTAATAAGTAGGGGTAAGGACGTTAACCACCTCGGAACATCCTCCCTTATACGTCACCTGCAGCGCATTCATCATAAGTCAGTGACAAGTTCAAAAACTTTGGGTGACAGCGGAAGCAGTCCACTGACCACTATATCCCTTCCTCTTGTAACCAAGCTCCTGCAAACCACACCACCAACTCCCTCAGTGTCAATTTCCTCCTTACCCAGGAAAGCCAATAGTCCTGCAGGCCATGTCACTGGCAAGTCTGACGAGTCCTCTCCTGCCTGGGATTCCTCCGATGCATCCTTGAGTGTAACGCCTACTGCTGCTGGCGCTGCTGTTGTTGCTGCTGGGAGTCGATCGTCATCCCAGAGGGGAAGTCGGAAGACCATTTGTACTACTTCCAGTAAGCAATTGACTGTCCAACAGTCCTTTGCGAGGAAGATGAAATATCACAGCAGTCATCCTGCTGCAAAGCGGATAACTGAGGCCTTGGCAGCCTGGGCGGTGAGAAACGTGGTTCCGGTATCCATCGTTAATTCAGAGCCAACTAGAGACTTGATTGAGGTACTGTGTCCCCGGTACCAAATACCATCTAGGTTCCATTTCTCTAGGCAGGCGATACCGGAAATGTACACAGACCTCAGAAAAGACTCACCAGTGTCCTAAAAAATGCATTTGTACCCAATGTCCACTTAACCACGGACATGTGGACAAGTGGAGCAGGGCAGACTCAGGACTATATGACTGTGACAGCCCACTGGGTAGATGTATTGCCTCCCGCAGCAAGAACAGCAGCAGGCACACCAGTAGCAGCATCTCGCAAACGCCAACTCGTTCCTAGGCAGGCTATGCTTTGTATCACCGCTTTCCAGAATAGGCACACAGCTGAAAACCTCTTACGGCAACTGAGGAAGATCATCGCAGAATGGCTTACCCCAATTGGACTCTCCTGGGGATTTATGACATCGGACAACGCCAGCAATATTGTGCGTGCATTACATCTGGGCAAATTCCATCACGTCCCATGTTTTGCACATACCTTGAATTTGGTGGTGCAGAATTATTTAAAAAACGACAGGGGCGTGCAAGAGATGCTGTCGGTGGCCCGAAGAATTGCGGGCCACTTTCGGCATTCATGCACCGTGTACAGAAGACTGGAGCACCACCAAACATTCCTGAACCTGCCCTGCCATCATCGGAAGCAAGAGGTGGTAACAAGGTGGAATTCAACCCTCTATATGCTTCAGAGGATGGAGGAGCAGCAAAAGGCCATTCAAGCCTATACATCTGGCCACGATATAGGCAAAGGAGGTGGAATGCACCTGACTCAAGCGCAGTGGAGAATGATTTCAACGTTGTGCAAGGTTCTGCAACCCTTTGAACTTGCCACACGTGAAGTCAGTTCAGACACTGCCAGCCTGAGTCAGGTCATTCCCCTCATCAGGCTTTTGCAGAAGAAGCTGGAGACATTGAAGGAGGAGCTAAAACAGAGCGATTCCGTTAGGCATGTGGGACTTGTGGATGGAGCCCTTCATTCGCTTAACCAGGATTCACGGGTGGTCAATCTATTGAAATCAGAGCACTACATTTTGGCCACCGTGCTCGATCCTAGATTTAAAACCTACGTTGTATCTCTCTTTCCGGCAGACACAAGTCTGCAGAGGTTCAAAGACCTGCTGGTGAGAAAATTGTCAAGTCAAGCGGAACGTGACCCGTCACCATCTCCTCCTTCACATTCTCCCGCAACTGGGGGTGCGAGGAAAAGGCTAAGAATTCCGAGCCCACCCGCTGGCGGTGATGCAGGGCAGTCTGGAGCGAGTGCTGACATCTGGTCCGGACTGAAGGACCTGGCAACAATTACTGACATGTCGTCTACTGTCACTGCATATGATTCTCTCACCATTGAAAGAATGGTGGAGGATTATATGAGTGACCGCATCCAAGTAGGCACGTCAGACAGTCCGTACGTATACTGGCAGGAAAAAGAGGCAATTTGGAGGCCCTTGCAGAAACTGGCTTTATTCTACCTAAGTTGCCCTACCTCCAGTGTGTACTCCGAAAGAGTGTTTAGTGCAGCCGCTCACCTTGTCAGCAATCGGCGTACGAGGTTACTTCCAGAAAATGTGGAGAAGATGATGTTCATTAAAATGAATTATAATCAATTCCTCCGTGGAGACATTCACCAGCAGCAATTGCCTCCAGAAAGTACACGGGGACCTGAGATGGTGGATTCCAGTGGGGACAAATTAATAATTTGTGAGGAGGGGGATGTACACAGTGAAAGGGGTGAGGAATCGGAGGATGATGATGAGGTGGACATCTTGCCTCTGTAGAACCAGTTTGTGCAAAGAGAGATTGATTGCTTCTTTTTTGGTGGGGGCCCAAACCAACTGGTGTAGTACTGGTGACCGGCGGTCTCCTGACCGCCGGTCACCTTACCGACGCCGGGATCCCGGCAGCATACCGACGCCGGGATCCTGGCGGGGAGTGGCGAGTGCAGAAAGCTGCGGTCGCCACGGGTTCTATTCCCACTCTATGGGTGTCGTGGACACCCACGAATGGAAATAGTCCCTGTTGGTCGGCATGCCGACCATCGGGATAGTGAGCCGTCGGGCTCATGGAGGAGGTCATGTGACTGTCGGTCAGCTGACCGGCGGTCACATGAATACCACCCAAACCAACCAGTCATTTCAGTCACAGTCGTGTGGCAGACCCTGTCACTGAAATGATGGGTTCGTTAAAGTGTGCATGTCCTGTTTATACAACATAAGGGTGGGTGGGAGGGCCCAAGGACAATTCCATCTTGCACCTCTTTTTTCTTTCATTTTTCTTTGCATCATGTGCTGTTTGGGGACTATTTTTTTGAAGTGCCATCCTGTCTGACACTGCAGTGCCACTCCTAGATGGGCCAGGTGTTTGTGTCGGCCACTTGTGTCGCTTAGCTTAGTCACACAGCGACCTTGGTGCGCCTCTTTTTTTCTTTGCATCATGTGCTGTTTGGGGACAATTTTTTTGAAGTGCCATCCTGCCTGACACTGCAGTGCCACTCCTAGATGGGCCAGGTGTTTGTGTCGGCCACTTGTGTCGCTTAGCTTAGTCACACAGCGACCTTGGTGCGCCTCTTTTTTTCTTTGCATCATGTGCTGTTTGGGGACAATTTTTTTGAAGTGCCATCCTGCCTGACACTGCAGTGCCACTCCTAGATGGGCCAGGTGTTTGTGTCGGCCACTTGTGTCGCTTAGCTTAGTCACACAGCGACCTTGGTGCGCCTCTTTTTTTCTTTGCATCATGTGCTGTTTGGGGACTATTTTTTTGAAGTGCCATCCTGCCTGACACTGCAGTGCCACTCATAGATGGGCCGGGTGTTTGTGTCGGCCACTTGTGTCGCTTAGCTTAGTCACACAGCGACCTTGGTGCGCCTCTTTTTTTCTTTGCATCATGTGCTGTTTGGGGACAATTTTTTTGAAGTGCCATCCTGCCTGACACTGCAGTGCCACTCCTAGATGGGCCAGGTGTTTGTGTCGGCCACTTGTGTCGCTTAGCTTAGTCACACAGCGACCTTGGTGCGCCTCTTTTTTTCTTTGCATCATGTGCTGTTTGGGGACAATTTTTTTGAAGTGCCATCCTGCCTGACACTGCAGTGCCACTCCTAGATGGGCCAGGTGTTTGTGTCGGCCACTTGTGTCGCTTAGCTTAGTCACACAGCGACTTTGGTGCGCCTCTTTTTTTCTTTGCATCATGTGCTGTTTGGGGACTATTTTTTTGAAGTGCCATCCTGCCTGACACTGCAGTGCCACTCCTAGATGGGCCGGGTGTTTGTGTCGGCCACTTGTGTCGCTTAGCTTAGTCACACAGCGACCTTGGTGCGCCTCTTTTTTTCTTTGCATCATGTGCTGTTTGGGGACTATTTTTTTGAAGTGCCATCCTGCCTGACACTGCAGTGCCACTCCTAGATGGGCCAGGTGTTTGTGTCGGCCACTTGTGTCGCTTAGCTTAGTCACACAGCGACCTTGGTGCGCCTCTTTTTTTCTTTGCATCATTTGCTGTTTGGGGACAATTTTTTGGAAGGGCCATCCTGTCTTGATTGACACTGCAGTGCCACTCCTAGATGGGCCAGGTGTTTGTGTCGGCCACTTGTGTCGCTTAGCTTAGTCACACAGCCACCTTGGTGCGCCTCTTTTTTTCTTTGCATCATGTGCTGTTTGGGGACTATTTTTTTGAAGGGTCATCCTGCCTGACACTGCAGTGCCACTCCTAGATGGGCCAGGTGTTTGTGTAGGCCACTTGTGTCGCTTAGCTTAGTCACACAGCCACCTTGGTGCGCCTCTTTTTTTCTTTGCATCATGTGCTGTTTGGGGAGTATTTTTTTGAAGGGCCATCCTGTCTGACACTGCAGTGCCACTCCTAGATGGGCCAGGTGTTTGTGTCGGCCACTTGTGTCGCTTAGCTTAGTCACACAGCGACCTTGGTGTGCCTCTTTTTTTCTTTGCATCATGTGCTGTTTGGGGACAATTTTTTTGAAGGGCCATCCTGCCTGACACTTCTTTGCCACTCCTAGATGGGCCAGGTGTTTGTGTCGGCCACTTGTGTCGCTTAGCTTAGTCACACAGCGACCTTGGTGCGCCTCTTTTTTTCTTTGCATCATGTGCTGTTTGGGGAGTATTTTTTTGAAGGGCCATCCTGTCTGACACTGCAGTGCCACTCCTAGATGGGCCAGGTGTTTGTGTCGGCCACTTGTGTCGCTTAGCTTAGTCACACAGCGACCTTGGTGTGCCTCTTTTTTTCTTTGCATCATGTGCTGTTTGGGGATAATTTTTTGGAAGGGCCATCCTGTCTTGATTGACACTGCAGTGCCACTCCTAGATGGGCCAGGTGTTTGTGTCGGCCATTTGTGTCGCTTAGCTTAGCCATCCAGCGACCTCGGTGCAAATTTTAGTACTATAAATAATATTGTGAGGTGTGAGGTGTTCAGAATAGACTGGAAATGAGTGGAAATTATGGTTATTGAGGTTAATAATACTATGGGATCAAAATGACCCCCAAATTCTATGATTTAAGCTGTTTTTTAGGGTTTTTTGAAAAAAACACCCGAATCCAAAACACACCCGAATCCGACAAAAAAATTTCGGTGAGGTTTTGCCAAAACGCGTCCGAATCCAAAACACGGCCGCGGAACCGAACCCAAAACCAAAACACAAAACGCGAAAAATTTCCGGTGCACATCACTAGAAATAATCATAGTAGTGATGTGCACCGGACATTTTTCGGGTTTTGTGTTTTGGTTTTGGATTCGGTTCCGCGGCCGTGTTTTGGATTCGGACGCGTTTTGGCAAAACCTCACCGAAAATTTTTTGTCGGATTCGGGTGTGTTTTGGATTCGGGTGTTTTTTGCAAAAAACCCTAAAATACAGCTTAAATCATAGAATTTGGGGGTCATTTTGATCCCATAGTATTATTAACCTCAATAACCATAATTTCCACTCATTTCCAGTCTATTCTGAACACCTCACACCTCACAATATTATTTTTAGTCCTAAAATTTACACCGAGGTCGCTGGATGGCTAAGCTAAGCGACACAAGTGGCCGACACAAACACCTGGCCCATCTAGGAGTGGCACTGCAGTGTCAGGCAGGATGGCACTTCAAAAAAATAGTCCCCAAACAGCACATGATGCAAAGAAAAAAAGAGGCGCACCAAGGTCGCTGTGTGACTAAGCTAAGCGACACAAGTGGCCGACACAAACACCTGGCCCATCTAGGAGTGGCACTGCAGTGTCAGGCAGGATGGCACTTCAAAAAAATTGTCCCCAAACAGCACATGATGCAAAGAAAAAAAGAGGCGCACCAAGGTCGCTGTGTGACTAAGCTAAGCGACACAAGTGGCCGACACAAACACCTGGCCCATCTAGGAGTGGCACTGCAGTGTCAGGCAGGATGGCACTTCAAAAAAATTGTCCCCAAACAGCACATGATGCAAAGAAAAAAAGAGGCGCACCAAGGTCGCTGTGTGACTAAGCTAAGCGACACAAGTGGCCAACACAAATACCTGGCCCATCTAGGAGTGGCACTGCAGTGTCAGACAGGATGGCACTTCAAAAAAATAGTCCCCAAACAGCACATGATGCAAAGAAAAATGAAAGAAAAAAGAGGTGCAAGATGGAATTGTCCTTGGGACCTCCCACCCACCCTTATGTTGTATAAACAGGACATGCACACTTTAACGAACCCATCATTTCAGCGACAGGGTCTGCCACACGACTGTGACTGAAATGACTGGTTGGTTTGGGCCCCCACCAAAAAAAGAAGCAATCAATCTCTCCTTGCACAAACTGGCTCTACAGAGGCAAGATGTCCACCTCATCATCATCCTCCGATTCCTCACCCCTTTCACTGTGTACATCCCCCTCCTCACAGATTATTAATTCGTCCCCACTGGAATCCACCATCTCAGGTCCCTGTGTACTTTGTGGAGGCAATTGCTGCTGGTGAATGTCTCCACGGGGGAATTGATTATAATTAATTTTGATGAACATCATCTTCTCCACATTTTCTGGAAGTAACCTCGTACGCCGATTGCTGACAAGGTGAGCGGCTGCACTAAACACTCTTTCGGAGTACACACTGGAGGGAGGGCAACTTAGGTAGAATAAAGCCAGTTTGTGCAAGGGCCTCCAAATTGCCTCTTTTTCCTGCCAGTATACGTACGGACTGTCTGACGTGCCTACTTGGATGCGGTCACTCATATAATCCTCCACCATTCTTTCAATGGTGAGAGAATCATATGAAGTGACAGTAGACGACATGTCAGTAATCGTTGGCAGGTCCTTCAGTTCGGACCAGATGTCAGCACTCGCTCCAGACTGCCCTGCATCACCGCCAGCGGGTGGGCTCGGAATTCTTAGCCTTTTCCTCGCACCCCCAGTTGTGGGAGAATGTGAAGGAGGAGATGTTGACGGGTCACGTTCCGCCTGACTTGACAATTTTCTCACCAGCAGGTCTTTGAACCTCTGCAGACTTGTGTCTGCCGGAAAGAGAGATACAACGTAGGTTTTAAATCTAGGATCGAGCACGGTGGCCAAAATGTAGTGCTCTGATTTTAACAGATTGACCACCCGTGAATCCTGGTTAAGCGAATGAAGGGCTCCATCCACAAGTCCCACATGCCTAGCGGAATCGCTCTGTTTTAGCTCCTCCTTCAATGTCTCCAGCTTCTTCTGCAAAAGCTTGATGAGGGGAATGACCTGACTCAAGCTGGCAGTGTCTGAACTGACTTCACGTGTGGCAAGTTCAAAGGGTTGCAGAACCTTGCACAACGTTGAAATCATTCTCCACTGCGCTTGAGTCAGGTGCATTCCACCTCCTTTGCCTATATCGTGGGCAGATGTATAGGCTTGAATGGCCTTTTGCTGCTCCTCCATCCTCTGAAGCATATAGAGGGTTGAATTCCACCTCGTTACCACCTCTTGCTTCAGATGATGGCAGGGCAGGTTCAGGACTGTTTGGTGGTGCTCCAGTCTTCTGTACGCGGTGGCTGAATGCCGAAAGTGGCCCGCAATTCTTCGGGCCACCGACAGCATCTCTTGCACGCCCCTGTCGTTTTTTAAATAATTCTGCACCACCAAATTCAATGTATGTGCAAAACATGGGACGTGCTGGAATTTGCCCAGATGTAATGAAAGCACAATATTGCTGGCGTTGTCCGATGTCACAAATCCCCAGGAGAGTCCAATTGGGGTAAGCCATTCTGCGATGATCTTCCTCAGTTTCCGTAAGAGGTTGTCAGCTGTGTGTCTCTTCTGGAAAGCGGTGATACAAAGCGTAGCCTGCCTAGGAACGAGTTGGCGTTTGCGAGATGCTGCTACTGGTGCAGCCGCTGCTGTTCTTGCTGCGGGAGGCAATACATCTACCCAGTGGGCTGTCACAGTCATATAGTCCTGAGTCTGCCCTGCTCCACTTGTCCACATGTCCGTGGTTAAGTGGACATTGGGTACAACTGCATTTTTTTGGACACTAGTGAGTCTTTTTCTGAGGTCTGTGTACATTTTCGGTATCGCCTGCCTAGAGAAATGGAACCTAGATGGTATTTGGTACCGGGGACACAGTACCTCAATCAAGTCTCTAGTTGCCTCTGAATTAACGGTGGATACTGGAACCACGTTTCTCACCGCCCAGGCTGCCAAGGCCTGAGTTATCTGCTTTGCAGCAGGATGACTGCTGTGATATTTCATCTTCCTCACAAAGGACTGTTGGACAGTCAATTGCTTACTGGAAGTAGTACAAGTGGTCTTCCGACTTCCCCTCTGGGATGACGATCTACTCCCAGCAGCTACAACAGCAGCGCCAGCAGCAGTAGGCGTTACACTCAAGGATGCATCGGAGGAATCCCAGGCAGGAGAGGACTCGTCAGAGGTCAGACTTGCCAGTGACAAGGCCTGCAGGACTATTGGCTTTCCTGGGTAAGGAGGAAATTGACACTGAGGGAGTTGGTGGTGTGGTTTGTAGGAGCTTGGTTAGAATAGGAAGGGATTTAGTGGTCAGTGGACTGCTTCTGCTGTCACCCAAAGTTTTTGAACTTGTCACTGACTTATGATGAATGCGCTGCAGGTGACGTATAAGGGAGGATGTTCCGAGGTGGTTAACGTCCTTACCCCTACTTATTACAGCTTGACAAAGGCAACACATGGCTTGACACCTGTTGTCCGCATTTGTGTTGAAATAATTCCACACCGAAGAGCTGATTTTTTTTGTATTTTGACCAGGCATGTCAATGGCCATATTCGTCCCACGGACAACAGGTGTCTCCCCGGGTGCCTGACTTAAACAAACCACCTCACCATCAGAATCCTCCTTGTCAATTTCCTCCCCAGCGCCAGCAACACCCATATCCTAATCTTGGTGTACTTCAACAGTGACATCTTCAATTTGACTATCAGGAACTAGACTGCGGGTGCTCCTTCCAGCACTTGAAGGGGGCGTGCAAATGGTGGAAGGCGCAAGCTCTTCCCGTCCAGTGTTGGGAAGGTCAGGCATCGCAACCGAGACAACTGGACTCTCCTTGGGTATTTGTGATTTAGAAGAATGCACAGTTCTTTGCTGTGCTTTTGCCAGCTTAAGTCTTTTCATTTTTCTAGCGAGAGGATGAGTGCTTCCATCCTCATGTGATGCTGAACCACTAGCCATGAACATAGGCCAGGGCCTCAGCCGTTCCTTGCCACTCCGTGTCGTAAATGGCATATTGGCAAGTTTACGCTTCTCCTCAGACGCTTTTAATTTTGATTTTTGGGTCATTTTACTGAACTTTTATTTTTTGGATTTTACATGCTCTCTACTATGACATTGGGCATCGGCCTTGGCAGACAACGTTGATGGCATTTCATCGTCTCGGCCATGACTAGTGGCAGCAGCTTCAGCACGAGGTGGAAGTGGATCTTGATCTTTTCCTGTTTTAACCTCCACATTTTTGTTCTCCATTTTTTAATGTGTGGAATTATATGCCAGTAACTATCAATAGCAATGGCCTACTACTATAAATACTGCGCACAACTGAAATGCACCACAGGTATGGATGGATAGTGTACTTGACGACACAGAGGTAGGTAGAGCAGTTGCCTTCCGTACCGTACTGCTATATATACTGGTGGCCACTGTCAGCAAACTGCAAAACTAAAATGCACCACAGGTATAGAATGTAGATGGATAGTATACTTAATGACGACACAGAGGTAGGTACAGCAGTGGCCTTCCGTACCGTACTGCTATATATAGTATACTGGTGGTCACTGTGTCAGCAAACTGCAAAACTAAAATGCACCACAGGTATAGAATGTAGATGGATAGTATACTTAATGACGACACAGAGGTAGGTACAGCAGTGGCCTTCCGTACCGTACTGCTATATATAGTATACTGGTGGTCACTGTGTCTGCAAACTGCAAAACTAAAATGCACCACAGGTATAGAATGTAGATGGATAATATACTTAATGACGACACAGAGGTAGGTACAGCAGTGGCCTTCCGTACCGTACTGCTATATATAGTATACTGGTCGTCACTGTGTCAGCAAACTGCAAAACTAAAATGCACCACAGGTATAGAATGTAGATGGATAGTATACTTAATGACGACACAGAGGTAGGTACAGCAGTGGCCTTCCGTACCGTACTGCTATATATAGTATACTGGTGGTCACTGTCAGCAAGCTGCAAAACTAAAATGCACCACAGGTATAGAATGTAGATGGATAGTATACTTAATGACGACACAGAGGTAGGTACAGCAATGGCCTTCCGTACCGTACTGCTATATATAGTATACTGGTGGTCACTGTGTCAGCAAACTGCAAACCTAAAATGCACCACAGGTATAGAATGTAGATGGATAGTATACTTAATGACAACACAGAGGTAGGTACAGCAGTGGCCTTCCGTACCGTACTGCTATATATAGTATACTGGTGGTCACTGTGTCAGCAAACTGCAAAACTAAAATGCACCACAGGTATAGAATGTAGATGGATAGTATACTTAATGACGACACAGAGGTAGGTACAGCAGTGGCCTTCCGTACCGTACTGCTATATATAGTATACTGGGGGTCACTGTGTCAGCAAACTGCAAAACTAAAATGCACCACAGGTATAGAATGTAGCTGGATAGTATACTTAATGACGACACAGAGGTAGGTACAGCAGTGGCCTTCCGTACCGCACTGCTATATATACTGGTGGTCACTGTGTCAGCAAACTGCACAACTGAAATGCACCACAGGTATAGAATCTAGATAGATAGTATACTTAATGACGACACAGAGGTAGGTACAGCAGTGGCCTTCCGTACCGTACTGCTATATATAGTATACTGGTGGTCACTGTGTCAGCAAACTGCAAAACTAAAATGCACCACAGGTATAGAATGTAGATGGATAGTATACTTAATGACGACACAGAGGTAGGTACAGCAATGGCCTTCCGTACCGTACTGCTATATATAGTATACTGGTGGTCACTGTGTCAGCAAACTGCAAACCTAAAATGCACCACAGGTATAGAATGTAGATGGATAGTATACTTAATGACGACACAGAGGTAGGTACAGCAGTGGCCTTCCGTACCGCACTGCTATATATACTGGTGGTCACTGTGTCAGCAAACTGCACAACTGAAATGCACCACAGGTATAGAATCTAGATGGATAGTATACTTAATGACGACACAGAGGTAGGTACAGCAGTGGCCTTCCGTACCGCACTGCTATATATACTGGTGGTCACTGTGTCAGCAAACTGCACAACTGAAATGCACCACAGGTATAGAATCTAGATGGATAGTATACTTAATGACGACAAAGAGGTAGGTACACCAGTGTCCTAAAAAATGCAGTTGTACCCAATGTCCACTTAACCACGGACATGTGGACAAGTGGAGCAGGGCAGGGTCAGGACTATATGACTGTGACAGCCCACTGGGTAGATGTATGGACTCCCGCCGCAAGAACAGCAGCGGCGGCACCAGTAGCAGCATCTCGCAAACGCCAACTCTTTCCTAGGCAGGCTACGCTTTGTATCACCGCTTTCCAGAATACGCACACAGCTGAAAACCTCTTACGGCAACTGAGGAAGATCATCGCGGAATGGCTTACCCCAATTGGACTCTCCTGTGGATTTGTGGCATCGGACAACGCCAGCAATATTGTGTGTGCATTAAATATGGGCAAATTCCAGCACGTCCCATGTTTTGCACATACCTTGAATTTGGTGGTGCAGAATTTTTTTAAAAACGACAGGGGCGTGCAAGAGATGCTGTCGGTGGCCAGAAGAATTGCGGGACACTTTCGGCGTACAGGCACCACGTACAGAAGACTGGAGCACCACCAAAAACTACTGAACCTGCCCTGCCATCATCTGAAGCAAGAAGTGGTAACGAGGTGGAATTCAACCCTCTATATGCTTCAGAGGTTGGAGGAGCAGCAAAAGGCCATTCAAGCCTATACAATTGAGCACGATATAGTAGGTGGAATACACCTGTCTCAAGCGCAGTGGAGAATGATTTCAACGTTGTGCAAGGTTCTAATGCCCTTTGAACTTGCCACACGTGAAGTCAGTTCAGACACTGCCAGCCTGAGTCAGGTCATTCCCCTCATCAGGCTTTTGCAGAAGAAGCTGGAGACATTGAAGGAGGAGCTAACACGGAGCGATTCCGCTAGGCATGTGGGACTTGTGGATGGAGCCCTTAATTCGCTTAACAAGGATTCACGGGTGGTCAATCTGTTGAAATCAGAGCACTACATTTTGGCCACCATGCTCGATCCTAGATTTAAAGCCTACCTTGGATCTCTCTTTCCGGCAGTTTACTGGTCAGTGGACTGCTTCCGCTGTCGCCCAAAGTTTTTGAACTTGTCACTGACTTATTATGAATGCGCTGCAGGTGACGTATAAGGGAGGATGTTCCGAGGTGGTTATCGTCCTTACCCCTACTTATTACAGCTTGACAAAGGGAACACACGGCTTGACACCTGTTGTCCGCATTTCTGTTTAAATACCTCCACACCGAAGAGCTGATTTTTTTGGTATTTTCACCAGGCATGTCAACGGCCATATTCCTCCCACGGACAACAGGTGTCTCCCCGGGTGCCTGACTTAAACAAACCACCTCACCATCAGAATCCTCCTGGTCAATTTCCTCCCCAGCGCCAGCAACACCCATATCCTCCTCATCCTGGTGTACTTCAACACTGACATCTTCAATCTGACTATCAGGAACTGGACTGCGGGTGCTCCTTCCAGCACTTGCAGGGGGCGTGCAAATGGTGGAAGGCGCATGCTCTTCACGTCCAGTGTTGGGAAGGTCAGGCATCGCAACCGACACAATTGGACTCTCCTTGTGGATTTGGGATTTCGAAGAACGCACAGTTCTTTGCGGTGCTACTGCTTTTGCCAGCTTGAGTCTTTTCATTTTTCTAGCGAGAGGCTGAGTGCCTCCATCCTCATGTGAAGCTGAACCACTAGCCATGAACATAGGCCAGGGCCTCAGCCGTTCCTTGCCACTCCGTGTGGTAAATGGCATATTGGCAAGTTTACGCTTCTCCTCCGACAATTTTATTTTAGGTTTTGGAGTCCTTTTTTTACTGATATTTGGTGTTTTGGATTTGACATGCTCTGTACTATGACATTGGGCATCGGCCTTGGCAGACGACGTTGCTGGCATTTCATCGTCTCGGCCATGACTAGTGGCAGCAGCTTCAGCACGAGGTGGAAGTGGATCTTGATCTTTCCCTAATTTTGGAACCTCAACATTTTTGTTCTCCATATTTTAATAGGCACAACTAAAAGGCACCTCAGGTAAACAATGGAGATGGATGGATACTAGTATACAATTATGGACGGACTGCCGAGTGCCGACACAGAGGTAGCTACAGCCGTGAACTACCGTACTGTACTGTGTCTGCTGCTAATATAGACTGGTTGATAAAGAGATGTAGTAGTATGTATAAGTATAAAGAAGAAAGAAAAAAAAACCACGGGTAGGTGGTATACAATTATGGACGGACTGCCGAGTGCCGACACAGAGGTAGCTACAGCCGTGGACTACCGTACTGTACTGTGTCTGCTGCTAATATAGACTGGTTGATAAAGAGATGTAGTAGTATGTATAAGTATAAAGAAGAAAGAAAAAAAAACCACGGGTAGGTGGTATACAATTATGGACGGACTGCCGAGTGCCGACACAGAGGTAGCTACAGCCGTGGACTACCGTACTGTACTGTGTCTGCTGCTAATATAGACTGGTTGATAAAGAGATGTAGTAGTATGTATAAGTATAAAGAAGAGAGAAAAAAAAACCACGGGTAGGTGGTATACAATTATGGACGGACTGCCGAGTGCCGACACAGAGGTAGCTACAGCCGTGGACTACCGTACTGTACTGTGTCTGCTGCTAATATAGACTGGTTGATAAAGAGATGTAGTAGTATGTATAAGTATAAAGAAGAAAGAAAAAAAAACCACGGGTAGGTGGTATACAATTATGGACGGACTGCCGAGTGCCGACACAGAGGTAGCTACAGCCATGGACTACCGTACTGTACTGTGTCTGCTGCTAATATAGACTGGTTGATAAAGAGATGTAGTAGTATGTATAAGTATAAAGAAGAAAGAAAAAAAAACCACGGGTAGGTGGTATACAATTATGGACGGACTGCCGAGTGCCGACACAGAGGTAGCTACAGCCGTGGACTACCGTACTGTACTGTGTCTGCTGCTAATATAGACTGGTTGATAAAGAGATGTAGTAGTATGTATAAGTATAAAGAAGAAAGAAAAAAAAACCACGGGTAGTTGGTATACAATTATGGACGGACTGCCGAGTGCCGACACAGAGGTAGCTATAGCCGTGGACTACCGTACTGTACTGTGTCTGCTGCTAATATAGACTGGTTGATAAAAAGATGTTGTAGTATGTATAAGTATAAAGAAGAAAGAAAAAAAAACCACGGGTAGGTGGTATACAATTATGGACGGACTGCCGAGTGCCGACACAGAGGTAGCTACAGCCGTGAACTACCGTACTGTACTGTGTCTGCTGCTAATATAGACTGGTTGATAAAGAGATGTAGTAGTATGTATGTATAAAGAAGAAAGAAAAAAAAACCTCGGGTAGGTGGTATACAATTATGGACGGACTGCCGAGTGCCGACACAGAGGTAGCTACAGCCGTGAACTACCGTACTGTACTGTGTCTGCTGCTAATATAGACTGGTTGATAAAGAGATGTAGTAGTATGTATGTATAAAGAAGAAAGAAAAAAAAACCTCGGGTAGGTGGTATACAATTATGGACGGACTGCCGAGTGCCGACACAGAGGTAGCTACAGCCGTGAACTACCGTACTGTACTGTGTCTGCTGCTAATATAGACTGGTTGATAAAGAGATGTAGTAGTATGTATGTATAAAGAAGAAAGAAAGAAAAAACCTCGGGTAGGTGGTATACAATTATGGACGGACTGCCGAGTGCCGACACAGAGGTAGCTACAGCCGTGAACTACCGTACTGTACTGTGTCTGCTGCTAATATAGACTGGTTGATAAAGAGATGTAGTAGTATGTATGTATAAAGAAGAAAGAAAAAAAAACCACGGGTAGGTGGTATACAATTATGGACGGACTGCCGAGTGCCGACACAGAGGTAGCTACAGCCGTGGACTACCGTACTGTACTGTGTCTGCTGCTAATATAGACTGGTTGATAAAGAGATGTAGTAGTATGTATGTATAAAGAAGAAAGAAAAAAAAACCACGGGTAGGTGGTATACAATTATGGATGGACTGCCGAGTGCCGACACAGAGGTAGCTACAGCCGTGAACTACCGTACTGTGTCTGCTGCGACTGGATGATAAATAATGATGTAAAAAATATATATATATCACTACTGCAGCCGGACAGGTATATATTATATAATAACGGACCTGCTGGACACTGTCTGTCAGCAGAATGAGTTTTCTATAGAATAAAAAAAAAAACACCACACAAGTGAAGTCACACGACGAGTGTTTAACTTTTTCAGGCAATCACAATATAGTATACTACTAACTATACTGGTGGTCAGTGTGGTCAGGTCACTGGTCAGTCACACTGGCAGTGGCACTCCTGCAGCAAAAGTGTGCACTGTTTAATTTTAATATAATATGTACTCCTGGCTCCTGCTATAACCTATAACTGGCACTGCAGTGCTCCCCAGTCTCCCCCACAATTATAAGCTGTGTGAGCTGAGCACAGTCAGATATATATACATAGATGATGCAGCACACTGGGCTGAGCAGTGCACACAGATATGGTATGTGACTGAGTCACTGCGTGTATCGTTTTTTTCAGGCAGAGAACGGATATATTAAATAAAACTGCACTGTCTGGTGGTCACTGTGGTCAGTCACTAGTAAACTCTGCACTCTCTACACTTCTACAGTACTCCTAAGCTCCAGTAAATCAGGTCAATCTCTCTCTCTCTCTCTCTCTCTTCTAATCTAAATGGAGAGGACGCCAGCCACGTCCTCTCCCTATCAATCTCAATGCACGTGTGAAAATGGCGGCGACGCGCGGCTCCTTATATAGAATCCGAGTCTCGCGAGAATCCGACAGCGTCATGATGACGTTCGGGCGCGCTCGGGTTAACCGAGCAAGGCGGGAGGATCCGAGTCTGCTCGGACCCGTGAAAAAAACCATGAAGTTCGGGCGGGTTCGGATTCAGAGAAACCGAACCCGCTCATCTCTAGTTTGAACCTTTACAAACGGTTGAGTTGAAATCTCTCACTTGGAAAGTGGTCATGCTATTGGCCTTGGCGTCCTCAAGGCGGGTGTCAGAATTGGCTGCTTTGTCTTACAAAAGCCCCTATCTAATTTTCCATGAGGATAGAGCGGAGTTGAGAACTCGTCAACATTTTCTACCGAAGGTGGTTTCTTCGTTTCATATGAACCAACCTATTGTGGTGCCTGTGGCTACTGATGCCTTGGCTGATTCAAAGCATCTTGATGTGGTCAGAGCTTTGAAAATGTATGTAACCAGGACGGCTCGGGTGACAAAAACAGAGGCGCTGTTTGTCCTATATGCGGCCAACAAGGTTGGCGCTGCTGCTTCTAAGCAGACTATTGCGCGCTGGATCTATAATACGATTCAGCAGGCTCATTCTACGGCTGGATTGCCGTTACCGAAATCGGTGAAAGCCCATTCCACTAGGAAGGTGGGCTCATCTTGGGCGGCTGCCCGGGGCATCTCGGCATTACACCTTTGCCGAGCAGCTACTTGGTCGGGGTCAAACACTTTTGCAAAGTTCTACAAGTTTGATACCCTGGCTGGTGAGGACCTCATGTTTGCTCAATCGGTGCTGCAGAGTCATCCGCACTCTCCCGCCTGGTTTGGAGCTTTGGTATAAACCCCATGGTCCTTTTGGAGTCCCCAACATCCTCTAGCACGAAGGAGAAAATAGGACTTTAATACCTACCGGTAAATCCTTTTCTCTTAGTCCGTAGAGGATGCTGGGCGCCCGTCCCAGTGCGGATTCTATCTGCAGTACTTGTATATAGTTATTGCTTAAGTTACACAACGGTTGTGTTTGGTAAGGGTCAGGCTGTTGCTGATCTGTTTTTTGTTCACACTGTTAACTGGGTTTAATTAACTGCCATGTTGTACGGTGTGTTGTGGTGTGAGCTGGTATGTATCTCACCCTTAGTTTAACAAGATCCTTTTCTTCGAAATGTTCGTCTCCTCTGGGCACAGTTCCTATAACTGAGGTCTGGAGGAGGGGCATAGAGGGAGGAGCCAGTTCACACCCATTCAAAGTCATATAGTGTGCCCATGTCTCCTGCGGATCCCGTTGTTAGGGTCTCCTGCTCTGTGCTGCCACGTCGTCATGGCAACCAGGAGACAAGTGCTAGCGGAGTAACCTTAGCATAGCTGATACTCCGGTTCGGGTCTTTTGCTGTGCGGTGGTTACAGGCTCTGTGCACGGCAGGGGATCCGGTGCTGGTTTTTGTGCTCACAGTCTGTGAGGTCTGAGTGGGGCGTGGACAGCACCTGCTATATAAACCCTCTTCTCAGGTTAGGCAGATGCTGCTGAATCTTTGTTGGTTAGTCAGTTCCTGAAAGTTAGCTAGTACTGTGTAAACTTTGTATTTGTGTGTTGCTTACTGCAAATAGGCCTTGGGATTTGGTATTACACTCTGCCAATCCAGACCTAGCAGTAAGACTGGAGTCAGTCGTTTAACCTGCTGGGGTTCTTTTGCTACTCTGTGAACCTAGCAAGTTTGCGGCTGTATTCTCAGACTTGCCTGCCAAAATCCTTTCTCACTGTGCAAGGTGTTCAGGTGTCAGTTTAGTGGCAGTAAGCTGAACCAGTGCACTGCAAGTGAGGACTAGGATTGTGGAGACTCTCCTTGTGTCTATTATTCAATCTCTGACCAAGGAGTTTACTCCCACACCCGTTGGTAACCCTTTAGGGTTTTGCTGTTGCCCTTAGCAACAGCATTTCGGGTTCTCTACGTATTAAATCACTACATCTCGCTTCTTTCCATCTGAGCATTCCTAATACTAGGGAGACACCCAGTTTCTTAGCCTTTGGGCTTCTCTGTTCACTTTGTGTTTATTTTGTTACCCTATCACCTTCTGTGTATGTAATGTCATATTCCCCAGTCTGTCTGTGAGTTCATTTGTTTTGCATCCCTCACCGTTCAGACACCAGTACATTCCTGCTGGCACTGGTGTGCATAACATATTCAGCAGCCTAATACTCCTGTTGAAATTTTGTGGGAATATGGAGCATACCCCTCAAAATACTTTGCAACAGGTGGTCGATCAGGTGCAGGTCCTGACTCGACAATTTAATGATTTGTCCATTAAAATGCACACCTCGCAGGCCGCTGGCGGAGCTCCCGCAGCAGCAGTACCTTCAGGGGTTAAGGAGCCGAAAGTAAATCTCCCGGATCGTTTTTCTGGAGATCGCTCGCAGTTCTTTTGTTTCAAGGAGAGCTGCAAGCTATATTTCCAGCTTAGGCCTCAGTCTTCTGGGTCGGAGATTCAGCGGGTGGGCATAGTGATTTCCTTGCTACAAGGAGACCCACAGGTCTGGGCATATGGGTTGCAGCCTGACTGTCCGTCGCTTAAAAGTGTTGATGCTTTTTTTACGGCACTGGGCATGTTGTATGATGATCCTGACAAGACGGCCTCAGCCGAGGCTCAGATTTCGATCCTTAAGCAAGGGCGAAGGCCAGTTGAGGTTTATTGTACGGAGTTTCGGAGGTTGGCCCATGATACCCAGTGGAATGACCCAGCCCTGAGACACCAGTACCGAAGAGGTCTTTCTAACCAGTTAAAAGACCAACTGGTACAATATCCCTTGCCTGATAGCTTGGATCAGCTCATGCAGTTATCCATTCGGGTGGATAGACGGCTGAGAGAGCGCAGGCTTGAAAGGGAGACCGAGGTTTCCTTCTTTCCCAAGGGAACCTCAGACTCTGAGGAATTTTCCGAGGAGCCTATGCAGATTGGGGCTACCCGCCTCTCCTCGCGTGAGAAGACGCGGAGGAGACAGCAGGGGTTATGTTTGTACTGTGGGAATAAAGGTCATGTGGTAGTATCATGCCCAGAAAAGCCGGAAAACTTCAGGGCCTGAGGGTGATGGGAAATATCCTGTCAGGCCAGAAGTCAGAATTTCCCAAGAAGACTTTTATCATTCCGGTGACCTTGAAGATCCTCGGTCAAACTGTCAAGACTGAGGCCTTTGTGGACAGTGGGGCCGACGGGGTTTTTATGGACCGCCAATTCGCCCTGAAACACTCTGTTCCCTTAGTACCCTTGGCATCGGAAATTGAGATTTGTGGGTTAAACGGGGAACCATTATCCCAGGGTAAAATTACCTCTTGCACTAGCCAGATTTCTTTGTTTATTGGAGCCACACACTCTGAAAAATTGTCCTTTTATGTGACTGTCTGTACTTTTGTCCCATTGGTGTTGGGGTTACCCTGGTTAAGGGCCCACAATCCTCAATTTGACTGGGTCTCTGGGGAGATTCTTAGTTGGGGTACTGATTGTTTCAGGAGTTGTTTGAGCCTTCCAGTCAGGCTTTCGCAGCTAAGTTTGCCAGGATTGCCAGGAGGTTATGCAGATTTTGCGGACGTGTTCTCCAAAAGAGTTGCAGAGGTACTACCTCCCCATCACCCCTATGACTATGCCATTGATTTGTTGCCGAATGCTAAGCTTCCCAAGAGCAGGTTGTACTCCCTGTCACGTCCTGAGACTCAGGCTATGGCAGAGTACATTCAGGAGAACTTGGCTAAGGGATTTATCAGACCTTCACAGTCTCCAGTTGGGTCGGGGTTCTTCTTCGTGGGTAAAAAGGACGGTTCGTTGCGACCCTGCATCGACTTCAGGGAATTGAACTGTATCACGATTAAAAACTCATACCCACTGCCTCTCATTTCGGTCTTGTTTGACCAGCTTCGTACTGCCACCATTTTTTCTAAGATTGACCTACGCGGTGCGTACAATCTAATCCAAATAAGAGAGGGGGATGAATGGAAGACTGCCTTTAATACCCACTCAGGGCATTATGAATATTTGGTGATGCCTTTTGGGCTCTGTAATGCCCCGGCAGTCTTCCAGGACTTCATGAACGATGTGCTCAGGGAATATTTGGATAGATTCTTAGTTGTATACTTAGATGACATCCTAATCTTCTCCCATTCCCTGGAGGAACATCGGAAGCATGTACGCTTAGTCCTCCAGAAACTCAGAGACCACCGGCTTGGGGCGAAGCTGGATAAGTGCGAATTTGAAGTTCAGCAAATCGCATTTCTAGGATATATTATCTCCCCAGAAGGTTTCCAAATGGAGGGTTCCAAGGTACAGGCAGTCCTGGATTGGGTGCAGCCCACTAGTTTGAAGGCGCTTCAGCGTTTTCTGGGCTTTGCGAATTTTTATAGACGATTTATCGCTGGATTTTCGTCTATAGTGGCGCCCTTGGTGGCACTCACTAAGAATGGGGCGGATGTTGCTCACTGGTCTTGTGAGGCCAAAGCGGCTTTTGCCCGTCTCAAAAGGGCATTTGTCTCGGCCAAGGTGCTGCGACACCCAGATCCAGAGCGTCCTTTTGTGGTGGAGGTGGATGCCTCTGAGATGGGTATTGGGGCAGTGCTCTCTCAGATGGGGGTGTCTGATAATCGCCTTCATCCCTGTGCTTACTTTTCCCGTAAATTTTCGCCTGCCGAGATGAATTATGACGTGGGTAACCGGGAATTGTTGGCTATTAAGGATGCACTCGAGGAGTGGAGACACTGGCTTGAGGGGGCTAAGTTTGTGGTCTCAATTCTCACCGACCATAAGAATTTGGCATATTTAGAGTCAGCGAAGCGCCTCAATGCCAGGCAGGCACGATGGGCTTTGTTTTTTGCTCGCTTTAATTTTTTGATAACATATTGCCCTGGGTCAAAAAACATCAAGGCTGATGCGCTCTCGCGGAGTTTTGCTCCAATCCAGGAGACCACCGAGGAGCCATTGCCCATTGTGTCCCCATCATGTATTAAAGTGGGCATTACCCAGGACCTCTTGTCATTAGTCCTTAGAGCACAGGAGCAGGCTCCTCCAGACCTTCCGGTAGGTCTTTTGTTTGTGCCTCCTAGGTTAAGACAGCGAGTGTTCCTGGAATTCCATGCCAAGAAGTTGGCAGGTCACCCGGGTATTGCCAGAACTCGGGAGTTGCTATCTAGGGCGGTGTGGTGGCCCTCGGTGGCTAGGGATGTGGATCAGTGGGTTCGGGCATGTGACATCTGTGCCCGAAATAAGACTCCTAGAGGGGTTCCTGTTGGCCCATTACATCCACTCTGTATTCCATCTAAGCCATGGACCCACATTTCAATGGATTTTGTGGTGGACTTGCCCAAATCCTCGGGGATGACAGCCATCTGGGTTGTCGTTGACAGGTTTTCGAAGATGGCGCACTTCGTTCCATTGGTTGGGCTGCCATCGGCCAGACGCCTGTCTGAATTATTTATGCTGCATGTTGTGCGCCTCCACGGGTTGCCACTTGATGTGGTCTCTGACCGCGGATCCCAGTTTGTTGCCAAATTCTGGAGGGCATTTTGTTCCGATCTCCAGATTTCTGTCAGCTTGTCGTCAGGCTACCATCCGCAGTCTAATGGGCAGACTGAAAGGGTGAACCAGTCCTTGGAGCAGTTCCTCAGGTGTTATGTCTCCAAGTGTCAGACTGACTGGGTTGCTCATCTGTCCATGGCGGAGTTTGCCTATAACAACGCGGCTCACTCTGCTACAGGGATCTCTCCCTTCCTTTGTGTGTATGGGCATCATCCTAAGGCCAATTCTTTTGACCCCCTGGACTCCACGCCTTGTGGTTCCTCTGTGGTTTCGGTCCTTAGAGGTATTTGGAGGAAAGTGAAGAAAGCCCTTGTGTCTGTGTCATTAGTGACCAAAAGGGTTTTTGATAAGCGGAAAAGACCCTGCAGCTTCAAATTAGGAGACTTCGTCTGGTTGTCTACCAAGAATTTGAAGTTGAGACAGCCATCTCATAAGTTAGGCCCCCGGTTCATCGGTCCTTATAAGATCACTAGGGTTATCAATCCGGTGGCATTTCAGTTAGATCTACCCCGTTCTTTGGGTATCAATAAAACATTTCATTGTTCCCTTTTAAAACGGGCGATTAGTAATCCTTCTTCCAGTGGAAGACCTTCCCCTCTTCTGATACGTGGCCAGAGGGAGTTTGTAGTTGAAAGGATTCTTGACTCCAAGATGGTTCGGGGTCGGCTGTCATTTTTGGTGCACTGGAAGGGGTATGGCCCGGAGGAGCGGTCGTGGGTGCGCAGTTGTGATCTTCATGCCCCCAGACTGTTACTCTCTTTCTTCTCGCAGTTCCCCGAAAAACCCGGTGGTAGGGGTTCTTTGACCCCTCGTCAGAGGGGGGGTACTGTTAGGGTCTCCTGCTCTGTGCTGCCACGTCGTCATGGCAACCGGGAGACAAGTGCTAGCGGAGTAACCTGAGCGTAGCTGATACTCCGGTTCGGGTCTTTTGCTGTGCGGTGGTTACAGGCTCTGTGCACGGCAGGGGATCCGGTGCTGGTTTTTGTGCTCACAGTCTGTGAGGTCTGAGTGGGGTGTGGACAGCACCTGCTATATAAACCCTCTTCTCAGGTTAGGCAGATGCTGCTGAATCTTTGTTGGTTAGTCAGTTCCTGAAAGCTAGCTAGTACTGTGTAAACTTTGTATTTGTTTGTTGCTTACTGCAAATAGGCCTTAGGATTTGGTATTACACTCTGCCAATCCAGATCTAGCAGTAAGACTGGAGTCAGTCGTTTAACCTGCTGGGGTTCTTTTGCTACTCTGTGAACCTAGCAAGTTTGCGGCTGTATTCTCAGACTTGCCTGCCAAAATCCTTTCTCACTGTGCAAGGTGTTCAGGTGTCAGTTTAGTGGCAGTAAGCTGAACCAGTGCACTGCAAGTGAGGACTAGGATTGTGGAGACTCTCCTTGTGTCTATTATTCCATCTCTGACCAAGGAGTTTACTGCCACACCCGTTGGTAACCCTTTAGGGTTTTGCTGTTGCCCTTAGCAACAGCATTTCGGGTTCTCTACGTATTAAATCACTACATCTCGCTTCTTTCCATCTGAGCATTCCTAATACTAGGGAGACACCCAGTTTCTTAGCCTTTGGGCTTCTCTGTTCACTTTGTGTTTATTTTGTTACCCTATCACCTTCTGTGTATGTAATGTCATATTCCCCAGTCTGTCTGTGAGTTCATTTGTTTTGCATCCCTCACCGTTCAGACACCAGTATATTCCTGCTGGCACTGGTGTGCATAACACCCGTCTATACCCCATGGTCCTTTTGGAGTCCCCAGCATCCTCTACGGACCGCGGTAAGTCCTGGAACACGCACGGTCCTTGCTGTAACAGATCCTCTCTGAGAGGAAGAGGCCAAGGATCTCCTGTGAGTAATTCCTGAAGATCCGGATACCAGGCCCTCCGAGCCCAATCTGGAACAACGAGTATCGCCTGAACCCTTATTCTTCTCACGATCCTTATCACCTTTGGGATGAGTGGAAGTGGAAGGAAGACATAGACCGACTGAAACACCCACGGTGTCACCAGAGCGTCCACTGCTACCGCTTGAGGGTCCCTCTACCTGGAACAGTATGTCCGAAGCTTCTTGTTGAGGCGAGACGCCATCATGTCTATTTGAGGAATTCCCCAACGACTTGTCACTTCTGCAAAGACCTCTTGATGAAGACCCCACTCTCCTGGGTGGAGATCGTGTCTGCTGAGGAAGTCTGCTTCCCAGTTGTCCACGCCGGGAATGGAGACCGCTGACAGGGCGCTTGCATGTTTTTCCGCCCAGCGAAAAAAGAAAAGAGAAAAAGAGGTGCACTGTGGTCGCTGGATGGCTAAGCTAAGCGACACAAACACCTCAATATCACAGGAATTATTTGTTCTAATCAATGGTATCATTGGTCCAAATCACTGGAAGAAAATGACAAAATCACAGGAATTATTCGTTCTAATCAATGGTATTATTGGTCCAAATCACTGGAAGAAAATGACAAAATCACAGGAATTATTCGTTCTAATCAATGGTATTATTGGTCCAAATCACTGGAAGAAAAATAGGATTTTAATACCTACCGGTAAATCCTTTTCTCTTAGTCCGTAGAGGATGCTGGGGACTCCAAAAGGACCATGGGGTATAGACAGGATCCGCAGGAGACATGGGCACACTATATGACTTTGAATGGGTGTGAACTGGCTCCTTCCTCTATGCCCCTCCTCCAGACCTCAGTTATAGGAACTGTGCCCAGAGGAGACGAACATTTCGAAGAAAAGGATTTTGTTAAACTAAGGGTGAGATACATACCAGCTCACACCACAACACACCGTACAACATGGCAGTTAATTAAACTTCCTGTGATTTTGTCATTTTCTTCCAGTGATTTGGACCAATAATACCATTGATTAGAACGAATAATTCCTGTGATATTGAGGTGTTTGTGTCGCTTAGCTTAGCCATCCAGCGACCACAGTGCACCTCTTTTTCTCTTTTCTTTGCATCATTTGCTGTTTGGGGACTATTTTTTTAAGTGCCATCCTGTCTGACACTGCAGTGCCACTCCTAGATGGGCCTGGTGTTTGTGCCGCCCTCTTGGGTCACTTAGCTTAGTCATCCAGTGACCTTGGTGCAAATTTTAGGACTAAAAATAGTATTGTAGGTGTAAGGTGTTCAGAATAGACTGGAAATGAGTGGAAATTATGGTTATTGAGGTTAATAATACTATAGGATCAAAATTACCCCCAAATTCTATGATTTAAGCTGTTTTTGAGGGGTTTTTGAAAAAAAACACCCGAATCCAAAGCACACCCAAATCCGACAAAATATTTTCAGGGAGGTTTTGCCAAAACGCGTCCGAATCCAAAACACGGCCGCGGAACCTAATCCAAAACCAAAACACAAAACCCGAAAAAATTTCCGGTGCACATCTCTAATAATAAATAAAAACATCCACATCACCGGTGACACTTCACACAGAGTAAGCATTAAATTATTCTTTGTTGAAAAGTTTACTGATGTCCAGTTTTACTTTCTAGAGAACAATAGACTTGAAAGGATTTTATACCATCAGATCACTTTAATTTACAGTGCATCCGGAAAGTATTCACAGCGCTTCACTTTTTCCACATTTTGTTATGTTACAGCTTTATTCCATAATGGAATAAATTCATTTATTCCCTCAAAATTTTACACACAATGGCCCTCATTCCGAGTTGTTCGCTCGGTAGCTGCTTTTAGCAGCCATGCAAACGCTAAACCGCCGCCCTCTGGGAGTGTATCTTAGCTTAGCAGAAGTGCGAACGAAAGGATCGCAGCGCTGCTACAAAAAAAGATTGTGTAGTTTCAGAGTAGCTCGAGACTTACTTCTACCTTGCGATCACTGCAGACTATTTAGTTCTTGTTTTGACGTCACAAACACGCCCTTCGTTCGCCCAGCCACGCCTACGTTTTTCCAGCCACTCCTGCGTTTTTATCTGGCACGCCTGCGTTTTTTCACACACTCCCCGAAAACGGTCAGTTACCACCCAGAAACACCCACTTCCTGTCAATCACTCTGCGGCCAGCAGTGCGACTGAAAAGCGTCGCTAGAGCTTGTGTAAAACTGCATCGGCTTTTGTGAAAGTACGTCGCGCATGCGCATTGAGCCACAAACGCATGCGCAGAAGTGCCAATTTTTAGCCTGATCGCTGCGCTGCGAACGAAAGCAGCTAGCGATCAACTCGAAATGAGGGCCAATACCCCATAATAACAACGTCAAAAAAGTTTTTTTTAGATTTTTCCAAATGTATTCAAATTTTAAAAAAAACAAAGAAATCACATGTACATAAATATTCACAGCCTTTGCTATGAAGGTCAAAATTGAGCTCAGGTGCATCCTGTATCCACTGATCATCCTTGAGATGTTCCTACAGTTTTATTGAAATACACCTGTGGTAAATTCAGTTGATTGGACATGATTTGGAAAGGCACACACCTGTCTATATAAGGTCCCAGTCATGTCTGAGCACAAACCAAGCATGAAGTCAAAGGAATTGTCTGTAGACCTCCGAGACAGGATTGTCTCGAGGCACAAATCTGGGGAAGGGTACAGAAAAATATCTACTGCTTTGAAAGTCCCAATGAGCACAGTGGTCTCCATCATCCGTAAATGGAAGAAGTTCGGAACCACCAGGACTCTTCCTAGAGCTGACCGGCCGCCGGGGGAGGAGGGCCCCAAAGGTCACTTTGTCAGAGCTACAGCATTCCTCTGTGGAGAGAGGAGAACCTTCCAGAAGGACAACATCTCTGCAGCAATCCACCAATCAGGCCGGTATGGTAGACTGGCCAGATGGAAGCCACTCCTTAGTAAAAAGCACATGGCAGCCCGCCTGGAGTTTGCCAAAATGCACCTGAAGGACTCTCAGACCATGAGAAACAAAATTCTCTGGTCTGAAGAGACAAAGATTTAACTCTTTGGCGTGAATGCCAGGCGTCATGTTTGGGGGAAACCGGGCACCACTCATCACCAGGGAAATACCATTAATACAGTGAAGCATGGTGGTGGCAGCATCATGCTGTGGTGATGTTTTTCAGCGGCAGGAACTGGGAGACTAGTCAGCATAGAGGGAAAGATGAATGCAGCAATGTACAGAGACATCCTGGATGAAAACCTGCTCCAAAGTGCTCTTGACCTTAGACTGGGGCGACGGTTCATCTTTCAGCAGGACAACGACCTTAAGCACACAGCCAATATATCAAAGAAGTGGCTTCAGGACAACTCTGTTAATGTCCTTGAGTGGCCCAGCCAGAACCCAGACTGAAATCCAATTGAACATCTCTGGAGAGATCTGAAAATGGCTGTGCACCGAGGCTTCCCATCCAACCTGATGTAGCTTGAGAGGTGATGCACAGAGGAATGGGCGAAACTGCTTAAAGATAGGTGTGCCAAGCTTGTGGCATCATATTCAAAAAGATTTAAGGCTATAATTGCTGCCAAAGGTGCATCAACAAAGTATTGGGTAAAGACTATGAATACTTATGTACATGTGATTTCTTATGCTGCATTCAGATCGCAAATGCCGGATCCTACCCGGTAAAAGAAACGTGTACTTACCGGGTGGGATCCGGCATTTGCGCTCCGTTGCTGGCTTTCCGACCCGGCAATATACCGGGTCGGTTGCCATAGCAGCGGAGGGCGCAGCAGCAGCATGGGCGGGGGTGGAGGCGGCGCTGGGAGATGAGCTTATCTCCTGCGCCGCCTCTCCCTATGCTGTGAATGGGAGCCGTGTCGCATCGGAACGGCTCCCATTCACACTGCGCCTGACCCGGTAATCAACCCGGTAATAACCCTTCTTTTTTACCGGGTTGAATTACCGGGTCAGGCGACCCGCTAATTCTGAAAAGGAGCTTTCACATCGCACACTGACCCGTTTCGACACGGCAATATGCCGTGTCGATACCGGGTTTTTAGTGCGATGTGAAAGGGGTATTAGTTTTTTATTTTTAATAAATTTGCAAAGAATCTCCCCAAAAACTTTTTTCATGTTGTCATTATGGGGTATTGTGTGTAGAATTTTAGGGAAAAATGAATGTATTCCATTTTGGAATAAGGCTATAACATAACAAAATGTGGAAAAAGTGAAGCGTTTTGAATACTTTCTGGATGCATTCATGCAACTTCTGTGGAATACATAACATTATCATCTCTTCCTATGCACTTCTGTGCTTGTCTGATGATCTAAATACAGTGACTGATTTCTAGAAGAATAAAGTAATTACGTTTTGTAAAGATTGCAAGAAGCTAGACACAAACCAGTAAATTAAGTCATAATTAATCATATTAAGTTAGAAGAAAACATCTTGCTACAATTCATATTCATAATAATTACCATGTTTTAAATGTATGTCACTAAAAGTTAAAACTGGAATGTTTTTTTTTCCGGCTAACTTGTAGATTATGTATATTTAAAGTTATGCCCATATGATGAACATATAATTTTCAGTAACTGTTCCATCCAATTCTTGACAAAACATAGGAAATGAGATTTACACAATCTCTGTTAGCATACACTGTTTAATTTGAGCATGAAATAACACCACATCCCTTACTATGGTTTGTGTTTTCCTGTCTCTTTATTATATATGATGGCAAGCCACTTTATTTTGCACCAATCTAAGAATATTTACATTTGTGGGTTTTGTTTTGGTTTTTTTTTATGTCTGCAAATAGTGTTTCATGCTTATGCTACTACATTGTGGGTTAAACAGTACACAAATGTAACCATTTCCACTTCTATTTTTGGAATTTCTTATTGTTCCAGTACCCAGCTGACCTAGGGGGAAGTGGATACAATACCACTAGTCGGGATTCCGAAGGTCACAATGTCGACGCTGGAATCCCGACTAGCAGTGAAATGTCGCCGCTGGAATGCCGGCGCCACATGCTATTCTCCCTCTGTAGGTGTCCACAACACCCATAGAGGGAGAATATAACCTGTGGCGAGCGCAGCGAACCACCATGCCCGCAGCGTGCCGAGCACAGTGAGCCCGCAAGGGTCTTTCTAGCACTCGACCCGTTGCTGGCATACTGGTAGCTGGGATGCCGCTGTCGGTATACTGACGGCCAGCATCCTGGCCGCCAGTATTTCATACTGAACCTGACTTAGGCTATGCACCTGGCACTGAGTAGTGAAGAGTCTACAGTCATTACAACATACAAGTCTCCACCAATTCAGCACTTCTAGAGTTATCTAGCAGGCTGTTGCCTATTACCCCAGTAACTTTTCATGGGTAAGTACACAAACCAAGCCAGATATTAAAAAAAAAAAATTATAGATATATCTATATTTCTCTTATGTCCTAGAGGATAATGGGGTCCACATTGGTACCATGGGGTATAGACAGGTTCACTAGGAGCCATGGGCACTTTAAGAATTTGATAGTGTGGGCTGGCTTCTCCCTCTATGCCCCTCCTAATCAGAATCAGTTTAGAAAATGTGCCCGGAGAAGCCGGTCACGCTTATGGAAGCTCCTGAAGAGTTTTCTGCATTTATTTTTCTGTTTGTTATTTTCAGGCAGGACTGGTTGGCACCAGCCTGCCTGCTTCGTGGGACTTAGGGGGGGGGGGGGGGGAATGGCCCAACCAGGGGTGTATCTAGGGGTCTGAGCGCCCCTGGCAAAATAAGGAACTGGTGCCCCCCACCTCCCCCACCCAGGGACCTCCCCCACCCAGGGACACAGAGGGGGGAGTTACAGATAGGCTGAGGTCAGGGACACTGAGGGAGAATTACAGGGAGGGTGCAGGTAGGGACAATGAGGTGGAGGGCTTACAGGGAGGCTGAGGTCAGGGACACTGAGGGGCAATTCCAGGGAGGGTGTGGTCAGGGACACTGAGGGGGAATTACAGGAGTGTGCAGGCAGCGACACTGAGGGAGAATTACGGGGAGGGTACAGGCAGGAACACTGAGGTGGAATTACAGGAAGGTGTGGGCAGGGACACTGAGCAGGGAGTCACAGGAAGACGGTGGTCAGGGACACTAAGGGGGAATTACAAGAGGGTTTGGGTAGGGAAAATGAGAGGGAGGGACTACAGGGAGGCTGAGGTCAGGGACACTGAGGGGCAATTACAGGGAGGGTGCGGGAAGGGACACTGAGAGGGAATGACAGGAGTGTGCGGGCAGGGACACTGAGGGGGAGTCACAGGGAAGCTGAGGTCAGGAACACTGGGGAGAATTACGGGTAGGGTGCAGGCAGGGACACTGAGGAGGAATTACGAGGAGGGTGCGGCCAGGGACACTGAGATGGAATTACGGGTAGGGTGCAGACAGGGACACTGAGGAGGAATTACGAGGAGGGTGCGGGCAGGGACACTGAGACGAAATTACGGGGAGGGTGCAGGCAGGGACACTGAGGAGCAGTGCTGTGCAAGAAACAGCTTCATCGCCCCCCCCCCATATTTAAAATAGGGCCAGTGCGCGCTGTAGGTGTACGCCAAAACTATAAGGGTGTGGCTTTATGTGGAAGGGGCGTGGCAACAAAATAATACCAATTCATATCACGCTTAACAGTGGTCTCCATTAATCAAATGACGCCACTTACACACATTACGCCAGGCAGATCCCCATTTTACACATTACACCATGTAGAGCCCCTATTACACATTACGGCAGGCAGAGCTCCCTTTTAAACATTACGGCAGGCAGAGCTCCCTTTTACACGTTACGTCAGGCAGAGCTCCCTTTTACACGTTACGGCAGGCAGAGCTCCCTTTTACACATTACGGCAGGCAGAGCTCCCTTTTACACATTACGGCAGGCAGAGCTCCCTTTTACACGTTACGGCAGGGAGAGCTCCCTTTTACACATTACGTTCGGTTCTCTGTCTTCAATGCCTATGTACTGTGGGCCGAGAACACTCTGAACACACCTAGCTACGGCCCTGTACAAAAATCATGAGAACTCGGAGGTAGGTAATGTCTGCTCTCCAGCTATGATGGAACCACAAGTCCAAACATGCTCTATCATGTAATGTCTGTCAGGGCATGATGGGACTTATGGTTCCACAGCATCAGGACCCAGGCACTTCTCTCCTCTCACCTTTCTAAGGGCTGGCATGAAGTGTCCCCACCACTTGCTGCTGTTCTGCTCACCCAGTTGTAGTTGTGTGGCTACTGCATGATCCTGATCTCATGGGACACTGTCAATCCATTGCCCGGAGACCAGGCCGCTCACTGACAAGCACAGGCTGGGGCAGAGAGGCTGCTTAGGTGCAGTCCAGGATCTCGCTGGCCGCCGCTCACTGCCGCTGTGTGTGGTTGTAGATCTAGAGATTTTTATCCGGCATGTCCCCTGGGAGTACAGGTCTACAGGAGTGCAGAAAATAGTCACTGTAACCTCCAGGCAGGAGGGGGAGGACATGACTGCCGGGTTGCCGTTGTATGCACTGCATTGTAACTCTGGCAGGAGTGGGTGTGAGGTGAGGGGAGGATCAGGCACTACAGCAATCCGCAGCTCACTTTAACCTACGGTGGTTGCGGCGGCGGAGGGGCCCAAGCAGTATTGCCACGGCTCATTATAACCTCTGGTGGAGGGGGGAAGGGGTGAGTGGTCTGGCTGTATTGTAAGCTCAGGTTTCCGAGGGTGGGGGCAGGGCTTTACTGCCCGCGGGCTGCACTTTAACTACCGCAGGCTCACATTGCATTGCGGAACTACGGGTGTTACCAGCGGTACTGCGTCATCAGTGCATGGGCACTGTGTGCCAGGCACCGCTGGCACACACCTAGTTACGGCCCTGCTGAGGAGTAATTACGAGGAGGGTGCGGGCAGGGACACTGAGATGGAATTACGGGGAGGGCGCAGGCAGGGACACTGAGCAGGGTGCGGGCAGGGATACTGAGATGGAATTACGGGGAGGGTGCAGGGAGGGAGACTGAGGGGGAATTACGAGGAGTGAGCAGGCAGGGACACTGAGGGGGAATTATAGGAGTGTATGAGCAGGGACACTGAGATGAAATTACGGGGAGGGTGCGGGCAGGGACACTGAGAGTGAATTACAGGAGTGTATGAGCAGGGACACTGAGATGAAATTACGGGGAGGGCGCGGGCAGGGACACTGAGATGGAATTATGGGGAGGGTGCAGGGAGGGAGACTGAGGGGGAATTATGAGGAGTGTGCAGGCAGGGACACTGAGAGTGAATTACGGTTAGGGTGCTGGTAGGGACACTGAGAGGGAATTACGGGAAGGGTGCAGGCAGGGATACTGAGGGGGAATTATGGGGAGGGTGCGGGCAGGGACACTGAGAGGGAATTACGGGAGTTTATGGGCAGGGTCACTGAGGGGGCAGTTACAGGGATGGTGCGGGCAGTGACACTAAGGGGGAATTACAAGGAGGGTGCGGACAGGGACACCGAGGGGATATATGCACACATACATACAGTTAAAAACCCCTCTCTAGGTGTGATTTCACTAGATGTCCCAGCAAATCCAATTGACAAGGTGTGCTGGGACTTGTAGTCTCAACACAGCTGGACAGGCAGTCACTGGTCTAGATACCTCTCCATACACATCTTTGTAACCTGTGATCCAGACTGCCAGGATAGACCATGCAGTGCAGCTACGGTACCCCCAGAAAATGCACAGGTATGGTCATGCTGCACTGCTGACTGGTGCTGATTGTAGTGGCTGGTGTTTGGTGACAGACCGCGTGGGACCAATGAGAAGGGGAGCGGATGAGGAAGAGGAGGTGCCTCCCCCTCCCCATACCTGGAAGTGCCCCGCTCCCCGGCTATATTCACCATCATTGTGACTGTAGTCACAGAGAGTGTCAGAGTGCAATACGCTTCTGAGAGTCCGGCAGTGGATGAGCACTGCTAGCTAACGGATGTACTCAGTGAGAACTACTATGTCATTCTACCCCCTGGCGCGGGTGGCACTGCCGGGCGGCGCCCCCCTCTTGGCCGGCGCCCCTGGCAAGTGCCATCCTGGCCATTAGGAAGATACACCCCTGGGCCCAACCTCTTGAACGGTTATTGGTCCCGTTCCCTGCTAACAGGACCCTGAGCTCCTGAGGGAACCATTCGCAAGCCCCACCACAGCGAGCGTGCATTCCCACAACAAACCGCCACCCCTAACAGAGCCAGAAGACAGAAGAGTGGTGAGTACTATGCCGGCATCCCGGTTAGCGGGTCGCCAGCTATTATGGCGGCATGAGGGTGCGGAGCGCGGTTCTGAGAGCAGGCTGTGTCTCCAGGCTCAGAACAGCGCGGCGGCACCGCTTATGAGGGGGCGAGCTGAGCCATTTAAAACTGTACCCACACTCCGAGCCGGATTAACAATGGGGCGGATGGAGCTGCAGCTCCAGGCCTCCCCATAAAAGCAGGCCCACAGGAGACTGGCGGCAATGACAGGAAAAAAAAAATCTTATCACAAGCTGCCAGCCACCGTCCTCACAGGCCCCTATGCAAACCCTGAAGAGCCGCCACCTCCCCTACCTGCCCGGGAGAATGCCTCCATTCTCTTGAAGCCGAGTCCCCAGCATTAAAAACAGCGGTGCAGTGAGGAGCTCCACAGCCCTTCCTGCACCACATGACATCACATAGGTTCCACACCGGGGGCGAAGCTAGGGGGAAGCCATGGTGAGTGGAAGGATGCTCTAAAACTGTATCGGCCGGGTAGGGTGGCTGCAGAGCCAGTGCTACCCGCTCTCAGCGGGGTCAGCAATGCAGGGAGGCGCCAGTCTTGAGAGATGCTCTCCCTGCTCCGCCGCTTGCTGTGCCTGTCAAACTAATATGACAGGCAGCAGCAAGCTATGATCACTTCAGCGCCAATCCCTGCGGATACCAGTGTATGGAGTGTGTGTCCCTAAGCGCCCTGTTATAGTAAGGTGCACTGGCGCAGCCGCTGTTTGTCAGTGATGGCCACTGAGGGGTGACACGTAGTGACCAGTAGCTGGAAGTCTGTCCCTGGTGTCCAGGGGTGTAGCGACGGTCGCTCCGGGCGCCAAAAAAGTTAGAGGGCGCGCTGCTGCCTGTTCCCCCACCTCCACCCGCTATACCGCAGCCCGCTGTACAGGCAGCTGCAGAGCAGGAGGAGAAGCAGAGGGATGCACACTGACTTGGACTCAGAGACTAGGTAGGGAACAGAGCAGGCCAGAGGTGATAGCAGGAGACACTCACAGCCAGCACATGCCAGAGCTCTGCCGCCCTTTTATATGTCTCACTGTCTGCTTGTAGCTGTGCAGCAGGGTTACGTCTGTCCTGCTACACCACTCTTTGTCCCGGCTGCTGCAGCACCTCTTTCAGCTTTATTGGCCAGGTATACTTGCGTATACCGAAAACAAATTCCTAGTATATGCAAGTATACCTGGCCAATAAAGCTGATTCTGATTCTGCTGCAGCACGTCTATCTGCCCCAGCTGCTGCATCACCTCTTTCTGCCTTGGCTGCTGCAGCACCTCTTTCTGCCCCGGCTGCTGCAGCACCTCTCTCTACATTGATGCTGGATCACCACTTTCTGCCCCAGCTACGGCTGCAGCACCTCTTACTGCATTAGAAGCTGTAGAGTAACATGTATAAGCGGCTTTACTTTGGCATAACCTACATAAGTGGCACTACTGTGGTGTAATGTGTATAAGCGGCTCTACTGTGGTGTAACGTGTATAAGTAGCTCTACTGTGGTGTAATGTGTATAAGCGGCTCTACTGTATTGTGTAACCTGTACAATCAGTTCTACTGTGTTGTGATACGTGTGGGTTCTACTGTGGTGTTATGTGAATAACGGACACTACTGTGCAGTGTAATCTGAATTGGTATTATTCTGTGGTCATGCCCTTTCCCCATGAAGCCACACCACTATATTTTTTGTTACACTGTCCCTATTTTATGCATGAGGGGCGCCCAACGGAAACTGAGCTCCACAAGATCTAGAACCAGACCTGTCACCAATTTAGGATTTTTTTGTATTTTTTCTTTTCAAATTTAACATACATCCAATTCAGTACAGGGGAGGGGGCGCCAAAAGATACCCTTGCTCCGGGCACCATGGCACCTAGCTACACCTCTGCTGGTGTCCACCACCCTCTATGCCCTCACTGAGAGGAGCGCAGATGCGAAAACCCCGCTCCGTTCTAACGCCCATTCGGTGATGAGCTAGAAGCGGGTGTGAGGGGTGTAGTATGGTATGCCGGCGGCCGGGCTCCCGGCGACCAGCATACCGGCGCCGGGAGCCCGACCGCCGGCATACCGACAGTGTGGCGAGCGCAAATGAGCCCCTTGCGTGGACCCCCCTGGAGAATATCTGTCGGTATGCCGGCTGTCGGGATTCCGGCGCCGGTATACTGTGCGCCGGGATCCCGACAGTCGGCAATCTGAAGACCACCCGGTGTGAGAGCTGAGAGCACCGGGTAACAGGAGACACTGTTCCCCCAGCAGACACCCAGACCCTCCCCCAGAGCCTCGAACAGTCAAAGGACATATTCAACAGAAGCTTCTGCAAGAGACATTCCGCCACATCTGTGAGTCTCCATTGGGAAGGAGAAGGGTAACTGTGTTATGTACTAAGATGGGGGGGGACAGGGCTGGCTCCAGGCACGTTCGAATTGAGCGGCCGCGCGGGGCGCCACCCTTAATGGGCGCCGCCATTTTCGTTCCTGGAGCCGGCCCTGTGCTGCGCTACCCGGCCTTAAACTATTGTGTGCTTACGCGCTGTGCGGCGCTGGCATCTGACGTCAGACGCCAGCGCAGCGCACATAGCGCACACCACCCGCACCGCCGCCACACCGCCCGCGGCCCTGCGCCCTGCTCCCTCAGACAGCAGCACTCCTCCCCCTCCCAGCGCAGCAGGTATTGGGGGCATTTATGGATGGCATTATGTGGGGGCTGCACTGTGGGGTCATATCTGCACTGTGGGGGCATTCATTTATCTAGCACTGCGGGCATTTATTTATCAGGCGCTGTGGGGGCATTTATTTATCTGGCACTGTAGGAGCATATCTGGCACTGGGGGCATTTATTTATCTGGCACTGGGGCGTTTATGTATCTTGCACTGTGGGGGCATTTATGTATCTGGCACTGTGGGGGCATATCTGCACTGTGGGGGCATTAATGTATCTGGCACTGTGGGGGAATATCTGGCACTGGGGGCATTAATGTATCTGGCACTGTGGGGGCATATCTGGCACTGGGGGCATTAATGTATCTATCACTGTGGGGGCATATCTGGCAATGGGGGCATTAATGTATCTGGCACTGTGGGGGCATATCTGGCACTGGGGGCATTAATGTATCTGGCACTGGGGGCATATCTGGCACGGGGGCAATAATGTATCTGGCACTGTGGGGGGCATTAATGTATCTGGCACTGTGGGGGGCATTAATGTATCTGGCACTGTGGGGGGCATTAATGTATCTGGCACTGTGGGGGCATTAATGTATCAGGCACTGTGGGGGGCATTAATGTATCAGGCACTGCAGGGGCATATCTGGCACTGTGGGGGGCATTAATGTATCTGACACTGTGGGGGGCAATAATGTATCTGGCACTGTGTGGGCACTTATGCATCTGGCACTGGGGGCACTTATGCATCTGGCACTGGGGTCATTTATGCATCTGGCACTGGGGGCATTTATGTATCTGGCACTGGGGGCATTTATGTATCTGGCCCTGTGGGGGCATATCTGGCACTGTGGGGGCATTTTTATATCTGGCACTGTGGGGACATATCTGGCACTGTGTGGGCATTTTTACATCTGGCACTGTGGGGACATATCTGGCACTGTGGGCACTTATGTATCTGGCACTGTTGGGGCACTTATGTATCTGGCACTGTGTGGGCACTTATGTATCTGGCACTGTGGGGCATTAATGTATCTGGCACTGTGGGGGGCATTAATGTATCTGGCACTGTGGGGGGCATTAATGTATCTGGCACTGTGGGGGCATTAATGTATCTGGCACTGCGGGGGCATATCTGGCACTGTGGGGGGCATTAATGTATCTGACACTGTGGGGGGCAATAATGTATCTGGCACTGTGTGGGCACTTATGCATCTGGCACTAGGGGCATTTATGCATCTGGCACTGGGGGCATTTATGTATCTGGCACTGGGGCATTTATGTATTTGGCCCTGTGGGGGCATTTTTATATCTGGCACTGTGGGTACATATCTGGCACTGTGTGGGCATTTTTATATCTGGCACTGTGGGGACATATCTGGCACTGTGGGCACTTATGTATCTGGCACTGTGTGGGCACTTATGTATCTGGCACTGTGTGGGCACTTATGTATCTGGCACTGTGGGGGCATTTATGTATCTGGCACTGTGGGGGGCATATCTGCACTGTGGGGGCATTTATGTATCTGGCACTTTGGGGGCATTTATGTATCTGTACTGTGGGTGCATATCTGGCACTGTGTGGCCATTTATGTAGCTGGCACTGCTGGGGGGGCATGTCACGTGTAGCTGGCACTGCTGGGGGGGCATGTCACGTCTTACGTGTAGCTGGCACTGCTGGGGGGGCATGTCACGTGTAGCTGGCACTGCTGGGGGGGCATGTCACGTGTAGCTGGCACTGCTGGGGGGCATGTCACGTGTAGCTGGCACGAGCATGTCACGTGTAGCTGGCACTGCTGGGGGGCATGTCACGTAGTGTTCCTGCTAGGCGTCTGTGGCTAGGCAATGTGTCTCAGTGCTCTCCCTGGTGCAATGTGTCTCAGTGCTGTGCCTGGCGCAAAGTGTATAGGAGGTTCTACCTGGTGCAGTGTGTATTAGCTGCACTACTGTGTGGTGTAATGCAAATTGCCACTATTATGTGGCCACGTACCTTCCCCACAAAGTAACTCCCCTTAATTTTTGCTGCGCGCCTTCGGCGTGCACTGTCCATGCTTTGGCATATAGGTATGGGAACAACAAGCAGTATGTACATCATTTTGCCCTCCTAACTTAAAAATGTGCCCTCCCTGTGATCAGCACCATGCCCTAAAAAGTGAACACTATCATGTGTAGCTGGCACTGCTGGGGGGCATGTCATGTGTAGCTGGCACTGCTGCGGGGCATGTCATGTCTAGCTGGCACTGATGCGGAGCATGTCATGTCTAGCTGGCACTGCTGCGGGGCATGTCATGTGTAGCTGGCACTGATGCGGGGCATGTCATGTCTAGCTGGCACTGCTGCGGGGCATTTCATGTGTAGCTGGCACTGCTGGGGGGCATGTCATGTCTATCTGGCACTGCACATTATGTGTATCTGGCACTATACTGGAGACATTGTGTGTAAGGAACACTACTGTGGCTATGTGTAAGGCTGCTAATTGTGTGAAAATATATTTATAGTTTGATGATATGAAGTTACGAGGCCACGCCCACTTTTCCAGAGGCCATGCCCACTTTTCCGGGAGCACCCGCGCCGTGTATCTGGCACTATACTGGAGACATTGTGTGTAAGGAACACTACTGTGGCTATGTGTAAGGCTTCTAATTGTGTGAAAATATATTTATAGTTTGATGATATGAAGTTACGAGGCCACGCCCACTTTTCCAGAGGCCATGCCCACTTTTCCGGGAGCGCGCGCGCCGTGTATCTGGCACTATACTGGAGACATTGTGTGTAAGGAACACTACTGTGGCTATGTGTAAGGCTTCTAATTGTGTGAAAATATATTTATAGTTTGATGATATGAAGTTACGAGGCCACGCCCACTTTTCCAGAGGCCATGCCCACTTTTCCGGGAGCGCGCGCGCCGTGTATCTGGCACTATACTGGAGACATTGTGTGTAAGGAACACTACTGTGGCTATGTGTAAGGCTTCTAATTGTGTGAAAATATATTTATAGTTTGATGATATGAAGTTACGAGGCCACGCCCACTTTTCCAGAGGCCATGCCCACTTTTCCGGGAGCGCGCGCGCCGTGTATCTGGCACTATACTGGAGACATTGTGTGTAAGGAACACTACTGTGGCTATGTGTAAGGCTTCTAATTGTGTGAAAATATATTTATAGTTTGATGATATGAAGTTACGAGGCCACGCCCACTTTTCCAGAGGCCATGCCCACTTTTCCGGGAGCGCGCGCGCCTTCGGCGCGCGCATGCGGAGGGGGGGAGGGGGCGCTTTTACATTTTCTCGCTCAGGGTGCTAGTAAGCCTGGAGCCGGCCCTGGGGGGGATGTGTGTTACTGTGTACCTTGGGAAGAAGGGGGGAGTTTTTACCGTGTATCATGTAGAGGGGAGTAACTGTGACATGGGGAGAGTGGTAATGGGGGCTGCTGTGTAACATGAGGAGAGGGGAAACTGATATGGGATGGGTAGGTCACAGACGCTTTCTCTATGGTATCACTGACGCTCTCTGTATTACATGGCGTCACTGAAGCTCTCTGTATTATATGGCGACACAGACGTTCTCTGTATTCTATGGCATCACTGAAGCTCTCTATATTATATGGCATCACAGACGCTCTCTGTATTTTATGGCGTCACTAAAGTTCTCTGTATTATATGGCGTCACTGAGGTTCTTGGTATTATATGGCGTCACAGACGCTCTCTGTATTATATGGCGTCACTGAGGCTCTCTGTATTATATGGCGTCACAGACGTTCTCTGTATTATACGGCATCACTGAAGCTCTCAATATTATATGGCGTCACTAAAGTTTTCTGTATTATATGGCGTCACTGAGGCTCTCTGTATTATATGGCGTCACTGAAGTTCTTTGTATCATATGGCGTCACTGAAGTTCTCTGTATTATATGGCGTCACTGAGGCTCTCTGTATAATATGGCGTCACAGGCGCTCTCGGTATTATATGGCGTCACTGAGGCTCTCTGTATTATATGGCGTCACAGACATTCTCTGTATTATACGGCGTCTCTAAAGTTCTCTGTATTATATGGCGTCACTGAGGCTCTCTGTATTATATGGCATCACAGACGCTCTCTGTATTATATGGCGTCACTGAAGTTCTCTGTATTATATGGCGACACTGAGGCGCTCTGTATTATATGGCGTCACAGACGCTCTCTGTATTATATGGCGTCACTGAGGCTCTCTGTATTATATGGCATCATAGACGTTCTCTGTATTATATGGCGTCACTGAAGCTCTCAATATTATATGGCGTCACTGAAGTTCTCTGTATTATATGGCGTCACTGAGGCTCTCTGTATTATATGGCGTCACAGACGCTCTCTGTATTATATGGCGTCACAGAGGCTCTCTGTATTATATGGCGTCACTGAAGTTCTTTGTATTATATGGCGTCACTGAGGCTCTCTGTATTATATGGCGTCACAGACGCTCTGTATTATAGCCTCTGTCACTGAGGCTTTCTGTATTATATGGCGTCACAGATGTTCTCTGTATTATATGGCGTCACAGACGTTCTCTGTATTATATGGCGTCACTGAAATTCTCTGTATTATATGGCGTCACTGAGGCTGTCTGTATTATATGGCGTCACAGACGCTCTCTGTATTATATGGCGTCACTGAAGTTCTCTGTATTATATGGCGTCACAGACGCTCTCGGTATTATATGGCGTCACTGAGGCTCTCTGTATTATATGGTGTCACAGACATTCTCTGTATTATATGGCGTCTCTGAAGTTCTCTGTATTATATGGCGACACTGAGGCGCTCTGTATTATATGGCGTCACAGACGCTTTCTGTATTATATGGCGTCACTGAGGCTCTCTGTATTATATGGCGTCATAGACGTTCTCTGTATTATATGGCGTCACTGAAGCTCTCAATATTATATGGAGTCACTGAAGTTCTCTGTATTATATGGCGTCACTGAGGCTCTCTGTATTATATGGCATCACAGACGCTCTCTGTATTATATGGCGTCACAGAGGCTCTCTGTATTATATGGCGTCACTGAAGTTCTTTGTATTATATGGCGTCACTGAGGCTCTCTGCATTATATGGCGTCACAGACGCTCTGTATTATAGCCTCTGTCACTGAGGCTTTCTGTATTATGTGGCGTCACAGACGTTCTCTGTATTATATGGCGTCACAGACGATCTCTGTATTATATGGCGTCACTGAAATTCTCTGTATTATATGGCGTCACTGAGGCTGTCTGTATTATATGGCGTCACAGACGCTCTCTGTATTATATGGCGTCACTGAAGTTCTCTGTATTATATGGCGTCACAGACGCTCTCTATATTATATGGCATCATTGATGCTCTCTATATTATGTGGCGTCACTGATGCTCTCTATTATATGGCATCACTGAGGCTCTTTGTATTATATGGCATGACTGAGGCTCTCTGTATTATATGGTAGTCACTGAGGCTCTCTGTATTATATGGCGTCACTGATGCTCTCTGTATTAGATGGCATCACTGAAGTTCTCTGTATTATATGGCGTCATTGAGGCTCTCTGTATTATATGGTAGTCACTGAGGCTCTCTGTATGATATGGCGTCACTGATGCTCTCTGTATTATATGGCGTCACTGATGCTCTCTGTATTATATGGCATCACTGAGGCTCTCTGTATTAAATGGCATCACTGAGGCTCTCTGTATTATATGGCGTCACTGAGGCTCTCTGTATTATATGGTAGTCACTGAGGCTCTCTGTATTATATGACGTCACAGACATTCTCTGTATTATACGGCGTCACTAACTTCTCTGTATTATATGGCGTCACTGAACTTCTCTGTATTATATGGCGTCACTGAGGCTCTCTGTATTATATGGCATCACAGACGCTCTCTGTATTATATGGCGTCACTGAAGTTCTCTGTATTATATGGCGACAATGAGGCGCTCTGTATTATATGGTGTCACGGACGCTCTCTGTATTATATGGTGTCACTGAGGCTCTCTGTATTATATGGCGTCATAGACATTCTCTGTATTATATGGCGTCACTGAAGCTCTCAATATTATATGGCGTCACTGAAGTTCTCTGTATTTATATGGCGTCACTGAGGCTCTCTGTATTATATGGCGTGACAGACGCTCTCTGTATTATATGGCATCACAGAGGCTCTCTGTATTATATGGCGTCACTGAAGTTCTTTGTATTAAATGGCGTCACTGAGGCTCTCTGTATTATTTGGCGTCACAGACGCTCTGTACTATAGCCTCTGTCACTGAGGCTTTCTGTATTATATGGCGTCACAGACGTTCTCTGTATTATTATACGGCGTCACTGAAATTCTCTGTATTATATGGCGTCACTGAAGTTTTCTGTATTATATGGCGTCACAGACGCTCTCTATATTATATGGTATCACTGATGCTCTCTGTATTAGATGGCATCACTGAAGTTCTCTGTATTATATGGCGTCACTGAGGCTCTCTGTATTATATGGTAGTCACTGAGGCTCTCTGTATGATATGGCATCACTGATGCTCTCTGTATTATATGGTGTCACTGATGCTCTGTATTATATGGCATCACTGAGGCTCTCTGTATTATATGGCATCACTGAGGCTCTCTGTATTATATGGCGTCACTGAGGCTCTCTGTATTATATGGTAGTCACTGAGGCTCTCTGTATTATATGGTAGTCACTGATGCTCTGTATTATATGGCGTCACTGAGGCTCTCTGTATTATATGGTTGTCACTGATGCTCTCTGTATTATAAGGCGTCACTGAGGCTCTCTGTATTATATGGTAGTCACTGAGGCTCTCTGTATGATATGGCGTCACTGATGCTCTCTGTATTATATAGTAGTCTAGTCACTGAGGCTCTGTGTATTATATGGCGTCACTGATGCGCTCTACTATATGGCATCACTGAGGCTCTCTGTATTATATGGTAGTCTAGTCACTGAGGCTCTCTGTATTATATGGTAGTCACTGATGCTCTCTGTATTATATGGTAGTCACTGATGCTCTCTGTATTATATGGCATCACTGAGGCTCTCTGTATTATATGGCATCACTGAGGCTCTCTGTATTATATGGCATCACTGAGGCTCTCTGTATTATATGGCGTCAGTGAGGCTCTCTGTATTATATGGTAGTCACTGAGGCTCTCTGTATTATATGGTAGTCACTGATGCTCTCTGTATTATATGGCGTCATTGAGGCTCTCTGTATTATATGGTAGTCACTGAGGCGCTCTGTATTATATGGCGTCACTGATGCTCTCTGTATTATATGGCGTCACTGAGGCTCTCTGTATTATATGGTAGTCACTGAGGCTCTCTGTATGATATGGCGTCACTGATGCTCTCTGTATTATATGGCGTCACTGATGCTCTCTATTATATGGCATCACTGAGGCTCTCTGTATTATATGGCGTCACTGAGGCTCTCTGTATTATATGGTAGTCTAGTCACTGAGGCTCTCTGTATTATATGGTAGTCACTGATGCTCTCTGTATTATTTGGTAGTCACTGATGCTCTCTGTATTATATGGCATCACTGAGTCTCTCTGTATTATATGGTAGTCACTGATGCTCTCTGTATTATATGGCATCACTGAGGCTCTCTGTATTATATGGCGTCACTGAGGCTCTCTGTATTATATGGTAGTCACTGATGCTCTCTGTATTATATGGTAGTCACTGAGGCTCTCTGTATTATATGGCGACAATGAGGCGCTATGTATTATATGGCGTCACGGACGCTCTCTGTATTATATGGTGTCACTGAGGCTCTCTGTATTATATGGCGTCATAGACATTCTCTGTATTATATGGCGTCACTGAAGCTCTCAATATTATATGGCGTCACTGAAGTTCTCTGTATTTATATGGCGTCACTGAGGCTCTCTGTATTATATGGCGTGACAGACGCTCTCTGTATTATATGGCATCACAGAGGCTCTCTGTATTATATGGCGTCACTGAAGTTCTTTGTATTAAATGGCGTCACTGAGGCTCTCTGTATTATTTGGCGTCACAGACGCTCTGTACTATAGCCTCTGTCACTGAGGCTTTCTGTATTATATGGCGTCACAGACGTTCTCTGTATTATACGGCGTCACTGAAATTCTCTGTATTATATGGCGTCACTGACGCTCTCTGTATTATATGGCGTCACTGAAGTTTTCTGTATTATATGGCATCACAGACGCTCTCTATATTATATGGTATCACTGATGCTCTCTGTATTAAATGGCATCACTGAAGTTCTCTGTATTATATGGCGTCACTGAGGCTCTCTGTATTATATGGTAGTCACTGAGGCTCTCTGTATGATATGGCATCACTGATGCTCTCTGTATTATATGGCGTCACTGATGCTCTCTGTATTACATGGTGTCACTGATGCTCTGTATTATATGGCATCACTGAGGCTCTCTGTATTATATGGCGTCACTGAGGCTCTCTGTATTATATGGCGTCACTGAGGCTCTCTGTATTATATGGTAGTCACTGAGGCTCTCTGTATTATATGGTAGTCACTGATGCTCTGTATTATATGGCGTCACTGAGGCTCTCTGTATTATATGGTTGTCACTGATGCTCTCTGTATTATAAGGCGTCACTGAGGCTCTCTGTATTATATGGTAGTCACTGAGGCTCTCTGTATGATATGGCGTCACTGATGCTCTCTGTATTATATAGTAGTCTAGTCACTGAGGCTCTGTGTATTATATGGCGTCACTGATGCGCTCTACTATATGGCATCACTGAGGCTCTCTGTATTATATGGTAGTCTAGTCACTGAGGCTCTCTGTATTATATGGTAGTCACTGATGCTCTCTGTATTATATGGCATCACTGAGGCTCTCTGTATTATATGGCATCACTGAGGCTCTCTGTATTATATGGCATCACTGAGGCTCTCTGTATTATATGGCGTCAGTGAGGCTCTCTGTATTATATGGTAGTCACTGAGGCTCTCTGTATTATATGGTAGTCACTGATGCTCTCTGTATTATATGGCGTCATTGAGGCTCTCTGTATTATATGGTAGTGACTGAGGCGCTCTGTATTATATGGCGTCACTGATGCTCTCTGTATTATATGGCGTCACTGAGGCTCTCTGTATTATATGGTAGTCACTGAGGCTCTCTGTATAATATGGCGTCACTGATGCTCTCTGTATTATATGGCGTCACTGATGCTCTCTATTATATGGCATCACTGAGGCTCTCTGTATTATATGGCGTCACTGAGGCTCTCTGTATTATATGGTAGTCTAGTCACTGAGGCTCTCTGTATTATATGGTAGTCACTGATGCTCTCTGTATTATTTGGTAGTCACTGATGCTCTCTGTATTATATGGCATCACTGAGTCTCTCTGTATTATATGGTAGTCACTGATGCTCTCTGTATTATATGGCATCACTGAGGCTCTCTGTATTATATGGCGTCACTGAGGCTCTCTGTATTATATGGTAGTCACTGATGCTCTCTGTATTATATGGTAGTCGCTGAGGCTCTCTGTATTATATGGCGACAATAAGGCGCTCTGTATTATATGGCGTCACGGACGCTCTCTGTATTATATGGTGTCACTGAGGCTCTCTGTATTATATGGCGTCATAGACATTCTCTGTATTATATGGCGTCACTGAAGCTCTCAATATTATATGGCGTCACTGAAGTTCTCTGTATTTATATGGCGTCACTGAGGCTCTCTGTATTATATGGCGTGACAGACGCTCTCTGTATTATATGGCATCACAGAGGCTCTCTGTATTATATGGCGTCACTGAAGTTCTTTGTATTAAATGGCGTCACTGAGGCTCTCTGTATTATTTGGCGTCACAGACGCTCTGTACTATAGCCTCTGTCACTGAGGCTTTCTGTATTATATGGCGTCACAGACGTTCTCTGTATTATACGGCGTCACTGAAATTCTCTGTATTATATGGCGTCACTGACGCTCTCTGTATTATATGGCGTCACTGAAGTTTTCTGTATTATATGGCGTCACAGACGCTCTCTATATTATATGGTATCACTGATGCTCTCTGTATTAGATGGCATCACTGAAGTTCTCTGTATTATATGGCGTCACTGAGGCTCTCTGTATTATATGGTAGTCACTGAGGCTCTCTGTATGATATGGCATCACTGATGCTCTCTGTATTATATGGCGTCACTGATGCTCTCTGTATTACATGGTGTCACTGATACTCTGTATTATATGGCATCACTGAGGCTCTCTGTATTATATGGCATCACTGAGGCTCTCTGTATTATATGGCGTCACTGAGGCTCTCTGTATTATATGGTAGTCACTGAGGCTCTCTGTATTATATGGTAGTCACTGATGCTCTGTATTATATGGCGTCACTGAGGCTCTCTGTATTATATGGTTGTCACTGATGCTCTCTGTATTATAAGGCGTCACTGAGGCTCTCTGTATTATATGGTAGTCACTGAGGCTCTCTGTATGATATGGCGTCACTGATGCTCTCTGTATTATATGGCGTCACTGATGCGCTCTACTATATGGCATCACTGAGGCTCTCTGTATTATATGGTAGTCTAGTCACTGAGGCTCTCTGTATTATATGGTAGTCACTGATGCTCTCTGTATTATATGGTAGTCACTGATGCTCTCTGTATTATATGGCATCACTGAGGCTCTCTGTATTATATGGCATCACTGAGGCTCTCTGTATTATATGGCATCACTGAGGCTCTCTGTATTATATGGCGTCAGTGAGGCTCTCTGTATTATATGGTAGTCACTGAGGCTCTCTGTATTATATGGTAGTCACTGATGCTCTCTGTATTATATGGCGTCATTGAGGCTCTCTGTATTATATGGCGTCATTGAGGCTCTCTGTATTATATGGTAGTCACTGAGGCGCTCTGTATTATATGGCGTCACTGATGCTCTCTGTATTATATGGCGTCACTGAGGCTCTCTGTATTATATGGTAGTCACTGAGGCTCTCTGTATGATATGGCGTCACTGATGCTCTCTGTATTATATGGCGTCACTGATGCTCTCTATTATATGGCATCACTGAGGCTCTCTGTATTATATGGCGTCACTGAGGCTCTCTGTATTATATGGTAGTCTAGTCACTGAGGCTCTCTGTATTATATGGTAGTCACTGATGCTCTCTGTATTATTTGGTAGTCACTGATGCTCTCTGTATTATATGGCATCACTGAGGCTCTCTGTATTATATGGCATCACTGAGGCTCTCTGTATTATATGGCATCACTGAGGCTCTCTGTATTATATGGCGTCAGTGAGGCTCTCTGTATTATATGGTAGTCACTGAGGCTCTCTGTATTATATGGTAGTCACTGATGCTCTCTGTATTATATGGCGTCATTGAGGCTCTCTGTATTATATGGTAGTCACTGAGGCGCTCTGTATTATATGGCGTCACTGATGCTCTCTGTATTATATGGCGTCACTGAGGCTCTCTGTATTATATGGTAGTCACTGAGGATCTCTGTATGATATGGCGTCACTGATGCTCTCTGTATTATATGGCGTCACTGATGCTCTCTATTATATGGCATCACTGAGGCTCTCTGTATTATATGGCGTCACTGAGGCTCTCTGTATTATATGGTAGTCTAGTCACTGAGGCTCTCTGTATTATATGGTAGTCACTGATGCTCTCTGTATTATTTGGTAGTCACTGATGCTCTCTGTATTATATGGCATCACTGAGTCTCTCTGTATTATATGGTAGTCACTGATGCTCTCTGTATTATATGGCATCACTGAGGCTCTCTGTATTATATGGCGTCACTGAGGCTCTCTGTATTATATGGTAGTCACTGATGCTCTCTGTATTATATGGTAGTCACTGAGGCTCTCTGTATTATATGGCGACAATGAGGCGCTCTGTATTATATGGCGTCACGGACGCTCTCTGTATTATATGGTGTCACTGAGGCTCTCTGTATTATATGGCGTCATAGACATTCTCTGTATTATATGGCGTCACTGAAGCTCTCAATATTATATGGCGTCACTGAAGTTCTCTGTATTTATATGGCGTCACTGAGGCTCTCTGTATTATATGGCGTGACAGACGCTCTCTGTATTATATGGCATCACAGAGGCTCTCTGTATTATATGGCGTCACCGAAGTTCTTTGTATTAAATGGCGTCACTGAGGCTCTCTGTATTATTTGGCGTCACAGACGCTCTGTACTATAGCCTCTGTCACTGAGGCTTTCTGTATTATATGGCGTCACAGACGTTCTCTGTATTATACGGCGTCACTGAAATTCTCTGTATTATATGGCGTCACTGGCGCTCTCTGTATTATATGGCGTCACTGAAGTTTTCTGTATTATATGGCGTCACAGACGCTCTCTATATTATATGGTATCACTGATGCTCTCTGTATTAGATGGCATCACTGAAGTTCTCTGTATTATATGGCGTCACTGAGGCTCTCTGTATTACATGGTAGTCACTGAGGCTCTCTGTATGATATGGCATCACTGATGCTCTCTGTATTATATGGCGTCACTGATGCTCTCTGTATTACATGGTGTCACTGATGCTCTGTATTATATGGCATCACTGAGGCTCTCTGTATTATATGGCATCACTGAGGCTCTCTGTATTATATCCCGTCACTGAGGCTCTCTGTATTATATGGTAGTCACTGAGGCTCTCTGTATTATATGGTAGTCACTGATGCTCTGTATTATATGGCGTCACTGAGGCTCTCTGTATTATATGGTTGTCACTGATGCTCTCTGTATTATAAGGCGTCACTGAGGCTCTCTGTATTATATGGTAGTCACTGAGGCTCTCTGTATGATATGGCGTCACTGATGCTCTCTGTATTATATAGTAGTCTAGTCACTGAGGCTCTGTGTATTATATGGCGTCACTGATGCGCTCTACTATATGGCATCACTGAGGCTCTCTGTATTATATGGTAGTCTAGTCACTGAGGCTCTCTGTATTATATGGTAGTCACTGATGCTCTCTGTATTATATGGCATCACTGAGGCTCTCTGTATTATATGGCATCACTGAGGCTCTCTGTATTATATGGCATCACTGAGGCTCTCTGTATTATATGGCGTCAGTGAGGCTCTCTGTATTATATGGTAGTCACTGAGGCTCTCTGTATTATATGGTAGTCACTGATGCTCTCTGTATTATATGGCGTCATTGAGGCTCTCTGTATTATATGGTAGTGACTGAGGCGCTCTGTATTATATGGCGTCACTGATGCTCTCTGTATTATATGGCGTCACTGAGGCTCTCTGTATTATATGGTAGTCACTGAGGCTCTCTGTATGATATGGCGTCACTGATGCTCTCTGTATTATATGGCGTCACTGATGCTCTCTATTATATGGCATCACTGAGGCTCTCTGTATTATATGGCGTCACTGAGGCTCTCTGTATTATATGGTAGTCTAGTCACTGAGGCTCTCTGTATTATATGGTAGTCACTGATGCTCTCTGTATTATTTGGTAGTCACTGATGCTCTCTGTATTATATGGCATCACTGAGTCTCTCTGTATTATATGGTAGTCACTGATGCTCTCTGTATTATATGGCATCACTGAGGCTCTCTGTATTATATGGCGTCACTGAGGCTCTCTGTATTATATGGTAGTCACTGATGCTCTCTGTATTATATGGTAGTCGCTGAGGCTCTCTGTATTATATGGCGACAATGAGGCGCTCTGTATTATATGGCGTCACGGACGCTCTCTGTATTATATGGTGTCACTGAGGCTCTCTGTATTATATGGCGTCATAGACATTCTCTGTATTATATGGCGTCACTGAAGCTCTCAATATTATATGGCGTCACTGAAGTTCTCTGTATTTATATGGCGTCACTGAGGCTCTCTGTATTATATGGCGTGACAGACGCTCTCTGTATTATATGGCATCACAGAGGCTCTCTGTATTATATGGCGTCACTGAAGTTCTTTGTATTAAATGGCGTCACTGAGGCTCTCTGTATTATTTGGCGTCACAGACGCTCTGTACTATAGCCTCTGTCACTGAGGCTTTCTGTATTATATGGCGTCACAGACGTTCTCTGTATTATACGGCGTCACTGAAATTCTCTGTATTATATGGCGTCACTGACGCTCTCTGTATTATATGGCGTCACTGAAGTTTTCTGTATTATATGGCGTCACAGACGCTCTCTATATTATATGGTATCACTGATGCTCTCTGTATTAGATGGCATCACTGAAGTTCTCTGTATTATATGGCGTCACTGAGGCTCTCTGTATTATATGGTAGTCACTGAGGCTCTCTGTATAATATGGCATCACTGATGCTCTCTGTATTATATGGCGTCACTGATGCTCTCTGTATTACATGGTGTCACTGATACTCTGTATTATATGGCATCACTGAGGCTCTCTGTATTATATGGCATCACTGAGGCTCTCTGTATTATATGGCGTCACTGAGGCTCTCTGTATTATATGGTAGTCACTGAGGCTCTCTGTATTATATGGTAGTCACTGATGCTCTGTATTATATGGCGTCACTGAGGCTCTCTGTATTATATGGTTGTCACTGATGCTCTCTGTATTATAAGGCGTCACTGAGGCTCTCTGTATTATATGGTAGTCACTGAGGCTCTCTGTATGATATGGCGTCACTGATGCTCTCTGTATTATATGGCGTCACTGATGCGCTCTACTATATGGCATCACTGAGGCTCTCTGTATTATATGGTAGTCTAGTCACTGAGGCTCTCTGTATTATATGGTAGTCACTGATGCTCTCTGTATTATATGGTAGTCACTGATGCTCTCTGTATTATATGGCATCACTGAGGCTCTCTGTATTATATGGCATCACTGAGGCTCTCTGTATTATATGGCATCACTGAGGCTCTCTGTATTATATGGCGTCAGTGAGGCTCTCTGTATTATATGGTAGTCACTGAGGCTCTCTGTATTATATGGTAGTCACTGATGCTCTCTGTATTATATGGCGTCATTGAGGCTCTCTGTATTATATGGTAGTCACTGAGGCGCTCTGTATTATATGGCGTCACTGATGCTCTCTGTATTATATGGCGTCACTGAGGCTCTCTGTATTATATGGTAGTCACTGAGGCTCTCTGTATGATATGGCGTCACTGATGCTCTCTGTATTATATGGCGTCACTGATGCTCTCTATTATATGGCATCACTGAGGCTCTCTGTATTATATGGCGTCACTGAGGCTCTCTGTATTATATGGTAGTCTAGTCACTGAGGCTCTCTGTATTATATGGTAGTCACTGATGCTCTCTGTATTATTTGGTAGTCACTGATGCTCTCTGTATTATATGGCATCACTGAGGCTCTCTGTATTATATGGCATCACTGAGGCTCTCTGTATTATATGGCATCACTGAGGCTCTCTGTATTATATGGCGTCAGTGAGGCTCTCTGTATTATATGGTAGTCACTGAGGCTCTCTGTATTATATGGTAGTCACTGATGCTCTCTGTATTATATGGCGTCATTGAGGCTCTCTGTATTATATGGTAGTCACTGAGGCGCTCTGTATTATATGGCGTCACTGATGCTCTCTGTATTATATGGCGTCACTGAGGCTCTCTGTATTATATGGTAGTCACTGAGGCTCTCTGTATGATATGGCGTCACTGATGCTCTCTGTATTATATGGCGTCACTGATGCTCTCTATTATATGGCATCACTGAGGCTCTCTGTATTATATGGCGTCACTGAGGCTCTCTGTATTATATGGTAGTCTAGTCACTGAGGCTCTCTGTATTATATGGTAGTCACTGATGCTCTCTGTATTATTTGGTAGTCACTGATGCTCTCTGTATTATATGGCATCACTGAGTCTCTCTGTATTATATGGTAGTCACTGATGCTCTCTGTATTATATGGCATCACTGAGGCTCTCTGTATTATATGGCGTCACTGAGGCTCTCTGTATTATATGGTAGTCACTGATGCTCTCTGTATTATATGGTAGTCACTGAGGCTCTCTGTATTATATGGCGACAATGAGGCGCTCTGTATTATATGGCGTCACGGACGCTCTCTGTATTATATGGTGTCACTGAGGCTCTCTGTATTATATGGCGTCATAGACATTCTCTGTATTATATGGCGTCACTGAAGCTCTCAATATTATATGGCGTCACTGAAGTTCTCTGTATTTATATGGCATCACTGAGGCTCTCTGTATTATATGGCGTGACAGACGCTCTCTGTATTATATGGCATCACAGAGGCTCTCTGTATTATATGGCGTCACCGAAGTTCTTTGTATTAAATGGCGTCACTGAGGCTCTCTGTATTATTTGGCGTCACAGACGCTCTGTACTATAGCCTCTGTCACTGAGGCTTTCTGTATTATATGGCGTCACAGACGTTCTCTGTATTATACGGCGTCACTGAAATTCTCTGTATTATATGGCGTCACTGGCGCTCTCTGTATTATATGGCGTCACTGAAGTTTTCTGTATTATATGGCGTCACAGACGCTCTCTATATTATATGGTATCACTGATGCTCTCTGTATTAGATGGCATCACTGAAGTTCTCTGTATTATATGGCGTCACTGAGGCTCTCTGTATTATATGGTAGTCACTGAGGCTCTCTGTATGATATGGCATCACTGATGCTCTCTGTATTATATGGCGTCACTGATGCTCTCTGTATTACATGGTGTCACTGATGCTCTGTATTATATGGCATCACTGAGGCTCTCTGTATTATATGGCATCACTGAGGCTCTCTGTATTATATCCCGTCACTGAGGCTCTCTGTATTATATGGTAGTCACTGAGGCTCTCTGTATTATATGGTAGTCACTGATGCTCTGTATTATATGGCGTCACTGAGGCTCTCTGTATTATATGGTTGTCACTGATGCTCTCTGTATTATAAGGCGTCACTGAGGCTCTCTGTATTATATGGTAGTCACTGAGGCTCTCTGTATGATATGGCGTCACTGATGCTCTCTGTATTATATAGTAGTCTAGTCACTGAGGCTCTGTGTATTATATGGCGTCACTGATGCGCTCTACTAAATGGCATCACTGAGGCTCTCTGTATTATATGGTAGTCTAGTCACTGAGGCTCTCTGTATTATATGGTAGTGTGACGACATGTGATGACACAGCTGGCGCGTCGTGTCGCTCAGTGGTAAAAGACACGTGGTTACTTTCCTAGCCCTGGTCCTACACATGGACTTCATCAATTGCCAATATGTTATTAGTTATATGTTAGGCAATATTGTATTATATTGTATGATGTTATTGTTACAAGGGTACAGTTATGTTTTCAATGTATATATATGAGTGTAATGGTTATTGTGTTATAGTTTGTAAAATAATGTTTTCCCAATATGACTGATCAGATAACCTGTGTGTTTGCTGTTGTGTAGATACAGCCAGTCTCAGATGTCAGGCCATACACCCCCCTCATTCTTCCCCACACAATGGATTCCAGGCCACACAATCAGATTAAGTAAGGTTACTTTAGATAACATCTATTGTGGCCTAGGGGACATGCCTGGGCATGTGAAACTGTTCTGGGGGTGTCGCCTTATTGTAGAAAAGACAAAGGTTTGATAATAGCAAACAGGGGACGTGAGAGAGATCTGGAAGAGAAGGAGAGAGAGTGGCAGGAGACTGACTAAGAAGTAATGTTCTGTCAGGAGTTCCAGGAGGGATTGTCGTGTAGAATTGGATCACAGAAGTGTGCTGAGCTGTTTATAACCCATTCTGTTCAATAAACCACTGTTGGTTTTTCATCTACCACCGTGACTGAGTGATTTTGAACCCAATATCCTCACAGTAGTCACTGATGCTCTCTGTATTATATGGTAGTCACTGATGCTCTCTGTATTATATGGCATCACTGAGGCTCTCTGTATTATATGGCATCACTGAGGCTCTCTGTATTATATGGCGTCAGTGAGGCTCTCTGTATTATATGGTAATCACTGATGCTCTCTGTATTATATGGCGTCATTGAGGCTCTCTGTATTATATGGTAGTCACTGAGGCGCTCTGTATTATATGGCGTCACTGATGCTCTCTGTATTATATGGCGTCACTGAGGCTCTCTGTATTATATGGTAGTCACTGAGGCTCTCTGTATGATATGGCGTCACTGATGCTCTCTGTATTATATGGCGTCACTGATGCTCTCTATTATATGGCATCACTGAGGCTCTCTGTATTATATGGCGTCACTGAGGCTCTCTGTATTATATGGTAGTCTAGTCACTGAGGCTCTCTGTATTATATGGTAGTCACTGATGCTCTCTGTATTATTTGGTAGTCACTGATGCTCTCTGTATTATATGGCATCACTGAGTCTCTCTGTATTATATGGTAGTCACTGATGCTCTCTGTATTATATGGCATCACTGAGGCTCTCTGTATTATATGGCGTCACTGAGGCTCTCTGTATTATATGGTAGTCACTGATGCTCTCTGTATTATATGGTAGTCACTGAGGCTCTCTGTATTATATGGTAGTCACTGAGGCTCTCTGTATGATATGGCGTCACTGATGCTCTCTGTATTAAATGGCGTCACTGATGCTCTCTATTATATGGCATCACTGAGGCTCTCTGTATTATATGGTAGTCTAGTCACTGAGGCTCTGTGTAATATATGGCGTCACTGATGCTCTCTACTATATGACATCACTGACGCTCTCTCTATTATACGGCATCACTGAGGCTCTCTGTATTATATGGTAGTCTAGTCACTGAGGCTCTCTGTATTATATGGTAGTCACTGATGCTCTCTGTATTATATGGTAGTCACTGATGCTCTCTGTATTATATGGCATCACTGAGGCTCTCTGTATTATATGGCGTCACTGAGGCTCTCTGTATTATATGGTAGTCACTGAGGCTCTCTGTATTATATGGCGTCACTGATGCTCTCTGTATTATATGGCGTCACTGATGCTCTCTGTATTATGTAGTGGTCACCCCAGAACCATAGAATAAGTGCATCAGATGCTGGCATCTTAATTTAATGGGTCTTGCTCTCACTTAGAAACATTATAATGTAATTATCTTTATTCAAGAAAGTCTAAGGTGACCACTATCTACGGGGAAATGGGGGCACAGCCCAGACTCCACAAGTGGCCTAAGCACTGCGGACTGGGCTTTCCTCCTTCCTGCAACCACCTCATCTCAAGCTACTGCTGCCGCCAGACACTTACGTTATTTGTTTGTAACAAATAAGTGCGCACATAGGGGGTCATTCCAAGTTGATAGCTAGCTGACGATGTTCGCTGCATAGCGACCATTTAAAAAAACTGCAAAACTACGCATGCGTATGTGGCGCAGTGCGCACGCGCGACGTATGGGTACAAAGAGCATCGAGCATCGTTGTTTTGCACTGCTTATAGCGACGATTCCATTCGCACAGCCGATCACAAGATGATTGACAGGAAGTGGGAGTTTATGGGTGTCAACTGACCATTTTCAGGGAGTGTTTGGAAAAATGTAGGCGTATCCAGGCCGACTTGTACCGACATCGTGGGGTCCTGCACCCCGGACCCATACCTAGTATTAGGGACCCCCAGTGACGGAGAAGCCTTGTCGATCGGCCTGGGGGCTTAACCCTATATCTGCAGATATACGCAACTAAGATCTCCGTATTATCTGACTATTATGTAGTAATATTTTTCACTCGGTGTGCATTAGGGAACACAGTTTTTTCCTACACAGAATTACCCCTCCCTATTAGCACCTGAGTGATATTACAATCTGATTGAGCAGCTTTCCATTTTGTGTATTGTATTTAGAGAGGCATAGATGGGTCAACATTAGGAGGGATTGCTGACTCCAGAAGTGCCATAGGGGAAGCCAGGGGTATCCCCAGGTAAGCTGGCTCTCAGATGCTGTAGGAGCCATTACCATGTGGCCTTACACTGGGAATTTTACCCAGACATATTTGTAATTATTTATGGGGAGGGAGTGGGGTGCGGTGGCCCCTGTGTCGGTATGGCTGGGCTGCTTCAGGTCGGCACACCCTAACACTTTATTAACACTTATGATTTTCCCTATCACTTTGCATATATTATTTTAATCACACCACTTACATAGCACTTCTGTGCTTCTTATTAACCCCTATTAATTCTCACCTGTGTGCTGACCTGGGGTGGCCGACCTGTGCCGACATCGTGGGGTCCTGCACCCCGGACCCATACCTAGTATTAGGGACCCCCAGTGACGGAGAAGCCTTGTCGATCGGCCTGGGGGCTTAACCCTATATCTGCAGATATACGCAACTAAGATCTCCGTATTATCTGACTATTATGTAGTAATATTTTTCACTCGGTGTGCATTAGGGAACACAGTTTTTTCCTACACAGAATTACCCCTCCCTTTTAGCACCTGAGTGATATTACAATCTGATTGAGCAGCTTTCCATTTTGTGTATTGTATTTAGAGAGGCATAGATGGGTCAGCATTAGGAGGGATTACTGACTCCAGAAGTGCCATAGGGGAAGCCAGGGGTATCCCCAGGTAAGCTGGCTCTCAGATGCTGTAGGAGCCATTACCATGTGGCCTTACACTGGGAATTTAACCCAGACATATTTGTAATTATTTATGGGGTGGGTGTGGGGTGCGGTGGCCCCTGTGTCGGTATGGCTGGGCTGCTTCAGGTCGGCACACCCTAACACTTTATTAACACTTATGATTTTCCCTATCACTTTGCATATATTATTTTAATCACACCACTTATATAGCACTTCTGTGCTTCTTATTAACCCCTATTAATTCTCACCTGTGTGCTGACCTGGGGTGGCCGACCTGTGCCGACATCGTGGGGTCCTGCACCCCGGACCCATACCTAGTATTAGGGACCCCCAGTGACGGAGAAGCCTTGTCAATCGGCCTGGGGGCTTAACCCTATATCTGCAGATATACGCAACTAAGATCTCCGTATTATCTGACTATTATGTAGTAATATTTTTCACTCGGTGTGCATTAGGGAACACAGTTTTTTCCTACACAGAATTACCCCTCCCTTTTAGCACCTGAGTGATATTACAATCTGATTGAGCAGCTTTCCATTTTGTGTATTGTATTTAGAGAGGCATAGATGGGTCAGCATTAGGAGGGATTACTGACTCCAGAAGTGCCATAGGGGAAGCCAGGGGTATCCCCAGGTAAGCTGGCTCTCAGATGCTGTAGGAGACATTACCATGTGGCCTTACACTGGGAATTTAACCCAGACATATTTGTAATTATTTATGGGGTGGGTGTGGGGTTCGGTGGCCCCTGTGTCGGTATGGCTGGGCTGCTTCAGGTCGGCACACCCTAACACTTTATTAACACTTATGATTTTCCCTATCACTTTGCATATATTATTTTAATCACACCACTTACATAGCACTTCTGTGCTTCTTCTTAACCCCTATTAATTCTCACCTGTGTGCTGACCTGGGGTGGCCGACCTGTGCCGACATCGTGGGGTCCTGCACCCCGGACCCATACCTAGTATTAGGGACCCCCAGTGACGGAGAAGCCTTGTCGATCGGCCTGGGGGCTTAACCCTATATCTGCAGATATACGCAACTAAGATCTCCGTATTATCTGACTATTATGTAGTAATATTTTTCACTCGGTGTGCATTAGGGAACACAGTTTTTTCCTACACAGAATTACCCCTCCCTTTTAGTACCTGAGTGATATTACAATCTGATTGAGCAGCTTTCCATTTTGTGTATTGTATTTAGAGAGGCATAGATGGGTCAGCATTAGGAGGGATTGCTGACTCCAGAAGTGCCATAGGGGAAGCCAGGGGTATCCCTAGGTAAGCTGGCTCTCAGATGCTGTAGGAGCCATTACCATGTGGCCTTACACTGGGAATTTAACCCAGACATATTTGTAATTATTTATGGGGTGGGTGTGGGGTGCGGTGGCCCCTGTGTCGGTATGGCTGGGCTGCTTCAGGTCGGCACACCCTAACACTTTATTAACACTTTTGATTTTCCCTATCACTTTGCATATATTATTTTAATCACACCACTTACATAGCACTTCTGTGCTTCTTCTTAACCCCTATTAATTCTCACCTGTGTGCTGACCTGGGGTGGCCGACCTGTGCCGACATCGTGGGGTCCTGCACCCCGGACCCATACCTAGTATTAGGGACCCCCAGTGACGGAGAAGCCTTGTCGATCGGCCTGGGGGCTTAACCCTATATCTGCAGATATACGCAACTAAGATCTCCGTATTATCTGACTATTATGTAGTAATATTTTTCACTCGGTGTGCATTAGGGAACACAGTTTTTTCCTACACAGAATTACCCCTCCCTTTTAGCACTTGAGTGATACAGGTTGAGTGTCCCTTATCCAAAATGCTTGGGACCAGAGGTATTTTGGATATCGGATTTTTCCGTATTTTGGAATAATTGCATACCATAATGAGAGATCATGGCAATGGGACCTAAATCTAAGCACAGAATGCATTTATGTTTTATATGCACCTTATACACACAGCCAGAGCCGGCCATAGCTATAGGCAAACTAGGCAATTGCCTAGGGCATTTGATATGCCCAGGGGCATCAGCAGCTTCTGCTGATTAAAATGATATGCGGCATGCCTATATTCTGTGTGTAGCATTTCATATGCAGATACAGCCACAGTCTCACACAGTATAAAGGCATGCTGTATATCATTTTAATCAGCAGAAGCTGCTTGTGCATCCTAGCCACATAACAATGCAAATAAGATGCATTTTCATTGAAAAATTTGCCCGACGTTATCACTGAGGCAATATTTATGAGGACACATCTGTATCCAAGCAGAGGCAGAGGTCACAGTGTTAGCGGCAGTGTGAGTGCTGTGTGCATGTGAGTGGGTTGGTTGTGCAGTAGTGTTCGGAATATGTGTAAGGAGCATTATGTGTGTCATGTAAAAATGCATTAATAATGTACAACATATGTATAATGGGCACTATGTGTGTCATTATGTGTTTAAGGGCATTAATAATGTGTGGCATACTGTATGTGTAACAGGGTACTACTGTATGTGTCATTATGTGTATAGGGGCACTAACAATGTGCAGGGGGCACTATGTGTGTCATTATGTGTATTAGGGCATTAATAATGTGCGGCATATGTGTAAGGGACATTATATGTAAAAGGGCATTAATAAAGGTTGTCATAATGTGTAAGCACATTATGTTTAGAAGGACATTAATAATGTGTCTCATATGTGTTAGGGGCATTACTGTGTGGAATTATGTGTTTAAGGTGCTCTTCTATGTGGTGTTGTGTATAGAAAGGGCACTACTGTGTCGTCTAATGTGAATAAAGAGCAATAAGGTGTGTGTAATGTGAATAAGGAGCAATTCAGTGTGATGTAATGTGAATAATGGGCTCTACTGTGAGGAGTAACGTTTATAAGGTAAAGTGATACTACTGTGGGATGTAATATGAATTATGGAAACTATCGCATGATCAAATGTGAATAAAGTGCAGTACTGTGTGGCGTATTTGGAATTGGGGTTACTATTGTGTGGCCATGCCCCTTGCCAGCAAAAACACACCCCTTTTGGGCTGTGCGCCAAATGTGCGAACTGTTCCTATTTAAAATATAGGGGGTACAAACACCAAAATAAGGACTGCTATGGCTGAGGGGTGATGGTTCCGGGAAAGAAGTGCAAGTTCAGAGGCCGAACCAGCAGTGGTGCTAGGGGGCACTAGCCAAAATATTGCCTAGGGCATCATATTGGTTAGGGCCGGCTCTGCACACAGCCTGAAGGTAATTTTAGCCAATATTTTTTTATAACTTTGTGCATTAAACAAAGTGTGTCTACATTCACACAATTCATTTATGTTTCATATACACAGTCTGAAGGTCATTTAATACAATATTTTTAATAACTGTTTGTATTAAACAAAGTTTGTGTACATTGAGCCATCAAAAAACAAAAGTTTCACTATCTCACTCTCGCTCAAAAAAGTCCGTATTTCGGAATATTCCGTATTTCGGATATTTGGATATGGGATACTCAACCTGTATTACAATCTGATTGAGCAGCTTTCCATTTTGTGTATTGTATCCAGGCGTTTGCAGGGCGGGTATCTGACATTTATTCCGGGACCTTCGTCGTTGCAATCATCGCACAGAATAAGTAACTACAGGGCTGGTCTTGTTCTGCACAAAATGTGATTGTACCCGCTCGGCTGCACAGGCGTTCGCACACTTGCAAAGTGAAAATACACTCCACCGTGGGTGGCTACTATGCGTTTGCACAGCTGCTAAAAGTAGCTAGCGAGCGATAAACTCGGAATGAGGGCCCTAATGCAGTAACTACATGGGACTGCTGCAATGCTAGGCCCACATGCTCTGCAATCCAGATACACATGACCGCACCACACCAATACAGTAGTTCAGGAACAATGGCAATTAGAGAGTTGTTCCTTTGTAGACTTTCACATTACACTGTTAATTTAAGCATAGTGGGTGAAGGCAATTGAGGTGATTGTAGAAAGGTACTAGCCACAGTACATAACTCAGACCACACTCCCTTTTCAGACCACATCATTAGTCACACCCCCTGCGGCGGCACACAATAGGCCCTTCAGAAATTTCAGCTCCAGGCCCATGTGGACCTTAATCTGGTACTGACCACACTGGCAATATGCTTACAGGGACCCTGGTACACTGTATTAAGCACCAAACACCTCAGCCAGTATTAAAAAAACCCAGGAAGACCGCATGCTATTGAGGGGGCGGGGCTTCACCATGAGCGGATCCAGCAGCTTACCAGCGACATTTTCCCTCTGCAGTGCCACAGTGACAGAGAAGTGCAGCTCCTCCGGAGGGACTCCAGATTACCTCAGCGGTACCAGGGGGTCATAGCAAGGGGGAGGAGCATTATTAGTGTACTAAGCACCTATCAGGGTACTTAGTGACCCAGCTAAACTTGCAGTTAGCAGTAAGGGCGCTGTGTGACTGGCTCCAAAATACTCTGTGTCTCCCTAGCAGAGCTTTGTGTGGGTCACTTGTGCTTAGCCTTTTCCTGTATGTGGGGTGTGATTTCACATTTACAATGTCAAAGGAGTGTGTTTCATGCGCATTCAGAGTGTTTTTCTTCCCAGGGGGATCACTACAGTGTACTCAGGATAGTACACATTCTCAGGCTAGTGGGTCCGAACCAGCATGGTTAGATTCACTGAAAGGGATGATCTCAACTATTTCTAACAAATTATCCCAGAATGAGAAAGAGACACAATACTTAAGGCAGTCTGTGGATGACCTGATGAATAGAGATTCAGGCACCATACCAGCACCTCAGACCCCTTCCGTTTATCCACAAAAGCGTACACTGGCTCAAATCCTGCTGGCTGACACTGATGACAACGTGTCAGAAGCAGAGGTGGGTGAGGTGGTGGTGGTGGGGGGGGGGGGGATGCAGCTCTGTCCCAGGGGGTACACGCTCTGATAGAAGCTATTAGAGACATTCTGCAGATTCCTGATAAGGTGACAGAGGAGGAGGAGGTATCTTATTTTAATGTAAAAAAGAAATCCTCTGCTACTTTTCCTGCATCAAAAGAGTTGAATTCTCTGCTTGAAGAAACCTGGGTTAATCCTGATAAAAAGTTTCAGATCCCTAAGAGATTACTCACATCCTTTCCCTTTCCTCAGGATGATAGAAAAAAATGGGAAAACCCACTGATTGTTGACGCATCGGTATCTAGGTTTTCTCATAAGACAGTCTTACCTGTCCCTGGGGCAGCCTCATTAAAGGACACGGCTGACCGCAAAATTGAGAACACTCTCAAATACCTGTACACAGCTGCTGGGGTAGCCCAGAGACCCACTATTGCTTGCACATGGATCACTAGGGCCATTACTAAATGGTCAGGTAATCTAATTGAAAAGTTAGATTCCTTATCCAGGGGGAAGATAGTTTTACTCCTACAGCATATACAGGACTCTGCAAATTTTATGGTAGAGGCTATAAAAGAAATAGGTTTGCTCAATGCACGCACCACGGGCATGGCAGTGTCAGCATGCAGGGGCATATGGCTACGCCAGTGGACTGCAGATGCAGATTCCAGGAAAGGCGTGGAAAACCTACCATTTACAGATGAGTCCCTGTTTGGAGCTGAACTGGATACGTGGATTTCCAAGGCTACGGCGGGTAAGACTACATACCTTCCTTCCACAGCCCCCCCAGCTAGGAAAACCTATTCTGCTCCAACTCTACAGTCCATTCGGACAGCGAAATTTAAAAACAAAACCAAAGGTTCTTCTACGGCCTTCAAAGGCAATAAAGGTAAACCCAGAAAACCAGTAACTGCAGGTTCACAGGAACAGAACCCCGGTTCTGCTTCCTCTAAGCCTTCAGCATGACGGTGGACCGCACTGCCTGGAACACAGGCAGGTGGGAGCCCGATTAAGATACTTCAGTCACATATGGGCAACATCATGCCAGGATCCCTGGGTCAAAGATCTTATAGCCCAGGGCTACAGACTGGAGTTTCAGGAACTCCCACCTTACAGATTCTTCAAATCAGGCTTACCAGCTTCTCAAAAAGCAAGTACGACTTTACAGGAAGCAATTAAAAAACTGGTACAAACTCAGGTCATTGTTCCAGTTCCACTTCAGCTGCAAAACCAGGATTATTATTCCAATCTGTTTGTAGTACCGAAACCGGATGGTTCGGTAAGGCCCATTTTAAATCTCAAGTCGTTGAACCCGTACTTATGGGTCTTCAAGTTCAAGATGGAGTCTCTGAGAGTGGTGATCTCAGGTCTGGAGGAAGGGGAATTCTTGGTGTCTCTGGATATCAAGGATGCGTACCTTCATATCCCGATTTGGCCGCCTCATCAGGCTTATCTAAGGTTTGCATTACAGGACTGTCACTACCAGTTCCAGGCCCTGCCATTTGGCCTCTCTACGGCACCGAGGGTGTTCACCAAGGTAATGGCAGGGATGATGTTTCTCCTCCGCAAACAAGGAGTGAACATAATACAGTTCCTGGATGATCTGCTGATAAAAGCACCATCCAGGGAGAGGTTGATGGACAACATTGCCCTCTCAACCCGACAACTCCAGGATCACGGGTGGATTCTGAACCTACCAAAATCTCATCTGGAACCAACACGGAGGCTTCCGTTCCTGGGGATGATACTGGATATGGAGACACAGAAGGTATTCCTTCCTTTAGACAAGGCATTGGTAATCCAGTCGATGGTACGGGATGTTCTAAAACCAACCCGGATATCGGTGCATCTATGCATTCGCCTCCTGGGGAAGATGGTAGACTCTTACGAGGCACTGCAGTACGGAAGGCCCTTCCAGCTGGATCTGTTGGACAAATGGTCCGGATCACAACTTCACATGCACCAGAGGATCCATCTGTCGCCAAAAGCCAGGATTTCTCTTCAGTGGTGCTTCAGACTTCTCACCTGACCGAGGGCCGAAGGTTCGGGATTCAAAATTGGATTCTGCTAACCACAGATGCAAGCCTCAGAGGTTGGGGAGCTGTCACTCAGGGGGAACAGTTCCAAGGAAAATGGTCAATTCAGGAAACCATCCTTCCAATCAACATTCTGGAACTAAGGGCCATATACAACACCCTTCTACAGGCATCACATTTTCTTCAACATCACGCCATTCAGGTTCAGTTGGACAATGTGACGGCGGTAACTTACATAAACTGGCAGGGAGGAACGAAGAGCAGAGCAGCCATGTCAGAGGTAACAAGGATTCTCTTCTAGGCAGAAAGACACGCTGTGGCATTGTCGGCAATCTTCATTCAGGGAGTAGACAACTGGGAAGCAGACTTCCTCAGCCGACACGACCTCCACCCAGGAGAGTGGGACCTTCACACAGGAGGTGTTCAGGTGCTTGACACGTTGGTGGGGAATGCCACAGATCGACATGATGGCCTCTCGTCGCAACAAGAAACTCCAGCGGTATTGTTCCAGGTCGAGAGACCCACAAGCAGTGGTGGTGGACGCTCTGGTGTCTCCATGGGTCTACCAGATGGTGTACGTGTTTCCACCACTTCCATTGATCCCAAAAATTCTCAAAAGAATAAAAAGGGAAAAGGTTCAAGCAATTCTCATTGCTCCAGACTGGCCAAGAAGGGCCTGGTACGCTGATCTGCTGGAGATGCTCCTGGAGGACCCGTGGCCTCTACCTCTTCACGAGGATCTTCTACAACAGGCGCCATTCGTCTATCAAGACTTACCGCGGCTACCTTTGACGGCATGGAGGTTGAGCGTCAAATTCTAGCACATAAAGAGATCCCGGATAGGGTTATTCCAACCCTGATCCAAGCCAGAAAGGGGTTAACGTCTAAGCATTACCACCGTATTTGGAAAAAATATGTCTCTTGGTGTGAGAACAGGAAATTTCCTGCAGTGGAATTTCAATTGGGCCGTTTTCTCCTTTTTCTGCAGTCAGGTGTGGATGTGGGCCTACATTTGGGCTCCATAAAAGTCCAGGCTTCGGCCTTATCCATTTTCTTCCAGAAACAATTGGCTTATCTCCCTGAGGTTCAGATATTTTTGAAGGGGGTTCTGCACATCCAACCGCCCTTTGTGCCTCCTACGGCACCTTTGGATCTCAACGTGGTGTTGCAGTTCCTGCAATCGGAATGGTTTGAGCCTTTAAAAGACGTTGACGTAAAGTTTCTTAAATGGAAGACCGTCACACTGTTGGCCTTGGCTTCAGCAAGACGTGTGTCGGAGCTGGGGGCTTTGTCTCACAAGAGCCCCTATTTGATTTTTCCTGAAGATAGGGCTGAACTCAGGACTCGTCAGCAATTTCTTCCTAATGTGGTGTCAGCATTTCATATCAACCAACCTAGTGTGGTTCCGGTGGTTACCGACACCTCTGTTACTTCAAGGTCCTTGGATGTTGTAAGGGCTTTGAAGATCTATGTGAAGAGGACAGCTCGTAACAGAAAATCTGACTCGCTGTTTGTTCTCTATGATCCCAATAAAATTGGGTGTCCTGCTTCAAAGCAGTCAATTGCACGCTGGATCAGGCTTACTATTCAGCATGCTTATTCTATGGCAGGCTTGCCGATTCAAAAATCTGTACAGGCCCACTCTACAAGGTCGGTGGGTTCTTCCTGGGCGGCTGCCCGGGGTGTCTCGGCTCTACTGCTCTGCCGAGCAGCTACTTGGTCAGGTTCGAACACATTTGCTAGGTTCTACAAGTTCGATACGTTGGCTTCTGAGGACCTTCAGTTTGGTAAATCAGTTCTGCAGGAACCTCAGCACTCTCCCACCCGATTTGGGAGCTTTGGTACATCCCCATGGTACTAATGTGGACCCCAGTATCCTCTAGGACGTAAGAGAAAATAGGATTTTAATTACCTACCAGTAAATCCTTTTCTCGTAGTCTATAGAGGATACTGGGCGCCCGCCCAGTGCTTCGTTTATTCCTACAATTTTACTTGGTTAAGTATTGTTGGTTCAGCTGTTACTGTTCTTGGTTTAAAGTTTGGTTAGCTTGGCTTTCCTCTAGTTTGTGTGTGCTGGTTCGGAATCTCACCACTATCTTTCTATCCTTCTTTCAAAGTATGTCCGTCTCCTCGGGCACAGTTTCCTAGGCTGAGTCTGGTAGGAGGGGCATAGAGGGAGGAGCCAGCCCACACTATCAAATTCTTAAAGTGCCCATGGCTCCTAGTGGACCCGTCTATACCCCATGGTACTAATGTGGACCCCAGTATCCTCTACGGACTACAAGAAAAGGATTTAGCTATTTTAATCTCTCTAAACCAAAATTGGCTTTATCCATTGTCACCCCACTGGCTGCCAGCACCCAAAGGTGCAAAGAAAGAGGTCAAGGGACAGTTTTTATACGATACTGTTATCTACAGGAATTGGCATATCTACAATGGGTACAAGGTGTGAAGGGCACATACTGTAGGTCTTTGGCTCCAGGGGGCCCAACACTACACTCCCTGCATCCATGTAATTACACTTATCTCTCTTTAGTCCCACATCACCCGGTTCTCCAGAGCAGCAGGAATCACTGGCAATGACACTGGCATGGAAAGCCTTGGTTTTATCTGGGTTTAGGGTCGGATTATGCCTTTGGGGGGGGGGGCGGGGTACTTAAAACAGGGAGGCTCCCCCCTCCCTCTCTTGTCAGCTTGTCCCCTGGCTGTGCCCGTTGTGTGTGTGTCTCCTCACCCTGCTCCTCCATGAGGCAGAAGCTGCATGTGTCCTACCTGCACTGCTGCTACAGAGGTAAACTCTCGGTAGATGCTAGAACCAAGTTGAAGAAAGAATCTCTGACATCAGGAGGAGGAGCTAGGCCAGCGGGTTCGTTCTTTTACTATCCACGCCACCAAGCACTCCCTTTAGTAAGCCGGTGGCGAGCAAAACAATCCCGTGAGGGCACATTTCGGGTACCTTGGCATGGCTTCTTCCCCTGGTGACGTGGATCCTCCCCCTGGTGACGTCAGAGGTCCTTTCTCCAACTTGGTTTTAGCCATAACCATAAACTCTCCCCCTGTGTCGTTGCATCAGCCTCAGCCCTCCCTTTCCCACGTGTCCCTGCAGCAGCATCAGCCCTCCCTTCCTCCTGCACCTCTGCAGCAGCTTCAGCCCTCCCTTTTACCCCCTGTGCCTCTGCAGCAGCCTTACCTCAGGCCCTGGTGCCTCTGCATCAGACTTTGCCGTCCCTTCCTCCTGTGCCCCTGCAGCAGCCTCAGTCCTCACCCCCTGTGCCCTTGCAGTAGCCTCTGCCCTCACCCCCTGTACTTCTGCTGCAGCCTAAGCCCTCACCCCCTGTGCAGCGGCATTAGCCCTCCCTTTACTCCCCTGTGCTTCTACAGTTGCCTCACCTCAGCACCCGTGCCTCTGCAGCAGTCCTCCATCCCCTCCAACCTTCTTCAACCACGCTCCACCCACACCCATCCCCATCTCTGCAGCAGCCCTACACCCCCTTTCCAATGTTCTGTACCTGACTGCAGCAGTCCTCGATGCCTGTCATGTATCAGTGGCGGCGGTGAGAGCTGGCTCCTCAGTTTGAAGCGCACTCTATTCTTTAGCGTGCAGACGTCATGACAAAAAAAACAACAAACAAACTTTATTGTGCCAGGTGCCTTCATGCCCCAGTAGCTCAGCCACAGGGCAGGCACAGGGAGGTCACAATGAAGGGGACAGCAGCAGCAAGCCGGAGCTGAGTCAGAGACTGGAGCAGCTCTGGCTGGGAGGCCCTCAAGCCAGGTTGGCCCAGGGTACATAACCTGGGACCCACACTGAGGGGTATATTCAATACCTGTCGGATCCTTTCCAATGGAGAGGATCCGACAGATCAGTATTCAATGCCGCGCCAAACCCGACAGGTTTGGCCCGTTCCCGACAATGGCAATCCGACTTTCTTTAAAGTCGGATTGACATTGTCAGAAACGGGGCTAAAACCTGTTGGGTTTGGCCACACATCCGACAGCCAACAAGCCACGTGGTTTCCGACAAGTTGGGAATTCCTTAAACCTGTCAGAAGCTGCTGTCTTTCCGACAAGACGGCAGCTTCCGACAATTATTGAATACACCCCTTAATCTGGCTATGTCTGGGATATTTCTTTTGTAAAGGGGAACCAACCCGGATATTAGTGTGCTTCTTGGGGGATGGTTTCTTCTTTGAATATTTTATGTGGGTCTGGTTGGGGGGAGAGAATAGGCCTATTTATTAAATGACAATGCCTGTCATTTACAATGGAGTACAGCTTTTAAATGTTGTTGTTTTTTATTTAATATCAGAGCTAGTTTCGGAAAAAGGGACCTAGAGTTTCCCAAACAAGTCCCAAGCATTGGATCTGGCCAAGCAGCAACACAGCTAGTTAGGAGCAAAAGTATCAATGTCTACCATCTTTCAATTGGGACTTTCTAGTTTCATGGTAATTTAGGTATACCAGCAGTCAGAGAGGGGGTGGTTACAGGTAATTTTTTTAGTGTGCTGGAGGATACCGAGGGGAGGAAGGAGGGGGGGGGGGTGGAAGCAACCCCTCTCTGTCTGCTGTTTGTCTGTGACCCCTCCCCCTTTCTAGCACCTGATATATAATTATCTCCAGGTATGATAGAGCAACTGCCACTGTTTGTTTGCAATTTAGGTATAACGCTGGGTCATGCTTAAATTGCTTCCTTCCATCATCTTGCTTGTTTTAGAGCACATATAAGCTGCTACTTCCTGATTTCATCTGCCATTTTACAGTAAAAAGTGGGGAACAAGGTTGTGTTATTAGGTATATTGAGTGACATAGAGGATGAGACAGAGTGAGAGAGGGTGTAACAATGTTATGAGGGTTTAAACTGTGTGTAGGGAGCCTTTTTGTTACTAACCTGATCAGTGGTGCAAGTAGAAATATTTTCTTAGTGGTACTGAGTGCCGAAAAATGGGCATGGTCATGTGGTGTCAGGGGGCGTGGTCACATGCTGCTAGTGGGAGTGGCTACATGACACTAGTGGCATGGCTACACGACAGCCCCTTTTTTGGGGGGAATCTGGAGGCAAGGCTAACAGTATATAGTAATGCCCCCAGTATAATAGAAATATATAGTGATACCTCCAGTACAATAGAAATATATAGTAATGCCCCCAATTTAATAACAATATATAGTTATGCCTCCATTATAATTATAACAGGAAAATACAGCCACTGTCGCACTCCCAGTAACCCTGACAAAGTGGTCTTGTTGCTTTGTGGCACATTATAATTGTGGTAATGGCAAAGTGTGTGGCAGGTGGTACTGCGTACCTGCTGCCAAATTCTTAAGGGTACTCCATACCTGAGTGTACCCGCATACTTGCACCGCTGAACCTCATTGTTCTAAAATGGGGCCCGGCAGTCAAAAGATTGTGCTAGGACTTTTTGTTTTTCTTTCCCAGCAGTTATTGTCTAGTTTGACTACATCTCCCAGTATGCTCCTCTGGGATTTCCCGTTCTGCTGGCCTTGTGAAATGAACACACCCCTAGTCATGTCTTAAAAGTGATCAGGTGCCGTGGAAGGGTGTGTCAGTTTTTTTAAATCTTGTGTGCTGGAATTTCCCAAGAGCAGTGTGTGTGTTTGGCAGCAGGGGCTCTCTTTCCTAAGAGAGGCCAGGCAGGAGGTATCCTGAAAGGTGCTGGGGGAGTCTGCTAACCTATCCCTGTAAGTTGTGAGTGACAGGGTATAGTGCTGGGACCCCACCGTGTTGGTGAAGCGCAGTGGCTGCCCACCTGGGACCTTGAAGAGTTTGCTGTAGCTGTTTATATGAGTTTTCTGGATCCGTTTACCTGAGATCTGCAAAACTGAGTTATACGAGGGTAACTGCCTCTGATGAGTTTTTGGGACTTTGGGGAGACTTTTTTTTACCTGTTAATTAATTAACGGTCCTTTGGTGATTGTGCTATGTTACCTAGGAGGCATGTATTGTTTTTACACTACAGCACTGGCGTATTTATAATGGGTGCAGTGTGTGCAGTGCACATGGGCCCCCAGCGTCCAGGGGGGCCCACACTGCACACCCTGCACCCATTATTTGTAATACTTACCCTCTGGAATCCCGCAGTGAAGCAGCAGCACTGCAAGAATCACTGGAAAAATGGTGTGGCGCCATTTTCCCGGTGTTTTGTGCATAAGCAGTAGGTATATCACTGGGGAAATGGTCGCCGCACCATTTTCCCAGAGATCTGTGCATGTGCTCTAGACTCTGGGACAGCGCTAGGGTCCCCTAGGGAACCTAGTGCCCAGAGTCACAGTGCTGGCACCGGCTAGAGAGGAGGGGGCCCTGACGGAGCCAGCACACGGGCCTCCTCCTTTCTAGATACACCCCTGCACTACGGGGTATATTTACTAAGGTGTGAATTTTTTAGAAGTGGAGATGTTGCCCATAGCAACCAATAAGATTCCACTTAACATTTACGTAGCTGCTTCTAGAAGGCAACATCTCCACTTCTAAAAACATCACACCTTAGTAAATTTACCTGTACCTTTCAGTAAATGTGTGATTTAAACTATTACGGGTTTGGCAGCTAATAAGGCTCCTGGCCCAGATGGTTTCACAAGTGAATATTTCAAATTGCTTCAACAAGAAATGAACCCGATCATGGTAGATCTCTATCGTTTAATACATAGACAATCCCCCCAGTATCCTACATTTAACACGTCTCATACAGTTTTTTTGCCCAAACCAAATAAAGACCCTCAATTGGTTTCGTCCTACAGACCAATTACTTTATTATACCTTGATTTTAAAATATTGGCAAAAATAATGGCTAATAGATTACAATCCATTCTGCCAGATTTACTAACTCCCAACCAACTCGGGTTTGTAAATCGTCGGCATCCTGTTAAGGGCATTCAAATGGCTGTAGCTGCCACAGTTATCTCGGTACAGGATGTCAACTCGACCAATTTATTATTGAGTCTAGATACCCAAAAGGCCTTTGATACTATACTATGGCCACATCGCTATGAAACTCTCACACACAGAGCATTCAGACATGATTTTATAAGCCTGATACGTTGTTTTTATGATTCTCCAAGGACGACTTTACTTCTCAATGGACAGCGGGGAGATGAAGCGGTGATGTATAGAGGCACTAGACAGGGGTGTCCCCTATCCCCCCTACTATTTAACCTATCCTTTGACCCTCTTTTTAAGTTAATACAGCAAGACTCTCACATTCAAGGTATTAAAGTAGGATCTAGGGAGATTAAAGCCACAGCATTTGCCGATAATATGTTGATATATTTGTCTGTTTCTAAATCCTCGATACTGCACTGTCAGGAATCGGCGTTCAGCAACGTCTCACCTACCAGCGCGCTGGTGTGCAGGCCTCCGGAGGTCATGGCGCCAGTCGCGGCTGCATGGATGTGCTGACCGCAAGCGTCGTTTTCCGCGTTGCTGAGTGCCCCTGATTCAAGTCCCAAGTATGCCTTGCTGTGTGCCGGTGTCCGGCCGTGTGGGTGCCGCCATGACACCTGCTTTCAACTGATCCAGGCATCCAATCCAGTCCTGTGCTTACCCTCAGAGTTCAGGAACCAATGACCGCAGAGCAAGGGGTATAAAGTTTGGTCCGTGGCTCAGACACATCGCCTCGGACAACGAGTCACATTGGTGCCTCAAGTTTTACTGGTTCCCGTGTTCCTGTCTCCAGTGGTTCCCTGTGATTCTTTTCATCGCTTCTTCTCATCACCCTGCTTCTTCTTCATTCAGCTACAGACTCCAGCCACAGCCAGCCGCAGCTCATCAGCAGTAAGAGACTCTCCTCAGGTGTTTGTTCCACTGCTTTACCTGTGCACCTCGTTAAGATCATACAACTCATGCAAGCTTGTTGTAATGGGACTGTCTCCTGCCTGGGCCCTGTGTGGTAATAATAACTAAGCTTTTGTATACAGAGACTGTGTGTTTTATCAATATTTCTGGAGTTCTGTTTTCCAACTATTTCAGTTACCAAGTTATTCCACGTTTTGTTATCAGAGACTTTTTTTGCTTCAAACCTTCTGCATTCAGTCAAGTTGTTTTTCATATATATTCTGTTGCCAGAGACTTTATACCTTGGATTCAGTTACAGTTACTATTTCTTTTCTGCCAATACCAATGCTCAGTACTGTTACATCTTTATAAACAAAAAGAAAAATGGGGTTGTACTGCTAGGTGCACAAGGCTAGAATAAAATATAACTTTTATTACTGAAATATATTAAAAGACCGAAATTTCGGACAACGTGCGAAAAATAGGGTTAAAATTGAATAAAGAATCCAATAATGTGCTCAAAGATATAGAAGTGATGAGAATTAAAAATGTGTCTGCTCCTTTGATTGCACTGACACTCTACTGGGGTGTTTATTGTATATTTGATATATTTGACTATTGTTCTATACCCCTGGTAGAGAAAAAATATATATACAATCAACTATATTTAGGGGTACCAATCCTTTGATCACCCACTATAAATTAGATGGACTGTGTTATGTCGGGCAGAGATACCTCCGTATTTTCTACTACTGCCATTTATCACAATTACCTATAGTTATTGTATATTATTCTCATTGTGACATAAATTGCATTCTGCTTCACCAATTCAAATATATCTGATAGGGCAATGTACCCAATAAAGAATGTATGTATACAATGCTGTATTGCTATTATACCAATTCACGACGAACTATCAATACGATGCCCCCCGCCCTGCAGACACCAATATCCTGTGTGTCAATTCATATGAATATGACCCTATAAACCTGATGTGTGCAACAGTGCTATTGATAATGAAGAACACTGGACTGGTGTTCACGTTGGTATGTGTATATTTCTAGCACATCTATTCCTGGAAGTTGACAAAGTAAATGGACCTGTATGGTCTACTGGATTAATCTAAACATAGGGTATATATGATAGATATAATGAGACACAATGGACTGTTGCGCACACACAGACCAATAGGTCCGTATGAATCGATGGCTGTGTATGCAGGACACCCTAGGTGTTGTAATAACAGATCGCACAATCACTGTGAAATGCCCTAGTGCCTTGTGGCTATGTCCCCTTATTGCTGATTCACGTAAGTGTGGCCCAATTAATTATAGTTGTGAATGATCTTGAGTATTTTCACAATTATTAGGGGCCATGGTAATAATCAGTTTTAATCACGTGAAACACGTCTAATGATTACTGCAAGATGGATCGGACTGCTACACACACATACACACCGACCGCTACCACTGCAGAGATTTACAAAGTAATCCGCAGTGGTCTGATTGATGGGATATTCCCTTATTCCTAATATTTCTATTATTGTAACAAATAATACTCCCTGCTTTACAAGTATGTGTCTCCTTAGTGTTGAATCCTATGGGTGTTGCCCTAATGGTTAGAACAATGATCTGTGCGAGTTAATATGCAAGTAGAACACATCTAATCGGTATCATAGGGCTGATTAATTTGCTGCATATGTGCAGACTGCTAGGTCTGCATCAGTTTGAGCACTGCAGGGATCAATGAGCAAATAAATAGTGGTATAATTGACAAACTGTTTGCCTATTTCTGTCGCTCTTGAGCTACACTCATATTGTGATTCTACTGATATGTTTAGATCTATTCCTAACGTGAGTAACAGTACTGTAACAATGTTAATACTGATCAATGATGGGCTAATTGACCGCTGTAGCCAGACACGCTGGAAATTGTCATGCGATCACAGTGTATACAACAGAGAAAGGTTTGAGCAGAGTAATATTGTTTTAGGAAATCTTAACTGCATCAGCGTTTGATCAGCATTTGTCTGATCCACGGATATTCCCGTGTTTGCTGTGCAGTTCTCCGGTAACCAAATATATGATATCAATATCTGAATAGTATTCCTATGGGTGTCTCAGCTGCATCAGCTTGTGATCGGCATTTGTCCGACCCACGGATGTGCCCGTGTTCGCTGTGCAGTGTTCTGACACCCCAATAGATTAGTATAAATTAGTATAGGTATAAGCAGTAGTGATATTATGAGTGTCACGGAGCCCCGGTGAACACAAGTAACAGTCAGTGCAAGAGCATCGGAGCAGACCACGATGCCGATGCGCGCATTTCGCAACTAGCTTTTTCAGGGCTTAACCCGAATGCTTCTACTGACAGGAAATTTATTCTGTCCATGGGCCAATCACCCTTTGTCCTACGGTCATGTGACCGTCTCAGCTGAATTGATTTAATGTTCAGTAATTATCCTGTCCTGAATAGGATTATGCTACAAATCTGTGGCATTGATTGATACTAATGGCATCTCAGCTATTTCTACGATAGCCTGCTTACCCCTCTCCTTTTTATAATGCCGGAGGGTAATTGAAGCCATATTTCGGCAGCTTCATTATGGGCCAGATGTACTAAGCCTGAAAAGTGAAAAATATCACAGTGATAAAGTACTAGCCAATCGGCTCCTAACTGTCATTTTTCAAACACAGCCTGTAACATGGCAGTTAGGAGCCGATTGGCTGGTGCTTTATCACAGTGATATTTATCACTTTTCAGGCTTAGTACATCTCCCCCTATATGTGAGATACCTCTCACGATCATTTCTCATTCATTTAAGTGAATGTACAGTGATGTTACTTGTGTCATATAGATCAATGATTAAGTTCTATATAATACCCGTATTCTATCTCCCTTATTTTGGATTTATTAACCCTCATTGACTCCTCATTATGATTATACAGATGAGATCAAATTCATTCCATGGCAGTTACACTTCTGTGTGCTGATTGCTCTATTCAATTACCAGCTCGTCCGTACTAGATGAAAGCGCGTTTGCTGTGTAGATAACTATCCATATGTCCCATTCCATACATATATAAATTGTGCATTTATATTGTTAATTCGATGTTAATCATGGGACATATAATCCATGTGCACTATGTTATGGTAATATTGATATGTTCCAATTAGAATATGAAGAGAAAGAATTTGTGAGTGATCAGTGGTAATTGTGATGGTATTGATGTATAAAAAATGACGTGCCGTGACATTACATTACTGAGTGATCAGTGTTAATTACTGATGAATTCTACTAAGTGCTCATAATCTGACTCAAAACCGGTGCCCGCAAGAAAAAAACCAATAAAACTGTTTGATAGTGTAAAGTGTAACAACAACTAGAAAAAAGGGGAGTGCATGATGGTCAAAAATATGTGAGTGCATGATAAACAATATTAATATAAGAATGTGAGTGAAGAAATGTAATAATACATGGGGATAATGTGAGGCGTGACCTCCACATCTCAAGTGACCAAGTGGGGTATCAAAATACACCCTATTTTGATCGTGGTGCTGTTAAAAAAAACCAAAATACAGCAATAGCAACGTGCATAAATGCGTGAAAAAACCTGTATGGTATGGTTGCTACTGAGGTTATTGTCATGTAATGGCATGACTTGTTGTACTGTATCTGAGTTACTAGTTGGAAATCTATGGAAAAATGTATATACGTATTTATAATAAGGCCTACTTGTGATATTGTGGGCCAATTATTTAAAATTATATTACTACTCCTGGTTTTTTAATTTTTTGATTTTTTAAAATTTTTTGAAAAAAGAAAAAATGATAGAAATATATCTATCCGTGCTAAATGGATATGCTATCTATACACACACACACTTTAATAGAGGAGCACGGTGGAAATATATCTATTTGTGCTAGATGGATATACTATCTATGAACACACCTATTACCTTGAAGTGTGTGGTTATTACATTTATATAAATGTAATCCAATCGAAACTTGTCATAACTATATTCTAATAATCTAAATAGTTCAATGTGAGGTCAGGAATGTTTAGACATATGTTCTTTGAGGGTACTGATTGTACTAAATCCCATAGTTGCCCTTACATGAGGACCATAAGAGAGAGAGAGACGGTGAAGAGAAGGGAGAGGAGAGAAAAAAAGGAAAGAAAGAGGAGAGACAGATTTTGCTGCAAATTTATGTTTTCCATATGTTTCATAAGAAAGAGCTGTAGCTATTAGTTTCATTGAGACCACAAGGATGTAGAGTATTCATGAGAAATATCATCTTGGTCTCAGTTTTCAAAAGTTCTGAGTCCAGATCACCGCCGCGTATTCCCAACTTAATATGCTTCATCCCGAAGGCTCTGAGTCCACTGGGATCACATTTGTGAAATTGTTGGAAATGCCTCGCCACGGGTGATATGTTTCTGAAATTACTGCGGTCCCTGTCTACATTGCGTATGTTGCCCACATGTTCTAATAATCTAACTTTTAAGGGCCTGATGGTTTTCCCAATGTAGGCTTTTTTGCAGGGGCACTCCAGATGGTATATTGTGCCAATCGTTGTACAGGTAATGAGACTTGGTATAATCCACTTTTTGTTAAATTTGTCCCTGTAATCTTTGACAGGGACCATATACTTGCAGGCCTTACAACGGCCGCAACACATGGAACCCTGCGTGGTGGTCTTCAAATCTATTCTCGACATATGACTGTGGACTAGCCTGTCCCTTACATTGGGTGATCTCCGCCAGCTGCACTTAACTTTGGCTGGAAGAATTTTGTTGAGATCACTATCTGTTTTTAACACATGCCAATGTTTTTGTAAGGTGGAATCTATGTTCCGCCACTGGGCATTGAAAGTACCAATGAATCGAATAGGTTCTTCAATTTGGGACCGTAGTTTGGGTTTCAGGAGGGATTCCCTGGGATATTGTTCAGTCTTCCTAATAGCTTGTTTTTTGGTCCTCCCACTATAGCCTCTGTCTTTGAATCTTCTGCTCTGCTCCAATTTCCTGTTCTCATAGATTTCATCCTCAGAGCAGTTCCTCTTAATACGCAGGAATTCACCCTTTGGGATGGCGCGAATGGTAGGAGGAAAGTGTGAGCTCTGGGCATGCAGGATACTGTTTGTGGCAGTTGTTTTCCTAAAGTTGTCTGTAGAGAGAATACCCTCCTCATCCAATTTTATGGTTAAGTCTAGGAAATTGATCTGTTCCTGACTCATTTCACATGTCAGTTTGAGATTCAGGTCATTGGTGTTCAACACTGAGATGAAATGTTTTAAATCTCGACACTGGCCCTCCCATAGGAAGAAAATGTCGTCGATGTATCTACAATACAAAAGGATGTTCTCCGTGTATTTTTCCATCGACTCATGGAATACAATTTCCCTCTCCCACCACCCCAGGTAGAGGTTAGCATATGTGGGGGCACATGCGGTCCCCATTGCTGTTCCTCTTACCTGGAGGTAGTGGGATTCATTACAGACAAAATAATTCCTGGTTAGGACAAATTGCAGTAGGCTAATGATAAAGTTGTTAAATTCACAATGTGCCTCCATGTCCAGGAAGAGTTTAGATGCATGGATGCCCTGTTCATGCTGTATGCTGGTGTAAAGGCTTTCCACGTCGCATGACACCAACCATACACCTGGATTGACTCGCAAATTGGCTAGTTTGTTCAGGACATCCATGGTGTCTCTTAGATAGGATGGAAGGGTTATGACATGTTTCCTAAGAAACTGGTCTACAAAGACACTGGCTTTCTCTGTAAGACTACCCTTTCCAGATACGATAGGCCTACCTGGGGGTTTTCTCTCATTTTTGTGGACCTTGGGGAGGAGATATAGTGTAGGCGTCTTGGGATTGTTAGTTTGGAGAAATTCAAAATCTTTCTTTAGAATCGTGCCACTCCCAAATGCATCTGAGAGCAATTTGTTATATTCCCTCAGGAATTGTTGTGTGGGGCTAAAGATTAATTTTTTATAGCAGTTAGTGTCATTTAGTTGTTTATCCAGCTCTTCAATGTACAAATCCCTTGGCCATAACACTACATTCCCCCCCTTGTCAGATGGTTTAATTATAACATCCTGCCACTCCGCCAGTTCCTGCAATGCTGTTCTCTCCTCTTTAGTGATGTTATCTGGGTAATGTCTATTCTGCTGATACAGGAGGTCCAGATCTCTCGATACCAACTTGTGGAAGACCTGTACCTGTGGGCATATCTTGCTATCTGGGAAAAAGGTAGATTTTTTCTTTATTTTGTCCTTATCAAAAGGTATAGGTTGAATTTGATCCGATCTACTCTCTTGACCAAGATCTTCTAATATTCCCAATGCTGTCTGATCATCCAAATCCAATTCCAAAGTGACATCAGTGGCAGTATATTCACCACCAGTAGCACTATTAGGTAGATGTTTGTTAGTAAGATTGGAATTCAGATTGGGATTACAGAAAAACTTTTTTAACAGGAGCTTCCGCAGAAAAAGATTTAAATCCTTCTCACATTCAAATCTATCCAGATTGTATGTGGGTGAGAATGAGAGACCTTTGCTAAGTATAGACTGTTGATGTTCAGTCAAGGTTCTGTCTGTGAGGTTAATAATTCTGAGGGAATCTGAAGTAATTGCATTGTCTGCGGTCCTTACTTCCTGTACTTCCTTCTTTCCCTCGGTTCCTCTCTCCAATCTAATGAATCCCTCTTTCTTCTTCCCCCCTTGGCCCCTCCTGATTTTGCTCCTTCTCTCCCAACATCGTCCCATACGTCCCTGGGGGATTTGCCTAAAAAATCCCTTCCTTGGAACTTATTGACATTTCTGGAGCTTTCTCCCTCTGAGGATTCAGGCTCTGATGTGGAGTAGTTCAACGATTGTGTGCTCCTAGTTCGACCATTTTTAGCAGTGGAATTATTCCATCTAAACACCCTATTAAGGGAGTAATCAGTTTTGTCTCTTTGATACTTCCTTCTCTTTCTCTCAATTATCTCATTTTCATATTCTTCTACTTCTTTTTTATATTTTTCATAACGTTGTTGAAATACATCTAATGATTCGAAATTTTTTAATTTTTCACCAAGCTGTACAATTTCCTGATTAAGTTGATTGAGAATGATTTCATCATGCTTCATAAGGATTTTAATTAAATCCCTTGAGCATTGGGTTAATACTTTTTCCCATTCTGTTTTTAGCTCATTGTTAGCCAGTTCGTAGGCAGGAAATAATTTAGGTCTCAAACCTCTAGGGATAAGATGGTTTTTGAGATAATTATCAAATGTAGATCTATTCCACCCAGTTTTGCTCTGCTTCATCAGTGCCAATTTCAGGGAGAACAAATCATCAGTCCAGTTTGAAGTACCACTATCAAATCTGTCAGTGTCTCCTCCAAACATGGTTTCCATGTCATTCTTCAATTTATCTCGCCTAGTTTCTAAATCCCTAGACAAACTAAAAGTGGACATCCTGTCAAAGAGTATTCGAGTTAGAAAGTGAATAGTTTATAATTGTTTGTTGATAAAGTCATATATATATCAAGTGTATATTCAATATGATAGGTGATGGTGAGGTGCTAGATTGAAGGAAACTGATTACTCAGTATATAGGAATCCAACAACAAGAAAACGAAAAAATTAATCTGCACACTCAAAATGCTGTATAGGGATATCTGGACAAAACCCCGATTTAATATCTGAGAAAATCCTGTAATCTATTGTCGGGGGTGCTACCTAAGACAACCATAATTGACACTTTATAAACAAAAAGAAAAATGGGGTTGTACTGCTAGGTGCACAAGGCTAGAATAAAATATAACTTTTATTACTGAAATATATTAAAAGACCGAAATTTCGGACAACGTGCGAAAAATAGGGTTAAAATTGAATAAAGAATCCAATAATGTGCTCAAAGATATAGAAGTGATGAGAATTAAAAATGTGTCTGCTCCTTTGATTGCACTGACACTCTACTGGGGTGTTTATTGTATATTTGATATATTTGACTATTGTTCTATACCCCTGGTAGAGAAAAAATATATATACAATCAACTATATTTAGGGGTACCAATCCTTTGATCACCCACTATAAATTAGATGGACTGTGTTATGTCGGGCAGAGATACCTCCGTATTTTCTACTACTGCCATTTATCACAATTACCTATAGTTATTGTATATTATTCTCATTGTGACATAAATTGCATTCTGCTTCACCAATTCAAATATATCTGATAGGGCAATGTACCCAATAAAGAATGTATGTATACAATGCTGTATTGCTATTATACCAATTCACGACGAACTATCAATACGATGCCCCCCGCCCTGCAGACACCAATATCCTGTGTGTCAATTCATATGAATATGACCCTATAAACCTGATGTGTGCAACAGTGCTATTGATAATGAAGAACACTGGACTGGTGTTCACGTTGGTATGTGTATATTTCTAGCACATCTATTCCTGGAAGTTGACAAAGTAAATGGACCTGTATGGTCTACTGGATTAATCTAAATTAATCTTTAGCCCCACACAACAATTCCTGAGGGAATATAACAAATTGCTCTCAGATGCATTTGGGAGTGGCACGATTCTAAAGAAAGATTTTGAATTTCTCCAAACTAACAATCCCAAGACGCCTACACTATATCTCCTCCCCAAGGTCCACAAAAATGAGAGAAAACCCCCAGGTAGGCCTATCGTATCTGGAAAGGGTAGTCTTACAGAGAAAGCCAGTGTCTTTGTAGACCAGTTTCTTAGGAAACATGTCATAACCCTTCCATCCTATCTAAGAGACACCATGGATGTCCTGAACAAACTAGCCAATTTGCGAGTCAATCCAGGTGTATGGTTGGTGTCATGCGACGTGGAAAGCCTTTACACCAGCATACAGCATGAACAGGGCATCCATGCATCTAAATTCTTCCTGGACATGGAGGCACATTGTGAATTTAACAACTTTATCATTAGCCTACTGCAATTTGTCCTAACCAGGAATTATTTTGTCTGTAATGAATCCCACTACCTCCAGGTAAGAGGAACAGCAATGGGGACCGCATGTGCCCCCACATATGCTAACCTCTACCTGGGGTGGTGGGAGAGGGAAATTGTATTCCATAAGTCGATGGAAAAATACACGGAGAACATCCTTTTGTATTGTAGATACATCGACGACATTTTCTTCCTATGGGAGGGCCAGTGTCGAGATTTAAAACATTTCATCTCAGTGTTGAACACCAATGACCTGAATCTCAAACTGACATGTGAAATGAGTCAGGAACAGATCAATTTCCTAGACTTAACCATAAAATTGGATGAGGAGGGTATTCTCTCTACAGACAACTTTAGGAAAACAACTGCCACAAACAGTATCCTGCATGCCCAGAGCTCACACTTTCCTCCTACCATTCGCGCCATCCCAAAGGGTGAATTCCTGCGTATTAAGAGGAACTGCTCTGAGGATGAAATCTATGAGAACAGGAAATTGGAGCAGAGCAGAAGATTCAAAGACAGAGGCTATAGTGGGAGGACCATAAAACAAGCTATTAGGAAGACTGAACAATATCCCAGGGAATCCCTCCTGAAACCCAAACTACGGTCCCAAATTGAAGAACCTATTCGATTCATTGGTACTTTCAATGCCCAGTGGCGGAACATAGATTCCACCTTACAAAAACATTGGCATGTGTTAAAAACAGATAGTGATCTCAACAAAATTCTTCCAGCCAAAGTTAAGTGCAGCTGGCGGAGATCACCCAATGTAAGGGACAGGCTAGTCCACAGTCATATGTCGAGAATAGATTTGAAGACCACCACGCAGGGTTCCATGTGTTGCGGCCGTTGTAAGGCCTGCAAGTATATGGTCCCTGTCAAAGATTACAGGGACAAATTTAACAAAAAGTGGATTATACCAAGTCTCATTACCTGTACAACGATTGGCACAATATACCATCTGGAGTGCCCCTGCAAAAAAGCCTACATTGGGAAAACCATCAGGCCCTTAAAAGTTAGATTATTAGAACATGTGGGCAACATACGCAATGTAGACAGGGACCGCAGTAATTTCAGAAACATATCACCCGTGGCGAGGCATTTCCAACAATTTCACAAATGTGATCCCAGTGGACTCAGAGCCTTCGGGATGAAGCATATTAAGTTGGGAATACGCGGCGGTGATCTGGACTCAGAACTTTTGAAAACTGAGACCAAGATGATATTTCTCATGAATACTCTACATCCTTGTGGTCTCAATGAAACTAATAGCTACAGCTCTTTCTTATGAAACATATGGAAAACATAAATTTGCAGCAAAATCTGTCTCTCCTCTTTCTTTCCTTTTTTTCTCTCCTCTCCCTTCTCTTCACCGTCTCTCTCTCTCTTATGGTCCTCATGTAAGGGCAACTATGGGATTTAGTACAATCAGTACCCTCAAAGAACATATGTCTAAACATTCCTGACCTCACATTGAACTATTTAGATTATTAGAATATAGTTATGACAAGTTTCGATTGGATTACATTTATATAAATGTAATAACCACACACTTCAAGGTAATAGGTGTGTTCATAGATAGTATATCCATCTAGCACAAATAGATATATTTCCACCGTGCTCCTCTATTAAAGTGTGTGTGTGTGTATAGATAGCATATCCATTTAGCACGGATAGATATATTTCTATCATTTTTTTCTTTTTTCCAAAAATTTTAAAAAATCAAAAAATTAAAAAACCAGGAGTAGTAATATAATTTTAAATAATTGGCCCACAATATCACAAGTAGGCCTTATTATAAATACGTATATACATTTTTCCATAGATTTCCAACTAGTAACTCAGATACAGTACAACAAGTCATGCCATTACATGACAATAACCTCAGTAGCAACCATACCATACAGGTTTTTTCACGCATTTATGCACGTTGCTATTGCTGTATTTTGGTTTTTTTTAACAGCACCACGATCAAAATAGGGTGTATTTTGATACCCCACTTGGTCACTTGAGATGTGGAGGTCACGCCTCACATTATCCCCATGTATTATTACATTTCTTCACTCACATTCTTATATTAATATTGTTTATCATGCACTCACATATTTTTGACCATCATGCACTCCCCTTTTTTCTAGTTGTTGTTACACTTTACACTATCAAACAGTTTTATTGGTTTTTTTCTTGCGGGCACCGGTTTTGAGTCAGATTATGAGCACTTAGTAGAATTCATCAGTAATTAACACTGATCACTCAGTAATGTAATGTCACGGCACGTCATTTTTTATACATCAATACCATCACAATTACCACTGATCACTCACAAATTCTTTCTCTTCATATTCTCATTGGAACATATCAATATTACCATAACATAGTGCACATGGATTATATGTCCCATGATTAACATCGAATTAACAATATAAATGCACAATTTATATATGTATGGAATGGGACATATGGATAGTTATCTACACAGCAAACGCGCTTTCATCTAGTACGGACGAGCTGGTAATTGAATAGAGCAATCAGCACACAGAAGTGTAACTGCCATGGAATGAATTTGATCTCATCTGTATAATCATAATGAGGAGTCAATGAGGGTTAATAAATCCAAAATAAGGGAGATAGAATACGGGTATTATATAGAACTTAATCATTGATCTACATGACACAAGTAACATCACTGTACATTCACTTAAATGAATGAGAAATGATCGTGAGAGGTATCTCACATATAATCAAGCTGCCGAAATATGGCTTCAATTACCCTCCGGCATTATAAAAAGGAGAGGGGTAAGCAGGCTATCGTAGAAATAGCTGAGATGCCATTAGTATCAATCAATGCCACAGATTTGTAGCATAATCCTATTCAGGACAGGATAATTACTGAACATTAAATCAATTCAGCTGAGACGGTCACATGACCGTAGGACAAAGGGTGATTGGCCCATGGACAGAATAAATTTCCTGTCAGTAGAAGCATTCGGGTTAAGCCCTGAAAAAGCTAGTTGCGAAATGCGCGCATCGGCATCGTGGTCTGCTCCGATGCTCTTGCACTGACTGTTACTTGTGTTCACCGGGGCTCCGTGACACTCATAATATCACTACTGCTTATACCTATACTAATTTATACTAATCTATTGGGGTGTCAGAACACTGCACAGCGAACACGGGCACATCCGTGGGTCGGACAAATGCCGATCACAAGCTGATGCAGCTGAGACACCCATAGGAATACTATTCAGATATTGATATCATATATTTGGTTACCGGAGAACTGCACAGCAAACACGGGAATATCCGTGGATCAGACAAATGCTGATCAAACGCTGATGCAGTTAAGATTTCCTAAAACAATATTACTCTGCTCAAACCTTTCTCTGTTGTATACACTGTGATCGCATGACAATTTCCAGCGTGTCTGGCTACAGCGGTCAATTAGCCCATCATTGATCAGTATTAACATTGTTACAGTACTGTTACTCACGTTAGGAATAGATCTAAACATATCAGTAGAATCACAATATGAGTGTAGCTCAAGAGCGACAGAAATAGGCAAACAGTTTGTCAATTATACCACTATTTATTTGCTCATTGATCCCTGCAGTGCTCAAACTGATGCAGACCTAGCAGTCTGCACATATGCAGCAAATTAATCAGCCCTATGATACCGATTAGATGTGTTCTACTTGCATATTAACTCGCACAGATCATTGTTCTAACCATTAGGGTAACACCCATAGGATTCAACACTAAGGAGACACATACTTGTAAAGCAGGGAGTATTATTTGTTACAATAATAGAAATATTAGGAATAAGGGAATATCCCATCAATCAGACCACTGCGGATTACTTTGTAAATCTCTGCAGTGGTAGCGGTCGGTGTGTATGTGTGTGTAGCAGTCCGATCCATCTTGCAGTAATCATTAGACGTGTTTCACGTGATTAAAACTGATTATTACCATGGCCCCTAATAATTGTGAAAATACTCAAGATCATTCACAACTATAATTAATTGGGCCACACTTACGTGAATCAGCAATAAGGGGACATAGCCACAAGGCACTAGGGCATTTCACAGTGATTGTGCGATCTGTTATTACAACACCTAGGGTGTCCTGCATACACAGCCATCGATTCATACGGACCTATTGGTCTGTGTGTGCGCAACAGTCCATTGTGTCTCATTATATCTATCATATATACCCTATGTTTAGATTAATCCAGTAGACCATACAGGTCCATTTACTTTGTCAACTTCCAGGAATAGATGTGCTAGAAATATACACATACCAACGTGAACACCAGTCCAGTGTTCTTCATTATCAATAGCACTGTTGCACACATCAGGTTTATAGGGTCATATTCATATGAATTGACACACAGGATATTGGTGTCTGCAGGGCGGGGGGCATCGTATTGATAGTTCGTCGTGAATTGGTATAATAGCAATACAGCATTGTATACATACATTCTTTATTGGGTACATTGCCCTATCAGATATATTTGAATTGGTGAAGCAGAATGCAATTTATGTCACAATGAGAATAATATACAATAACTATAGGTAATTGTGATAAATGGCAGTAGTAGAAAATACGGAGGTATCTCTGCCCGACATAACACAGTCCATCTAATTTATAGTGGGTGATCAAAGGATTGGTACCCCTAAATATAGTTGATTGTATATATATTTTTTCTCTACCAGGGGTATAGAACAATAGTCAAATATATCAAATATACAATAAACACCCCAGTAGAGTGTCAGTGCAATCAAAGGAGCAGACACATTTTTAATTCTCATCACTTCTATATCTTTGAGCACATTATTGGATTCTTTATTCAATTTTAACCCTATTTTTCGCACGTTGTCCGAAATTTCGGTCTTTTAATATATTTCAGTAATAAAAGTTATATTTTATTCTAGCCTTGTGCACCTAGCAGTACAACCCCATTTTTCTTTTTGTTTATAAAGTGTCAATTATGGTTGTCTTAGGTAGCACCCCCGACAATAGATTACAGGATTTTCTCAGATATTAAATCGGGGTTTTGTCCAGATATCCCTATACAGCATTTTGAGTGTGCAGATTAATTTTTTCGTTTTCTTGTTGCTGTTACATCTTTACTCTGTGACCTCTGTGTGCATTAAACATCAGCGCATATGCGCAGGACTTTTATTTTGCCTCCACGTTTTATATATTGTACCAACAAGGACCCACTAGTGCCCCCTCCGGTGACAGACAAAATCAGAAACCTGACACGCACTTGTTGTCTTTGATGCCGGATTTTGGGGCTACTGTATATCAGGCCTTCAAATCAACCCCGACAAATCTGTGGCATTGTATCTATGGCCAGGATATACTCATCCGTCTTGGCATTCAACTGTGCCTTTTACATGGGCTAAAAGACACTTCTCTTACTTAGGTGAATTGGTTTCCAAACATCCCACTCCTCTTTACAAATGGAACCTATCTAGGGCTATTACCTAAATGGTTAGGGACCTATAGGGGTGGCGTCGTCACCAGCTCTCCTACTTGGGCAGAGCTAGTCTGCTTAAAATGATCTCTTTTCCCAGATTGCTATATTTACTCCAATCGTTACCCTTGTTACTCGCCAAAGAAGACACAAAAAAATAATTTGTCATTTGTGAAATTTATATAGAATCAAAAATGACACAGGATAGGTCTGTTCAGACTTCAACAACCTACATGTAACGGGGGTATTAACTTTTCCCAATTTAACACATTACAACCATGCTGCTCTGTTACGCCACCTCCGGGATTGGCTACATAATTCCAGTATTTACACTGATCCCGTTTTAGAGCAAAACTTTTTGCAAGATATTAATTTAGTTTCTTTTCTTCATATCCATGACCAAGAGTTACCTGAAGGATAACGAGATAATCCATTACTTTGGACCACTCGTAAATTATGGCATATATTGAGACACAAAAAAAGGCTTAAACGCACACCATACTCTTTTCCTTCCACTAACACATAACCCAGACTTTCAAATGGGCCAAGCAGTTAATCCATTGTTGCTATGGCCGTCTAGAGGGGTGAGTTCCATTGGATGTTTTGTAGATAGATTGTCTAAAAGGCTTCTCACATTCCATCAGGTGGTAGAAAAGTATGATTTCATATCTTCCTTCCCTTTTGCTTTTTGTCAGACGCAACATTATGTGAGCCAAGTTATCTGTAAATTCTCTGAACGGGACTGGAACAACTCATTGGATACATTTTTATCCTACCCCCCTCCTGATTACAAAGCAATTTCTAAACACTATACCGTACTAAGAGATGAGATTAATTATGATAACCTTATAGCCTGGGTTGCCAACATTTTACTGACATAACAGTGTATATGTTGCTGAAGCCCTTATCTGATTCATGCCATATCATTCCTGTTAGTTCATATAGGGAGTTATTCTTGAACATTCATCATAGAACATATATTAGTCCCCATAGGGGATATTTGATGGGCTCTTCTTCCTCACCTCAATGTCAAGAAAATAGCACAGATTAATGGTCCTGCCCAAAAGTTAGACCCTTCTGGCTTAAAGTTTATAGATATGCATTAGATAAGTTGGTCAATTACATACCATTTACCCCTGAATGGGCTATTTTTTCGGGATTTTGCCTCAAGGTCAATTGGTGTCCCAAGTTTGCCGCAAATTATTATTGATTTTAAGTTCAGCAGCTAAAAAAAACATTCTGCAAGTATGGAACCACCCAAAAACACCCTCATTTTCCCCTATTTAAAGTAAAAGTTTTTTTTATTTATTTCGAATGGATTGGTTAGAGGCATTGGTAGATAAAGAATCCAGAGTGGCAAAAAAAAATTAACTCTGGGAAAGCTATATTTCAGTCCTTCCTGACCAGACTAAACTTTTACTTGTCAAATGCTTTTCAACAACTGCATGGTATTTAACAAGATTGGTAGATAAAGACCCACCAATATAAAGTGGGGATTTGTTTACCTATTAATTTATTTTTTCTTTATCTTTCTTTATTCTATTTGGGGTCTCACACAGTCTGTCCTATATTTGTTCTACATTTCTACGTGTTTATTCCTAACTTGTTTATATGTGGACTGGTAAGCTCGATGGGAAGCATAGAAGCATAGAATTTGACGGCAGTTAAGAACCACTTGGCCCATCTAGTCTGCCCCTTTTTTTTTTACTATATTTTTACCTCAAACCTTATTTGATCCTTATTTCTTTATAAGGATATCCTTATGTCTATCCCATGCATGTTTAAATTGCTCTACTGTCTTAGCCTCTACCACCTCTGATAGGAGGCTATTCCACCTGTCCACTACCCTTTCTGTGAAGTAATTTTTCATCAAATTTCCCCTGAACCTACCTCCCTCCAGTTTCAGCACTTGTCCTCTTGTTCTAATACTTCTCTTCACTTGAAGAAAGTTTCTCTCCTGGATTTGTTAAAACCCTTGATACAGTACAGTATATTTGAAAGTTTCTATCATATCCCCCCTTTCCCCTCTCTGCTCCAAACTATACATATTTTTTTGTCTTTCAGGAATGTTACACTCTTTCTATGGGGGTCATTCCGACCAGATCGCACACTAGCTATTTTGTGCAGCGCTGCGATCAGATGGACGCCGCCTATGGGGGAGTGTATTTTCGCTTTGCAAGTGTGCGAACGCTTGTGCAGCCGAGCGGTACAAAAAAGTTTTGTGCAGTTTCTGAGTAGGTGTTGAACTTACTCTGCCACTGTGATCACTTCAGCCTGTCCTATCCCGGAATTGACGTCAGACACTCACCCTGCAAACGCTTGGACACGCCTGCGTTTTTCCAACCACTCCCTGAAAACGGTCAGTTGACACCCATAAGCGTCTTCTTCCTGTCAATCTTCTTGCGATCGGCTGTGCAAATGGATTCTTCTTCTAAATCCATCGCCAAGCATCGATCCGCTTTGTACCCGTACGATGCGTCTGCGCATTGCGGTGCACACGCATGAGCAGTTTTGCTGAGTTTTGACCTGATCGCAGCGCTGCAAAAAATAGCTAGGGTGCGATCAGGTCGGAATGACCCCCTATGATAATCCACTGCTGGTATTATACAAGATGAATTGTATTTATATGCACATCTTTGTTACGCATACAATGGAAATGTTTATTGTATGTGATGTACGCTACTAAGTCTCTAATAAAAATATATTTTTTAAAAGTGTGATTTAAGCCACCTGTCTCCTTATCTATGTGAGCGTTGTGTTTAAATGTGTCCTAAATGTGGTGCCCTTACAACAAATGTTTCGGCAACAACATCCCAACCCCCGAAAAAAAACTAACAATTGCTGTAAAATACAAGTAGTCACTTCTCTGACTGGGCTGCTGTGGACTCGTGGAAAACGTTATTAAAAAAAACCCTGTCTAGTCTTACAAAAATGTAAGTGGTAACACTTGTGTATTTTTTTGTGAATGGCCATGCCATGACATCTCTCATAGCAAAAGTCTGCTGTGGATACTGAATGTAACTGTGCACTCGAAACAACACAAATGTAAAATCAACTAAAAATCTTTCATACGTGATGAAATCTAAATGGTTACAGTTGGGTATTGCTGTGTGAAGGGCAGTATCGTCACATATCTTATAACAGGTGGCAAAGAAGTGCTGTTAATAATGCTTGACTCTGGACATTAAATAATTGGAAATTGAAATTCATGGTGCTATGGCTTCTTAAATGACTGTGGATCTTTGACTCTGTTACCGAAACCTCAAAAACTAAAAATCAGTTCTTGTTCGAAAGCAACAGAAAAAAATGATTAATCATACTGTTATTGGGAAGGCCATTGTTGTGTGATTGCCAGCAGGGCTGGACTGCCCATCTGGCACTTCTTGCATATGCCAGAAGGGCTGATGGTCTGGTGGGCCGGTCCGGTCACACAGAGAGCCGGGAAGGCTGCACGCAGCTTCCAGCTCTCTATTTTGCGCTCAGCCTGCTCAGTAGCGGATCTTGCCACGGGCAAGCAGGACTTTTGCCCGGGGCGCTGCGTTCCGGAGGGCGCCGGCGCCATCCGGAGGGCGCCGCACCATGGCAAGATCTGCTACTGCTGTGCCCCCCGCTGCCCGCTGTGTCCCCCGCTGGTTCCCCGCTGTGAAGGGAACTAGACACTACGCGTCTAGTTTCCCTTCGTGGAGAGGACCTTTGCTGTGCGGTGCGCGATGACGTCATCGCGCACCGCACAGCATTGTGGGACTAACAGACGCTAGGGGTCATAATTGACCTCTAGTGTCTGTCTATGCCAGATCCGAGGACAGGAGCGGCGCCGGCGGAGGTCTGCAGCGGTCGGGAGCGGGGATAGTAAGTATAATTTTTTTTTTTTTTGTGGTTCTTATCTGCTGTCAAATTCTATGTTTCTATGTGCCTATTCATTATGTTCCAGCAATATCGGTAGCTTCAACTGCATGTTGGTTGCACAATCTCATTGAGCAGAGCTATATTCTGGTGGGAAGGTAGGGGGGTTGCCTCAATTTGCTTGCGTGTTAGAAATTTCAAGCCCACCACAAATTGCAGCACATTGATAATGATATGCATATAACCCTTTAAACTGTTGGGTATTAAATCCATTTCCACAAATATCATGATATCCAATAGTTTATATTGACTACCCTGTGATACAGCACAACGTGCTTTCTGGAGTGAATGGTACTTCGGGAGAGTTCACAGGAGAGCTATGTATATGGCAAAGTCATAATAAAAAGTCTCTAGGGGATTATTTTAATACAAGACTTCAAAACACAAATATATATATATATATATATATATATCAAAAACACAATTCCCAAGTGCGCTATATTGATTGGATACAATTTGCAAGAATTCTTCCAGGGAGACCCAAATACACTGGAGAATGGTATTTCCTGGGGTCCTGAAACAAATAGCCCCTCACCAGAAAGTCACCCAAACAAGAGGCCCAAGGCCAATTAGAAAAAAATATTGATTTATTATCACAATTTCAACATATCCATATTAAAAAACTTTTACAGAAGATTTTTGCAGAAATTTTGTACAGAAAACTTGAATAATTCAATCAGTGAGAAATGTCCAGTAAGTGATGATGACCTAGATACTCCCTCACCTTAGCAAGGTGTCAGCCATGAGTTATTAACCCAGTCTGTGAAGACACTCCCTTTTGAGCTCACACTTTGCTAAGGTGAGGGTCCGGGAGTATCTAGGTCATCATCACTTATCATCCCAAATGCAACTAGGTCAGTTGCATTTGGGAGAGCACACAGGAGCAAGCACTGTATTTGTTTGGCCCAGTTGCGAATACATCACAAATTGTGAGGCTCACCCAAAGTGGGACACTTACCGCTTATACATTTGGACCATCATGTTTTTGGAAAGAGGTCTTTATAATAAAGTCTAAATTGTCCAACATTTCTGAACCTTAAAGTGTTTCAACCCATTTGAATATTCCTATGGTTACTGCATGGACTGATTCTTTAGCCATATTGACCATCCCTCTGAAGACATCCACATAGGATGAAACGCGTCAGTGATGAAGACAGAGTGAAAGACACCCTTTATTATCCACCATTCGACACGTTGTATGATCTGTATTTATAAAAGGGTGACCTCTGTCTTTATTGGGCAATAATTTGCTTGTACAGGTTGAGTATCCCTTATCCAAAATGCTTGGGACCAGAGGTATTTTGGATATCGGATTTTTCCGTATTTTGGAATAATTGCTTACCATAATGAGATATCATGGTGATGGGACCCAAGTCTAAGCACAGAATGCATTTATGTTTCATATACACCTTATACACACAGCCTGAAGGTCATTTAATACAATATTTTTAATAACTGTGAGTATTAAACAAAGTTTGTGTACATTGAGCCATCAAAAAACAAAGGTTTCACTATCTCACTCTCACGCAAAAAAGTCCGTATTTCGGAATATTTGGATATGGGATACTCAACCTGTATTAAATTGTTTAAATTACATATCCATTTGGTCCATTTTAGTGTTGGTACTAAGATAAAGTGATATAGAGCGCCCTCTGGTTCATTTGCTGGAGGTGTTGTTCTGTTTAGTCCTCGCTAACAGGGGGATCGAATTAGAGGGCAGCCATATTAGCGCAGAAATAAGGTACAATTTGGTATATATATATATATATATATATATATGTTGCTGTTCACTGTAATTCTTTTTTTTTTTTCCAAAGACTGTTTATTGAAGAATTTTGTCAACATACAATAGACAGTGAACAGTCTCAGGAGGGGAGGGAAGACAGAAAGAAAAAAAGGGAGGAATAATAAAAAAGGGGGGGAAGAACACAGCAATACACATATGTTTTATTAAATATACAGATAAGTAGGAATCCCAAGTATCAATACCAAGAATACGAAATTAGTTATGTCAAAAACCCTAAGTCAAAGGAGTGGGGGGGCTATATAGTAAGCTAACCAAGGAGACCATGTATCAGTAAAAGATAATGTATTATTAACAACTACACTGAAGAGGAATTAAATATGGTACATTAAGTATCTCATATGGCAGCAGTAACAGCTGCGATGGAGGGAATTGTATGCTATTTCCAATAACGAGCAATTTTACATTTCATTGCTGCATACCTCCCAACTGTCCCAATTTTCGCGGGACAGTCCCGTTTTTTGGGGACTGTCCCGCTGTCCCACCCGCTGGCCACAGTGTCCCGCGGTGGAGGGGGTCAGTTGGGAGGCTCTGTCAATCGCTGCTCTGCTTAGTAGAGCAGCGGTGAATAGACGCTGTGCGCATGCGCACAGCGTCTATTCAGTGGAGTCAGAGGGAGAGGGAGCATGCCAGCGGCTCACAGAGCGCTGGGCATGCCCCCTAAGTGATGAAAACGGGGGCGTGGCTCGCGATCGCGGGTCCTCCCGCGACACCACGCCCCTTTTCATAGGCTTCGCCGCGCGAGTGTCCCGCTCCACAAGTAAAGAAAGTTGGGAGGTATGTTGCTGTCATGATATGCCAAATGAGCTTCTTTAAAGGTTTTGCTATCCCAGGAATGGTCCGAGGAAAAAGGAAGAAAGAGGGAGAAAACGGTATGTCTACCCCAGTAATTTGTAAGACCAACCTCTGGATAGTTTTCCAAACCGAAATTATCCTGGACAGTCCCAAAATATATGGAGCAAGGTACTCTTCAACCCGCAGCCTCTCCTACACACGTCTGATGTGGAGGAGAATATTCTACTTAATTGTGTTTGAGCTAAGTACCATCGGATGTATATTTTAAATGAATTTTCCCTATGTCTAATAGAGGTTGCCGATCAAACTAAGTTCTGTCTAATCTGTTCCCAAGTTTCCGGACTCATGTGGTCTTGCAAATCAGGCTGTTCACTGTCATTCTAATTACATTGACAGAAGCCTATATAGGATCCCAACACTTACTTTAGTCTTAAGCCGATCATACAGAGTGTGTGTCAATAACAACTTGCTGCTTTTTAAAAAAAAAATCCCTCTTTCATGAAAAGCTGTAAGAAAATGTCCTCGTTCATCTGTGCACAAGGTGATCTACATTTTATTTTGAGATGTTTTGCAAAATTGCAGACACTATAAGGCTGTCTCACCGAGGTCAGACGGAGGCAAGGGCAGCAGGGGGGTCAGACACATGTTGTGGTGTGCATGAACCACTAGATCCGGGCTGTAGGACAGAAAAAACAAAACTCTGCCCGTAGTTGACCTGAAGAAGCTGTGACTTGGACTTAAATATTGAAAATGATTCTAAATGCAAAAGGACATTAAATGGACATGAGCTGTGTCTGTGGCTAAATAAAATCTTGTTTTGAATTCACAGAACCATAAATAAATATGAACATAGTTGTATATTAAATCAAGTCATAATGATCCTATTTTGTATTCCTTATATTAATGCATAGTTATGATATGGTTAGGAGAGTTCATATCAAATTAAAATGTACTGCTTGCACCCAGACACTGCACGTAATGTCATGATCTTCAGGCATAGCCTGGCTTAAATGACCTGCTGCAGGAACATGAGGACAAGCCAATTCCTCTTTTATGACAGGCCACTTGTGATGACTGCACCAAGTAAGTTTAAAGAACGACCCTCCAGTTATCATCTATAGTAGTCCCACTCCCTGCTCCTATAAAACAAAATACGATAAGGGATACTCTGCTGGACATTGCAGTAGATCAGACAGGGGCAAACGCAGGATTTCTAGAGGGGGGTTTCCAAATGTAATCCACAATCTCCCGCTCTGTGGAACACTGGAACAAGTATAGGAGTCTAGGGAGCGGTAGAAGAACTTAGTACCGACCCTGGACAGATAGCACATATGTACGCATCGGTCTTTTTATACACTGGATAGTGTATGGATTACTGTTTAATAATTAACAATATATATAGTGTATATTATAGGCTGTTTCAAACATGATTAGCTAATATAAACATGGTGGTAAGTGGTCAGCAAAAGGTTAAACATCTTATAATAAATACACAAACATAACAGAATCAGTGAGAGACAGAACTGCACTTTCTAAGCACTCACCCGGCAGCTCCTGGGAAGCTGGACCGCATACGTCCAGGGCGGGTTCTACACCTTGTGGTGCCCAGCGCGAAAGTTTCCACTGGCGCCGTCCCCCAGTGTCAAAACAGGTCACGCTGAAGGCGTGCGTCAAAAAATAGGGGTGTGGCTTCATAGGGGAGGGGCTTGGCTTCATAGGGGAGGGGCATGACCACAGTTATGCCCCAAGTAGCTGTGCCCCCAGTAGATTTGCCCCCTGTAGCTATGCCCCCAGTAGCTGTGCCCCCAGTAGATTTGCACCCTGTAGCTATGCCTCCAGTAGATTTGCCCCAGTAGTTGTGCCACCTATAGCTATGCCCCCAGTAGTTGTGCCCTCCGTCGCTGTGCCCCCAGTAGTTGTGCCCCCTGTTGCTGTGCCCCTTAGTAGCTTACAAACACACACAACAACAACAAAAACAATACTTACCACTGCCCCACTCCTGCTTCCCGACCGCTGCTGCTGCTGCTCCGTCTGGCCACCCGCGGCTCCTCTCTGTGGGAGAGACGTCATGACTTCTCTTCCATAGCAGGGCCGCACAGACACTAGAGGTCAATAATGACCTCTAGCATCTGACAGGTGCGCCAGCTGCAGCGGACACCCACACAGCCCACGGCGTCTGCTGCAGCCGGGGAGCGAGGTGCGGGTAGGCGGCGGGCACCTGCGGGGTGACAGCGGCCGTGCACCCAGGCCGCAGCGCCCCTGTCACAGGCACTGCTTGCCCACACCAAGAACCGCTCCTGGATACGTCATATGCTGTCCTCTTGCATACAATGGGGCAGATGTATTAACCTGGAGAAGGCATAAGGAAATTATAAACCAGTGATATGTGCAAGGTGATAAAGGCACCAGCCAATCAGATCCTAACTGTTAATTTACATATTGGAGCTGATTGGCTGGTGCCTTTATCACCTTGCACATATCACTGGTTTATCACTTCCTTATGCCTTCTCCAGGTTAATACATCTGCCCCAATGTGTCTTATTCGATCCCAGTCGTGCATGATCCGACAAATCCTTGTTGCAGCCAAGACGATCTCTGGATCCAATCCGATGCGCACGGGACCGCGGATCGGAAGTGGAGGTAAAACACATATGATGTGACACTTTTCACACGATTTTTTGGCCCGATGGCTTGAAATCGCGTGAAAAGGTCCATATCATATAAGTGTATGGGCACCTTTACACTGCACGTTGTGGTGGCAGCTCTAGCTATTGCAGTGGTTTCCAAACTTTTTTGAATCACTGCGCCCTAGAATATCAGAATTTTTTTCACGGCACCCCTAGGCCAAAACATTTTTATTGAGAAATTTAGAAATAAATATTACATTAAGTAGATTGCGTTTATATGTCATCCTTAGGGTCAGTTGTGTGGTGAGGGACAGGATTTGCTTCTGTTTGGCCACATATTTTATGACTGCCAGCCACCAGCACTGGTTTTGCCTATTATATTGACCATGAATAATTTGAATTGGTCCTGGACCACCAACCCTGGGCACCCTTGCAAGTGTCCCGGGGCACCCCAGGGAGCCACGGTACACAGTTTGGAAACCTCTGAGCTATTGCATTATATACTATTCCTATTGTGGTCAAAATTTGAGCCTCTGGCCAAGAGGAGGGGGGTTTCCAGGCAAGTGGAGGGGGAATGTCGTCTTCCATCCCGCGCGTTTGCCTGGTCAGGAGTAGCTGAAGTTCTGTAACCTGTGATATACTACTTGTTCATTTACTTAGCGGCGATATAGCAGTGTAAATACATTGAAGCATTTATTGATAAGATGACTTGCACTGCATGGCGTCAGCAAGCTTTGAATAATCAGGACAGTAGGTACTTACCCCTAACTGTGAGCAGGTGTCAAGATGGTCAAAATAGCCTTACTAATAGAGATGTGCACCGGACATTTTTCGGGTTTTGTGTTTTGGTTTTGGATTCGGTTCCGCGGCCGTGTTTTGGATTCGGACGCGTTTTGGCAAAACCTACCTGAAAATTTTTTGTCGGATTCGGGTGTGTTTTGGATTCGGGCGTTTTCTTCAAAAACCCCTCAAAAACAGCTTCAATCATATAATTTGGGGGTCATTTTGATCCCATAGTATTATTAACCTCAATAACCATAATTTCCACTAATTTCCAGTCTATTCTGAACACCTCACACCTCACAATATTATTTTTAGTCCTAAAATTTGCACCGAGGTCGCTGGATGACTAAGCTAAGCAACCCAAGTGGCCGGCACAAACACCTGGCCCATCTAGGAGTGGCACTGCAGTGTCAGACAGGATGGCACTTAAAAAAATAGTCCCCAAACAGCACATGATGCAAAGAAAAAAAGAGGTGCACCAAGGTCGCTGGATGGCTAAGCTAAGCGACCCAAGTGGCCGACACAAACACCTGGCCCATCTAGGAGTGGCACTGCAGTGTCAGACAGGATGGCACTTAAAAAAATATTCCCCAAACAGCACATGACGCAAAGAAAAAAAGAGGTGCGCCAAGGTCGCTGGATGGCTAAGCTAAGCGGCCCAAGTGGCTGACACAAACACCTGGCCCATCTAGGAGTGGCACTGCAGTGTCAGACAGGATGGCACTTAAAAAAATAGTCCCCAAACAGCACATGATGCAAAGAAAAAAAAAGAGGTGTACCAAGGTCGCTGGATGGCTAAGCTAAGCGACCCAAGTGGCCGACACAAACACCTGGCCCATCTAGGAGTGGCACTGCAGTGTCAGACAGGATGGCACTTCAAAAAATAGTCCCCAAACAGCACATGATGCAAAGAAAAAAAGAGGTGCACCAAGGTCGCTGGATGGCTAAGCTAAGCGACCCAAGTGGCCGACACAAACACCTGGCCCATCTAGGAGTGGCACTGCAGTGTCAGACAGGATGGCACTTAAAAAAATATTCCCCAAACAGCACATGACGCAAAGAAAAAAAGAGGTGCGCCAAGGTCGCTGGATGGCTAAGCTAAGCGGCCCAAGTGGCTGACACAAACACCTGGCCCATCTAGGAGTGGCACTGCAGTGTCAGATAGGATGGCACTAAAAAAAATAGTCCCCAAACAGCACATGATGCAGAGATAAATATATATATATATATATATATATATATATATATATATATATATACTGGTGGTCAGCAAAATTCTGCACTGACGTCCTACTATACTACTGCGCACAACTACAATGCAGCACAGATATGGATAGTATACTTGATGACACAGAGGTAGAGCAATGGACTACTGTACCGTACTGCTATATATATATATATATTGGTGGTCAGCAAAATTCTGCACTGTCCTCCTACTATAATACTGCGCACAACTACAATGCAGCACAGATATGGATAGTATACTTGACGACACAGAGGTAGAGCAATGGACTACTGTACCGTACTGCTATATATATACTGGTGGTCAGCAAAATTCTGCACTGTCCTCCTACTATATACTGCGCACAACTACAATGCAGCAAAGATATGGATAGTACACTTGACGACACAGAGGTAGAGCAATGGACTACTGTACCGTACTGCTATATATATACTGGTGGTCAGCAAAATTGTGCACTGTGCTCCTACTATATACTGCACACAACTACAATGCAGCACAGATATGGATAGTATACTTGACGACACAGAGGTAGAGCAATGGACTACTGTACCGTACTGCTATATATATACTGGTGGTCAGCAAAATTCTGCACTGTCCTCCTACTATATACTGCGCACAACTACAATGCAGTACAGATATGGATAGTATACTTGACAACACAGAGATAGAGCAATGGACTACTGTACCGTACTGCTATATATATACTGGTGGTCAGCAAAATTCTGCACTGTTCTCCTACTATATATACTGCGCACAACTACAATGCAGCACAGATATGGATAGTATACTTGACGACACAGAGGTAGAGCAATGGACTACTGTACCGTACTGCTATATATATACTGGTGATCAGCAAAATTCTGCACTGTCCTACTATATACTACAATGCAGCACAGATATGGAGTGTTTTCAGGCAGAGAACGTAGATATTTGCAGCACACTGAGCACAGATATTTGCAGCACACTGAGCACAGATATTTGCAGCACACTGAGCACAGATATTTGCAGCACACTGAACACAGAAACTGAGAGAACGCAGCCACGTCCTCTCGCTATCATCTCCAATGCACGAGTGAAAATGGCGGCAACGCGAGGCTCTTTATATGCAATACGAATCTCGCGAGAATACGACAGCGGGATGGTGACGTTCGGGCGCGCTCGGGTTAACCGAGCAAGGCGGGAAGATCCAAGGCTGCGTCGGAACCGTGTAAAATAGGTGAAGTTCGGGGGGGGTTCGGATCCCGAGGAACCGAACCCGCTCATCTCTACTAATAATGCCCACATCAAATAATAACATAAAAAATAATGCAGACATTAAAAATAGCATCACTAATAATGTCCACATCAGACCATAGTTTTTTCCTGGTCAGTGATGTTCTGTGAGCCAGGCTCCATTAATCACAAGGTCTGATTCAGAGGTGGACACTTAACTGGCCATTCGCAAAAACTCCAGAAAAACCCTTACTGCGCACATGTGAACCTAACTGCATGATGGTAATGCAGTTGTATACGGGATAGCAGACATTAGAGGCGGTGACTGAGTACCATGGGCTGTACTTTTAGGATTTCACTCAATTCTGCTTTATAAAGAATACAGCTGCACAGAACAGAAGGTGATGTAGTTGTGTGACCGGTGGTCAGGAGACCACTGGTCACTTTACCGAAGGCCAAACCCCCCCACCCCCCTCTAAATAACGTCAGTCAGCATGCCGATTAGCAGGGAATATTCCCACTCGTGGGTGTCCACAACACCTATAAAGTGGGAATTAGTGATGTGCACCGGAAATTTTTCGGGTTTTGTGTTTCGGTTTTGGATTCGGTTCCGCGGCCGTGTTTTGGATTCGGACGCCTTTTGGCAAAACCTCCCTGGAAATTTTTTGTCGGATTCTGGTGTATTTTGGATTCGGGTGTTTTTTTACAAAAAACCCTCAAAAACAGCTTAAATCATAGAATTTGGGGGTCATTTTGATCCCATAGTATTATTAACCTCAATAACCATAATTTACACTCATTTTCAGTTTATTCTGAACACCTCACACCTCACAATATTACTTTTAGTCCTAAAATTTGCACCGAGGTCGCTGGATGGCTAAGCTAAGCGACACAAGTGGCCGACACAAACACCTGGCCCATCTAGGAGTGGCACTGCAGTGTCAGACAGGATGGCACTTCAAAAAAATAGTCCCCAAACAGCACATGATGCAAAGAAAAAAGAGGCGCAATGAGGTAGCTTTGTGACTAAGCTAAGCGATCCAAGTGGCCGACACAAACACCTGGTCCATCTAGGAGTGGCACTGCAGTGTCAGACAGGATGGCACTTCAAAAAAATAGTCCCCAAACAGCACATGATGCAAAGAAAAAAAGAGGCGCACCAAGGTCGCTGTGTGACTAAGCTAAGCGACACAAGTGGCCAACACAAACACCTGGCCCATCTAGGAGTGGCACTGCAGTGTCAGACAGGATGGCACTTCAAAAAAATAGTCCCCAAACAGCACATGATGCAAAGAAAAAAAGAGGCGCAATGAGGTAGCTGTGTGACTAAGCTAAGCAACCCAAGTGGCCGACACAAACACCTGGCCCATCTAGGAGTGGCACTGCAGTGTCAGACAGGATGGCACTTCAAAAAAATAGTCCCCAAACAGCACATGATGCAAAGAAAAAAAGAGGCGCAATGAGGTAGCTTTGTGACTAAGCTAAGCGATCCAAGTGGCCGACACAAACACCTGGTCCATCTAGGAGTGGCACTGCAGTGTCAGACAGGATGGCACTTCAAAAAAATAGTCCCCAAACAGCACATGATGCAAAGAAAAAAAGAGGCGCACCAAGGTCGCTGTGTGACTAAGCTAAGCGACACAAGTGGCCGACACAAACACCTGGCCCATCTAGGAGTGGCACTGCAGTGTCAGACAGGATGGCACTTCAAAAAGATAGTCCCCAAACAGCACATGATGCAAAGAAAAAAAGAGGCGCAATGAGGTAGCTGTGTGACTAAGCTAAGCGACCCAAGTGGCCGACACAAACACCTGGCCCATCTAGGAGTGGCACTGCAGTGTCAGACAGGATGGCACTTCAAAAAAATAGTCCCCAAACAGCACATGATGCAAAGAAAAAAAGAGGCGCAATGAGGTAGCTGTGTGACTAAGCTAAGCGACCCAAGTGGCAGACACAAACACCTGGCCCATCTAGGAGTGGCACTGCAGTGTCAGACAGGATGGCACTTCAAAAAAATAGTCCCCAAACAGCACATGATGCAAAGAAAAAAAGAGGCGCAATGAGGTAGCTTTGTGACTAAGCTAAGCGATCCAAGTGGCCGACACAAACACCTGGTCCATCTAGGAGTGGCACTGCAGTGTCAGACAGGATGGCACTTCAAAAAAATAGTCCCCAAACAGCACATGATGCAAAGAAAAAAAGAGGCGCACCAAGGTCGCTGTGTGACTAAGCTAAGCGACACAAGTGGCCGACACAAACACCTGGCCCATCTAGGAGTGGCACTGCAGTGTCAGACAGGATGGCACTTCAAAAAAATAGTCCCCAAACAGCACATGATGCAAAGAAAAAAAGAGGCGCAATGAGGTAGCTGTGTGACCAAGCTAAGCGACACAAGTGGCCGACACAAACACCTGGCCCATCTAGGAGTGGCACTGCAGTTTTCTAGCGAGAGGATGAGTGCTTCCATCCTCGTGAATCTGACCCACTAGCCATGAACATAGGCCAGGGCCTCAGCCGTTCCTTGCCACTCCGTGTCGTAAATGGCATATTGGCAAGTTTACGCTTCTCATCAGACGCTTTCAATTTTGATTTTTTTGGGTCATTTTACTGAACTTTTGTTTTTTGGATTTTACATGCTCTCTACTATGACATTGGGCATCGGCCTTGGCAGACGACGTTGATGGCATTTCATCGTCTCGGCCATGACTAGTGGCAGCAGCTTCAGCACGAGGTGGAAGTGGATCTTGATCTTTCCCTATTTTAACCTCCACATTTTTGTTCTCCATGTTTTAATGTGTGGAATTATATGCCAGTATCAATAGCAATGGCCTACTACTATATATACTGTGCACAACTGAAATGCACCACAGGTATGGATGGATAGTATACTTGACGACACAGAGGTAGGTAGAGCAGTGGCCTTCCGTATCGTACTGCTATATATACTGGTGGTCACTGTCAGCAAACTGCAAAACTAAAATGCACCACAGGTATAGAATCTAGATGGATAGTATACTTGACGACACAGAGGTAGGTAGAGCAGTGGCCTTCCGTACCGTACTGCTATATATACTGGTGGTCACTGTCAGCAAACTGCAAAACTAAAATGCACCACAGGTATAGAATCTAGATGGATAGTATACTTGACGACACAGAGGTAGGTAGAGCAGTGGCCTTCCGTACCATACTGCTATATATACTGGTGGTCACTGTCAGCAAAACTCTGCACTGTACTCCTCCTATATAATACTGCTGGTCCCCAGTCCCCACAATAAAGCAGTGTGAGCACAGATATATGCAGCACACTGAGCACAGATATGGAGTGTTTTTCAGGCAGACAACGTATACTGGTGGTCACTGTCAGCAAAACTCTGCACTGTACTCCTCCTATATAATATACTGGTGGTCCCCAGTCCCGACAATAAAGCAGTGTGAGCACAGATATATGCAGCACACTGAGCACAGATATGGAGTGTTTTTCAGGCAGACAACGTATACTGGTGGTCACTGTCAGCAAAACTCTGCACTGTACTCCTCCTATATAATATACTGGTGGTCCCCAGTCCCCACAATAAAGCAGTGTGAGCACAGATATATGCAGCACACTGAGCACAGATATGGAGTGTTTTTCAGGCAGACAACGTATACTGGTGGTCACTGGTCAGCAAAACTCTGCACTGTACTCCTCCTATATAATATACTGGTGGTCCCCAGTCCCGACAATAAAGCAGTGTGAGCACAGATATATGCAGCACACTGAGCACAGATATGGAGTGTTTTTCAGGCAGACAACGTATACTGGTGGTCACTATCAGCAAAACTCTGCACTGTACTCCTCCTATATAATACAGCGGCTCCCCAGTCCCCACAATTAAGCAGTGTGAGCACAGATATATGCAGCACACTGAGCACAGATATGGAGTGTTTTTCAGGCAGACAACGTATACTGGTGTGCGAGAAGAAAAGAATTGGGAATGCGTTCCTTCTGGCGCTAGTAAACACACTTCTGCCAGTGAAATCACAGCCACAACTTAATTGTGCACAGAACAAAAACAAATGGATAAAGGGTATTCCTTATCTTATATAGATATCCAGACGATTCGTTCTCAGTAGATAGGACTATTCCATTCATAAATTCACATGTGAATAAAAAAGAAGTATCATGTGTAATAAAATTACAACATCTTTAATACAGACATACAATAGTGACATAAAACCGAAAACATGTGAAAACTGGCACAGTCCTTTGTGAAGGAGAGTCAGAATAATTACCAGCAGGTCTGAGTACCAATAAAAGTACTCAAACAAGTTCTTAATAAGTTCCCAATCGCCTCTCCGGAAAAAGCAGACTGGAGCTCGTTCCTGGTAATCGTTCAGCAATCCAGATGTAATAGTAGAGACTGTACTGCAGACCCCTCAATGACCAACGCGTTTCCACCTGCTTTGCTGCAGGTCTTTTTCAAGGTGAGATGAGGGGCAGTCTGTTAGTCCAGAATTTAAATTCCCATTCAACCAATCCTGATTCTGATCCATTCAATAAACACAGCTGTATGTATTAATCCAATTATCATGGATATGGAGTACCAATAGTAATTGCGTTGTGTCACTTCCGGGATTCTGAGCCAAACGGTTTCTATGGTGACATCCAGGGGCTCCCGCCCTCCATTTCCGCCAACCAGCCCCAGGCACATCTGCCAGCCGTAGCCGGAACTACGTATCCTGTAACCGTTTGAATCCTCCCTGTCCCGCTGCGCCAGCCGGAACCGGAAGTCCCGTCCGTCGACTTCCACCAACCACGCTACTCGCGTCTTGCCAACCAGAGCCGGAAGTGCCATACTTTCCTATGTGTCATCCTGGTAGCATATAACCATCCTGGTAGCATATAGGCCAGCCAGACCCGGAAGTGTCACTACGCAAATGTCTCCGACCTCTCATATCTCATGTATTAACATGCTCCTTACATTTCCATACACTTTAAGAGTAAAAACATAAATAAATATTTATTCTTAACTCCTATCCGGATACTCTAAAAGATACACATAAAAACAGCATAAATTAGCATAAATTAGCATAAATATCACAAAAACCATTTCAACTCAAAATCATTGTTCAATCCAAATGGATGCAATGTATTAAATTCATATATAGCCTGCATTTCTTTTTTTGCCAAGATTGACATGATATCTTTTTGTCTGTTGGTACATTTAATTAATCTAAAACCTGCAAATCTAATTATATCTTTTAAAGAACTATTATGATGAGTTTTAAAATGATTGGACAGAGCATGTGTAGTCAGACCATTTTTTATATTTCTACAATGCTCACTTCTCCGTATCTTAAGTGGTCTGGTGGTACGTCCAATGTAAAATAAATTGCAAGAACATTCGATAAAATATAGAACATTCTTGACATTACAAGTGATAAAATCATGAATCCTAGCACTTTTTCCATTAATACATACTATATCCAATTTTTTTGAGCCATCACTTTTAATTTCCCTACACCTGATACAGATCCCACAGCGGTGGAACCCTTTTGTTAGTATTCTGCCTTCTCTTCTTTTCGGGGGGAGATAACTTCTTACCAGGGAATTTCTTAGATTAGGGGCTTTTCTGTAAATAAAAACAGGACGGTCCGGAATCATATTACCGACCACTGGGTCCTTCTTTAGGATATTCCAGTTTTTTCTAAAAGACCTTTCTAATAACTTATGTTGTGTATTAAAACTAGTAATAAAAGCCCATTCAGAATTCTTTTTCTTATTCTTATATGGTTTTAATTCATTATTTAAAAGAGTTTTTCTATCTAATGACTTCACATCAGACATGGCTTGCTCAATCCTTCCACTATCATAACCACTTTTTTCGAATCTGCATTTTAAATCATTCGCTTGTTGATGGTATACATCGTCATTCGTGCAATTTCTTTTACATCTTTTTAATTGACCATGTGGAATTGAATTAAGCCAATTCGGGTGATGACAACTATTTATATTAATATAAGCCTGAGAGTCTGTTTGTTTAATAAAGGTTCTGGTACAAAATTTCCCATCATCTTGTGAGAGGGTAATATCTAAAAAGTTAACTTCCTTATAATCTATACTAAACGTTAACTGTATATTCAAATCATTTTCATTTAAGTATGCACAAAACATATCCAGGGTTTCCCTATCACCTCTCCAAATAAAAAGGATATCATCTATATACCTTCGCCAGGACACCAGGTTCGCTCCATACGGGTTCTGGGACCAGATGCAATCAGTTTCCCATTGACCCATAAAGATGTTAGCGTAGCTTGGAGCGAACCTGGTGCCCATAGCCGTGCCGACCTTCTGGATAAAAAAATCCCTTTCTACCATGAAATAATTATTATTCAAAATAAAATGAATACCCTCTAAAATAAATTGTTGTAAGTTTTCCCCTAAAGTGCTATTGTATAGGGCATTCTTAACCGCTCTGATTCCAGCCTGATGGGCAATAATAGAATAAAGTGACTTAACATCAGCCGTAACTAATATTAAGTTCTCTTCCCACGGAATCGTGGACAAGAGATTTAAAAGATTTTTTGTATCCTTTAAGTGTGAGGCATTTTTTAACACCAATGGCTGAAAAAATAATCGATATACTCCGACAAGTTCGCCATTATAGACTCTATACCAGAGACTATAGGCCTTCCTGGGGGGTTGGTAGGGTCTTTATGTACTTTAGGGAGCAGGTACATAGTGGGCACTATTGGTTTCTCATTTATGAGGAATTTCACCTCCCTTTCCTCCAATACCCCTAGATCACTGAATTTATTCATAAGTTCTTTAAAACTTATGTTGATCCTTTCTGTGGGATCCGACCTAAGTTTTTGGTAAGTATAGCTATCTTCTAAATGGGTGTCTATACCCTTTGTGTACCACTCCCTATCCATTACCACTACCCCCCCCCCCCCCCCCTTATCCGCAGGCTTGATGACTATTTCTGTGTTCTGCTTTAGATCCCTCAAAGCCGCCCTCTCTTTTGAGGTAAAATTGTGCTTTATCCCTGTTGGTCTCAATTCTCTCACATCTCCCTGTACCAATTTGCAAAAAGTATCAATAAAATTCCCCTTAATGTGAGCAGGATAAAATACAGACTTTGGTTTAAAAGGTGTGTGATCAGTTATTTCTATATTACCTAAATCCTGTACTGATTCTTTTGATAAGAAATTTTTTTTAATACATAATTTCCGTATGAATTTATGGATGTCAACAAAAGTTTCGAATTTATTAATCGGTATAGCAGGAGCATATTTAAAGCCCTTTTCTAGGACTTTCTTTTCATTCTCTGCAAGGACGTGGGAGCTAATATTAAAGATTTTGATACCTTTTATCTCTTCATTGCTTCCTTTATTGATTCCAGACATTCCTACATCCTGTGTGGGGCTTCCCAGAAGGGCCTGGGTTTCTAAAGAGATAGTTTTCCTTTTATTTTTATTTTTCCTTACCCGTTTTTTCTTAGGGTTTTTCTTCTTCTTTTTAGCCCCTCCCCTCTTCCCCCTGTGTGTCCTTTTTCTTATTTCCAATCCCACCTCCTCCTTCTGTCCCCTAAAAAATGAGTCTCCCTTTGATGATCATTAAAGACCCCATAGCGATTTCTAACTGGCAGAGGAGTTCTGAAAGGAGACCCTCTATCACTCCAGTTGTTTTTAGGGTTGAACTCTCTACCATTTCTATAATCCCGTCTATATGGGGCCTTGTTTAAATATCTCCTATCATTGTACCTCTCTGACCTAGGAACCTCATTTCTCATATCTTCTCTAGAGTAATGTTGTTTATCCCTGAATGTCAATCTCCATGATACAGAAGCTTTTCTAGATCTAATGGGATAATTCGTCCTTTCTCTATAATTCTCCTTTTTGGGTTGTCTTGTCGGTTCTTCAATTTGATACGTCTCCTCTCTATCTGCTATTTCATCCTCTGATTCAAATTTTGTTGAATCACAGGATTCCTGTTTATCCCTTATAAATGTCCTGATTTTTCGATCGACCAATCCCTTTTCATTTTTCTTAATATTAATTTCAATTCGTTCCTCGAAACGTTTATACTCAGGCTTATCTGCAAATCGAACGATCAGGTCTCTATAACGTTTGATTTCTTCGTCCAAATTAACCAAATCTTTCTTCCTCTCATTAATAATAAGGTTAATAAGAGAGAAGGAACATTCTGCCAAGATCATATCCCAATCATCTTTAAATGTTTCTGAAGAGCTCTCAAAAGAGGCCTTTTTGTTTAACCTTAGACCTCTTGGAATTATTTTGTGGGAGACGTACTTCTCTAAGGTAACCGTCTCCCACCAAATCCTGTTTTCTTTCAAAAGTACTGTTTCCAGCTTTCTCATGATGCTTTCTAAACTCTCATCGAGAAGCTCAATATGCTCGCCCTCGTCTTTAAAAAGATTTTCAAGCATAGATCTCCTATTTTCCCTACATTTAAACATGGTTGCTGCAAATTACAAATACCAAAAGATAGGAGAGAAAAGGACAAAATGTAGCTAGGGTATTCTTTTAGACAATTTGATATTTGCGCAATCCCAAAGAGCAGCCTATAAGGAAAACACAAACCCTAGGAGTCTCTCTACAAGGAACTCCAAACAATAGTATGCGAGAAGAAAAGAATTGGGAATGCGTTCCTTCTGGCGCTAGTAAACACACTTCTGCCAGTGAAATCACAGCCACAACTTAATTGTGCACAGAACAAAAACAAATGGATAAAGGTATTCCTTATCTTATATAGATATCCAGACGATTCGTTCTCAGTAGATAGGACTATTCCATTCATAAATTCACATGTGAATAAAAAAGAAGTATCATGTGTAATAAAATTACAACATCTTTAATACAGACATACAATAGTGACATAAAACCGAAAACATGTGAAAACTGGCACAGTCCTTTGTGAAGGAGAGTCAGAATAATTACCAGCAGGTCTGAGTACCAATAAAAGTACTCAAACAAGTTCTAAATAAGTTCCCAATCGCCTCTCCGGAAAAATCAGACTGGAGCTCGCTCCTGGTAATCATTCAGCAATCCAGATGTAATAGTAGAGACTGTACTGCAGACCCCTCAATAACCAACACGTTTCCACCTGCTTTGCTGCAGGTCTTTTTCAAGGTGAGATGAGGGGCAGTCTGTTAGTCCAGAATTTAAATTCCCATTCAACCAATCCTGGTTCTGATCCATTCAATAAACACAGCTGTATGTATTAATCCAATTATCATGGATATGGAGTACCAATAGTAATTGCGTTTAAGAATGCCCTATACAATAGCACTTTAGGGGAAAACAATTTATTTTAGAGGGTATTCATTTTATTTTGAATAATAATTATTTCATGGTAGAAAGGGATTTTTTTATCCAGAAGGTCGGCACGGCCATGGGCACCAGGTTCGCTCCAAGCTACGCTAACATCTTTATGGGTCAATGGGAAACTGATTGCATCTGGTCCCAGATCCCGTATGGAGCGAACCTGGTGTCCTGGCGAAGGTATATCGATGATATCCTTTTAATTTGGAGAGGTGATAGGGAAACCCTGGATATGTTTTGTGCATACTTAAATGAAAACGATTTGAATATACAGTTAACGTTTAGTATAGATTATAAGGAAGTTAACTTTTTAGATATTACCCTCTCACAAGATGATGGGAAATTTTGTACCAGAACCTTTATTAAACAAACAGACTCTCAGGCTTATATTAATATAAATAGTTGTCATCACCCGAATTGGCTTAATTCAATTCCACATGGTCAATTAAAAAGATGTAAAAGAAATTGCACAAATGACGATGTATACCATCAACAAGCGAATGATTTAAAATGCAGATTCGAAAAAAGTGGTTATGATAGTGGAAGGATTGAGCAAGCCATGTCTGATTTGAAGTTATTAGATAGAAAAACTATTTTAAATAATGAATTAAAACCATATAAGAATAAGAAAAAGAATTATGAATGGGCTTTTATTGCTAGTTTTAATGCACAACATAAGTTATTAGAAAGGTCTTTTAGAAAAAACTGGAATATCCTAAAGAAGGACCCAGTGGTCGGTAATATGATTCTGGACCGTCCTGTTTTTATTTACAGAAAAGCCCCTAATCTAAGAAATTCCCTGGTAAGAAGTTATCTCCCCCCGAAAAGAAGAGAAGGCAGAATACTAACAAAAGGGTTCCACCGCTGTGGGATCTGTATCGGGTGTAGGGAACTTAAAAGTGATGGCTCAAAAAAATTGGATATAGTGTGTATTAATGGAAAAAGTGCTAGGATTCATGATTTTATCACTTGCAATGTCAATAATGTTCTATATTTTATCGAATGTTCTTGCAATTTATTTTACATTGGACGTACCACCAGACCACTTAAGATACGGATAAGTGAGCATTGTAGAAATATAAAAAATGGTCTGACTACACATGCTCTGTCCAATCATTTTAAAACTCATCATAATAGTTCTTGAAATGATATAATTAGATTTGCTGGTTTTAGATTAATTAAATGTACCAACAGACAAAAAGATATCATGTCAATCTTGGCAAAAAAAGAAATGCAGGCTATATATGAATTTAATACATTGCATCCATTTGGATTGAACAATGATTTTGAGTTGAAATGGTTTTAGTGATATTTAGGATAATTTATGCTAATTTATGCTGTTTTTATGTTTATCTTTTAGAGTATCCGGATAGGAGTTAAGAATAAATATTTATTTATGTTTTTACTCTTAAAGTGTATGGAAATGTAAGGAGCATGTTCATACATGAGATATGAGAGGTCAGAGACATTTGCGTAGTGACACTTCCGGGTCTGGCTGGCCTATATGCTACCAGGATGGTTGGCAGAAACAAGTGTCATAGGAAAGTATGGCACTTCCGGCTCTGGTTGGCAAGACGCGAGTAGCGTGGTTGGTGGAAGTCGACGGACGGGACTTCCGGTTCCGGCTGGCGCAGCGGGACAGGGAGGATTCAAACGGTTACAGGATTCGTAGTTCCGGCCACGACTGGCAGATGTGCCTGGGGCTGGTTGGCGGAAATGGAGGGCGGGAGCCCCTGGATGTCACCATAGAAACCGTTTGGCTCAGAATCCCGGAAGTGACACAACGCAATTACTATTGGTACTCCATATCCATGATAATTGGATTAATACATACAGCTGTGTTTATTGAATGGATCAGAACCAGGATTGGTTGAATGGGAATTTAAATTCTGGACTAACAGACTGCCCCTCATCTCACCTTGAAAAAGACCTGCAGCAAAGCAGGTGGAAACGCGTTGGTTATTGAGGGGTCTGCAGTACAGTCTCTACTATTACATCTGGATTGCTGAACGATTACCAGGAACGAGCTCCAGTCTGCTTTTTCCGGAGAGGCGATTGGGAACTTATTAATAACTTGTTTGAGTACTTTTATTGGTACTCAGACCTGCTGGTAATTATTCTGACTCTCCTTCACAAAGGACTGTGCCAGTTTTCACATGTTTTCGGTTTTATGTCACTATTGTATGTCTGTATTAAAGATGTTGTAATTTTATTACACATGATACTTCTTTTTTATTCACATGTGAATTTATGAATGGAATAGTCCTATCTACTGAGAACGCAGAGCCGGCCTTAGGCATAGGCAAACTAGGCAAATGCCTAGGGCATTTGGTATGCTTGGGGGCACCAGCAGCTTCTGCTGATTAAAATGATATGCAGCATGCCTATATTGTGTGTGTGACTGCGGCTGTATCTGCATACGAAATGCTATATTGCAGTTAATTCCTGGTAATCACTGTAATGTAGCATTTCGTATGCAGATAAAGACACAGTCACACTCAGAATATAGGCATGCCGCATATCATTTTAATCAGCAGAAGCTGCTTGTGCAACCTAGCCACATAGTAATGCAAATAAGATGCATTTTCATAAACGAAAGACGCCCGACGTTAGCAGAGTTGCCAGCTCACTCATGCCAGGCATCTCCTGCAGAACTAGCGGCGGTGCTAGGGGGCACCAGCCAAAATATTGCCTAGGGCATCGTATTGGTTAAGGCCGGCTCTGTGAGAACGAATCATCTGGATATCTATATAAGATAAGGAATACCCTTTATCCATTTGTTTTTGTTCTGTGCACAATTAAGTTGTGGCTGTGATTTCACTGGCAGAAGTGTGTTTACTAGCGCCAGAAGGAACGCATTCCCAATTCTTTTCTTCTCGCATACTATTGTTTGGAGTTCCTTGGATAGAGACTCCTAGGGTTTGTGTTTTCCTTATAGGGTGCTCTTTGGGATTGCGCAAATATCAAACTGTCTAAAAGAATACCCTAGCTACACAACGTATACTGGTGGTCACTGTCAGCAAAACTCTGCACTGTACTCCTCCTATATAATACAGCTGCTCCCCAGTCCCCACAATTAAGCAATAAGCACAAATATTTGCATCAACATTAATAAACGGAGAGGACGCCAGCCACGTCCTCTCCCTAACATTTCCAATGCACGAGTGAAAATGGCGGCGAGGTGCGGCTGCTTATATAGAATCCGAATCTCGCGAGAATCCGACAGCGGGATGATGACGTTCGGGCGCGCTCGGGTTAACCGAGCCATACAGGAGAATCCGAGTATGCCTCGGACCCGTGTAAAATGGGTGAAGTTCGGGAGGGTTCGGTTTCCGAGGAACCGAACCCGCTCATCACTAGTGGGAATAGAACCTGTGGCGAGTGCAGCTCGCCACCGAGCCCGCAAGGCAGGGACATGCGGTGAGCTAAATGGCTCAGGAGGCACTGGCTAACCCCAGAGACAGATTTACATGCAATATATGCGCCAAAGGGTACATCTGGGCATTAAACACAGGTGCAGCATTATAAACTCCTGGAAATCTGGTGAGTTTTGATTAGAGATGTGTGGAAAGGATACCCAGGTGAGGCACTGACTTTTTACTCCAGAGTTTGGGCTATAAAAATTATTAGAATAATGCAAAGAAGATATTTCAAACAAATTCTTAGTATTTTTCATCTAATTTATTCAGTCAGAACTCTGGTTTAAGCGTAAGTATGACAGGAAAGGCTCTGCCTCACCTGCCTCACCCCACCGCACGTCACTGCCGCAAGGGGCTTGTTGCGCTCTCCCACATCCCCCCCCCCCCCTGGCCAGCATTCCGCCGCCGAGATCTAGCCGTCGGTATGCTGACCACCAGGATCCCCAGCGGCAGTAACGCGTACCCAACCCATCAGAGGGATCCATGCAGCTGTGAATGCAACTAACTGCAAACACACAATGCATCCCATTAAAACATTTTGCTACCTATACAGACCTGGTCACATCTCATGTTTATGGCCGGATCTGTATAATGTTTATAGCACCAGGAAATGAGCACAACATAATTAAGTCTGGGGGGCAGCGATAGTATAAAACTATTGCTCCTCTCTGTAAATTGCTGCTTGCATACAAATATTTCTTAGATTAAAAATAGTAAACACTTAAGAATGACAAGCAGAGCAGACAGATGGTTCTGATGTATTCTACAGTCGTTAATTATAAATACTTTTTACAAAAAAAACCACAGCATTAATGTTCACCAAACTAGTGTCAACTGCTCAACAGATGTTTTTTTCCTTTAAATGAAACATAAATACTCCTGTGAATGCACCATGTAAAATATATTGCAAGACATTATATTTGCACGACAAATTAGTAACATTGGGGGTCATTCCGACCCGATCGCTCGCTGCAGTTTATCGCAGCGATCGGGTCGGATCTGTGCATGTGCCGGCGTCGCAGCGCACCGGCGCATGCTGGACGGCCAAAGGCCGTTGTTCCCTAGCGATCGTCTCTGCCTGATTGAGAGGCAGAGGGGGTCGCTGGGCAAGAGGGGGCTGGACGGCGGCGTTAAGCCACTGTTTAGGGGGCGCGGTCTGGCCAACGCAGGCGTGGTCAAACCTTTGGGGGGGGGCGCGGCGGCTGCGTGACGTCACACGCAGCCGCTGCGACCCGGGCAGCGAAGGGGTTCTACCGGCCAGCCGCAGGAGCTGCGCTGGCCGGGAGTTACTCCTCAAATGAAAAAGCATTGCGGCTGTGCAATGCTTTTGCATTTCTGCGGGGGGGCTGGCACTGACACATGCGGGGCGGACTAGCCCTGTGCTGGGCGTCCCCCCGCATCTCTGAGTGCCTGATCGTAGCTGTGCTAAATTTAGCACAGCTACGATCAACTCGGAATGACCCCCATAGTTTGAGGTTGAAAAAAGACAAGTTGTCCATCGAGTTCAAGTTCAACCTGTATTATATTTCCTACACTATTCTGTATGTATTAAAGTTTAACTATAATAACCCAGATGAAGTTATGTTTATAGTCTATGGATATCTTTTTCAGTTAAAAATGTATCTATCCCCTTTTTAAACATATTGGGGGTAATTCAGAGTTGATCGCAGCAGCAAATTTGTTACCGTAAAAAAGCCTTTACGCCGTATTGTGCGGAATCTCTTCTCCTCTAACCTGAGTGAGTGTCCACGAGTTCTCTGTGTTGATCCAACCAAAAACAGGTCCTGCGCAAGATCTGTATAATGTCCCCTTATATATTTGTAAATGTTGATCATGTCCCCTCTTAATCTCCTCTTTTCCAGTGTAAACATGCCTAGTCTTGCAAGCCTTTCCTCGTATTCCAGCGTCTCCATACCCTTAATTAGTTTGATCGCCCGCCTTTGAACCTTTTCTAGCTCCAGGATATCCTTTTTGTAGTAAGGTGCCCAGAATTGTACACAGTATTCAAGGTGTGGCCTCACAAGTGATTTATATAACGGGAGTATAATACTCTCGTCCCTAGCATCAATTCCCCGTTTTTTGCATGCTAATATCTTATTAGCCTTCTTTGCTGCAGTCCTACTTTGGGTACTACTGCTTAGCTTGCTATCTATGAGGACACCTAAGTCCTTTTCCAGTACAGAATCCCCTAATTTTACCCCATTTAGTAGGTAGGTGTTATTTTTGTTCTTGTTACCACAGTGCATTACCTTACACTTGTCTGTATTGAAGCGCATTCTCCATTTCGCTGCCCAAGCTTCTAATTTAACTAAGTCGTTCTGAAGCGACTCAGCATCCCCCTCTGCATTTATAACTTTACACAATTTGGTATCATCTGCAAAAATTGACTCCATGCTCTCTAGACCAGAGGTTCTCAAACTCAGTCCTCGGGGGCACACACAGTGCATGTTTTGCAGGTAACCCAGCAGGTGCACAGGTGTATTATTTACTCACTGACACATTTTAAAAGGTCCACAGGTGCAGTGCCGTTTCTAGCGGCGGGCGAGCCGTGCAACCGCACGGGGCGCCCGCCGCGGCACTTTGTGACTACTCCTCTCCTCCCTCTCTCTCCCCCCGAGCGCTCCTGCTCGGGGGGCGGGGCTTCGCTGAATGACGCGTTTGCGTCGTGACGTCACGACGCAAACGCGTCATTCCGCGAAGCCCCGCCCCCCGAGCAGGAGCGCTCGGGTGGAAGAGAGAGGGAGGAGAGGACTGGAGATAACCATCGACGGAGGAGGCGGCCGGCGCGCGGGACCCGAAGAGCGGCAAGTTGTAAGTACTCTCTCTCTCTCTCTCTCTCTCTCTCTCTCTTTCCCCCTACCCCCCACTTGACACCTGCCGCACTGTGTAAAATGGGGATACCTGCCGCACTGTGTAAAATGGGGACACCTGCCGCACTGTGTAAAATGGGGACACCTGCCGCACTGTGTAAAATGGGATACCTGCCGCACTGTGTAAAATGGGGGCACCTGCCGCACTGTGTAAAATGGGGGCACCTGCCGCACTGAAAATGGGGGCACCTGCCGCACTGTGTAAAATGGGGGCACCTGCCGCACTGAAAATGGGGGCACCTGCCGCACTGTGTAAAATGGGGATACCTGCCGCACTGTGTAAAATGGGGATACCTGCCGCACTGTGTAAAATTGGGGCACCTGCCGCACTGTGTAAAATGGGGGCACCTGCCGCACTGTGTAAAATGGGGATACCTGCCGCACTGTGTAAAATGGGGACACCTGCCTGCGTACTGTGTAAAATGGGGATATCTGCCTGCGTACTGTGTAAAATGGGGACACCTGCCTGCCGCACTTTGTTAAATGGGGACACCTGCCTGCGTACTGTGTAAAATGGGTACACCTGCCTGCCGCACTTTGTTAAATGGGTACACCTGCCTGCCGCACTTTGTTAAATGGGTACACCTGCCTGCCGCACTTTGTTAAATGGGTACACCTGCCTGCCACACTTTGTAAAATGGGGACACCTGCCTGCCGCACTTTGTAAATGGGGACACCTGCCTGCCGCACTTTGTAAATGGGGACACCTGCCTGCCGCACTTTGTTAAATGGGTACACCTGCCTGCCACACTTTGTAAAATGGGGACACCTGCCTGCCGCACTTTGTAAATGGGGACACCTGCCTGCCGCGCTGTGTAATATGGGGACACTTGCCTGGTGTAATGTGTAAAAAGGGGACTTTTTTATTTTTATTTTTTCCCCCTGTGGTGGGTGTGATATCAGACGAGGCCACGCCCACTGTAATGAGACCACGCCCATTTTAATCAGGCCACACAGCCTTGTCGGGAGCGCGCGCGCCTTCGGCACGCGCATGCTTTTTTTCTGGCTATATGGGGGGGGGCACGCAATTTTTTTTATAGCAATGGGGGGGGCACATTTTGAAATCTCGCACTGGGAGCCAAATTGTCTAGAAACGGCCCTGCACAGGTGGAGCTAATTATTTCACTTGCGATTCTGTGAGGAGACCTGCAAAACATGCACTGTGTGTGCCCCCGAGGACCGAGTTTGAGAACCTCTGCTCTAGACCTTTTGTTAGGTCGTTAATGAAAATATTGAACAATAGCGGTCCTAATACTGAGCCTTGCGGCACACCACTTAGCACTTCAGTCCAAGTTGAAAAAGATCCATTAACCACAACGCGCTGCTCCCTATTATCTAACCAGTTTTTGACCCAAGTGCATATTGTGCTTCCTAGCCCTGATTCTTGTAGCTTGTAGATAAGTCTCATGTGCGGTGCAGTGTCGAATGCTTTGGCAAAATCTAACAAGATTACATGTGCACTGCGGGGGGGGGGGGGGGGGGGCAGATATAACATTTGCAGATAGAGTTAGATTTGGGTGTGTTATTTTGTTTCTGTGCAGGGTAAATACTGGCTTCTTTATTATTACACTGCATTTTAGATTTCAGTTTGAACACACCCCACCCAAATCTTACTCTCTCTGCATGTTATATATGCCCCTCCTGCAGTCCACATGGTTTTGCCCAACTGCTAACAAATTTGCTGCTGCGATCAACTCTGTATTAGGCCCATTGACTGAGTCCGTCATTACTACCTTCTCTGGCAGAGAATTCCAAATTCTTACTGCCCTTACTGTGAAGAACACCTTCCTTCGCTGGGTATGAAATTTCCTCTCCTCTGACCCATACTTACCTACATTCGGAGGTCCCTCTCCAAGAGGAGGGAACAACCAGGTCAGCCAGCGGGGGGTGGATTGGGGGCAATGTGTGGCACAGGGGGCGGATTGGAGGCGTGGCCATGTACAGTAAGCTGTGCGGGGGTGTGGCAGTATGTTTACATCAATGTATCCACGCCCCCAATATTACCGGCATTGTACAGCGGGGGCGTGACTACAATTACACAATTCAGCGAGCATCGCGTTATCTGCCGCCTTGCAGATGGGGTTGATCTGGGGACAGACACGACAGTGGCCATATCCGGGTGACTTGCCCCTTCCCAGGGGACCGAGAGTGCCACCCCATTTTTGGGAGCCTCCCAGCTGTTCCGGGAGAGTAGGTAAGTATGATCTAACCTCAGAGGGTATGATCTCTCAAAAAAAATCACCTGATAGCTCCATGTATTGTCCCTTTATATATTTGTAAATATTAATCATATCTCAACTTAAGGTGTGTACACACCGTGCGATATACACTTAACTTTCTTTACAACTTTAAAAAGGAAACTTAGTGCATATCGCACCGTGGCCCTCATTCCGAGTTGTTCGCTCTGTAAAAATCTTCGCATCGCAGCGATTTTCCGCTTAATGCGCATGCGCAATGTCCGCACTGCGACTGCGCCAAGTAAATTTGCTATGCACTTAGGAATTTTACTCACGGCATTTTCATCGTTCTGGTGATCGTAATGTGATTGACAGGAAATGGGTGTTACTGGGCGGAAACAGGCCGTTTTATGGGCGTGTGGGAAAAAACGCTACCGTTTCCGGAAAAAACGCAGGAGTGGCCGGAGAAACGGGGGAGTGTCTGGGCGAACGCTGGGTCTGTTTTTCGACGTCAAACCAGGAACGACAAGCAGTGAAATGATCGCAGATGCCGAGTAAGTCTGGAGCTACTCAGAAACTGCTACGAGGTGTGTAATCGCAATATTGCGAATACATCGTTCGCAATTTTAAGATGCTAAGATTCACTCCCAGTAGGCGGCGGCTTAGCATGAGCAAATCTGCTAAAATTCACTTGCGAGCGAACAACTCGGAATGAGGGCCCGTGTGTACACAGCTTGCGATGTGCAGTCCCGCGGGATCGGCATCGCAAGAAAAAATAGACTGTGCATGCAGCCTAACATTGACTATAACGGTAGGGCCGGGCTCCGGCCCCGTTGAATAGTCAATTTCGGGCTGTACGGCGCATCGCACAGTGTGTACACAGCCTAAGACGCGTCTTTTCTAGTGTAAACGTATGTAACCTAGTAAACTTTTCCTCATAATCCAATGCCTCTAATCCCTTTATCAATTTTGTAGCTCACCTCTGAACCCTTTCAAGTTCTAAGATAACTTTTTTATAGTATGGTGCCCATAATTGTACACAAAATTCAAGATGCGGCCATACCAATGATTTATACAGAGGGAGGATTACACTCTCATCCCCGTTGCATTTCCTCCTCCTTCCTTCCTACTTTGTTTCCTCCTTTCTCTTCTTATTCTTCATGGTTCTCTTACATCTTCCCCTTATTCTTTCTATTTCATCTTCCTTTTCCTCCTTCATATTCATCATCTTTCTCATATTGCTGTTATGTGCGCTATGTCCAGTTGTGGCCAGTATCTTCACACATGAAATCTTGCCTTTTTTGCGAGATCTTGAGCATGCACATTGGAGTCGGTCAGGAGACATGACGTAGTGTATCAGCACTTGGCTGATGTGCTATGAGACTGCCAAGCGTGCCAAAGGTGGGGTTCTCTCACACATATTAGCTGCAGAGATGTTAATACATCACTGTGTTACTGGTTATGGCTAATCTACCCCTGCATAGTCATTTCTGGTTATGTCGCTATGAACAGTTTTTGTGATTAGCCATAGCAGGGTGTCAGGACAGTTCCTGATAGGCAAGTGGGCAAATTAGGTCACCTGGAGGCACCTGGGGGTTTATTTATGAACAGTCGGATTGTAAAACCTTTTTGTATTGTGTTTCTGCCCAATATATAAAAGGGCAATGCTTCTACTAGCCATGTCTTGCTAGTAAAAGCATTGCCCTTTTAAATATTAGGCAGAAACATGATCTGAAATTACAGGTTTCCCAACCCAACTCTTCATAAATACACCCCCGATGTCTTTATTTTCTTTGAAATGTTTTGTATAAATGATTCTTGGGCAGAGAGCTGTTCCCCCTTGCTACAGAGGGTAGAACACGTATTCGTGACAAGCAGACTGGCAAAAAAGAAACAAACAGATTTGATGACATGCTGTCTGTCATAGCGCAGTTTTATGAGATGAAGTAATCTGTCTTGGGACAGCAAAAGCTGCGCTACTCACTCTGCAGGAAACTTACACCCTGATGGATGTCTGTGCCACTGCTGTTAGCAGCACAGGTACAGGATCAGAGCATGATATAGCTACAGAATAACTATTAGTTTATATATACTGTTGTATTTAAAAGTTTGCAAATGTCATCATTGCAATGAACTGAATCTTGGATACCTGCCATTGTATTACAACCCCAAGAATGCTCTCCTAATTGTACTGCAGTCCCAAGTGTGAGTCTAGGGCCAGAACACCTTGCTCATAGGGCGAGAGATGCTCACAAATACTAAGGTGCCACCAAGGCTCCCTTCATTGAAGAATCCGAGGAAGTCCTGGCTGGTTATGCGTTTGTGGGGGGAACCCCACACATTTTTTTGAGGGGACAGACCTTAAATCCTGTCCCCATCCCCAATTATGTTATTAATCCTCAACCTCCCCCTCTTCACTATTATACTTAATAAAATTCTTCATTAATTAGTTCCCCTTCCCCCACAGTCAATTTATTTTTCTCATACGTCCTAGAGGATGCTGGGGACTCTGTAAGGACCATGGGGTGTAGACGGGATCCGCAGGAGACATGGGCACACTATAAGACTTTGAATGGGTGTGAACTGGCTCCTCCCTCTATGCCCCTGCTCCAGACTCCAGTTAGATTCTGTGCCCAGGAGTGACTGGACACACACTAGGGGAGCTCTACAGAGTTTCTCTAAAAGACATTATTGTTAGGTTTTTTATTTTCAGAGAAACCTGCTGGCTACAGGCTCTCTGCTTCGTGGGACTGAGGGGAGAGAAGTCAGACCTACTTCTTCTGAGTTAAGGGCTCTGCTTCTTAGGCTACTGGACACCATTAGCTCCAGAGGGTTCGATCACTTGGTGCGCCTAGCTGCTTGTTCCCGGAGCCGCGCCGTCACCCCCCTCACAGAAGCCAGAAGAAAGAAGCCGGGTGAGTATGAGAAGAACAGAAGACTTCAGTGACGGCAAAAGACTTCGAGTCTCAGGGGTACCGCGCAGCGGTCGCGCTGCGCGCCATTGCTCCCACACACCAACGGCTCTACAAGGGTGCAGGGCGGGCGCCCTGGGCAGCAATATATACCTCCATTGAGTCTGGCTAAACATGTATACAGTGCATAGGCACTGTATACGGACCCCTGCCAGCATAAAAAGCTATATTAATAGCGGGGCTGAAGCGCGCCGAGAAGGGGCGGGGCTTAGCCCTCACAACATGATTCAGCGCCATTTTCTCCATGGTCCCCGCCAAAGCAATGTGTACAGTGCAAACGAGGGGGGGGGGCACAGTGTTTTAGTGCAATATAGAGGAAATATAGCGCTATCTTACATAATGGGCATGTCATCATTGTGTTGTGCATATATGTCTGTGTGTTCCCTGTCAGATATACCCACTATAGCTTTTTAGTACACATGTGTCGACATGCGTGAGTGCTCTGTCGCAAACAGCTATGGGAATCCCTGTCGGCATCGCCGACGCCTGATGGTACTTGATTCAGTAGATGCAGTGTCAGCAGGTCGGTAGTTGTATGCTTTTCAAAAGTAAACACTGTATGGGAGACACAGTAGTATGTGGGTGACCCTGTCGGCACCAACTGTTATTACTGGGTGTAAATTAACATGCTGTAACTGACTTATAGCTGTATATGTATATATATGTATATGTATGGTACGGTTCCATGGGCCTGTAGCTCGAGCACAGACATGGTAGTATTTGTGGGGGAGTGATATTAAAATTATATATGTATACGGTACTTCCCTCGGACCCCTCGGGGTCGCAAGAATGTTATTTTGCCTGGTTACTACTCCCTGCTGTCGACGAATACTAGGTTTCTGTCGACCATAAGGTTTCCTGGTTAGATCCACAACTGGGGCATTCAGTACATGGTCATACACATTCAGAACACATTAATGTCACTAGGGACCCGACGGTTACGGACAATCTGCTTATATGTATGATATCTGTGTATATATATATATAGGATATATGTGTATATGTGTATTGCAATATGTATATTCATATTACGATTTCTAATGAATGCTGAAGTAAAAGTATTCCTTTTCATGTGCTGGTCGCTCTGTTGATAAAGCTCTAGGTCGGCCGTGACTAGTTGGTCTCAGATCCTCACAAGGAGTCCGAATGTTTATTCTTTTCCTGCCGCGGATAGAATACTGTGAAAGTCAACTCCTGGTCGACACGGGGCCCTGTCACAAAGGATCGTATACAGGAAGCTAAGTGATATTCTATTTCTATGCTTTGGAGTTATTTGCATTACATGCACATGGGGGAGTGTTTGTATTCGTAAAGGCATCCGATAGAATTACCCTAAAGAGAGAAGGGATGTTTCTTATGTTGGTTCTTCTCTATAACATTGCGGCAGGCTGCCGTGCGACTGCAGGAGGTGTGGCCAGGGGAATGCTGAGGCTGACTCCGAGAGATACTGGAGTTTTTCCCTGGGACAGTGTACCGCTGTTTGGGGATGCCTCAGTTAAGTCGATCTCGCCGGATACCACTGGTAAGTCTACCTTCGTGGGCTAGATTCCCTCACAACGGTTGGTGACGCATTCTGTTGTGGGATGCTGTAATTTTAACCGGTTCGATACCGTCTTTTTTCCTTTTCTGTGCAGATAGTGGAAGGTGAAAAGGTAAGAGTTCTGCAGCCTTGTTAGGTTTGCAGAAGCGGATGTCGTTTTCTGTTTCTACCACATCCACCGCATGTCGCTGGGTCTATCTGGCTGGAGCCCACACCGGTGGGAACTCGTCTAATACTCTTCAGTCAGTCCGGGAATGGACTTGGGCCTGTGAGTTAATAATAGAATCCACAGGGGGACATACTGGAGTTTACAGATGATTCCCCTCACTGATTTTTCACATAGATCTTACCGATTCCCCCCTGGAAGGGGAGGTAGTACGCAACGCCATACCAGAGTTGCGTCAGGTTCAGGACATTGTCCTGCTGTACCTATTAAAAAAAAAAAAAAAGAAACAAAGATTTCTACTTACTATGGAATCTCTCAGGCCAGGGAGCTCCAGCACGTAAAGGTAGAAAAGGGTTTAAATGCGTTTTCTCCGCATTTAGCTTACCTGGGTTGACTTGATATCCAGGATTGTCTTTGCCTTTTCACCGGAGTTATGGCAGTAGGATGGTATTCTTTCAATAGTAAGAGCCATTGTTATTCTGTACTGAGACTGATTAAGGCGAGGTCAAGAAACAAGTGGTGCAAATCGTTGTTTCTCTCTGACTGTTCTCCAACACAGGGAATGGCTGTTGTTCCCAACGACGCAGATGTCGGAGGTGGGTATCAGAGTAGATACTGAACGGTTGAGGTTCTGTGTTTTCCTGTGGAAAGAGGTCTGAGGATCCGGAGTCGGATCAGATTTGCAGTAACAATCCATCAATATGTTCCGTTGATGAAGAAGATGGGTGCGGCCTAAGAGGCCTTTTCGGTGAGCAGGTCAAATGCCAGAGTGGTTTTCACGGGACCAGTTGAAAATGTGGTCCGGGTCTCACCTGCACATGCACCGGAATATAATCCTAATGGCCAGGATATCGCTCCTGAGGTGTCTGCTCAGTTCTCACCTCCTAGAGGGACGAAGGTTCGGGATCCAGGATTAGATCCTGGTGTCCATGCATGCAGATCTCAGAGGCTGGGGAGCAGTCCTTGCAAGGGAAGTATTTCCAGAGGAAAAGGTCAAGCTGGGAAGCTTGTCTGCAATAAGCTTTCTTGAATTAAGAGCTATTTTCAACGAACATATTCTTCGCGATCTGCCGTCTTGATTCTGTCGGACAACTTGACAGCAGTGGCGTAAGTGAGTCGCTAGGGCGGAACAAGGAGCAAAGCCGCAATGGCAGAAGCCGCAAAAGTTTTCCGCTGGGTAAAAAGACTGGTAAACGCTATATTAGCAGTCTTCGTTCCGGATGTGAACGACGGAGAAATAGATTTCATCTGCAGACGCAATCTCCATTCAGGAGAAATACAGTCGTCATCGAGAAGTTTTCACAGAAGTGACAAGTCTTTGAGGAGTGCCTCAATTGGACATGTTGGCGTCTCGCCTCAACGAGAGACCTCAGGGATATTGTTCCAGGTCAAGGGACACTCAAGCTATAGCAGTGGACGCCCTCGTGACACCTTGAGTGGTTTTCAGTCGGTCTATGTGTCCCCTCAGCTTTCACTCTTTTTGAAGGTGATAAACGTAAGATGAACAAAGTAGAGATGAGCGGGTTCGGTTCCTCGGAATCCGAACCCGCCCGAACTTCATGTTTTTTTACACGGGTCCGAGCGACTCGGATCTTCCCGCCTTGCTCGGTTAACCCGAGCGCGCCCGAACGTCATCATCCCGCTGTCGGATTCTCGCGAGGCTCGGATTCTATCGCGAGACTCGGATTCTATATAAGGAGCCGCGCGTCGCCGCCATTTTCACACGTGCATTGAGATTCATAGGGAGAGGACGTGGCTGGCGTCCTCTCCGTTTATAGAGAAGAGAGTGAGACAGTAGAGAGAGACACAGTAGTAATTTTGGGGAGCATTAGGAGGAGTACTAGTTACTTGCTGAAGTGATAGATAGTGTGACTGTATATTATCTGACTTGTGGGGGAGACACTGACAGTGGGGAGCAGTTAGAGTCTGAGAGCAGGACTCAGGAGTACATATAACGTACAGTGCACACTTTTGCTGCCAGAGTGCCACACTGCCATTGTGACCACACTGACCACCAGTATAATATATATTGTGATTGTCTGCTTAGGAGTACTACTTGCAAGTTGCTGATAGTGTGACCAGTGACCTGACCACCAGTCACCACCAGTTTAATATATATATATATATATATATATATATATATAATTGTATATAATATATATATAATATTGTATACCACCTACCCGTGGTTTTTTTTTTTTCTTTCTTCTTTATACATACTACTATAGTAGCTTACTGTAGCAGTCTGCGGTGCTGCTGAGCTGACAGTGTCCAGCAGGTCCGTCATCAGTCATTACATAATAAATATATATACCTGTCCGGCTGCAGTACTAGTGATATTATATATATATATATATATATATATATTGATTTCATCTCATTATCATCCAGTCTATATTAGCAGCAGACACAGTACGGTAGTCCACGGCTGTAGCTACCTCTGTGTCGGCAGTCGCTCGTCCATCCATAATTGTATACCACCTACCCGTGGTTTTTTTTTTTCTTCTTTATACATACTACTATAGTAGCTTACTGTAGCAGTCTGCGGTGCTGCTGAGCTGACAGTGTCCAGCAGGTCCGTCATCAGTCATTACATAATAAATATATATACCTGTCCGGCTGCAGTACTAGTGATATTATATATATATATATTGATTTCATCTCATTATCATCCAGTCTGTATTAGCAGCAGACACAGTACGGTAGTCCACGGCTGTAGCTACCTCTGTGTCGGCAGTCGCTCGTCCATCCATAATTGTATACCACCTACCCGTGTTTTTCTTTTTTTCTTTCTTCTTTATACATACTACTATAGTAGCTTACTGTAGCAGTCTGCGGTGCTGCTGAGCTGACTGTGTCCAGCAGGTCCGTCATCAGTCATTACACAATAAATATATATACCTGTCCGGCTGCAGTACTAGTGATATTATATATATATATATATTGATTTCATCTCATTATCATCCAGTCTATATTAGCAGCAGACACAGTACGGTAGTCCACGGCTGTAGCTACCTCTGTGTCGGCAGTCGCTCGTCCATCCATAATTGTATACCACCTACCCGTGGTTTTTTTTTTTTCATTCTTCTTTATACATACTACTATAGTAGCTTACTGTAGCAGTCTGCGGTGCTGCTGAGCTGACAGTGTCCAGCAGGTCCGTCATCAGTCATTACATAATAAATATATATACCTGTCCGGCTGCAGTACTAGTGATATTATATATATATATATTGATTTCATCTCATTATCATCCAGTCTATATTAGCAGCAGACACAGTACGGTAGTCCACGGCTGTAGCTACCTCTGTGTCGGCAGTCGCTCGTCCATCCATAATTGTATACCACCTACCCGTGGTTTTTTTTTTCTTTCTTCTTTATACATACTACTATAGTAGCTTACTGTAGCAGTCTGCGGTGCTGCTGAGCTGACTGTGTCCAGCAGGTCCGTCATCAGTCATTACATAATAAATATATCTACCTGTCCGGCTGCAGTACTAGTGATATTATATATATATATATTGATTTCATCTCATTATCATCCAGTCTATATTAGCAGCAGACACAGTACGGTAGTCCACGGCTGTAGCTACCTCTGTGTCGGCAGTCGCTCGTCCATCCATAATTGTATACCACCTACCCGTGGTTTTTTTTTTCTTTCTTCTTTATACATACTACTATAGTAGCTTACTGTAGCAGTCTGCGGTGCTGCTGAGCTGACAGTGTCCAGCAGGTCCGTCATCAGTCATTACATAATAAATATATATACCTGTCCGGCTGCAGTACTAGTGTGATATAATATATATTGATTTCATCTCATTATCATCCAGTCTATATTAGCAGCAGACACAGTACGGTAGTCCACGGCTGTAGCTACCTCTGTGTCGGCAGTCGCTCGTCCATCCATAAGTATACTAGTATCCATCCATCTCCATTGTTTACCTGAGGTGCCTTTTAGTTGTGCCTATTAAAATATGGAGAACAAAAATGTTGAGGTTCCAAAATTAGGGAAAGATCAAGATCCACTTCCACCTCGTGCTGAAGCTGCTGCCACTAGTCATGGCCGAGACGATGAAATGCCAGCAACGTCGTCTGCCAAGGCCGATGCCCAATGTCATAGTACAGAGCATGTAAAATCCAAAACACCAAATATCAGTAAAAAAAGGACTCCAAAATCTAAAATAAAATTGTCGGAGGAGAAGCGTAAACTTGCCAATATGCCATTTACCACACGGAGTGGCAAGGAACGGCTGAGGCCCTGGCCTATGTTCATGGCTAGTGGTTCAGCTTCACATGAGGATGGAAGCACTCAGCCTCTCGCTAGAAAACTGAAAAGACTCAAGCTGGCAAAAGCACCGCAAAGAACTGTGCGTTCTTCGAAATCCCAAATCCACAAGGAGAGTCCAATTGTGTCGGTTGCGATGCCTGACCTTCCCAACACTGGACGTGAAGAGCATGCGCCTTCCACCATTTGCACGCCCCCTGCAAGTGCTGGAAGGAGCACCCGCAGTCCAGTTCCTGATAGTCAGATTGAAGATGTCAGTGTTGAAGTACACCAGGATGATGAGGATATGGGTGTTGCTGGCGCTGGGGAGGAAATTGACAAGGAGGATTCTGATGGTGAGGTGGTTTGTTTAAGTCAGGCACCCGGGGAGACACCTGTTGTCCGTGGGAGGAATAGGGCCGTTGACATGCCTGGTGAAAATACCAAAAAAATCAGCTCTTCGGTGTGGAAGTATTTCACCAGAAATGCGGACAACATTTGTCAAGCCGTGTGTTGCCTTTGTCAAGCTGTAATAAGTAGGGGTAAGGACGTTAACCACCTCGGAACATCCTCCCTTATACGTCACCTGCAGCGCATTCATAATAAGTCAGTGACAAGTTCAAAAACTTTGGGCGACAGCGGAAGCAGTCCACTGACCAGTAAATCCCTTCCTCTTGTAACCAAGCTCACGCAAACCACCCCACCAACTCCCTCAGTGTCAATTTCCTCCTTCCCCAGGAATGCCAATAGTCCTGCAGGCCATGTCACTGGCAATTCTGACGAGTCCTCTCCTGCCTGGGATCCCTCCGATGCATCCTTGCGTGTAACGCCTACTGCTGCTGGCGCTGCTGTTGTTGCTGCTGGGAGTCGATGGTCATCCCAGAGGGGAAGTCGTAAGCCCACTTTTACTACTTCCACCAAGCAATTGACTGTCCAACAGTCCTTTGCGAGGAAGATGAAATATCACAGCAGTCATCCTGTTGCAAAGCGGATAACTGAGGCCTTGACAACTATGTTGGTGTTAGACGTGCGTCCGGTATCCGCCGTTAGTTCACAGGGAACTAGACAATTTCTTGAGGTAGTGTGCCCCCGTTACCAAATACCATCTAGGTTCCACTTCTCTAGGCAGGCGATACCGAGAATGTACACGGACGTCAGAAAAAGACTCACCAGTGTCCTAAAAAATGCAGTTGTACCCAATGTCCACTTAACCACGGACATGTGGACAAGTGGAGCAGGGCAGGGTCAGGACTATATGACTGTGACAGCCCACTGGGTAGATGTATGGACTCCTGCCGCAAGAACAGCAGCGGCGGCACCAGTAGCAGCATCTCGCAAACGCCAACTCTTTCCTAGGCAGGCTACGCTTTGTATCACCGGTTTCCAGAATACGCACACAGCTGAAAACCTCTTACGGCAACTGAGGAAGATCATCGCGGAATGGCTTACCCCAATTGGACTCTCCTGTGGATTTGTGGCATCGGACAACGCCAGCAATATTGTGTGTGCATTAAATATGGGCAAATTCCAGCACGTCCCATGTTTTGCACATACCTTGAATTTGGTGGTGCAGAATTTTTTAAAAAACGACAGGGGCGTGCAAGAGATGCTGTCGGTGGCCAGAAGAATTGCGGGACACTTTCGGCGTACAGGCACCACGTACAGAAGACTGGAGCACCACCAAAAACGCCTGAACCTGCCCTGCCATCATCTGAAGCAAGAAGTGGTAACGAGGTGGAATTCAACCCTATATATGCTTCAGAGGTTGGAGGAGCAGCAAAAGGCCATTCAAGCCTATACAATTGAGCACGATATAGGAGGTGGAATGTACCTGTCTCAAGCGCAGTGGAGAATGATTTCAACGTTGTGCAAGGTTCTGCAACCTTTTGAACTTGCCACACGTGAAGTCAGTTCAGACACTGCCAGCCTGAGTCAGGTCATTCCCCTCATCAGGCTTTTGCAGAAGAAGCTGGAGGCATTGAAGGAGGAGCTAAAAGGGAGCGATTCCGCTAGGCATGTGGGACTTGTGGATGGAGCCCTTAATTCGCTTAACAAGGATTCACGGGTGGTCAATCTGTTGAAATCAGAGCACTACATTTTGGCCACCGTGCTCGATCCTAGATTTAAAACCTACCTTGGATCTCTCTTTCCGGCAGACACAAGTCTGCTGGGGTTCAAAGACCTGCTGGTGACAAAATTGTCAAGTCAAGCGGAACGCGACCTGTCAACATCTCCTCCTTCACATTCTCCCGCAACTGGGGGTGCGAGGAAAAGGCTCAGAATTCCGAGCCCACCCGCTGGCGGTGATGCAGGGCAGTCTGGAGCGACTGCTGATGCTGACATCTGGTCCGGACTGAAGGACCTGACAATGATTACGGACATGTCGTCTACTGTCACTGCATATGATTCTCTCACCATTGAAAGAATGGTGGAGGATTATATGAGTGACCGCATCCAAGTAGGCACGTCAGACAGTCCGTACTTATACTGGCAGGAAAAAGAGGCAATTTGGAGGCCCTTGCACAAACTGGCTTTATTCTACCTAAGTTGCCCTCCCACAAGTGTGTACTCCGAAAGAGTGTTTAGTGCCGCCGCTCACCTTGTCAGCAATCGGCGTACGAGGTTACTTCCAGAAAATGTGGAGAAGATGATGTTCATTAAAATGAATTATAATCAATTCCTCCGTGGAGACATTGACCAGCAGCAATTGCCTCCACAAAGTACACAGGGAGCTGAGATGGTGGATTCCAGTGGGGACGAATTGATAATCTGTGAGGAGCGGGATGTACACGGTGATATATCGGAGGATGATGATGAGGTGGACATCTTGCCTCTGTAGAGCCAGTTTGTGCAAGGAGAGATTAATTGCTTCTTTTTCGGTGGGGGTCCAAACCAACCCGTCATTTCAGTCACAGTCGTGTGGCAGACCCTGTCACTGAAATGATGGGTTGGTTAAAGTGTGCATGTCCTGTTTATACAAAATAAGGGTGGGTGGGAGGGCCCAAGGACAATTCCATCTTGCACCTCTTTTTTCTTTAATTTTTCTTTGCGTCATGTGCTGTTTGGGGAGTGTTTTTTTTGGAAGGGCCATCCTGCGTGACACTGCAGTGCCACTCCTAGATGGGCCAGGTGTTTGTGTCGGCCACTAGGGTCGCTTATCTTACTCACACAGCTACCTCATTGCGCCTCTTTTTTTCTTTGCGTCATGTGCTGTTTGGGGAGTGTTTTTTGGAAGGGCCATCCTGCGTGACACTGCAGTGCCACTCCTAGATGGGCCCGGTGTTTGTGTCGGCCACTAGGGTCGCTTATCTTACTCACACAGCTACCTCATTGCGCCTCTTTTTTTCTTTGCGTCATGTGCTGTTTGGGGAGTGTTTTTTGGAAGGGCCATCCTGCGTGACACTGCAGTGCCACTCCTAGATGGGCCCGGTGTTTGTGTCGGCCACTAGGGTCGCTTATCTTACTCACACAGCTACCTCATTGCGCCTCTTTTTTCTTTGCGTCATGTGCTGTTTGGGGAGTGTTTTTTGGAAGGGCCATCCTGCGTGACACTGCAGTGCCACTCCTAGATGGGCCCGGTGTTTGTGTCGGCCACTAGGGTCGCTTATCTTACTCACACAGCTACCTCATTGCGCCTCTTTTTTTCTTTGCGTCATGTGCTGTTTGGGGAGTGTTTTTTGGAAGGGCCATCCTGCGTGACACTGCAGTGCCACTCCTAGATGGGCCCGGTGTTTGTGTCGGCCACTAGGGTCGCTTATCTTACTCACACAGCTACCTCATTGCGCCTCTTTTTTTCTTTGCGTCATGTGCTGTTTGGGGAGTGTCTTTTGGAAGGGCCATCCTGCGTGACACTGCAGTGCCACTCCTAGATGGGCCCGGTGTTTGTGTCGGCCACTAGGGTCGCTTATCTTACTCACACAGCTACCTCATTGCGCCTCTTTTTTTCTTTGCGTCATGTGCTGTTTGGGGAGTGTTTTTTGGAAGGGCCATCCTGCGTGACACTGCAGTGCCACTCCTAGATGGGCCCGGTGTTTGTGTCGGCCACTAGGGTCGCTTATCTTACTCACACAGCTACCTCATTGCGCCTCTTTTTTTCTTTGCGTCATGTGCTGTTTGGGGAGTGTTTTTTGGAAGGGCCATCCTGCGTGACACTGCAGTGCCACTCCTAGATGGGCCCGGTGTTTGTGTCGGCCACTAGGGTCGCTTATCTTACTCACACAGCTACCTCGGTGCAAATTTTAGGACTAAAAATAATATTGTGAGGTGTGAGGTATTCAGAATAGACTGAAAATGAGTGGAAATTATGGTTTTTGAGGTTAATAATACTTTGGGATCAAAATGACCCCCAAATTCTATGATTTAAGCTGTTTTTTAGGGTTTTTTTAAAAAAACACCCGAATCCAAAACACACCCGAATCCGACAAAAAAAATTCGGTGAGGTTTTGCCAAAACGCGGTCGAACCCAAAACACGGCCGCGGAACCGAACCCAAAACCAAAACACAAAACCCGAAAAATTTCAAGTGCACATCTCTAGAACAAAGGTTCAGGCGATCCTCATTGTTCCGGTCTAGCCAAGGAGGGCTTGGTATCCAGTTCTTCAATATTTACTCATAGAAGATCCCTGGCCTCTTCCTCTACGTGAGGAACTGCTACAGCAAGATCGGGGCGTGTATCAAGACTTACCGCGGCTGCGTTTGACGGCGTGGCGGTTGAACGCCATATCCTAGCCCGAAAGGGTATTCCCAGTGAAGTCATTTCCACACTTCTTCAGGCTAGAAAAGAGGTAACGGCAAACCCTTACCACCGTATTTGGCATAAATATGTGGCTTGGTGTGAATCCAAGAAGGCTCCTACGGAAGACTTTCAGCTGAGTCGTTCTTCTCCATTCTTTGCAAGCAGGTGTGGATGCAGGCCTAAAGTTAGGCTCCATTTCAGTGCAGTTTTGGCCTTATAAATTTTCTTTCAAAAAAGAATTGGCCACCTTTCCGGAAGTTCAGACTTTCATGAAAGGAGTACTGCACATCCAACCTCCATTTGTGCCCCCATTGGCACCGTGGGACCTTGACGTGGTGTTGCGTTTTCTTGTGTCACACTGATTGGAACCTTTATGAAAGGTTGTGTTAAAATTTCTCTCTTGGAAAGTGGTCATGCTATTGGCCTTGGCTTCCGCAAGGCGGGTGTCGGAAGTAGCAGCTTTTTCTCACAAGAGCCCCTGTTTGATCTTCCATGTGGATAGAGCGGAATTGAGAATTCGCATAAAAGTTCTGCCAAAAGTGGTTTCTGTGTTTCGCAGAAACCAGCCTATTTTGATGCCTGTGGTTACTCAAGCATTGGCTGATTCAAAGTCTCTCGATGTAGTCAGGGCTTTGAATATTTATGTCGCCAATTTGGCTCAGATTGGGGAAACAGAGCCTCTGTTTGTCCGGTATGCTCCCAGCATGATTGGGGCGCCTGCGTCTACGCAGTCTGTTACACGCTGGATCTGTGATACAATACGGCGTGCTCGTTCTACGGCTGGATTGCCGTTACCAAAGTCGGTGGAGACAAATTCTACTAGGAAGATGGGCTCTTCTTGGACAGATGCCCGAGGAGTTTCGGCGGTTCAACTTTGCCGAGCGGCTACTTGGTCGGGTTCAAACACTTTTGCTAAGCTCTACAAGTTTGATACCCTGGCTGATGGGGACCTCATGTTTGCTTAATCGGTGCTGCAGAGTCGTCCACACTCTCCCGCCCGGTCTGGAGCTTTGGTATAAACCCCATGGTTTTTACGGAGTCCCCAGCATCCTCTAGGACATATGAGAAAATAGGATTTTAATACCTACCGGTAAATCCTTTTCTCTTAGTCCGTAGAGGATGCTGGGCGCCCGTCCTAGTGCGGACTGTGTCTGTAGTTATTGCTTATGGTTACACTCTTGTAGTGTTTCTTTTCTGTCAGGCTGTTGTTGACGTTGTTCATGCCATGGCATGCGGTATCTTATCATTGGTTGTGTTGACACACAGGTTGTGTTACATATTCTCTCAGCATGTGGCTGTGTATTTTTCATACCGTTGGCTGGTGTTCTATTGAATGCCACGTTCTGCGGTATGTTCGAGGTGTGAGCTGGTATGACACTCACCGTGTTTAAACAATAAATTCTTTCCTCGAAATGTCTGTCTCCCTGGGCACAGTTCTCTAACTGGAGTCTGGAGGAGGGGCATAGAGGGAGGAGCTAGTTCACACCCATTCAAAGTCTTATAGTGTGCCCATGTCTCCTGCGGATCCCGTCTATACCCCATGGTCCTTACGGAGTCCCCAGCATCCTCTACAGACTAAGAGAAAAGGATTTACCGGTAGGTATTAAAATCCTATTTTTTCTGCAGGATGTTTCAGCAGACACAAATTGAGCTACTGAAAAATTGGACAAGTGTGTACCGAGGATTTCATGTAGAATCTGCGAGCAGATCTGCGGGAGTATTGTATAAACAGTCTGATCTGCGGTCTGATCAGCTTTAAGGGCCCTACACACATAGCGACCCGCCGCCGAGTTGCCCGACGGCCGATACAGCAGATGGGCGACCCAGCGGCGGGGGGGAGGTGACGGGGGGAGTGAAGTTTCTTCACTCCCCCCGTCACCCAGCTCCATAGCCCTGCATACTAATATGGACGAGATTGTCCATATTGGCCTGCATGTTTAAACGAGCCGGCACCAGTGATGAATGAGCGCGGGGACGCGCATCGTTCATCGCTGGTGCCTACACACTGAAAGATATGAACGGTATCTCGTTCATTAATGAACGAGATCATTCATATGTTTCACTGGTATCGGCCAGAGTATAGGGCCCATTAGATTATGAGCTCCCTTGGGCAGGGCCATCGTCGCCTTCTGTTTTATACTATTATTTATTATTTGATGATATTATGATCCCATCAATGGATAATACTACTATACAAATAATAATTATAAAAAAACACAACACAAAAAAAAGAAGCATAAGAGCTAGTGCATAACAGTCAAGGGACCCCAACCCAAGTATATTTTCCTTTAAAAACAATAATATGTTCACTTTTTCCTTTAATCAGTAATACTGTACAGTACATGTAATTATCAAATGCAATTCTATTCCCATTTAGCTGGTGCAGCTATTGCTATCACACTCTAGGAAACAAACCATAGTTCACACGGTAGCAGTGCTGTGTGCTCTCATGGAAATTTGCATCCTAGCCAATCAGCTCCCAACTGTAATTTTTCAAACATATGATAGGAAATGAACACATGGCAGTTAGGAGCTGATTGGCTGGAGTAACATTTATCATAAGCAACAAATTTTAGTATTCACAAGTTTTATCACTCGTTGATAAATGAGCCCCTTTGAAAAATGACAGGAGCTGGTTGGTACGTTATCTCTCTCCAAGCTTTGATAAATCTTCCCTAATAACTTAGAATGTTTGGTCTGAAATGTTGTATAGTAAGAATTTATGGTTCACAAAATTCATTCTAAAGACATTACGATTTCCACATGCTGCTTTGCACACTGTCTTTGGGTCATCCTGCTCACAAGACCACAGTTTACAGACTTGGAAAAATGTCAGCTGTACATCCACCAGTACTATTTTTGTCTGCTTTACATCTAATTAAATATAATAATGGGCTTCAATGCTAAGATTTTATTGTATATTGACATCCTGTAACAGCACATTTACTGTATGTCCTGTAAACAACTTATTTCAAAATATTCAACTGAAAGTGTTTGTATAATATGTTGAGTCAATCTCCTACCAGTATTGGTTTTATGCAAAAGCAATAATTATCCATGTGTGGAATTTTGTAATCTAACTGAGATTTAATGTTGTTGCATGGTTTTCACAGACTAACAGGAAGTCAATTAGCAGTCACAATAACAGTTTTTGAACCTGACTTTTGGTAAATGGCTAGTCTCTACGGTCTGGTGAGCAGTGACGTGCGGTGAGGTCAGGGGCTGGGGAGGCACTGCAGCTAAACACCCCCCCCCCCCCCCCGGAAAAAAAAAAGTGCAGTCCCCCCACACCGCTAGAACCAGCACCAGGCAGAACCAGCCAGGGGGGGGTAATGCCATAGCAGGGGAGACACTCAGTGTGGGGTCCCCCTGCCATGCCATTAAACACCCCCAAACCAGTCAGCCCAGGGCTGGAATTCCTCGGAAAGTGGGGCCCCCAAAAAATGAAAATGGGGTCCCCCCTCCTGAGCAATAACCAGCACTGGGCTGATAGCCCAGTGCTATGCCCCGCACCCCTGGTGGCGGTGGGTGCGGGGTTCATTGTATGCTAATACTGTTCTTTACAGGTGGCCTACAGATCCCAGCAAGCCTGCCCCAGCATGCTGGCACTTGGAGAACCACAAGTGCCAGCATGCCCGGACATAAATGGCCCACTGGCACCTGTAGTCCACCTGTAAAGAATAGTAATATTGTTCTTTACAGGTGGCCTACAGGTCCCAGCAAGCCTGCCCAAGCATGCTGGCACTTGGAGAACCACAAGTGCCAGCATGCCCGAACATAAAGGGCCCGCTGGCACCTGTAGTCCACCTGTAAAGAAAATATTTAAAAAAACACACTACATGTACTTTAAAAAAACCTTTATTAAACAGGGTCTTCACCTGGGGGCGGCGGCCTTTAAGCTCTTTTGCGTGGCCGCCGCCTTCCCAGGGCTTCTGGCGTCTTCACCTGGGGGGGCGCCACCTCCCCAGGGCTTCTGGCGTCTTCCTCCGGCGTCTTCACCTGGGAGGCGGCGGCCTTTAAGCTCTTTTGCATGGCCGCCGCCTTCCCAGGACTTCCAGCGTCTTCACCTGGTGGGCGGCGGCTGCTAAGCTCTTTTGCATAGCCGCCGCCCATCCAGGACTTCCACGGCGTCTTCAGTCTTCAGGAGCTCTTCTCAGCTCCTCCTCCGCCGTCGGACTGACAGCCGCTGCCTCGCGCTGACTTATATAAGTCAGCGGAGGGGGCGGGGCGATGACGCGGCGAGCCATGATTGGCTCGCGGCGGCCATCTTGAATTTCACAAATTACGCTGAGGCGCCATTTTTGAAATGGGTACCGCTTCCGCTGCCAAACTCTGCAGAACTGTCCGTACTGCCGCGTGCTACCGCCGCCCGCATCTCCACCGCCAGCACCTCCGCCGCCCGGCCCGCCGCATCCCGCACCTCCGCCGCCCGCACCTCCGCCGCCACCGACGCCCACACAGTGATTGGCAGCGGATCCAGTGACGGATCCGCTGGCCAATCACTGTGGCCTCACTCACAGGGACGTGCTTTCATAGGTTGAAAGCTCGTCCCTGTAGGAAAGCAGCACCTCTAATGGTGCCGCTTTCCCATGCAATTTCAATGGGCTTTTCCTGCCCATTGCTAGGCCCTGCCCGCACCCGCCCCCTGCTCCCATATCTTTTCTCAATCACTACGGGAGGCACCACGATCGGTGCCTCCCAAACTAATTCTGCACACTTTAATCATGAGTAAAATAATAAAGAAGATACTTATGTGTCATAAGTATCTTCTTTGTATTATTTATTTTACTCATTAATGACAGGGGAGGCACTGCCTCCCCTGCCTCCCCTGACTGCACGTCCCTGTGGTGAGTAATATCACATCAAATGGCGGCACCCCAGTCAAATAACTACACTGTACAGAATTTGCCACAGTGCATCGTTTCAGCACTTTTAATGAGCTTTTTTCAAGCAAAAAAAAAAAAGCTCTGAAACGTTGCACTGTGTCAAACTCTACACAGTGCTGTTATTTGACTGGAGTGCCACCGTTTGGTGTCATGCATGGAGAGGCTACTTACTTCTCGGAGGGCAAACAGCACAGTATTATTTGGTCTCTTGGAGTGCTGCATCACACACACACACGCATCACACACACACTCGCATCACACACACTATTATAGCACAGTGAGGCCCTGGTTGTAATGTTTATATATATATAGTGCAATTATGTCACAACAAACAATCTTTAATATTTGAAGAAATTATGACAGGGCAGAGTCTATAGTTATGGTACAGTGTGTGTGTGTGTGTGTGTGTGTGTGTGTGTGTGTGTGTGTGTGTGTGTGTGGCGCTAAATTACTACCTTGCCCCGGGTGACGGAAGTCCTAGTTGCGGCCTTGGTTTCTGTGCAGGGTAAATACTGGCTGCTTTATTTTTACACCGCAATTTAGATTTCAGTTTGAACACACCCCACCCAAATCTAACTCTCTCTGCACATGTTATATCTGTCCACCCTGCAGTGCACATGGGGGCTAATTCAGGCCTGATCGGTGCTGTGCGTTTTCACACAGCAGTGATCAGGTCTGAACTGCGCATGCGCCGGATTTTTACTCTGCAATTTAGATTTCAGTTTGAACACACCCCATCCAAATCTAACTCTCTCTGCACATGTTACATCTGCCCCCCCTGCAGTGTGTCATCACACCGATCACATGTCAGCGCTGATTCAATGTGCACCCCATCACCATGGCAACACAACGCTGGAACATGAAAGAAATTAGAAAACAATAACAGTACAAGCCAAATACATACATACAGCAAGTATCATATATCAACTCAATAAAGGTTACAGCTGGGATGAATACGATTCTAACCATAATCAAAAAATATTAAAATGTAGCTGCCCAAGCGGTGAATCCATTTGGATTCACATTGCAATAATTTAAGAGACCTATTCCCCCCGCATAACCTCTCTGGAATCTGGTCAAGCGATATTTAAGGGATAAAAGTGACTTGGCTACAATCAGTGGTGCAAGTATGTGGGTACGCTCGGATACAGCCTACCCTTATGAATTCGGCAGCAGGTAAGCAGTACCACCAGTATCACACGCCACACACTTTGCACCCATGACCGCCATTGCGACAGTTATAATGCGCCACCGAACAACAAGATCATGGTGCTTGGCAGCATGATGGAGCCTCCCACTTTGTCAGGGTTACTGGGAGCACGACGGTGACGTCATGATGTTACATCAGGCTTCCTCCTCTGGCGGCTGTGGCTGGCGTGAAGAGAGATGTCTGATTGCACTTTCCCGCGGCGTCCCTTGCAGGGAGCAGCAGTGCAACTGTTTCCATTCACTCGGCTTATGTGACGCATCGGCACTGAGCGGCTTCTGTTCTTCACAGGCTGGGCTGCCGGGCATGTCTCTGGCTTCACTGTGTGGGGTCATTAATTTCTAATATAATGTGGACACTACTATATATTTCTATTATTATGAGGGAAATACTATATATTTCTATTGTAATGTGGATACTACTATATATTTCTATTATACCAGGGGCACTACTACAGTATATATTCCTGTTATAATGGAGACATTACTATATAATGTTATTAAATTGGGGGCATTACCATATATATTTATTATACTGGGGGTATTACTATATATTTCTATTATACTGGAGGCATTACTATATATTTCTAGCCTTGCTTCCAGAGTGCAAAGAAAAGGGGCTGTGTCATGTGATCACGCCGCTAGTGTCATGTAGTCACTCCCCCAAGTGTCACATGACCATGCCCCCACACAACACATGACCACACCCATTTTTCGGCACTAAGTACCACTAAGAAAATATTTCTACTTGCACCCCATAACAGCTAAGGCTAGCCGTCGGGAAGGACAGTCAGTTCGGTAGTAGTTACAGCAACAGCCCCACATTAGTAGAATTGTACTGGCCCAGTGGGCAGGTGGCACCCTGCCCCTCGGCCCAGTCTGCCACTGATCAGCGGTCATAGGGGGTTATTCAGAGATGAACGCAGATCGTTGCATACGCAGCCAGATCTATGTTCATCTCTGCACATGCTGTGGGCCGCCCAGCATGTGTGAGGCCGCCTTTAATTGTGGACATATAGGAACTAAGGTTGACCCCTGCCAGCGTAGCCTGACTGCGCTGTCAGGTGGTCGGCGGACATTGTTTTCAGAGCGACTGCGTGTGACATCACACAGCCGGCCGAAAAAACCCCTCCCAACATGTCCCACCACCCAACACCGCAAAAAAGAAACCCCAGTGGTCGCCACTGTTAATCCTTCCTGAATGCGGCCGCAATGTGTAGGGTTGTGCACGCACACAATGCCTGATGCACGTGCGCAGACCACATGAATGCGGCCACTGCAAGTGACTGCACGGCTGCGTCCAGGTCTGAATCAGGCTCATAATACCCAAATAATCAGCAGGGCAGCAGAACCCAAGGGTTTGGTGCTGTTGTAGACAGTGGGGAGGAGATGATGTGTAAGTGAAGGAAATAAAAGTATATGAGGGAAGAGGGCCCTGCTTGTGACTCATGAGTGCTTACTGTACAATGGGCCTAATTCAGGTTGGATTGAAAAATTTGTGATTCGCAATCTGGGCGACTACTTCCAGCCTCTTTTTTAGCAAAAATTGTGGACAACCTTGCCTGCCGCAGATAGGAAAAATCTATGATATTCCGGTAATTGGGTATGATTTTGAGATCAGTCCGCATATTGCGATGCATTCACAAATTTTATGATGGGCGTTTTTCCTCTAGTTCTGGGCAGCAACTTTAATTTAATTTAATCGCAGAAACTGCTTTTTAGCAGAAACTGCCATCCTTACTGACTCAGGCCCAATATTTTTATAAAATATATATCACAGGAATATTATTGCACTTTAGATAATTGCAGTCTGTTTTCATTTGTATTCATGCTTTTATGGTCTTTATTATTGTGTAGCAGGGTTGGGGGGGGGGAATGTTGTTTTTTACAAAAGAACACAACAAAAAAAACTTTTTTTGGTTTAAACCATTTTCGTTTTTGTTTTTTAAACCAGTTTCTTTTACATTAATGTTTTAATGAAAACAAAAAATTAATCATGTATTAGAAACCGTGAGCAATCATGTTTTAGTGCTTTTTACCATTAATAATGATTTGATTTATTTTTCCTATTTTAATAAAACCAATTTTTTTACAGCTTATTATTCCTATTACATATATGTAGATAGACTAAACACAGAACACTCAGAAATAGATGACATTGAAAATTAAAACAACATGTTAATGTTAAGCATTAGTCCAACGTATTACTTTTTATAACTAAATAAATCTGAATATATAAAAGCACTTTTCAGAGAAACACACACAAAAGTAGGAGTTAAGCATTAGCACTGGGCATGCCACTGGCATTAAAAAAATTTTTTATAAAAACAACTATTTTTTAGTATAATAGGCTTTTTTTTTAGAAGTCACAGCACCGTGACTGTAGTCACAGCATAATAAAAAAGAGATAAGAAAACATTTGTTTTAAACCAGCCAACCCGGTTGTGTAGTGTTGAGATAAAAGCAGTTACAAATTTATATTTGTGATAACGTTGAATGTGAGGAGTAAAAAGGAGAATCAACATTTGGGGCATGCCTAAATAGTAGTATAGATGGCAGATAGGAAGGAGGCCCCCAAATCGCTGTCTTGCCAAGGTCTTAATCATAATCCAGCTATGCAGTAACTTGTTACCATGTTGCTCACTGTACTGTGTGCTTCCTCTTTGTCTAAAGGGGGGTATACACGGGAGAGATGTGTGCTGAGCGAACCGCTCAGCACACATCTCTCCCGCCACTCAGCACAGCGCGATGTGTGCTGAGCGATGCGGGGGGAGGACGCGGGCCGCTCACTTCACCCAGCGGGTGAAGTGAGCGACCCGCTAGATTGGCCTAGCAGCGGCGATAGCGATGTGCGGGGCCGCGCATCGCTATCGCTGTGGGGGTACACACGAGTGATCTGTGCTTAAATTCTAAGCAATCTAGTCAGATTGCTTAGATTTTAAGCATGGATCTCTCCGTGAGTACCCCCCTTAACAATATCATTAATGCTGATGCATATGTAGACCCATCAGTGTTGGACTGACCCACAGGGGTACAGGGGAATCAGGAATCCGGCTCCAGACCGGTGTTGGACTGTGGCGTGTAGGGCCCACCGGGGGAATGCAGTGGTAGGGGCCTATGTTAGGGGTGTGGTCAGTCTGCGGAGGGAGTGTTGGTTTTGACTAACCATTAGAGAGACATTGGTTTGACTAACCATTAGAGAGTGCAACGTCTGGACCCCTTCATAAATATATACAGTAAATTCAGCTGCTGCATGCATGATAATGTACCAGATTAATAACAGATTAATAACAGTAATGCACTGTATAAAATACACCATAGTCCAGTATAGGGTAACATATGTATAATGCATACTTGCCTACCTGACCCTCTCCATGAGGGAGAAAATGCTCTGTTCCTGGACTTTCCTGGTAATGTATGATTGCCATCACCTGTGGTGAAACACCTTTCTTATCAATTAACTAGCTCACCACAGGTGATGGCAATCATACATTACCAGGAAAGTCCAGGAACAGAGCATTTTCTCCCTCATGGAGAGGGTCAGGTAGGCAAGTATGGTATAATGTATAATTCAAGTGCACAGTCTGGAACCTGATCCTTAGAGCAGAAGGTGGGGCCCCAGGCAGTAGGGCCCACCAGTGGTTTCCCATGTACCCCTGTGGGCCAGTCCAAGCCTGTTCCAGACTGTGAATTAGACATTATATCCACTTCTTGGTCCTGTCCGACACTGACCCCCATCATCACCTGTTTCTTCTCTTTGTCCCCATTTACATTTAAAAATCAAGAAAAACTGATTATGGAAAAAAAAACTAAAATATCTGCAAACCTATCAGCATTATGAGTGAATTCATAATCATCCAATCAAAATCAGGTAGCTTGTGCTGGCAAATAGCATCATCGTCAGCCTTTATTTGCACCAGACCTCAGACACCTGCCATTGATAAGGTTCTGACAGGTGTATATATGTCTTTGTATCTGGTCACAATTACCATAGCTGAACAGGACCTTGCTTAGGCATGCACGGTACAAATATAGGTATTTTACACCACACAAACTGATGTACAGTACAGTTTCTCTTAATTTATGATTGCCATCACCTTTTTTGAACAGGTTAATGGATAAGAAAGGTGTTTCAGCACAGGTAATGGAAATTGTAAATTAAGAGGGAAGTCCAGGAGCAGAGCTTTCTGTCCCTCCTGGAGAGGGTCATGTTGGGAGGTATGCACAACAGTATGTAAGGGACCTTTAAACAGGTAGTAGTGGGTTTGTAATAATATCATACTTGCCTACCTGACCCTCTCCATGAGGGAGAAAATGCTCTGTTCCTGGACTTTCCTGGTAATGTATCATTGCCATCACCTGTGGTGAGCTAGTTAATTGGTAAGAAAGGTGTTTCACCACAGGTGAGGGCAATCATACATTACCAGGAAAGTCCAGGAACAGAGCATTTTCTCCCTCATGGAGAGGGTCAGGTAGGCAAGAATGAATAATATATAAACTGTATATTTACTATACACAATCTGATAGTACTTTATAGTGTTATTATATGAAAAAGTCTGTATTATTTATTTACAATAGTTGTATATATTGAATATTTAAAATAACATTATATACATTAGTCCTTTTTATCATCTGGATTTCCACCTCCTGCACAATCTGAATTACCTCTAGCACTAGTTAGGGTGTGCTTCCATTTATTGGTTTGTCATGAGTAAAATTCCCCCATGATGATGTGTCTAATTAACTGCAGCTCAAATAAATTAGTAGCTTAGTAACAGGAAACACTTCACATTTTCCAAGTACTTAGTGGCCTGTGAAACCACAGAGAATTTGATAGGAAAGAAACAACAATTCTGATATTCTTTTCATACTAAATCTCTTCTGCAATGAAGTAATAAATTCACAGCGAGTGGGTGCTGCGCCTGGAAATGAACTCATACAGGCAAATAAAGAGCCCACATACTGGATTTGAAAAACTCAGGAATAGTACATGTCAACAACCAGACCTGAGTACATAGCAGCCTCTCTCTGCACTTCGTGGCCGACCACACACAAACTTGTTCTGTAGTATACATGTTACCAAATGCCGTTGTTTACAATACACCTCAGACTGAGAATTTGCAGTTGTCCATGATATCTGTAGCAGACTTCAGATCAGGTACAACTGTATACATAAAAGTAAAATATGAACCTTTTATCAAAAGTTAAGAAATTGCTAAATATTAGGATTATGATAAATACTTACAGTGGACCTTGAAATTTGTGATTTTCACACATGTTTTAAAAGTATATAATACCCCTTTCAGACTGACAAAAATTTCCCGGGTTATTGCACATAAACGCGCATCAACCTGGGAAATTGGTCAGTGTGAAAGGGCACAGGAACAATATCCCGGGACGATCGTCCCGGTATTTCATCCCAGGTCTCGACCTGGGTTGAATCCGGGATCGTCCCCGGATGCGGTGCAGTGTGAACGGGTATGCCGGGTCAAGCCACCCCGGCACCCGTTCTCTGCATAAGAGGAGGCGGTGCTTGGAGATGATTATCTCCAAGCACAGCCTCCGGTAACGTCAGCGGTGACGTCACCAACCCGGCAATATGCCGCGTCGGGCCGCAAGTCTGAAGGGGTCTCAAGCCGGTTCGCACGTGGGAAGCACCCGTGTACACATTCCCGAGTGCGACCCTGCTCTTGTCAGTCTGAAAGGGGTATAAGTGAACCAGATGAAACAAATGAGACACAAAAAATTATACATACTCATTTTTTTATTGAGGAAAATGTTCCAAGATCACAAATCTGTGAGTGTCAAAAGTATGTGAACCTTAGCTTTCAGTATCTGGTATGATCCCCTTGTACAGCAATAACTGCATGTAATCGTTTTTGGTAAATGTTGATTAGTCCTGAACATTTATTTACAGTTTCTTACATAGCGCAGCATATTCTGTTGCGCTTTACAATTGGAATCAACAGTTAAAACAAACTGGGTAATAACCGACAGACATAGAGGTAGGAAGGTCCTGCTCGCAAGTTTACAATCTATAGGGAAAACACCGGCTTGGAGGAATTTAACCCCATTCCTCCGTACAAAACAGCTTCAACTCAGTTATGTTGGTGGGTTTCCTCCCATGAACTGCTCACTTCAGGTCCATCCACAACATTTTGATTGGATTAAGGTCAGGACTTTGACTTGGACATTCCAAAACTTTAATTTTTTTCTTCTTTAACCATTCTTTAGTCGAATGACTTGTGTGCTTTGGGTCATTGTCTTGCTGCATGACCCACGTTCTCTTGAGATGCAGCTCATGGACAGATGTCCTTATATTTTCCTTTAGAATTTTCTGGTATAAATCAGAATTCATTGTCCCATTAATGATGGCAAGACATCCTGAGCCAAATGCAGCAAAACAGGCCAAACCATGATACCACCAGCACCGTGTTTCACAGATGATATGAGGTTTTTATGCTGGAATGCAGTGTTCTCCTTTCTCCAAACATAACGCTTCTCAGTTAAACCACAAAGCTCTATTTTGGACTCATCTGTCCACAAAACATTGTTCCAATAGCCTTCTGGCTTGTCCAGGTGATCTTTAGCCAACTGCAGATAGGCAGCCATGTTCTTATTGAAGAACAGCGGCATTCTCCTTGCAATCCTGCCATGCACACCATTGTTGTTCAGTATCCTCCCTTGCTCCACCATCTTTCTCTCTCCCTCTCTTGACACCCTCTTTGTTTCTCACTTCCCCCACTCTCTCTCCTGGCAAAGTTGTGACAGCAGTGGAGTTCAGCGTAAATTTTATTGGTGGGGCCCCCCACACCTTTGTTGCCCGGGGGCCCCCACTAGCCTTAATCCGGCACCTGATAGAAGGAGTATGGAATATAGTAATCTAGACCTACTGTATTTGATCAAAGGACGTGTAATGCAATGGCAGTGCCGTAACTAGACATTTTAGTGCTGTGTGCAAGATAGGGCATCGGCGCACCCCCCCCCCTATGTAAAAAAGGGTCTGTGCGCACCATAGGCGCGCGCAAAATATATAGGGGCGTGGCTTCATGGGGAAGTGTTGTGGCCACAAAATAATACCAATTCATATTAAATATTATAGTAGTCTCCATTATTCAAATTATGCCGCACAGTAGCGCCACTGCACCAGGTACAGCCCCTCATACACATTACGGCGGACAGATTCCCCTTTTTACACATTACGGCAGACAGCGTCCCATTTTACACATTACGGCGGACAGATTCCCCTTTTACACATTACAGCAGACAGCATCCCCTTTTTACACATTATGGCAGACTGCGTCCCCCTTTTTACACATTACGGCAGACAGCGTACCCTTTTTACACATTATGGCAGACAGCGTCCCCCTTTTTACACATTATGGCAGACAGCGTCCCCTTTTTACACATTACGGCAGACAGTCCCCCTTTTTACACATTACGGCAGATAGTCCACTTTTTTACACATTACGGCAGAAAGTGTCCCCCTTTTACACATTATAGCAGACAGCCTCCCCTTTTTACACATTACGGCAGACTGCGTCCCCCTTTTTACACATTACGGCAGACAGCGTCCCCTTTTTACACATTACAGCAGATAGCCCCCCTTTTTTACACATTACGGCAGACAGCGTCCCCCTTTTACACATTGGGTAGACAGAACGATAGATAGACAGACAGACAGACAGATAGAATAGATGATACTTACCATCTCTCCGCTGGCTCAGGCAGTCAGGCTCCTCGGTGCTGGCAGATCCCGGGCAGGGGAGAAGGAAGAGGAGGGAGGGGGAGGAGGGAGCCGCAGCAGCGCAGTGTAATTGCCGCCGCTGGGATGAGGGAAGCGCATCAACAACTCTTCTTCTGAACTCCTTAGAAATATCCTTTGTTTGTGCCCTGATACACTTCCACAAACATGTGGTGTATATGGTGGACAATCCTGGGATCGGGATCAGCGGGATCCCGGGATTTAGGGCCAAAAACGTCCGGGAATCAATCCCGGGATCGGAAGCTCCAACCCCGGGATTGAGGGATCAGCATTGAGCATCCACAGGACGCTCAGATGATGCCCGGCTTACTTCTTCTGGCTCCCCAGCGCAGTGTGAGAGCTCACGCTGCACCGTCACACGCCGCTGGGAGACACCAGGAGAGCGGAGGATGTTCCCCACCCGCTCGCACCCAGTATATGGTGAGTTATGTGTGCGGGGCGGGGTGAGGGGGTGGCCACAAATTTTAAAGCCAATCCCAGGAATCCCGGGATTGGCCATTTTTCAATCCCGATTGAAAAAATGGCCCGGGATTGGCTTCTCTAGTGATGTGGACATCAGAATTTTATAGAGCCCTGTTCTATTAAAAAGACAGGTTGTCCACTCACACCTGATTGTCATCCCATAGATTGAAAATACCTGAGTCTAATTTCCCCTTCAAAATATCTGCTAAGACTAAAGGTTCACATACTTTTGCCACTCACAGATATGTTATATTGCAGGGGTGGGGAACCTCCGGCCCGCGGGCCGTATAAGGCCCGCAAAGCCGTTTGGTCCGGCCCACCCGCTCCTCTCAGTGAGACACGCCGCCGCACAGTCCGGCGGCAGCGTGTCTCAGCTGTCACCACACGGAGGAGAGCGCGGCTATTGTCGGGCGGCGGCGGCGTGTAGGACTTGAAACCAGCCGCCGGTTCGTGAGCCAATCAGAGCTCGCGGACCGGCAGCCAATCAGGAGCTGCGGCTGCCGGTCCACGAGCTCTGATTGGCTCTCGAACCGGCGGCTGGTTTCAAGTCTTACACGCCGCCGCCCAACATAACCGCGCTCTCCTCCGTGTACCCGCCGAAAGGAACGGTAAGCGGGACGGGGGGGGGAGACGGGGGGGGGGGGGGGGCATCTGTATACCTGACACTGTGGGGGTCATCTGTATACCTGGCACTGTGGGGGCATCTTTATACCTGGCACTGTGGGGACATCTGTATACCTGGCACTGTGGGGTCATCTGTATACCTGGCACTGTGGGGGCATCTGTATACCTGGCACTGTGAGGGGCATTTGTATACCTGGCACTGTGGGGACATCTGTATACCTGGCACTGTGAGGGGCATTTGTATACCTGGCACTGTGGGGGCATCTGTATACCTGGCACTGTGGGGACATCTGTATACCTGGCACTGTGAGGGGCATTTGTATACCTGGCACTGTGGGGGCATCTGTATACCTGGCACTGTGAGGGGCATTTGTATACCTGGCACTGTGGGGACATCTGTATACCTGGCACTGAGGGGCATTTGTATACCTGGCACTGTGGGGGCATCTGTATACCTGGCACTGTGGGGACATCTGTATACCTGGCACTGTGGGGGCATCTGTATACCTGGCACTGTGAGGGGCATTTGTATACCTGGCACTGTGGGGGCATCTGTATACCTGGCACTGTGGGGACATCTGTATACCTGGCACTGTGAGGGGCATTTGTATACCTGGCACTGTGGGGCATCTGTATACCTGGCACTGTGAGGGGCATTTGTATACCTGGCACTGTGGGGACATCTGTATACCTGGCACTGTGAGGGGCATTTGTATACCTGGCACTGTGGGGGCAATTGTGGATCTGGCACTGCACTATTGGGGGCATATGTGTATCACGTCCCATTTTAACTGGCCACACCCATTTTTTTGGCGCGCGCGCGCGGGGGCAGACTTGTATGGCCCCCGAAGGATTTTATAAATATCCAAATGGCCCTCGGTAGAAAAAAGGTTCCCCACCCCTGTTATATTGGATCATTTTTCTCAATAAATAAATGAGCATGTCTATTTTTTTTCTCTCATTTGTATGATTGGTTCTCTTCATATACTTTTAGGACTTGTGTGAAAATCTGAGGTAGTTTTAGGCCAAATTTCAGCATAAATAGAGAAAATTCTGAAGGATTTACAAACTTTCAAGCACCACGTTATGTAGGCTGTGACATTTAAATAATGCACAAATGATATTAAGGGCCTAATATGTCACCACCACCAGCCTGTCCCATTGATACATGGCAGAATGGATTCAGGGCTGGCCCGAGCCCACATATTTTACTAAGCAAATGGCGTCCCCCAAAGCAAGTACGCTTGTGCACGCGAACCTGAAATAATGAAGGGGGCATGTTCTCATGGAAAAAGCCCAGTTGTAGTGCCTCTTACACATTATGCCCACCGCAGTAGTGCCCATTAAATATTATGCCCACAGTAGTAGTTGCCCATACATATTATGCCAACAGTAGTAGTGCCCAATACCCATTATGCCCAGTTATAGTGCCCCTTACACATTATGCCTACCATTGTAGTGCCCCTTAAACATTATGCCCACAATAGTCTACACACTTAGTGACTTAAACAGTAATGCAGGTTTATTTAGTGAACACAGGTGACTCAGATGTAACACTGCTAGCAGTAATCAGGAGCCCATATATCACACCAGGTAACAGTATTAGGTAGCAGTCCTTATCAGGAGGAGAATTAAGGTTAAAAAAGGGTTGAGATTGCCTAAAAGGATAAAATAAAAAAGGGGCAGACTAGATGGGCCAAGTGGTTCTTATCTGCCGTCAAATTCTATGTTTCTATGTTTCTATGTCTGTGGTGGTGTAGCATGGAGGACTGCACAGCCGTGCAGTGTGACTTCCTGCTGAAGAGAAGATGATGCGGTGCCCGGCTCAGCATCAGCTCTGGAGCTGGGATGCATGCACTGGAAATGCTATGAGTCTCTGTAGCTGAGATCCGCTCCCAGTCTCAGCTCTGCACACTTGTACACACAGGACTCTGTCTCTCAGTCTCTCTGTGTATGTCACACTCTCCTCACTCTCTCAGAGATGGAGGAACAGGAACTACATCATATAACTCCGCCTCCGAGTGACTCCTGGCACTAGAGGTCTAACACTAGGGGATGCACCCATAGACTGGTACACAGAAGGAGACAGGCACAGAGTGCACCATATCCTAACAATATGCCCCCTGTGCAGCGCCTGTCCAGCAGAAAGGGCTTCTGGGAGTGGTAGTTTCTTTTGCATTTTCTGTAGTGGGGTGCACTGCCTGTAATGGGGTCTCTGGGCAGACACTGCACAGGGGGCATATCAGATAGGGGCAGGTTTGATGTATGTTGCTGGCGCAGCTGAACCAGGGTGCCCTCCTCTATGCTGCGCCCTACTCAGCTGCGTACCCAGCATATGCGTAAAACCGGCCCTGGATGAATGTTGTTTTCTGACTCTACCATCTGCATGTCAATGAAATTGAAATTTGTCAGTCTAGGTCGAGTTTGGCCAAGCTGTGGCTCTCCAGCTGTTGTGGTACTACACATGCCATCATGCCCTGTCACAGTTACAACATTCCCTATGGCATAACTGTGGCAGGGCATGCTGGGACTTGTAGTTTCACAACAGTTGGAGAGCCACAGGTTGACTAGGCCTTGTCTAGATGTTTTTTTTTAATCTTAAACAGTCCAGTTTGGTGAGCCTGTGTTGACTGTAGCCAAAGGTTCCTGTTTTTAGTAGTCAGTGCGGACTTCTGCTGCTTTAGCCCATGCACGGCAAGTTTTTGGGTCCCATTTATCATTGTATATTTGTGGTTATATCCCCAAACTTAGCCGCAAATATTAAGTATCCCCCGAATGTAAGAAGACCTGCTGCAATCCCTCCATTTCCGCAACATCCGGAACCCCTATAGGTTTCTACGGGAGATGCAATGCTGCCCGATTTACCAATATCCGGAATGCAATGCACTCCTGATAATGGCCCCAGCAGCTACCGCCATCATCATTTTCCACACACCTTCACTGGATTGTGCAATTTAGTGTGTTTTTCATGCTTTAATTGGATCATTAATTTTTCGTTTTCATGTTTTATTATTAAATGTATTACGCTATGTACGTATTTCTTCTCTTTTCTACAACATATTATGTTGATGATGCCTGGTTAAGTTCCCTCTTTTTTTGTGCCAGCTATAGCCTTTTCAGTTGCAGGTGGCTTAAGGGGGGTACACACGGAGAGATTCGTGCTTAAATTCTAAGCAATCTTACTAGATTGCTTAGAAGTTAAGCACGGAGCTCTCCGTGTGTTTGCCCCACAACGTCGCTATCGCCGGTACTAGATTGGTACAATCGAGTACATCGCTTATTTCACCGCTGGGTGAAATGAGCGTCTCCCCCGTCCTCTCTGCCCCTCGCTCAGCACACATCGCGCTGTGTGCTGAACGGGGGAGACGGGGTACGCTGATAACGAATGTTGTCATCAGCACAAGCTAGTCATCTCTGATTGGCTGATTACAAATTCACCTCTAAAGCCGATATGTGTTTACTTCATTATTTGTCAATATACTGTAGATATATTTATATATAGAGTTGTGTGTGCGTGTGTGTGTGTGTGTGTGTGTGTGTGTGTGTGTGTGTATATATATATATATACAGGTTGAGTATACCTTATCCAAAATGATTGGGACCAGAAGTATTTTGGATATTGGATTTTTCCATATTTTGGAATAATTGCATACCATAATGAGATATCATGGTGATGGGACCCAAGTCTAAGCACAGAATGCATTTATGTTTCATATACACCTTATACACACAGCCTGAAGGTCATTTAATAGAATATTTTTAATAACTTTGTGCATTAAACAAAGTATGTGTACATACACACAATTCATTTATGTTTCATATACACCTTATACACACAGCCTGAATGTCATTTAATACAATTTTTTTAATAACTTTGTGCATTAAACAAAGTTTGTGTACATTGAGCCATCAGAAAACAAAGGTGTCACTATCTCAGTCTCACTCAAAAAATTCCGTATTTCGGAATATTCCGTATTTCGGAATATTTGGATATGGGATACTCAACCTGTGTGTATATATATATATATATATATATATATATATATCTCAATCATTATATATACATTGTATATTACATGAATTGATTACTATTTTAGAGCACAACTGATGTCATTTTGTTATGTGCTTTATCACTAAGATTTATGATGTGTATATTTTGTGTAACAATTTCTCAATTTGAGTTGCTATAAACTAGAGATGAGCGGGTTCGGTTCTCAGAGAACCGAACCCTACTGGACTTAGCCTTCCGAGTTCGGTTCCGAGCCAGGCTCGGGTTTTCCCGCCTGACTCGGAAACCCCGAACGCGGCAAAACGTCATCATCCCGCTGTCATATCCTCGCGGGATTTGGATTCCATATAAGGCGCCGGGTGTCGCGGGCATTTTCACTCCAGTCACGGAGAGTGTATAGAGAGGACGTGTCCTCAGTGTTCAGTGACTGTGTGTTGGGGCGGGAAAGTGGGGTGGCAAGTGTTGTCCAGTCCAGTGTAGTCACTCAGTATATTGTGCTGCATCAGTCCAGCCAGTCACAGTGTTGGTGTCCTCTGCTGCCATATATCCAGTGTAGCTGTATAAAGTGGTGTTGTGTTGTGCTGCATCAGACCAGTGGTAGTGTCCTGTCTCATCAGTCATTCCAGTGACGAGTCAGTCACAGTGGTATACGCTGCTGCTATATGTCCACTGCTGCCGTAGAATATAATTATAACAACCACAAGTCCCTTACAGTGTTGTTGTGTTGTGCTGCATCAGACCAGTGGTAGTGTCCTGGTCATCAGTCATTCCAGTGACGAGGCAGTCAAAGTGGTATACGCTGCTGCTTACGACAGTGTGAAGAGCGCCCGTAGGGCGGGATGAATCACCTAGTATTATTATAATAGCTCCAAATAAAAAGGTTATTATCCAAATAAATTTTACATCTGGGCAAATTCCAGCACGTTTGTTTGTGCCGCACACTTGTGTCGCTTAGCTTAGTCATACAGCTACCTCATTGCACCTCTTTTTCTTCTTTGCATCATGTGCTGTTTAGGGACTAGTTTTTGAATAGTGCCATCTTGTCTGCAACTGCAGTGCCACTCCTAGATGGGCCAGGTGTTTGTGCCGCACACTTGTGTCGCTTAGCTTATATACTGGACTGTTTTAGCTTCATACAGCCACCTTGGTGCAACTTTTAGGCCTAAAAACAATACTGTGAGGTGTGAGGGGTTCAGAATAGACTGGAAATGAGTGGAAATGAATGTTATTGCGGTTAATAATACCTTAGGATCAAAATTACCACCAAATTCTGTGATTTTAGCTGTTTTTACGTTTTTTTTAAAAAAAACATCCAGATCCAAAACCAAAACTAAATCACGAAAGGGTAGTTTTGGCAAACCAAGCCAAAACCAAAACCAAAACACAAAAGTGGAATTAGAACCAAAACACAAAACACGAAAAGTGACACTTTTCTTACTAAGAAGCACAGTTTTTTCAGTTTGGATTTGTTCGTTATTCAATCAGACTGCAACTACTGATTATATTACATGTATAATCATAATATAGTACACAAGTAACTTTCTTTTGTGCATATATTATATGATTTTTTGATTGTGTATTTTTCAAAACTGTATATTATTGCCACTGTAATTTATACATGAGAGGGGAAAATGGGCAGAGTAACACACAAGCCCATGTTGTGGATGGATTTTGTCATTTCTGCATTGCGTATACTCCTTAGCTGGTGTAGAGTTGGTGTTACTGCATGCTGATATGAAACATCCCTTCCACCCTGCGTATATATATATAAAGCAGCAGCTATCCTGGTTATTACACACACTCAATACAAAACATATTTTTTTTATCGATTATAGGCCCTCATTCCGAGCTGTTCGCTCGCTAGCTGATTTTAGCAGCATTGCACACACTAGGCCGCCGCCCTCTGGGAGTGTATCTTAGCATAGCAGAATTGCGAACGAAAGATTAGCAGAATTGCAAATAAATAATTCTTAGCAGTTTCTGAGTAGCTCGAGACTTACTCCTACACTGCGATCAGCTCAGCCCGTTTCGTTCCTGGATTGACATCACAAACACGCCCTGCGTTCGGCCAGCCACTCCCCCGTTTCTCCAGACACTCCCGCGTTTTTCCCTGACACGCCTGTGCTTTTTAGCCAACGTCGGGAAAACGCTGAGTTGCCTCCCAGAAACGCCCCTTTCCTATCAATCATTTACCGAACACCAGTGCGACTGAAAAGCGCAGCAGATGCTACAGCAAAACAGCAAAGTTTTTAGTAAAATAACTAAGCGCATGCGCTCTGCGTACCATGCGCATGCGCAGTAAGCGACTAATCGCAGTATAGCGAAAATCGGCAACGAGCGAACAACTCGGAATGACCCCCATAGTGTGATCACCTTTTTGCTCCACAATTTTCCGTAATAAATGCCAAATGATGCCTGATTATCTCTATTACACATAGGGGTATATTTACTAAAGTGCAGGTTTACTATTCGGTGTAAGTCCTGTTGGTTAGGTGCCCCTTAGAATACAGAATAAGATCAGCTAACTGCTGGCCTCAGGTTTCAGAGACTCACGATATACACATCCGGTTTTGTGTTCTGCGGTGGAACATAAACCAGAAGTGAGATATAGCCGTTCTATTTGCTGTTTGCTTAGTACAATCTTAGGCTGCAGATTGTTTTGGGAAGGGAGTTAGCACTTAATACTGCAAATAGTTTTACCACTTGTTAGGTCCCAACCCTAGTGGCAATTAGTGGACACTTCTGGCTCCACATAATTTTGTGGGCACTTCTGGTTTTGGTTTTGTGTTCAACAGTGGGACGCTGTTTTATCTATAGTAACAGCATAAATAATATACCACCCTCCTAAGTAACATTAAAACATTTTCACACCATCACGATGCTTACCTGCCCAAAAGGAGGATCCGTCTGGTGGTCCCTGCAGAGTTCCAGAGTAGATAAAAGCAATACAGAGAGATTGACTATAGAAGAGGAAGGGCGAGGTCTCAGGCAGGGTAGGAGGGAGTATCAGGATAGACAAACAAGGTAGAGGGTGAGGGTGCGGGGTCTTGGGCAGGTAGACAGACAGGTAAAGGACAGGAGGGTCACAGGCAGGGAAAGGAGGGAGTATTTGGGAATCTGCAGCACAGCACAGCACAGGAAACTGGTTCTAATGGTGCCCATACACTTGTGCGATTGCCTTCGACGCGATATCGACCCCGATTTCCCTTGAAGCTCACCTTAAGACAACTCGCATCAAAAGTGCATTTTTTGTGCATTTGATGCACATACAATCCTTCAATTTATCTCATGCCCTTTACGACCAGAAATCGGGTGGTATCGGATGCTCGAATGTGAGCGCATCGCATGCTGAACAAAAGCACACCAGATTTATCTGCCAGATTTATACAAATAAATAAATAGAGGGCTGGCCTATCTGGGGGATATATAAACAAGCAGCCATTTATAGTCTGTGCACTTCTGTCTGCTCTGTGGCTAGAGAAGTTTGGTTTATACCTGCTGCTCATTCTACATTGCCAGCTACCGTGCACTGGAGGGAGAGATCTTGCTGGACCAAGGAGTGGCTGCTTAAGTGGCCTACTCACTCCAACATGCCCCTCCTGGATGAGATCAGGGAGAACAACCCGGATGACAACCGCAACTTCCTGCGCATGAATGATGACACCTTCCAGGAGTTGCTGCGTCTGGTGACCCTCCTCATACAGAAGCGGGATACCAAATGGCGGGTTCCTATCCCTGCTTTGGAGAGGCTCGTGGATACCCTGCAGTTCCTTGCTACTGGAGAGTCGTTTGAGGAGCTGAAGTGGGACCCGTATCTCTGCGCATGCTTTGGGACACATCATACCTGAAACCTCCAAGGCTATTATCAAAGTGCTTCAGTAGAAGTACTGCAAGGTAAGAAAATTACACCACACATTGCTTGCCATGTAACAAAATGTTTTATTTTTCAAACTGAAATTGCGTAGAAAAAAATGTGTTTTGTATTTCAAGACAAAATTGTATATGCAGCCAACATGGCTGAACTTTTTCAAAGAGTATCAAGTTTTCATGATGCAGCACATCTGCATCATTACATTTATGACGTAACAAAAATGCTATATATAGCAACAAATGTGGTGCATTTTGATACTACACCATTGAGTGGCACCGCAGCCAGGGGCACAATGCACACATACAACTTGTGGTAGGAAGATGGGTCCCCGGTTCCATCAACCTGCACCAAGTTGCATGTGTGCATTGTGCCCCTGGCTGCGGTGCCACTCAATGCCGTAGTATCAAAATGCACCACATCTGTTGCAATATATAAGTGCAGTATGATATACGTATACCTCCCAACTTTTCATCTCTTCAAAGAGGGACACACGCGTGGCGAAGCCAAGCGCGCTCCTGAAAAGGGGCATGGCCTACGAAAAGGGGGCATGGCTTTGCGGAGGCATGGCTTTGCGAGCCACTCCCCCGTTTTCGTCACTGAGGGGGCATGCCCAGCGCTCTGTGAGCCGCTGGCATACCCCCTCTCCCTCTGACTCCAGTGAATAGACGCTCTGCGCATGCGCACAGTGTCTATTCACCACTGCTCTGCTAAGCAGGGCAGCGAGAGACAGAGACTCCCAACTGCCCCCCCCCCCCCACCGTGGGACACTGTGGCCCGCGGGTGGGACAGCGGGACAGTCCTCAAAAAACGGGACTGTCCCGCGAAAATCGGGACAGTTGCGAGGTATTTATACGGTGCAGTATGATATACAGTGTTTTTTGAGTGGCAGCGCTTTCAGGGGCTCAATGCACACATGCAGGTAGGCCCGGCTTCAGGCTCCCCGGCACCATCAACTGGACCCAAGCTGCATGTGTTCATTGTCAACCTGAAACCTAAAACGCAGTATATCATAGTGCACCAGATCTATCATAGTATATACCAGGGCAGCAGGAATGTTATATATACCAAAAGATATGGTGCATTCTGATGCTGCGGTGTTGAGTGTCACCGGTGCCAGGGGCACAATGCACACATGCAGCTAGGGGCAGGAAGATGGGTCCCCGGTAACACCAACCCATCCCTAGCAGCATGTGTGCATTGTCCGCCTGAAAGCATTGACACTCACCGTAGTATCAGACTGCACCCCATCTGTTGGTATGGGCACCAGTAATTGAGATTCACCCTACATTTGAAAGAGACTTGTCTCCTCCTCCTCCTCTTGTCCCCCCTGTGACATCAAGGAGGTCAAAATTGGGGAGGAGATGGTGTATGTGTAGCTGCCTTGGGAAGGGTGGCTGGTTTGAGGAGGAGATTGGAAAGTGGGGGAAGGGTGGGTGGATGGGGGTGGGGGTTGACGAAAATAGGGAGGGTGGCTGGTTTGATGAGGAGGGGTTTGAGGAGGATGGAAAGTGGAAGAAGGGTAGTTGGATGGGGCCTGCGGTTGTGGATAACCGGATTGGTAGCTGGGATGCGGAGTAGTAGATGTAGGCTAGGTGGGTGGTGGTGAACTGAAGGTCAATGGGAGATGAGGAGCAGGTGCTTGAGGTTCTGGCCCATGAACGTTCCACTCTGGTGTCAGTTGTCCTGAGAGTGTTTGGTACAAAACCTGTGACACCAGGCGCTGGCACTCTACTTCCTGCTGCGCAGAAACAGTCCGCATAGTTTTGCTTACATATGATGCAAAGTCATCAAATTCATCTGGTTTCTGGAGCAGCTGTGAATAGGCCTCCAATAGTAGAGGGTCTTCTACAAATTTTTGTTTTCCGTGACTTCCTCCTGGCAGCCTGTCGCTGTGGAGAGGTTGGTTCCTCTGGTGAGGTGTTGATAAGGGCAGGGGTACGGCTGAGGTCTTCTTCAGGTGTCTGTAGGGTAAAGAGAAACATATTTAGTGGATAGTCAAACTTTTTTTTTCTTTTACAGTTCCCTACAAGCGTGGCAGAATGGCAAGCTATTGCAAAGGTCTTTGACAGGCGCTGGAATTACCCAAACTTTGGTGGTGCAATAGACGGGAACATGTGCGCATCACCAAACCCACCAACAGCGGGTGGGACTACTTCAATTATAAAGGCTACTTTAGCATTGTTCTCATGGCTGTGGTCAATGCAAACTATGAGTTTATTTTCCTGGATGTTGGGAAAAATGGTCGTAGCTCGGATGGTGGATCGTTGAAAAATATGCACTTCTATGATAGGCTCACCACCAACTACATTCATCTGCCGCCTGTGGAGCAAACAAAGAATGGACTGGGATTTGTGTTCGTGGCAGATGAGGCCTTCGCACTTCATGAACACATAATGAAGCCCTACCCGCAAAGAGTCCTGAACCACGATAAGCGCATTTTTAACTACCGCCTTTCTAGGACCCGCAGGGTTGTTGAGAATGCATTTGGCATTCTCAGCAACCGGTTCAGGATCTTCCACAAATCCATTAACATGAGGCTGGACAAAATTGACTATGTAGTAACAGCATGTTGTATACTACACATCATGATCCGTTGCAAGGCCATGAGGCAAATGCCTTTGCTCCCAGCAGGACCGGAAGATCCCAACCAGCCAGTGGTGATAGCGCCGATTTTCTCGGTGGGACCACCTGCAGCAACTCTACGTGGCACTGCAATGGCAAAAGAGGTCAGGGAAAAATATAATGCCTTCTTCAATGGGGAAGGAGCTGTGGCATGGCAGGAGGAATGTATTATGTAAAAAAAATTAAAAGCAACTTACCCCTTTGGCCTCCTCCACGTCCAGACTTCCCTCCTCGGACTCTGCCATCACCACTAGGGACTCCTTAGCCGACCTTTAGTCCAGGAGGAAGTTGAGATCTTTGTAGTACCACAGCTGCGGCACATACACCTTGTCTGCAGCGGCTCCTGACCTCTTGGACTCCTCCACCTTGCGGTTCTCTTTGACAAAGACTGTCTGTAGATTGGCGATGTTCTTCCAGACCCAGGCCACCGAGGCAGCAGAGTAGATGGGCTTGGAGTACTCCACCATGCGGGTATAAGCAGCCTCCCTCTTCTGCTTGTTGCTGTAGTCTGGTGAGGACATCAGCCACAGACACTGCTCCTCACGGTACAGGCTGATGAAGCCAGAAAGAAAACTGCGGTTCTCATAGGACATCTGCAGAATGCAAAAAAAGGAAAATAAATAAACATGAATAAAGTTCCATTATTCTGGTTAAATAAAGTTTGTTTTCTAGTTACTGGTGTGAGCTACCTGAAATATGTAGTGAGAATACATTGGTGTGCAGGGTGCAGCAACATAATGGTGGGATGTGGGTTGCAGTGGCACAGTATAATGGCGTTTAGGGCGCGGCTGCCTGGGGCTTGCAGTGGTGCAGCATTTTGGGCAGGGGCCCAGTATAATGGTGGGTGCAGCAGCATAATGGTGGGCAGTGGTGGTTAAAAAGAATAATAGTAATTGGTGTGCAGTGGCGCAGTATAATGGTGTTTAGGGCGCAGACGCATGGGGTTTGCAGTGGCGCAGCATTTTGGGCAGGGGGCCTGTATAATCGTGGGCAGAGCATCATAAACGGTGGGCAGTGTTGGTAAAAAAGAATAATAGTCATTGGTGGCCAGTGGCGCAGTATATTGCGTTTAGGGCGCAGCCGCATGGGGCTTGCAGTGGTGCAGCATTTTGGGCAGGGGGCCTGTATAATCGTGGGTAGAGCAGCATAATGGTTGGCAGTGTTGGTGTGCAGGGTGCAGCAACATAATGGTGGGATGTGGGTTGCAGTGGCGCAGTATAATGGCGTTTAGGGCGCGGCTGCCTGGGGCTTGCAGTGGTGCAGCATTGTGGGCAGGGGCCCAGTATAATGGTGGGTGCAGCAGCATAATGGTGGGCAGTGGTGGTAAAACAGCATAATAGTCATTGGTGGCCAGTGGCACAGTATAATGGCGTATAGGGCACGACTGCCTGGGGCTTGCAGTGGTGCAGCATTTTGGGCATGGGGCCAGTATAATGGTGGGTGCAGCAGCATAATGGTGGGCAGTGGTGGTTAAAAAGAATAATAGTAATTGGTGGCCAGTGGCGCAGTATACTGGCATTTAGGGCACAGACGCATGGGGTTTGCAGTGGCGCAGCATTTCGGGCAGGGGGCCTGTATAATCGTGGGTAGAGCAGCATAATGGTGGGCAGTGTGGGTAAAAAAGAATAATAGTCATTGGTGGCCAGTGATATAGCCTGCCTACCTTGTGCGGTGTTTGGGAGCTCAGCAGCGTGCTTGCAGACTCCTCTCCAGACATGTGCGCAGTTAGGGGAAGAGGAGTGTCCAGGAAGTCGGCTCCTGTCTGCACATATCGCGGTGTGATAAATCAAAAGTGGTAAACACCAGCATACGATCACGCCGCGATTCGATAAAAATTAAGTGCAGCACATACTATCTTGTGATGCGAGATTCTACAGGCGTGCCCAAGCATCGCATCGAAAGGTACCTAAAATGTGCATACAATCCTCCGATTTTCTCACAGATCCAGTCGAAATCGAAGGTTAGCACCGATTATCCTCACAAGTGTATGGGCACCATAAGTGGCAAGCAACCATCTGCCACTAATTAATAAGTTCACCAGGCAAGTGCTAAAGAAAGTGATTTGATTTACTTCAATAATATATGGTGCTTGGAGTTGTGATACATATCTATCCTTATGTATATATACTGCTGTATGCATGCATAAATTAGCAAACGTCAGTCAAGAGAAATATACCACAAAGAGTCATTAATAAAATTCTGTAATATCGTTACTTAATACCCAGGTTATAGTTTGTTATGTAAGTTATTTCTTATTTGCTGATTGCATTGTTAGAAACCAAAGGTGCTTCTTTATAGTATGTTTAGATATCATAGAGTGTAATAATAAAAAAAAAATCATTGCATGGTATATTAGACCTTAGGGTGAAGTGCCACAGCCTCATAGTGCAAGGTGGGAAATTTGTGTCAAATTGTAGGATGCTGATTGCCAATAAAGAGGAATTCAATTAGCCCCGACCACTAGCAGTATCATGGATTTTTTTTCACCTGCCCGATCCATGAGAAAAATAATCTGTGATAATAGACCCGTTTTCTCGACCGTGATCGCAAAACCACATGGATCTGGAACAGGTCAGTTTCCCCGCAAAAAAACCAGGCCGCAATTGAATTGAGCGATACCGCCATTGCAGTAAAGTCTCATTTTTCGCTGGAGACTGTAACGCAGGCATACCTAATGCTGAGATTTATGTTCAGTTAAACTTTAACATCAGGACCTGTGTAATATCGTGTATCAGACAGAGGCAGAACTCTGGGAGGCAACGGAGTCAGCTGCCGCCGGGCTCCTGCTTTGAAGGGGGCACCTCTCCTCCTGTTCCGCGTGTTCAGCGACATTAATCAATTCAGTTAATTGACAGCAGCCGGTATCTCTTCCGTAGCCGACTTCCCCACTAGTCACTACACCTTACAAATCACACCCTCTTTATTATAGATACACTGGAAGCAGACACCTTACTGATGAAGCTATTTGCTCCTATAAAGGAAGCATGAGAATTCTAACTGTATGAAGTTATTTCTCACGTAACTTACAGTTACAGTTATTTACATGTAACTTCATATAGTTAGAATTCTCACACTTCCTGTGCAAGAGCAGATATCTCCATCAGTAAGGTGCATGCTTCCAGTGTAAAAGCTTGTGGGTTCTAATCCTGGATATGACACTTGCAAATTAATTGTCATAGAAATAATCGGCATTGTGAGTGACTGAGCAGATCTATGTAGTGTGTGGCTGGACCCCTACATAGACCTGCCTAGTTGCAACGGTTTAGTAGTAGCTTCATATAGTTAGAATTAGAGAGATGAGCGGGTTCGGTTTTACTCGGATCTCAAAATGGCATCTTATTGGCTCACGGATGATATATGGGGGGAGGGGAGGCACCAATATTTTTCTTGCCTCCGGGCAACTGGGATAAACATTAACGCCACTGGTATCAGAACCTCATGTAGAAATTTGATATAAAATTGTGTTTATATAGCAAGATTATCGTATCTTGTTACATTTTAAAACCAAATGACAAAAGGACATTAGTCTTACTCTTAATATGTGTGACTGCATTGCTTGCTTCTGTCACACCGTGACTATGGGTCATTTGGTTGACAAGATTTAGGTCGACAGTCATTAGGTCAACCACTATTGCTCAACATGCACTAGGTCAACATGGTGACTAGGTCGACGTGGTCATTAGGTCGACATGAACAAGGTCGACATGGAAAAAGGTCAACATTCAACTGCAGCTGGTGCACAAATGCCACACTTACAATAGTTTTCAGATTGATTATTTTTTATTAGGTTCCTTATAGGGCTGTGAACAAAGAGACATAATTTTGGGGTGACATAGACAAAATGTGCTGTTCTTTTGGTGCTATTTCTGTGCCATTTGGCAGATCGTGGGTATCATCACAAATGAATCAACCCCAAAGATTTCACTTAAAAATTAGAGCAGGAACAATTTTATATATTAATGTGCTTAGTAAGATGACATCAGGGCAGTCAAACATCTGCAAGTTGGTATGATAATATAAGTATTTGTCATCAGCTGTTTGCCCAACCACAATGCCTAAAATATATATTTCCATTCACAACAACAGAATCATGTGATAGTATAGGAAATATAGCTATTTTAAGTTTAAAGTACAGTTTTATATATATATATATATATATATATATATATATATATATATATATATATATATATATATACTTCCTAGTGGCAAACAAGGAGCTTTATATCCTCATACATTGCAGTTTAAAGTGATTTTCTACATAAATATTTATTAGTCACACACTGTCAAAAAGCACGTGTAATATTATTTCACCTATGATTCTATGAAAAGCAGTATAAGAGTTTTTGGGGTATATTTACTAAAAATCGTGTTTGTGCTGATTTGATGGGAGTTTAATCTCAAATTTTATTGGTTGTATTTTACTGCAACTTTTTGAATTCATGTACGCAAATGTACTAAGCTGCCGAGTTTTCTATGTTCGTATTTTCCAATGTCGATGTGAATCGTATTGTCGGGCAGTGTTTTACAGGAGTGAATAGTAAAACACTGCCGGACATGACACATTGAAGCCAGGCCGGATCAGTGAGATCCGTACAGGGCTTCATTGTGTACTTGAGGAGGTGTTTAAACAGTTAAAAATGTAAAAAAAAAATTGCGTGGGGTCACCCCTCCTAAGCATAACCAGCCTCTGGCTCTTTGAGCCAGTCCTGGTTGTAAAAATACAGGGGAAAAATTGCTCAGGGTCCCCTCATATTTAAACAACCAGCACCGGGCTCTGCGTCCGGTCCTGGTTCAAAAACTACGGGAGGGGGAAAAGATGTAGGGGTCCCCCGTATTTTTCAAACCAGTACCAGGCTCCACTAGCCAGAGAGATAATGCCACAGCCGGGGGACACTTTTATATAGGTCCCTGCGGCCGTGGCATTACCCTCCCAACTAGTCACCCCTGACCGGAGTACCCTGGAAGAGTGGGGACCCCTTAAATCAAGGGGTCCCCCCCTCCAGCTACCCAAGGGTGAAGCCCGAGGCTGTCTTCCCCATCCGTGGGCAGTGGATGGGAGGCTGATAGTCTTTATGTAAAAAATAGAATATTGTTTTTTGTAGGAGAACTACAAGTCCCAGCAAGCCTCCCTCGCAAGCTAGTACTCGGAGAACCACAAGTACCAGCATGCGGGGGGGAAACGGGCCCGTTGGTACCTGTAGTTCTACTACAAACCCCCCCCCAAAAAAAAAAAACACACACACCGTGACAGTAAAGCTTTAGTTTACGTACATGCACACTTACATACTGACATACTTACCTCTAATCCAACAGAGCACCTCGGTCCCCTTGTCCCGTAGAATCCACCGTGGACCTGTGAAAAGATGCCCAAAATACTCACCTATTATCCGGTGAAGTCCTCTTCAGTCCATGTAGCATCCAGGGGGTTAAAAAAAAAAAAAAAACGCTAAAACCCGAACCCACGCACTAAAGGGTTTCCATGTTTACACATGAAACCCCTTTTTCCGACTGCTGTCACTGAAGGTCCCGCCAGCCAATCAGGGATGCCACGTCATGGCGCTCTCCTGATTTGCTGTGTGCTCCTTTCCTGTCAATCAGGCTCAGCGCAGCGGCTAGAATGGAGGATCGCGGTCATCCATTATAGCCCATGATGGGAACTTTGCGGTCTGCGGTTAACCGCAAAGTTAATTGGGGTCACCCACAATACACATTTGTAGTCATGGCCCAAACTGTGTGGAGTTTGTATATTCTCCCCGTGCTTGCGTGGGTTTCTTCCGGGTTCTCCGGTTTCCTCCCACATTCCAAAAATATACTGGTAGGTTAATTGGCTCCCAACAAAATTAACCCTAGTGTGAATGTGTGTGCATGTACATGTGGTAGGGAATATAGATTGTAAGCTCTACTGGGGCAGGGACTGATGTGAATGGGCAAATATTCTCTGTAAAGCGCTGCAGAATATGTGTGCACTATATAAATAACTAGTAATAATTAAATAAATAAATAATAGTCAATTTCTGAAGTTTCGCATCACTTGGTAGGTCATTTCCAGTGTTATCACTGCACTTTCATTTGTATGGCTATATTAACAAGCAACATTTTAATTATTTGGTGGTGGAAAACAATCCTCATAAGCTTCATGAAAGGCCTCTCCACAGCCAATGGGGTCATCTGACGGGTGTAGTACTGCTGACCGGCGGTCAGGAGACCGCCGGTCAGCTTACCGACGCCGGGATCCCGGCAGCATACCGACGCCGGGATCCCGGCGGGGAGGGGCGAGTGCAGCAAGCTTCTTGCGGGCTCGCTGCGCTCACCACGCTGCGGGCTCGGTGGCGACCTGCGGTGGCCACGGGTTCTATTCCCACTCTATGGGTGTCGTGGACACCCACGAGTGGAAATAGTCCCTGTTGGTCGGCATGCCAACCATCGGGATAGTGAGCCGTCGGTCTCGTGGAGGAGGTCATGTGACTGTCGGTCAGCTGACCGGCGGTCACATGAATACCACCCCATCTGAAAGCTGAGGTCTACAAACATCAACCAAGAACCATTAATGAACTATAGGCTGCTATACGGCAATAAATGACAATATCATATTCAAAACCAATTGAAAGTAAATGGATTCCATGCACTTTTAGATTATGTACTAAAATTTTCAATAGCATTTACTATGCCTTTTTTGTTAACTTTTATACTCTGGGAGTTTTTTTTTTTATCACCCTGTATTTGGCTATATTCCACCACTCTTTGTATCCAGAGACCTGGATTAAGGGGGAAAGGGGGACACAGTGGGCATGTACGGGCGATATGTCTGTGAACTCCGTCGTTCCCAGACATATTGCATTGGCCCCACAGCACAGCCGGCGGCCAACATATCTACCGATATATTGGCGCGTCGCTGTGTGTGTATGGGCGACCAGCCGGCCGCCCGTACACATGCTGCGGCGACCGGCGGTGATTGTCAGCTGAACTGGGCGGGCATGTGTACACGCCCTCCCAGTTCATAACGTCAGTCCCCGACGGATCGGGCAGTGTGTATGCTCAACACACTGCCCGATCCGTCCATAGATATATCTGCCGATCAATTGCTCAGCAGGAGGCGGGGCAGGGCAGAGGCTGGGCGGAGGTGGGGGTGTGGTTGCTGTATCGCGCCATGTAAGCCACGCCCCCACTGTGTAATGCCGATATTACCAGCTTAATACTGCAGGGGGCGTGGCTATGGCAGGGCCGAAACTAGGATTTTTGCCACCCGGGGCAAGGTAGTCATTTGGCGCCCCCCCCCCCATCCCCACCACCACCACCACCACCACCACCACCACACACACACGAACAAAAAAATTTTTTGAAATATTTATATCTATCTCAGAACTTTTTTTACCTGAAAAATTGCCTTTTCTAACATAAATTTCATATCCATCCCCCTAGCCTTCCATACTTAATCAAGGGGCAGCATGTTCCGAAGGCCGCACCATAGTACCCCAATTCAAATTGTACCCCTACAGCAGCCTCTACTCTCACCACTTGTACCTCTGCAGCAGCCTCTACCTCCCCTTCCCCATGCAGCCTCACCCCTCTCTTTACCCACTTGTGCCTCTGCAGCAGCCCTCCAATCCCCTCCACCCCGTGCCTCTGCAGCAGCGCTCCACACACACCGATCCTCGTCTCTGCAGCAGCCCTACTTTCCCTTCCCAATGTCCTGTACCTCTGAAGCAGCCGATCCCTCTCATGTACTGGCGGCAGGCAGGCAGCAGCTGGCTCCGCAGTGTACACTATTCTCCAGAGCGCTAACGTCATGACGTCAAGCGCATGGCAAAAAAAAAACTTTATTGTGCTGGGTGATCTACAGTCCTCCGTGCGTTCTGCTTATCCCAGTAGCGCAGGGCAAGCATGGGGAGGTCACAATAGAGGGGACATCAGCAGCCAGCCGGCTCTGCTTCAGAGGAGAAAGAGAGAGACTTCCTGCTTCTCCGCGCACAGCACACTGCACACAGGAAATTGAAAGTAAACTACAGCTCCCGAGGGCTGCTGGGAGCTGTAGTTTATTTTCAGTTTAATCACAGAACTGCGGCAGCTCCGACGGCTCTAAGCTGCTACCGTTGGTGCATAGGGAGAGGGTGTTAGGGGGTCTCGGCGCCACCTCCAATCCAGCGCCCAGGTCGCCTGCCCCCCAAGCCCCCCCCAGTTGCGGCCCTGGCTATGGTGATGTGATTCAACAAGAATCGCGTCATCGACTGCCCGGACCGCCCACTTTACTCACTAAGTGGGCGGCCGGGCAGGGGGGACCACAGAAATTGGGAGATTTGCCTGCTTTTCCGGGGGGCCGGGAGGGTCACCCGATTTTCAGGAGCCCCCCGGCCATTCCGGGAGAGTAGGCAAGTATGGTGTGTGTTTTTGTGTGTGTGTATAAATACAGTACAGTATTGTGTCTGACTGTGTGTGTGTATATATTAGTGTGTGACTATACTGTATGTGTCTGTGTGTGAATGTGTGTTTGTGTGTGTGTATTAGTTTGTGACTATGTGTGTGTTTAAGTGTCTGTATGTATGTATGTATGCATGTGACTATGTATGTATGTATGTATGTATGTATGTATGTACAGTATGTATGTAGGTATGTATGTTTGTGACTGCATGAATATATGTGTGTGACTATGTGTAAATGTGTATGATTCTGGGCAGTATGTACTAATGGCAAAATGCGATTTGACTGCATTCCCCATATGTATCAAGCTATGGAAAGGACATTTTTCTGGAGCTTGTACTCGATAGGCATTGCCTTCTATAGATGGGGTTGTCTACAGAAGCCTATGGGCTTCTGTCCGCATAAATCCCCAGTGTCCCCTAAGGAGGTACATGCACAGTAGGACTCCTGGGTCATAAATCTGAAAGTCCTCAAATCGCAAAGGACAGATCTTATGAGAAGAGCTGTCTATTACATAAATACTCACAAATCTTCATGCATACAGCGTTAATAAACACCACTATGCATTCAGTAGGTGGCAGGATGTATCGCATTAAAAAAAATACAATATATGATACATCCCGTCCTATGTATGTTTGGATGTATGCATACCACCACGATTTTGGCGGAACTATCCTGCAGTTTGGGGGACAAGTGAGGGAGGAACTTTCTCATCTGCTGTGCACGGCTAGGTAAGAGATTTACACTCCTCCAGTGTGATATCAAATGGAGACATGATGTGTGCGCATGCCCCCTTTTCCTGTGTGCACCAAAGGCTTGCGCAAGATAACCCTATCCCTGGGTCCCAAATTATGCACTTTAGGGCTCCCCAGTCTTAAGTACCCCGAGACCCACAAAGCCTTAATCCAGCTCTGTCTGTAGCTGGTCTTAACTCCTTCTCCTAGGATGGCATCTCAGTACCTCAAAACCTCTCCAACAATGGCCTCTTTTGCCGCCCTTTACAAACTTTCTTTCACGACCAATATCTCTTGCTCCTCTCCTCCAGAGCTCCTCTCTCCACAAGCCTAGTGACAGTCTGATTCCTCCTGCCATTTTCCAAGGATTTTTGCACTCATCCACACCCTTAAATTAATACTTGTACATTTGCAAGGTATCACAGGGATCCCGTGAGTAGGGACATTGATTACCCAGGGGTGTTCACAACAAAGAACATGCTCAGCTCAATTCCTCTGATTAAAAATCTTAAACTTATAAACAAAAATTGACATAGTAAGCACCGCTGGATGTTTCCACAAAGTGAATTGTCTTGCTCTCATTCCCCTAATAAAGGCATTCAGTCCTGTACTGTCTAGCCTGAGACTAGTTATAGGTAGTACAGTGTGTACCCCATGCTGCTGTTTTTAATAGCGCGGAGGTAGGTATAGAATTTCCATGAGCGCCACAATGACCATTTATTAAGATCACTTATAAAATGGGTTATGCAGTGTTTTTGTATTAAATAAGGACCTTCATTAGGTCTGGCACAGTATACAGTACACAGACCCCATCACAATGCCATGCTAAGATCGCACAATGCAATTGTATTGCTACTCCAGAGTACTATTTGTGCTGTGGTGGGACATTTAAGAATAACAAGCACACTGGGTGAAACATACTGTGTGTGTGTGTGTGTGTGTGTGTGTGTGTGTGTGTGTGTGTGTGTGTGTGTGTGTGTGTGTGTGTTATAATATTTGTGTTTAAAATAATAATCAGAAAGGGTAGAACTATATAAAACAATATAAAATTTATTGAGTACAATTTTAAAACATAAAAATTGAATTAAGATAAATTTGAGCATAAAAAACTTTTTTTAAAAATTGGGATAAAAACAATATACACAATACAATATAACACCAGTTTAAAAGATATAAAGATTTTGCTTAACTTGGTATGAGGTCACTGCCAGGTTGTCCAACGCGTTTCGTCATTCAGACTTCATCAAGGGGTATATATAGATATATATATATAGATATATATAGTAAGAATAGGGCTTTCTTCCTCTGCCTACACTGCTCCAAAGAGGCACCAATGTTACCTGTGCCACTTTAACAGCACCCACCAGTGACTGTACTGCCCTCGCTCTACACCCTTTAGTGTAAATTTACAATCTACAACCATCCTATACATAAAAGTGAGTGGAATACTGTATTGCAATGTTTTGTAGTTTGTTTTTTCAAAGAAGTGAAGCTCAACATTCATTTTTATGTGGCACTGTCTTATTAAGGAAACAAAAAATGCTGTTTGCAAGGCACTGTATTTACTATCATCTCTGTTACTCCATATAAGACTTATATGCTACTGCTACACTTGTGCAGAAATGTCAGTTTTACGTTCACAATAACATTCACATACACTGTAAAGTGAGTCTTGCAGGTACTGAATAGTCCAGTGGTTTTCAAACTGTGTACCCTGGCACGCTGAGGTACCTCAAGGCCAGTGGCGAATTTCCAATTAGTCACATGCCTAGGGGCGGCACTTGTTGTGGGGCGGCACTGAGATGCTTGTTTTGATACTGTCAGCCTGAAATGTACCAGTAACTGCAAAATATTTCCACTGTACTGTACCACATGCCATCTTGAATTGGCTGTGAACCTGTAGGACCTGCACATACTGCCACTGCCCTTGTAAACTGTAAATATCTATACATAATCAAAAAAAGAATGGCTCTCTTTTATTGTTCTATTAAACTGGCAATCATCAAATGAGGGCTTATAATCAATTAATGAAAATTATAAAATTATGTGTACGTGTGGCCATTACTGTTGTGCCTAGGGGCGCCCTCACCCCTAAATTCACCCCTGCTCAAGGCAATTGCAGGGGTGCCTTGGATTGGAGGTCCAGGACCAATTCACATTATTTATGGTCAATGTAATAGGCAAAATCAGTGTTGGCGGCCAGGGGTGTATTTAGGGGTCCAAGTGCCCCTGGCAAAGTAAAGGACTGGTGCCCCCCCCCCCCCCTCCCCATATTTGAAATAGGGAAGGCACATGTGCCAAAAAAGGGGCATGGCCACTCAATAGTACCCCAATTAAAATTACACCACAGTAGTGTTTCTTACTCACATTACACAGCACAGTAATGTACATTATTCACGTTATGCTACACAGTAGTACCCCTTATACACATTATGCCATACAGTAGTGCCTATATATATATATATATATATATATATATGGGAAGGCGTGCATGCTCCTGGGAAAGTGGGTGTGGCCTCACAATTTTATATTATGATATCAAACTAGAAATATATAATCACACCCGACACATGCACACACACAATTAGCACACAATTACACACAATACCCACAGTAGCTCTCCTTACACATAATGTCCCCAGTATAGTGTCAGATGCACATAATGTCCCCCAGTATAGTGCCAGATACACATAATGTCTACAGTATAGTGCCAGTTACACATAATGACCCCAGTAGCAGAGGGCCAGATACACATAATGCCTCCGAGTTTAGTGCCTCATACACATATGCCCCTTCAGTGCCAGATACACATATGCCCCCTCAGTGCCAGACATTCGTATGTCCCTACAGGGCTGGACACTCAAATGCTCCCACAGTGCCAGACACATGTATACCCCCACAGTGCCAGATACACGTATGCCCCCACAGTGCCAGATACACGTATGCCCCCACAGTGCCAGATATACGTATGCCCCCACAGTGCCAGATACACGTATGCCCCCACAGTGCCAGATACACGTATGACCCCACAGGGACAGGCACACATATTCCCCATGTTGATTTTACTATTAAAGGCAGCACTTTTAGGTAGATTCAGTATTAGAGGCGGCAGCTATCCCCCCACCCCGCGTAGTTCTTCAACATCAGGGATGCCCATTAATGATCAATGAATGCAGCAGCAGCCACTGTAATTGGCGCCGGGGTCCAGCACCGCACCACAATACAGACAAGAAACTCTACATAAACTACACCCCCAGCAGCCACTGCTGCATACTGTGATCATTACTGGGCATCCCTGCTGGTGAGGAACTACACGGAGGTGGGGAGATAGCTGCTGCCACTAAAAATGAATCTACCTACTGCCCGCGGGTGGCACCTCTGGACGGCGGCCCTCCTCAGCTGGCGCCCCTGGCGAGTGCCATCCTGGCCAATAGGAAGATACACCCCTGCTGGCGGCTGCCAATCATAAAACATGGGAACAAACAGAAGCAAATTCTGTCCCTCACCACACAATTGAACCTAAGAAAGATTTATAAACACAGTTTACATAATTTAATGTTTCTTTCTCAATTTGTCAATAAGAAACATTTGGCCTGGGGGTGCCGTGAAAAATTTCTGATCAAAACATTCAGCTCAGATGGGTTTTCCATATTGTTGCATCTAACAGTGGGTCTGATTCAGAAGTGGTTGTTCTTGCTACTGCTGTTGCTATCCTTGGCCGTATGAAACTGCTATTATCAGGGCTGTTTCTAGCCAATTTGGCTCCCAGTGCGAGATTTGAAAATGCGCCCCCCCCCCATGACATAAAAAAATGTGCCCCCCCCAAACACACACACACAGACACACACACCTAGATGGAAAATAAACAAACTTGCGCGCGCACCCGGCAAGGGGCGTGGCCTCATCTAAATGGGTGTGGCCTCATTTAAATGGGCATGGCCTCCTCTGAAAAGACTACCTCACAATCCAGTTTTTGACCCTGCTCCAACAGATCACGACCACCACAGGAAAAAAAAATTCTACCATATTAAGCCCCACACAGTAATCCCCCTGCACCATATTATGCCACACACCGCAATGCCCTTGATACATTAAATCCCCACACTACGGCAGGCAAGAGTCCCCATTTCACACATTACGGCAGGTGTCCCCATTTTACACATTGAGGGAGAGAGAGAGAGAGACTACTTAGAGGCGATTACCGCTCTTCGGCCCGCCTCACCAGTCGCTCCTCGCGCCGGCCTTTCCCTCTTCCTAACTTGGATCCCCCTCTGTACTCCGCTTGGCGGGGGGGAGTTTCGCGGAGTGACGGGGTTGCGTCGTGACGTAACGACGCAACCGCGTCATTCCATGAAACTCCGCCCCCCGAGCGGGTTACTCGGGGAGAAATAGGAGGGGGAAGCAGGGAGCCACAGTTAGTGCCGCGGCGGGCGCCCAGTGCGGTTGCACTGCTTGCCTGCCCCAAGAAACGGCCCTGGCTATTATAAAGTAACATGGGAAGAAGCTAACCTAAGTATAGTGACACCCTCTGCAGTCGCATTATTTCTGTCTGACAGTGTATAATTGCTGATACATCGGTACCATCGTCACAAATCGGGTCATATTGCAGAGTCTGAGTGCCTCTGTAGACATGCAGGCTGAGCTGCTCTCCTGGGACGCAGAGGGCTCTGCAGTAGCAAGTAAGATCATAACTGCTAATTTATGCACACCCAGAAAACGCCGTCTGAATGGTCATGACGCGTCTGTATTTACCCGACCACTTCCCTTTCCGACCGCATATGAATTAGGCCATATGCGGTCGGAATGAATTAGGCCATATGACTTCTGGTCCTGCTTGACGTATTACATAGACTGCACTTTGTATGAGGCAGACTAGCTAATTATGTCCTCATCATGGGCTGTCCACGCTTGCTGTAAAGCATTTGGAAACCCCCCTCTTGAATTCCTGTATTTGCCCCTCAGATGTATGTGAATTTTTATTCAGTGTCTGCATTTTAACAAACAACTGTAAATTAGGCACCACTGTATGTGAGACAAACTCAAAACACGAGGTTTCACCAATGAGATCCACAATTAAACATCTTTGTGTCCAGTTTTCCGTGCATTGTAAACCACTGCTTGTTCGTATGGATACCAGTTCACAAAATCAGCACTGCCATTTTGCAATAAGCCAATTTGAAAAAAATGCAGGTATTGTAGATGCACAAAAATTGGATTTTAAATATTTGTTATTAATTATTATTATTATTTTTTTTTGGGGGGGGGGGAATGCCCTTTGTTACATTCCCTTCCCTCCTCATGTCCTATAGATCAAGAAAATGAGAAAATTCCAGAGCATAGTTTATTTGTCAAATATATTTACTGCATATATTTTACTACATTGCTGTACTTATAATGTACAGTAGTTTTCTCTTAAGGATTGCACATTACTTAATCAGGCATTTCCAAAGGAACACCATCATTGTCACCTTTTATATTTGTTCAATATAGCAAAATCGAATACCTATGCCCTTAGCCTGTCCTCCCGATCAGAAATCACAACGTTTTATTGCAGCAGACATCTTGTTATACAAATGAATGGAAGGATTTTTATAGCGACACCCACAGACTCCAAATGCTGACTTAAATTGCCATTTCCATATTGATGCGGATCTGCTTCCTATACGACTCTTAAATTAGCAATTTTTATTTGTATAAATGTTGCACTAATCCCAGAAAGTGTAGATATGTGAGAACAATATCAATATCAGATTTCTATTATCGGAATACATACCATTTACCGGCGGACGGGATGCCGGCTGTCAAGATACCGACAGCGGCATCCCATCCGCCAGAATCCCGGCAGCGGGGCGAGCACTAGGAGTCCCCTTGCGGGTTCGGTGGCTCACTGCATTCACCACAGGATCTATACCCACTCTATGGGTGTTATGAACACCCACGAGTGGGAATAGCCCTGGTGGGTTGGGATTCCGGCTGTCGGCATTGCTGGAATTTTAACTCTATATGATAATGTACTAAGTTCTGTCCTGCGGCTGTCATGTGCAGTGGGAGTTCCCCCTGGTGCGATGGATGGCACAGAATATAGCATAGGGTAAGTAAGTTCAAAACTTACCAGTATGTAAATATTATCTTAAAGAGTTCCTAAAACATATATGTGCGCTTGAATAACATAGAAAAATAAAACATCTCCTATAGATTGTACACTTGTGAGCAGGGCCCTCTTAATGTAATGGAATGTGATTTGGACAAAGGTTTAGCGCTAAACTTACACATTTTGTCCATCTCACAAATATAATGGGTTGCAGGAGCATGCAAAATCGCATGTTTCCTGCAGTCCCAAAACTGGCAATGGCAAAACTCGCATCCAGATGTTTTGCCATTGCAAAAATACAACTTGGGCAATATAATAGGATGTGAGTTTACAACACACACCTGAAACATTACCAAAATCTGTCCTAAAAATAGACCAGCTTTTGGCTGGCGAGTTTGACAGAAACATGCACAGATCAGTGAGAACTGTGAATGCTTCTGTCTGTAAAAGTGTTTAAACGGTTTAAAAAAAAGATGTGCAAAGCATAGCCAGAGTTGGTCCTGGTTGCTAAAATCCAGGGAAAAAAATGTGTACGGGTTCTCCGTATTTTAACAACCAGCACCGGGCTCTTGGACCAGTCCTAGTTCCAAAAATATAGGGTAAAAAGAACTTTACTAGTCCCCCGTATTTTTTAAACCAGCACCATGCTCCACTAGTGAAGGAGATAATGCCACAGCCGGGGGACACATTTATACAGGTCTCTGCAGCCATCGCGTTTCCCCCCCCAACTAGTTAGTCCTGGCTGAGGTTCCCTGGAGGAGTGGAGACCCACCCAATAAAAGGGTCCCTCCCCTCCAGACACCCAATGAATTGGGATGTAGCCTGGGGCTGTCCCTGGCATTCCTGGATGGTGAATGCTGGGCTGACAGCCCAAGTGTAGAAATAGAAATTAAATATTGTCTTTTACCTGTGGAACTACAGGTCCCAGCAAGCCTCCCCTGCATGCTGGTGCTTGGAGAACCACAAGTACCAGCATGCAGGGCATTACAGGGCTCGCTGGTACCTGTAGTTCCACCTGTAAAATAAATATTAAAATAAAGACAAGACACACACACACACACATACACCGTGACAGTATAGCTTTAATTAAACATACATGCAGACTCACATTTACATATACTTAACTACATTCTACATAGCCGATCACTTATCCATGTAGAAAGCCATAGGATAACTGTAAAAAATATATATACTCACCTATTTCCAGTGTAGAGCTGTCCTCTTCGTTCCATGTAGGCATCCACGGGGTTAAAAATAAACCACAAAAAACCCGCATCACTGGACATAAGGGGATCCATGTGTACACATGGATCCCCTTTTCCTGAGTGTCGGGCCTTCTCGTGACTTTTGTTACTTGGAGACCTGCCAGCCAATCAGGGAGCACCACATCATAACGCTATCCTGATTAGCTGTGCGCTCCTAGCCTGCCACTCAAGCGGAGCCCATAGACTATAATAGGGGGGAAAAATCCCCATTACAGTCTATGGGTGGAAAACTGTGGTCTACAGCAGACTGCAAGGTTAATTGAGGTCACTCTAGTGGGGGGTCCGGTGTGTCAGGAGTCCAGTGTCAGAATTTCATCCACTGCGGGATTCGGACTGCTGGCATCCCGACCGCCAGCATCCTGACCACATCCCATCAAAAGTACACCTGTGGGTAACTCGTAAGCAGCTTCCTTCTACAGAGGTTATATCTTTACTTGAATTAATTGGAGTCCTTACAGTGTGGGAGGGTATGTCTGTAGGGCACTGGTGCATACTTGCCTACTCTCCCGGAATGGCCGGGATGCTCCCGAAAATCGGGTGACCCTCCCGGCCCCACGGAAGAGCAGACAAGTCTCCCGACTTTTCACTTCCCTCCTGCCTGGCCGCCCACTTTGAGAGTAAAGTGGGTGGTCCGGACACTCGATGACGCGATTCAACAAGAATCGCGTCATCGTAGTCACGCCCCCTGATGGAAAATGCCGGTTATAGCGGCATTACAGAGTGGGGGCGTGGCTTAAACGTGTTGTCGCTGTAACCCCGCCTTCGTACCGCCTCCGACCTGCCTCCACCACGCCCCATTCCGCCTCCTCCCCGCCCCCTCCTCTCATCATCGTCCCGGACAGCCCCTCCACTGAGCCGACCTGGCAGCTCTCTCCCGGAGAGGGCTGCCAGAAAGTAGGTAACTATGCACTGGTGTTTCTATAATGGGTGCAGTGTGTGCGGTGCACACAGGTCCCGGAGTGCAGAGGGGGCCCCCACTGCACACGCTGCACCCATTTTTAAAATACTCACCCCTCCGGAGTCCAGCACCGACATCCACAGCGCTGTTAAAACACAGTAAAAATGGCTCAGTGGCCATTTTCACGGAGTTCCGCGCATGCGCAGTAGAGAAATCTAAGGGACAATGGCCGCCGCGCCAGTTTCCCGAATATCTGTGCATGCGTAGTAGAGTCTGAGCCTCTAGTGCTCAGACTCTCAGCGCTGCCAGCAGAGAGTAGGGGGCCCGAACGGAGGAGGCTGAACACGGGCCTCCTCTTCTCTTAAAATGCCCCTGCTGTAGGGAATACATACGTTTTACCGGCTGTCATGATCTGCCCACCAGTATGCCGGCAGCGGGGTGAGCACTATAAAGCCCCTTGCGGGCTCGCAACGCTGCAGGCACGGAGGCTTGCTGCGCTCGCCACAGGTTATATTCTCCTTCTGTGGGTGCTCTGGACACCCATAGAGGAAGAAAAGCCTGTGGTGCCGGTATTCCGGTGGCATTTCACCACCTGTTTCTGGTGTCGACATTGTGACCGCCAGGATCCCAACAGGCGGTCTTGTGATTGCCTCCCGTCTGTAGTAGTGGTAGTGGTAGTGTTGGACCTGATTTGACTGATAGGATTAAAATCCTAATAAGAATGCAGACAAAATAAAATAAGGATAAATGTAGTTAAAAATATAAATAAAATAAAAAAATAGATACATAGAAATAAGAAATAGATGTCTGTTTGTTATTACCCAGTCTCATCTTATTACTGTTTGGTTGCCAATTGTAAAGCACAACAAAATATGCTGGGGCTACACAGTATAAATAACTGTTAGTAAATAATTAACGCAATTCGAATCACTTCATGTTTTTTAACCCCCTGATATGTCTATATAAGTTTCAATAAATTAGTGTTAACTGCTGAAAAATATTAATGATAAACCTGACCTTACATACCAGAATGTTAAACTGTATTACTCATCACAAGTCCATCCAGAATCATTTCCTTCCAAAAGAATGGAGACAGGTAAATGCATTGACCACAGTGTAATCTCTTCTCAAAAAAACACAATCAAATCACTGTCTAAACTTCCTACATATTGCTAAATAGTATGCATCTGAATAAGACGAGTTAATTATAATTACACAGTAGTGTTATTGCAGAAGCCTTCGTGTTCTGTTGACAGAAATACCACAAAACCAAAGGGAAGTGTGGGTGAGTGTAGGCAGGTCAGGCGGTCAGAAACCTCACTGTGTCACAACCATAGCCTGAGTGTGATTGGGTGCTTGTGTCTATGGGCACAGTTTAAATTCTGCGAAATCTGGGCAATTCCACAGCAAAACATCGCATCTGCCTGTCACACACTCCACTGCTGAATATTGGAGAAGAGCTTCCAGTGCTGTACAGTATTCTCTCGATTGCAGACAAGTTGAGGTACTGCACAGCAAGACCTGCTCTGTTCATATTGATAATCTATGATTTTGTAGCAAAAAAACAAGGCTATGTCAATTATTATTTACCTTTTTATTTTGCAGATATCGCGTTGAAAATGAAAAGTGCTGTGTTCATCATTTGCCTCATAGGCATGACCTGTGCAAATCCTGTAAGTATATCTAGTGCAGTGGTTCTCAAACTCGGTCCTCAGGACCCCACACAGTGCATGTTTTGCAGGTAACCCAGCAAGTGCACAGGTGTATTAATTACTCACTGACACATTGTAAAAGGTCCACAGATGGAGCTAATTATTTCACTTGCGATTCTGTGAGGAGACCTGCAAAACATGCACTGTGTGGGGTCCTGAGGACCGAGTTTGAGAACCTGTGATCTAGTGGATGGCTTTTTCATTATGCTTTCTGTACTTTATAAACCATGTAGTTATTATAGTATAAAATGAGAGACATGGCATAATTCCAATTAGTTTGATTGTCATTGATAGTGAATGGTCCTGAGTTATTGGTCAAGCTTCTCAGTTTACCATTATAAATATTGTGATATTGCCATCAGCGCATTACAATGGCCATGTAAGGTCTTACTATTATGTAGGTAAGTGAAAGTACTCCATCTTGAGAAATGATAGAGAATTGCTATTCTTCCACCTCTGGTTAGGTCTGCCTCTATTCATGGCAGTATTATCATGCAATGCTGAATTTTATCCTGTATTGCTCTGTGCTGCAGTGAGTATAAATACTAACTCGATGGACAGGGAGGGGTAAATTGATTAGTGAAATACATTTTGTTCAAATAATCTCAAAAGCACTTTACATAAATGTCAGCCACCAATTGGGGTTTTTGTTCTTATGATGGATCATATTTCATAATGTTGACTGTTCAAAGCTTAGTTTATACAGTGCTGATAGTTTGCTACACAATCATGTAGGTGCCTTATTTATTTCTTATACTGGATGTGAAAATGGAGACTAAGTGACATCTTTATGACTTTCAGGTTTCAGACTCAGATTCTTCACACCAGGTTAGTATCAATTTAATTCATATTCCCTTGTGCAAGAAACTTCACATTCTGATTCTTTTGTACGAGAAACTTCATGATATCTCATTATGGTATGCAATTATTCCAAAATACGGAAAAATCCGATATCCAAAATACTTCTGGTCCCAAGCATTTTGGATAAGGGATGCTCAACCCGTATTTAATTTAAGTCATTAAAATTGTTGTCTATTGGATATTCCAAGCACTTATGGCAGTCCACCTCCACCACCTACAACACATTGGACTGAATTTTAAATGGTGAAATATTGGCTGTTTGCAGTATATACAGGATTATTTCATTATAATTTGCATTTCTTTCAGGATTCAAGTGAAAGTCACAGTATATCTAAATCAGATTCACATTCAGACTCTTCATCAGAAGAAGTCAGCATTGCCCCTTCTCCAAATGAGACAACGCCAGGTCAGGATATCGTGACTAAAGAATATGTAGCAAGAGGTGATAGTCTGCGCCGTAGACGTGCTGCAGGACAGGTACAATGCTTCAGGCTGCAAACTGTGTTGTAAACTGGTTATGAAATTATTGTATTAATAGCTTCTACCCACACAACTCATGTGCCACCTATACACAACTCTCAATCCACCTATGTACTGTGTTTCAAGTGAATGCGGCCCAAAGCACCTCTAACCCCACCCATTATTGGCCGCGTGCATGGTGCCACACCTGACTTTTGCATTGATGATACCAATACATTTTTGTTTTTGCTATTGCTCAGCTTTAACTTAACAGATCGAGATGAAACAAAGTGCAGATTATTTATAGGAGTTTTCACTAAAAATGCAGGTTAATGGAAATCGGTTCAGAAGTTAGTTCAGCAGTTTTAGTGCCAACTTGGAACAGACAGACACAACATTATTAGACTATTAGTATATAGGTGAAATAAGTTGTATTGTGTTACATTCACATTCTGGACTTGTAGACCAATTCACACTCAGGCCATGATGTACTAAAGGGAAAATGCGGTATAACCCCACATTTTCATATGGCCGCCACGTTTTTGCCCCTGAGGGTATCGCCATCTTTTGATCCGTTCCGCCACCGCATTGCGATGTGAATCACATATGTTAGTACATATGCGATTAGCATCGCAGTGGTGGGCGGCGAGGGGTGGCGATGTATGTTAATACATCCCGCCCTCAAACTTGTTCTTTTTCATCTATTTAAATATATAAATGTATATATATATATATATATATATATATATATATATATATATATGGAAAAAAATAGAGAATAGCGCCTAGGATGATCCCAATATAAACAACTGTGTATAATGAATATGTGGCTCTAGTAAAATTAAAACAACCCCCAACTCTTAGTGGGTGGCAGCTCCTGCCCAGAGGTGAGTTTAAGATATACAAAAATGAAGTGCAAAGGAGCGCCTAATGGTGTTTAGAGCGAAAGGTGATAAATTACCCTGTGGAACGTGACAAAGTGTAGAATTACAAAGTATAACTTATCTCTTTACACGTCTTCAATTCTGATGACACTTTGATGCATGTAAAAACAGAAAGAGAAACATAGTGTGTACTGTATAAAACCAGTAACTCTTAATTAGGAACCTAGCTGGTCCCAATAACCGAATAAGAGTATGTTGACATAAAAACATATATAGATTTAATATACAGTCCTGAAGCAAATGCAGGTAACAAACGTACAGGATAAATGGATAAAATCAGCTTATCAGTCCACTCTGGGACCATTCATGGTTAAGCAGTAAATTCCAGTTTCATAACATTATGGCGAATAAGTAAAATTCCTGACGCAAATGCAGGTAACAAACGTACAGGATAATAGAATAAAAACAGCTTATCTGTCCACTCTGGGAAGTTCAGGGTTAAGCAGCAAGTCCCAATTCCAACGCGTTTCGTCCTATGGCAAAGGACTTCATCAAGGGGATTGATGAAGTCCTTTGCCATAGGACGAAACGCGTTGGGATTGGGACTTGCTGCTTAACCCTGAACTTCCCAGAGTGGACAGATAAGCTGTTTTTATTCTATTATCCTGTACGTTTGTTACCTGCATTTGCGTCAGGAATTTTACTTATTCGACATAATGTTATGAAACTGGAATTTACTGCTTAACCATGAATGGTCCCAGAGTGGACTGATAAGCTGATTTTATCCATTTATCCTGTACGTTTGTTACCTGCATTTGCTTCAGGACTGTATATTAAATCTATATATGTTTTTATGTCAACATACTCTTATTCGGTTATTGGGACCAGCTAGGTTCCTAATTAAGAGTTACTGGTTTTATACAGTACACACTATGTTTCTCTTTCTGTTTTTACATGCATCAAAGTGTCATCAGAATTGAAGACGTGTAAAGAGATAAGTTATACTTTGTAATTCTACACTTTGTCACGTTCCACAGGGTGATTTATCACCTTTCGCTCTAAACACCATTAGGCGCTCCTTTGCACTTCATTTTTGTATATATATATATATATATATATATATATATATAAATGTTTTATTCAATCCAATATAATAAAAGACTAAAGGCCCGTACACACTGGTCGATGTATCGGCCGTTCTCTTGAACGGCCGATACATCGCGGGACCGTCGGCCAGTGTGTACGGGCGATACGTCTGTGAACTCCGTCATTCACAGAAGTATCGCGTCGGCCGTGCAGCACAGCCGACGGCCAATATATCTAACGATATATTGGCGCGTCGCTGTGTGTGTACGGGGCGGTCGTCCGACCGCCCGTACACATGCTGCGGCGGCCGGCGGTGATTGACAGGTGAACTGGGCGGGCGGGCGCTCGCGCCCGCCCAGTTCATGACGTCAGTCCCCCGACGGATCGGGCAGTGTGTATGCACAGCACACTGCCCGATCCGTACATAGATATATCTGCAGATCAATTGATCTGCAGATATATCTAAAAGTGTGTACCCACCTTTACGCTGCTGCTCCTCACCTCTTTGTGGGGGAATTCAAGTGTTTTTCGCGCTGGCTGGTGGCCACTAAATGGTGCCCGATGGAGTAATTCAAGTTTTGCCGGAAGCTGGAATTTATAACAGGAATTATTTTACTTGTGACTTTCCGACTTACGATCATCCTATAATACAGAACACACACTTTTATGTCAACACATTAAATTTGTGTGTCATGGTAGCAAGTATAATAAAACCAGTTTGGCTATGGCTCAGGGTTTCTCAACTGTTTATTTTGCAAGATCCACCAGTTTTACAGCAACTTAATTCCTAAATCTGCAGAACTAATTCCAGCTGCTAGTTATGCACTATACAGTATATACAGATGTGTTCTCATACATCTTAATGATGTTAATATAGAGCATATGTAATCCATTTATTTGGTATTCTTGATTTTCAAACATTGACTGAACTTATTTTCTTCTTTTTTTGTTTAGTATTCAGATTCCTCAGACCAGGTTAGTATATTATTATACTGGCCTTGCATTTTGTATTTAAAAAGCACTGCTAGTATGTACATTTTCTCTCTCTTCTCCATCTCCATCTGGTCCTCTCAGCTTTCTTGCTATGAACCCACACCAGGCCGCATACCGGGATTCAGCTCACATTGGGCCCTAGGCAAGATGCCAGTCTGGGGCTCCCTCCTTACATATAGAGACACGCAGGAGCACTGACAGCTTTGCTGATCCCTGGTACTGGGATTGGGTATGGCCAATGGGGGTTGCCCCTGATCTTAAAGAGAATTACAAGAAGGTGCGGCTGCAAAAACAGACTTGTGCTGAATGAAGGGGAAGTGGTGGGGGGGGGGGGATTCTATCAAACGGGATGTAGGATTGCTTCCCCACTCTGGGAAAGATAGGACTGACTACTGCTGCAGCTGTCCATTCTCTCTCTCCCTTTAATGAAGTGTGGCTCTCTGCAACAGGGGAGGGGCGTTGCCAGGGCCGGTGCAAGGTCTCTCTGCACCCTAGGCAAAGCTTCAGCCTAGCGCCACCTAACCTACAATCACCACCTCCGCCACCTCTCGGAGGGGAGATGCAGGTGGGCTGGGGTGAATTGCATCATTATACATATGATTAGACCTGCAGCAGCAACCAGCGCAGTGTAAAAAGAGAAGGCTGCATACAGATACATCCTTCAGATTTTTGCTAGATTAATTCAATGGCGCCCCCCAGAGGCCGGCGCCCCTAGGCAGCCGCCTAAAGCTGCCTAATGGTAGAGCCGGCCCTGGGCGTTGCAAGACCTGGGCCTCCCACTCGGTGCCACTGGAGTCACATATAGGGAACACATGTGCTGAGCTCCTCCAATCAGGGCTCAGCACACTCACCTCTGCCCTACTGGGTGTCTCACATCACCATAACACAGCCACTAGCTGGGAGTAGCAGTAGTTTATCCCCACCATTACGCCTTCCATAATGTAATGCCTTCATAATTATGAGAATCGTATGCCCCACAAAACTGGACAAGGCAGTGACAGATTTTGACAGATCTTGATAGAAAAAATAAATAAAACAAGGATGGCAGATAGCCAACACCTAGTACCACTTTATGAATAATCTTACTCTGATTGGCCCTCTACTGAATGTCCTAGTGAACTTCAGAAGGTTGTAGTCACATGCCTTCTCAATCCTGCTGTGTTGGATCAAACCTCAGAGCATTAGTATGTTGCAAACTAGAGCAATTATTTATTTATTATGTGTTTCATATTTAATTGTTGTGTTACCATTCACTAGCACTAAGTGATAGACATGGGGAAGTGTGGCCAAAAGCAATACCCCACTAACAAAATCACACACAGAGCTCAATCTGAATAGAGTTTATGTATGGTCATTTGTTAGCTATGTTTATTTAATCCTATATTTTTTCACAGGATACAACTTCAAGTGAAAGTCACAGTCACAGTGTATCCAAGTCAGATTCACACTCAGACTCTTCATCGGAAGAGGTCAGCACTGCCCCTATGCCTGAAGATACAACAGCTGTGGAGAGAAGAGGTGACAGTTTGCGCAAAAGACGCGATGCTGAACAGGTAACATGCCGAATGCACAGTAACTCTTCACCTGTCATTTCATTTATAAGTGAGCCACACAGTGTTATAGCCATCTTACTTATCACATGGTGGCATGGTTGACATGTTATGCTGATACATTCAACTTGCCTGATCATACTATTATCTTGTGCACTTTGGGACACATGTAATAGGGTGAAATTCCTGAGATTTAAGCAAGTTATACCCCTTTCACCACGCACACATAACCCAGTATGGACCCGGTATATTGCTGGGTCAACACGAGTCACTGTGCGGTGTGAAAGGTCACTGATGAATTTCCAGGTCGCTTGACCCAGTAATTCAACCCTGGAATAAAGAAGGGTTATTCTTGGGTTATTACTGGGTCAGGTGCAGTGTGAATGGGTTGCCGGGTCGATGTGGCCCAAAACCCGTTCACAGCATAGGCAGAGACGGCGTGGAGATGATTTCATCGTCCAGAGCCACCACCGCACCCACCTCCGATGCCTGCTCTACCCCGTTAGCAATGGCAAAACTCAACCTGGCATATTGCCTGGTCGGGTAGCCAATGTGAAAGTGTCCAATGCCAGGTCATACCCGGGAAGGACCCGTTTCCAATACCCAGGTGCGACCCGGCATTGCCATGTGAAAGCGGTATTAGCAGATACATTTTAAAAAGCAGTGCCTAGTAAGGCAAAACTCGGTCGGTTTTTCGTTACTAAACATTACAGCTTCAAATTCACATTTTAACTAGTAAAAAATCTCGGGACTTCCAGAATCCTGCACCCTATTACCCTTTTACATTTGACCCTTTTAATCCCCTTGATATCACTGATTATTTGGCTCAATATTCATTATTAATAATTAAATCGACACAAATTGTCCTCTGATAGGATACAGATTTTTCTTGTGACTTTACATTAGATCTCAAAGATGCTTTAATGGAATATGTGTCATTGAATTTGAGCAAGCCTATTTTGTTTCCATGTTGAACAGAATGCACATAGCAGCTCCTCACAGCAGACTGACGAGAGTGTGACCACTGAGAGCACAAGCAGAACTGAGAGCTCAGAGGAAGATAGTGATGAGCGCACCACTAAGCAGAACCTAGTGCAAGGCATCCTGGGAACAACAGCTGCGCCAGATACGTCTGAAGAGAGCTCAGAGGAGAGAACAGTGAATGCACCTATATTTGAGCCCTGAACACGACAGCCTAAATGGCGTTTACTTCTATCCTCTGTCTTTCTATATGTGTGAATGGTTTATTGTATCTGCTCATCTTGACTTTGTACATATGTTTGAGCCAACATCTGACATGCCTTACTGTTACCAAACAGAATGCTAAGAAATCTTAAGATGACTTACAAAGCTCACAGTAAACACACTGGTAAACCGTCTATTCATCAACAAAGCAAGTACAGTTTTATCCATCATTGTTATTAATGCTTTCTTCAGCATCAGTCTGCTGCCTGAGCACTGCATAGTAGCAGGAATCCCGGACACAGGCTCAAACCTCTGTGTGTAAAGCCTCTAGCTGCTATAAACATATCAATGGAGAGCTGTGGTGGTTTACCAATATTAGTTAAGCACAAGCTTATCTTATTTATCTAGAAATGTGAGCATAATTTGCAGCAAATGTCATCATTTGTGGACAGTCGGACAGGCGCACAGGGGAACAGGGGAAACCACCGGTAGGCCCCACTACCTGTAGGCCCTCCTCCACCTCTAGGGATCAGGTTAAAGTCTCTATCCTAGTGCACATGAATTATGCATTATACATATGTTACATTATACTTCATAAGAACATGGTTTATTATATATTTACCAAGGGGCACAGAACATGTACTCTGTAATGCTTAGCCAAACCTCTGTGGTGGCTGGCCACACCCTTAAGCATGGGCCCCTACAACAGCATTCCCCCGGTGGGCCCTTCATTACCCAGTCCGACACTGTTTGTGGGTTAAAGGCTTGTCATGCTGTGATCTTTGACCAGTCTTAAGTCAGGTATAATGTATCACAGTAGGTCTATGTAAGGCATATAACAGACCAGTGACTCCATCTTGTGTATAGATGCTGCTGTTTACACTGCCAGAACATTTTCATGGTGCCACTACCACACCTCCAGAACCAATGTAACAAGTAAATGTGTATGATTAGCATGTCACAATGCTTTATTACTGTACTAGCTCCAACATCACCTGCTATAATAACTTATGGATCTGAATGTTTAGTGTACCTGCTGCTGATGTTTACTTATCACTTCATTTAGAGACTACTTCCATAACACTAGGGACATGTATGCAATCTCCAGTTCTGGTGCAATGCAGAAATATACGTTTCTAATGCATGCATCAATACTTGACTGTGTAGAAACAAACTACCTATAAGTTTCACGTGCCTTTCCGGACACTATCTCCTAATCTCCTATGTATAAGAATCACAATTGTGTTATTTTAAATATGTGGTTAATAAATATTCAAACTAAATTGTTATCTTCCGTGTCTACTTGGCAAGACTTTAATACGGTAATTTTGTCAGGTCTAATTGTGTACATCCTGTTCTATCTGAAGGTGTTGAATAATATTGAATAATTAAAAAATAGTAGAACAAGAAACTTTTTTATTTGTTGGGGCACTCTTTACTGTTATTCAAATTTAACTGAACTAAAACTTAGGGGTCTATTCAATTGATGTCGGATCCTTTCCGATGGAAAGGATGCGACAGTTCAGTATTCCATTTGAGGCCAAATTCGACAGCTTTCGGCCGTTTCTGACAATGTCAATCCGACATTTTTTAAACAGAATTGCCTACAAGTCGGTAAAACGGCAGCCCCATTTAATAGGTCGAATCATGAAACTGCTGTCTCTCCGACTAGAATTGAGTAGACCCCTTAATTGAAAAGAACTCACAAAACAAACAAAACACTTAGGTGCAGCTGTATTAAGTCTGGAGCAGTGATAAAGCAGTGATAAGTGAAAGGTGATAACGCACCAGCCAATAAGCTCCTAACTGTAATTTCTCAAACCTGTAATGATTGGTTGTTGCATTATCACCTTCAACTTATCACTGCTTTATCACTTCTCCAGGCTTAATACATCTGCCCCTTAGGGGTCTCTTTACTAAGCATTGGATGGAGATAAAGTGGACGGAGATAAAGTACCAGCCAATCAGCGTGTAACTACCATGTCACAGGCTGGGCTCGAAAATGACAGTTAGGAGCTGATTGGTTGGTACTTTATCTCCGTGTACTTTATCTCCATCCAAGGCTTAGTAAATAGACCCCTAAAATACATAAACAGTAACCAATAGATTCTAGGTTAGTATAATTCAAACCAAAAAGCAGAACTCTCTTTACCACACTAATCATGAGGCACAACGTTGGTTAATACGATTAATTAGTTCACCAAATTTACATATAAAAATGTTTACATTGAGTGTAGGAAAAAGGGAAAGCTTGTAACATCATGCTACATGCAGGTTGTACGAAAACAAACTGCATGTCGAGCCAATGTTATTTATTATTGTTTGTTTCTGTTATATTGTATTTATACAGTTTATGTAACACAATTAAATCATAGCTTTGAAACGAACTATATAGAGCTCACACTTCACACCATTCTTACAGTGAGCCTATAGGACAGTGGGAAGGAAGCACACATATAGAGAGTACCAGGTTTCTGCTGTTGTCTGTTATATCCAGTGACATTGAACGGATTCAATAAAAGGACCCTAGAGGTAGGCATCTGTATGTGCAAAAGTATCACTGCATCTGCTTTTAACCAAATTAGGGGGGAATTCAATTGTGCCTGAAAAATGTTCGGGTGAAATAAACGGGCTGTACCTCAATTTTTTTGGCCAATATTTTTTGGGGCGCAATTCAATAGCAGCTAGTTTTTTTCACCCAAAAAATAAAACAAAAATGTTTTCAAGCAAAAACACATAGGATCCGAGTCAGAAGGATAGAAACATAGAAACATAGAATTTGACGGCAGATAAGAACCACTTGGCCCATCTAGTCTGCCCATTTTTTTTATCCTTTAGGTAATCGCAACCCTTTTTGAACCTTAATTCTTTGTAAGGATATTCATATGCCTATCCCAAGCATGTTTAAATTGCTCTACAGTCTTAGCCTCTACCACCTCTGATGGGAGGCTATTCCACTTATCCACTACCCTTTCTGTGAAATAATTTTTCCTTAGATTTCCCCTGAACCTGGCTCCCTCCAGTTTCAGTGTATGTCCTCGAGTTCTAATACTTCTCTTCCTTTGAAAAATGTTTCCCTCCTGAACTTTGTTAAAACCTTTGGTATATTTGAAGGTTTCCATCATGTCTCCCCTTTCCCTTCTCTCCTCCATACTATACATGTTAAGATCTTTTAGCCTTTCCGGGTAAGTTTTGTGACGTAGGCCATGCACCATTTTAGTTGCCCTTCTTTGTACAATCTCTAATGTATTTATATCCTTCTGGAGATATGGTAACCAGAACTGGACACAGTATTCCAGATGAGGCCGCAACAATGACCTATACAGTGGCATTATTACTTCTCTTTTCCTGCTACTGATTCCTCTCCCTATGCAACCAAGCATCTGACTTGCCTTTCTCATTGCTTTGTTGCATTGCTTTCCTGCCTTTAAGTCACTTGAAATAGTGACTCCTAAATCCCTTTCCTCCTCAGTAGTTTCCATTATAGTACCCTTGATACTATATTTAGCCTTTGGGTTTTTGAGACCCAAGTGCATGATTTTGCATTTCTTAGCATTAAACTGTAGTTGCCATGTTCTTGACCATTTTTCAAGCCTAGCTAGGTCATCAATCATTTGTTTTACCTCTCCTGGTGTGTCTACCCTGTTGCATATCTTTGTATCATCTGCAAAAAGGCATACTTTCCCTTCAATACCATTTGCAATGTCACCAACAAAGATATTAAAGAGAACTGGTCCGAGTACAGATCCCTGGGGTACTCCACTGGTAACATTTCCCTCCATAGATTGCACTCCATTTACTACAACTGTCTGTTTGCTATCCTGCAACCAGGTTCTTATCCATTTAACTGTTCTATAATCCACCCCCACACTTTCAAGTTTATTTAGCAGTCTGCGATGTGGGACAGTGTCAAATGCCTTACTAAAGTCTAGATATGCCACATCTACAGCTCCCCCTTTATCTATTATTTTCATCACAGAGTCAAAAAAGTCAATAAGATTTGTTTGGCATGATCTCCCACCAGTAAATCCATGCTGTTTTGGATCCTGTAAGTTGTTTGATTTAAGATATTCCACAACTCTTTCTTTTCATAGTTTTTCCATTACTTTCCCTACTACTGATGTAAGGCTTACTGGTCTGTAGTTACTTGCTTCTTCCTTGCTTCCACTTTTGTACAATGGAACTACATTTGCTCTTTTCCAGTCCTCTGGAATGGCACCTGTATTTAGTGACTGGTTAAATAATTCTGTTAATGGTGCCACCAGCACATCTTTTAGCTCTTTTAGTATCCTTGGGTGTATCCCATCTGGCCCCATTGATTTATTCACTTTTAGTGTTGAAAGTTCAGTTAGGACCTTCTCCTCTGTAAATGTACTTTCATCTACCTTATTTTTATGAATGTCCTTGCAACATAACTGGGGCCCCTTCCCTTCTTCTGTAGTAAATACTGAGCAAAAATAATTATTTAGGTGATCTGCTATTGCCTTGTCTCCCTCCACCAAATTCTCACTCTCTGTCTTAAGTCTTAGGATGTACCCCTTATCCATATATTCTGTCCCATCATACCCTAAAGGCATCAGATAATTGTTCACCTAAGTCCTGTAACCTTTGTGTTCACAAGTTTTATTAACTATACGTCTATTGAAGGTCAACACCTACGTGTTGGTCCTATATCATTCGCTGGACTCAATTAATTCTACCTAGTGGAGCATTTACACCTCATATAATAGCTTGAAAAAGTTATTGACCCTTTCCAGATTTATTCTATTTTGCATATTTGTCACACTTAATTGTTCCAGTTCTTCAAATAAAAGTGAATATAAGACCAAGAGCAAAAACAAAAAACTGTTTTTAAATGATCACTTCATTTATTGAAGGAAAATGTTATCAAAACCCATGTGAAAAATAAATTGCCCCCTGAAACTTAATAACTGATTGTCAGGGCCGGCGACAGGGGGGGGTCAAAGGTGACACCTGTACCGGGCCCCAAGGATCAGAGGGGCCCCAAGAACACGCAGCTTAGTGCCCGGAAGGGATGTAAGCCATCTTGCCCAAGTAAGGCAGCGAGCTGTAGGCGATGTGAGTGCGGTCTCAGAGTGACAGGAGCCTCTCACACATACTAACTGTGCGGCACAAGTGTGCATCCACTCTTCCGTGTCCAGCTTTGTTGCAGGCATTTATGGGACATGGCAGAAGCTCCGCTGCCAGGACTCCTGTGCCCTGCGCCGGCCTCTTCTGGTGGGGTGTGAGTGCCGTATGGTACCTGCTATGCGGTGTGAGGATCTGGATACTGAAGACTGCAGCGCAGGTGTGGCCTGATGAGGGGATACAGGGCTTTGGGATGGGGTGGGGATGTTGTGATTGCAGCATGGAGTAATTGAGAGAGACAGACTTTGGGGTGTGTGGGAGGAAGGAGGGAGACAGACTGTGGTGTGTGTGGAGGAGGAAGCAGAGATATACATATTTGTATATGTGTATAAGTAAATAAATAAATACATATTTATTTATTAAGTTTCTTTGATAGCGCAACAAATTTAGAATTCAGTATATATATATATATATATATATATATATACATACATCCAACCCGGCACTCAATGGGGCAGCGTCACCATTCAGTAGCTTCCTGGGGTGCCCTCCACGAGATAGGGAGTCTCGAATGTATAGCGGACAAAAAGAGGTGGCACTCCCAGTATTTTAAAGTAGAAACATTTTTTTAGTCAGGAACGACGTTTCGGGGGGTCTCACCCCGTCATCAGGATGATGACGGGGTGAGACCCCCCGAAACATCGTTCCTGACTAAAAAAAAATTCTACTTTAAAATACTGGGAGTGCCGCCTCTTTTTGTCCGCTATATATATATATATATATTGTGACAAGAACACTGGAATAGTGTTTGAGGGCAGGTATGTTTGTCCCAGGTTCTTGTCTTACATGTATTAGGAAAATGTTTTGTTTTGTCAGAACCTTTTCAGTTTATTGGAAAAGATGGATAAGGGCCCTGAAAGAGAGATAGGGCAAGTTCCAGACATTGGGCCCAGTTTGGGTCCTTGTCCTCACAGAGGGCTAATCAGGGTTTCAGCTGTGTAAGTGGGTTATAGGGCTGCTAGCCTGATTAGTGTGTGCAGACTGCCTGGGAAGACTGCAGGATCTCTGTGAGAGAAATACGCTTCCTTACACAAGTGAGCCATACAGTGTTGGTTGGAAAACTCTGTTTTGTTTAGAGACAGTTAGGAACGTCTTATGTTTAGTTAGTGCCGGACAGGCAAGGTATTTTCTTTTGATGTTTGTTTTGTATTCTGTTTAATAAAACTGGTCGTGGCCAGTTGCACCACACACTGGACTTGTGTGATTCCTCAGCTGCTGCATAGCTGCCATTTACCCCACAAAACGGCACCATGTTCCCTTACAGTGTTACAATATATATATATATATATATATATATATACACTGCTCAAAAAAATAAAGGGAACACTAAAATAACACATCCTAGATCTGAATGAATGAAATATTCTTATTAAATACTTTGTTCTTTACATAGTTGAATGTGCAGACAACAAAATCACAAAAAAATTATCAATGGAAATCAAATTTATTAACCCATGGAGGTCTGGATTTGGAGTCACCCTCAAAATTAAAGTGGAAAAACACACTACAGGCTGATCCAACTTTGATGTAATGTCCTTAAAACAAGTCAAATTGAGGCTCAGTAGTGTGTGTGGCCTCCACGTGCCTGTATGTCCTCCCTACAATGCCTGCGCATGCTCCTGATGAGGTGGCGGATGGTCTCCTGAGGGATCTCCTCCTAGACCTGAACTAAAGCATCCGCCAACTCCTGGACGGTCTGTGGTGCAACGTGGCATTGGTGGATGGAGTGAGATATGATGTCCCAGATGTGCTCAATTGGATTCAGGTCTGGGGAATGGGCGGGCCAGTCCATAGCATCAATGCCTTCGTCTTGCAGGAACTGCTGACACACTCCAGCCACATGAGGTCTAGCATTGTCTTGCATTAGGAGGAACCCAGGGCCAACCGCACCAGCATATGGTCTCACAAGGGGTCTGAGGATCTCATCTCGGTACCTAATGGCAGTCAGGCTACCTCTGGTGAGCACATGCAGGGCTGTGCAGCCCCCCAAAGAAATGCCACCCCACACCATTACTGACCCACTGCCAAACCGGTCATGCTGGAGGTTGTTGCAGGCAGCAGAATGTTCTCCTTGGCGTCTCCAGACTCTGTCACATGTGCTCAGTGAGAACCTGCTTTCATCTGTGAAGAGCACAGGGCGTCAGTGGCGAATTTGCCAATCTTGGTGTTCTCTGGCAAATGCCAAACGTCCTGCACGGTGTTGGGCTGTAAGCACAACCCCCACCTGTGGGCGTCGGGTCCTCATACCACCCTCATGGAGTCTGTTTTTGATCGGTTGAGTAGACACATGCACATTTGTGGCTTGCTGGAGGTCATTTTGCAGGGCTCTGGCAGTGCTCCTCCTGTTCCTCCTTGCACAAAGGCGGAGGTAGCGGTCCTGCTGTTGGGTTGTTGCTCTCCTACGACCTCCTCCACATCTCCTGTTGTACTGGCCTGTCTCCTGGTAGCGCCTCCATGCTCTGGACACTACGCTGACAGACACAGCAAACCTTCTTGCCACAGCTCGCATTGATGTGCCATCCTGGATGAGCTGCACTGCCTGAGCCACTTGTGTGGGTTGTAGGGAGGTCATACAGGCACGTGGAGGGCACACACACTACTGAGCCTCATTTTGACTTGTTTTAAGGACATTACATCAAAGTTGGATCAGCCTGTAGTGTGTTTTCCCACTGTAATTTTGAGGGTGACTCCAAATCCAGACCTCCATGGGTTAATAAATTTGATTTCCATTGATAATTTTTGTGTGATTTTGTTGTCAGCACATTCAACTATGTAAAGAACAAAGTATTTAATAAGAATATTTCATTCATTCAGATCTAGGATATGTTATTTTAGTGTTCCCTTTATTTTTTTGAGCAGTATATATATATATATATATATATATATGCCCTGATGAAACTGCTGCTGCATTGAAATATTGGCTGGAAGTGGCTATCGTGTGTTTAATTCCTGAGTGCTGCTGTTGAAACTTGTTTATTTATACTGTGTACGCAGTATAGAAAATCTAAGGGGGCTCCAGAGATATCACTGTACCGGGCCCCAAGATTTCTGTTGCCGACCCTGGTTGCAATTACCTCTCTATCTCTCCCTATGTCCCTGCTGCCTCTCTATCTGTCCCTATGCCCCTGCTGCCTCTCTATCTGTCCTTACATCCCTGTTGCCTCTCTATTAGTCCCTAGGTCCCTGCTGCTTCTCTATCTGTCCCTATGTTCCTTCTGCCTCTCTCTGTCACTAAGTCTCTGCTGCCTCTCTATCTGTCTCTATGTCCCTGCTGCCTCTCTCTCTCTCTCTGCTTCTATACCCCTGCTTCCTCTTTCTGTCCCTATATCCCTGCTGCCTATCTCTGTCCCTATGTCTTTGTCGGCACTCTCTCTCTCTCTCTCTCTCTCTGCGTTCCTGCTGCCACTCTCTCTGTCTCTATGTTCCTGTTGCCTCTATTTATTTCTACATCCCTGCTGCCTCTCACTTTGTCCCAACTGTATCTCACTAAATCCCTGCTGACCATCTATCTGTCTCTATGTCCGGAACTGAATAGTCTGAAGTGATCGCAAGCGCTGAGTAGGTTTTGAGCTACTCTGAAACTACACAAAAAAAATTTGCAGGCGCACTGCGATACATCCGTTCACACTTCTGCTAAGCTAAAATACACTCCCAATGGGCAGTGGCATAGTGTTTGCTCGGCTGCTAAAAACTGCTAGCGAGCGATCAACTCAGAATGACCCCATTATCCTATACTGTGAATTTCTTACCCTGTTTCCAAGACAAAGACATTGTCAATTATTAAGTTAACTTAATTAAATGAAAGGGAGACATGATATTTGATGATATTTTTTCTGGAGATGTATCAAGCCACGGAAAGAGATAAAGTTGGGTATTTTCTCAAAGCAAATGATGCTTCTAACTACAGATATCATTTCATGCACTGTGCTGGATAAGTGACAGAAGATGATTGGTTGCTTTGGACACGCCTACTTTATCTCTCTCCAAGGCTTGATACATCTCCCCAAGAGTGCTGTATATAAAATATATGTCTAACTGCTATACGGCAGGTCAGGAACACCAGCAGGACAGGACAGTATCAGTCATATCAGTAATAATTTGCGGACCCTGTGAAATTTTCATGCAATAAAGAATGGAGACTCAGTAAATTAATACATAAAACATTTTTAGTTGATGCTAAAATGTAGAAAATGTATTATGAAGAATATTTAACAAATAATATTTGCGAGACATCTCAGAAAACAGTCGGTTTTGGAGGCTGCCAACAAATATTAAACAGCCCCTGAATGTATGTATTGGGGGCTGCAATAGATATTGAAGATATCTGCTGCATTCCTCCTATTGTGATTGCAAAGCAGCCACCAAAAGTTTCTACGTCAGTTGGTAAACTGCGAAACGCACCAAGCTCCAGAATGTGAAGCATTTCTGAGCTTAGCCCAGCATTTCTAAATGGAATTTGTATCCCGTGGGATACATTATGCAATTATTCCCAGGAGAAGGATCCTTGTGATCCCTCTGCATTACTGTCTGCTCTCACATACGCAGTCTGACGAATGCACATGTGAAGTACCGCAGCCGGGGTCTAAACCCAGAAGTAAAGTGATCACATTAGCGATTATTTTACTTCTTATACATTGCAGGGACGGGCATGAGATTGATACTCATTATGGCATAAAAGCTACACCTCTGGACTCACAAAGAGTCATCCTTCAGCACTCAGCAGAGGAAAAGCACCCTTGGGGGGAAACCTCTGGGGAACCATGGTCTCAGGATTTCCCTTCCCTCTGGGCATTAAGAGGTGTACTAATAGGGGGATCAGTATGATATCCAGGCACACGGGATCCTATTGGTCGTAATACCGACACCGGGATGGCAGTGCAAAAAAGGCCGACAGGGGTGAGTAAGAGGTGTTGTCCCCTCTCCCCACCCCCTTAACCCTCCCTGTCCGCAGCACCCTTTGTCATACCTCCCAACTGTCCCGATTTTCGCGGGACAGTCCCGTTTTTTGGGGACTGTCCCGCTGTCCCACCCGCGGGCCGCAGTGTCCCGCGGTGGGGGAGGGGCAGTTGGGAGGCTCCTGCACGCGCTGCTCTGCTTAGCAGAGCAGCGATGAATAGACACTGTGCGCATGCGCACAGCGTCTATTCAGTGCAGACAGAGGGAGAGAGGGCATGCCAGCAGCTCACGGAGCGCTGGGCATGCCCCCTCAATGACGAAATCGGGGGCGTGGCTCGCGATCGCGGGTCCTCCCGCGAGGCCACGCCCCCTTTCCCATAGACCACACCCCTTTTTCGGGAGCGCGCACGGCTTCGCCGCGCATGTGTCCCTCTTTGCAAGCGGCTAAAGTTGGGAGGTATGCCTTTGTGCCTAACTCTAACCCTCCCGCCGAGGTGCCTAATCCTAACCTCTGTTCCGACTGCCTAACCCTAACCCACCCTACCCGCAGCCTAACCTTAACCTCTCCCCACCCACAGCCTAAATCTAATCCCACTGGGAGCTATGGCTAATAGGAGGGGTAGAACAGGGGTGTAGCGAGGGTGGCTCCAGTGGAGCACGAGCTCCGGGCGCCAAAAAAGTTAGAGGGCGCAGATGGGGCACATACTGACTCGGACTCAGAGACTAGGACTAGTTGGGGAACAGGTCAGGCCAGTGGTGACAGCAGGAGACACTGACATCCAGCACATGCCGTAGCTCTGCCCACCCTTTTTACATGTCTCACTGTCTGCTTGTAGCTGTGCAGCCGGCTTACTTTTGTCCTGCAGCTTTCACTGCTGCAGCACCTCTTTCTGCCCAAGCTGCAGCAGCAACTCTCTCTGCCCCAGATGCTGTAGCACCTCCCTCTGCCTCGGCTGCTGCAGCACCTCTCTCTGCCCCGGCTGCTGCAGCACCTCTTTCTGCCTTGGCTGCTGCAGACCTCTCTCTGCCCCAGCTGTTGCAGCACCCCTCTCTGCGTCGGCTGCTACAGCATCTCTCTCTACATTGATGCTGCAGCATCTCACTGTGCCCCAGCTGCTGCTGCTGCAGCAGCAGCACCTTTATCTGCATTATCTATGTATTTGTTGCGTGTCTGGGGATGCACTATCTCTGTTTTATACTTTATGTGGGGGGAAGGGGGGAACTTGCCCAGGTGAAACTTTCACCCTGAGCTCTACGAGGTCTAGAACCGGCCCTGTGACCGATTTAGAATTTTTTTCATATTTTTTCTTTTCAAATATAACATGCCACCACATGTTGAGCAGGTCCCCAATTCAGTACAGGGGAGGGGGCGCCGAAACATACTCTTGCTCCGGGCACCATGGCACCTAGCTACACCTCTGCGGTAGAATACTTACCTATACCTGCCTATACTTGCCAAAGGTCAACTGCTGTGTAGACTAAGAGGAAAAGATGATAAAACATTGTTAGTGGATGAACAAGCAGAGAGACAAACTGCAAACAGTGGTGTGGTTGTATGGAGAGACAAACCTCTCCATGTAAATATGTTACTCTAACTATTGAGGACATGGAAAACGCCTAAATTAAGGACAATTAACCCAAAGGGCCAGTTGTATTTATATAGTACACAACACATTGGGGGGGAGGGAGGATAAGTTCTTTCTTAAAGTAATAAGTGGGTACCTTCAGAATAGAAATTTAGCCAGTAAATTATAAAAGCTATAATATGTTAAAATTTAGGGGTCAATCCAATTAGGTACAAGTTGCCATTGCTGCAATGTTTCAACATCGGCAACGGCACCTAAACTCGCACTCCTTGTGGCCAGATAGGGCTGCGGACACTTATGAGCGAGTTTAGGCTGCCGGAAAGTGCGGCTGTTGTAAGACAAACTCGCACCTAATTAAATTGACCCCTTAGTTGTTAAATGTGATAAAATAGTAAAATATAATAGTGTAATTGTGAGCCTGATTCAGTTGTGGTTGTTAAAGCGATCGTTGCTGTAATCTTTTGCCATTCGCAATTGCATCACAGTCCACCCTGAGTGAATCTGAGCAGTCACAGGCTGAGCAAGTCTCCTAGACACTGAGGGCTCTCCAGCATCAACACAGGTCACAATGGGTAATTTATACACATGCACGGTGTTTGAACAGAAATGACATACCTGTGTACAGTTAGCCACCCCTGTTACCACCCCAAATGACAATTTCGAAGTCAAAAATATTACATAGAAAGAACATACAAACTACACACATTATGAGTCGCTATACTTGCAAATACGCGCAGCAAGCACAGCAATATATGGTAACACACGCATTTACACGGACATGCCACAGAGATGGATTCAACACTTATTTCATGCAGTACATAATTATAATAATATCAAGCGCCAGACATCATGATGATTTAAAATTATATAATGAAGTAATGTCATGTATGTGTATTATTTGAACGAAGCAAGATAGACCGGTTATTTTTACTATTAAAGCAACCAGATTAATGTGTAGATTCATTTGATACTTGTTATAAAGTTGTAGGACATTGCAACAAATAATTATGATTAAATGTATGTAAGCTAAAATAACTTTTATTAGAACAATAGATATTCCAAACAGGTAGTGGACAGGAAGCTCAGGCCAGCCCCTTTGGACGTCCCCCAAGGCTGAACCTGTTTAGCATATACAAAGAGACTAGGACTCATCATGAATGAGTAAATTCCCTCCCCCAAAAACTAGATAACACATTGCTGATCACACAGGAGCTCAGTTGCTGTTTGGTCTGAGACGATGATGGAGTTATTGCCAGATCAGTTCCTGTATTTATTTGCTGAGAGAGAGATATTAAGAGGAGGATGCATTGAAATATATGGTAATTGTATCGCTGGCCTGTAACTGTAACTGTATGTAACTGTAACTGTATGTAACTGTATGTAACTGTAACTGTATGTATTAACTGCTTACTGTATGAGTTGTAACTATAGGTATACTGTACATTGTAATATATTGAATCCATATCCTTTTAATAACAAATATATACATCAATGAGCTTTGGAACTCAGATAATGTGTGGGTGTATTGTTTTCTCTTATGGGATGCAGTGTATTGCGATGACAACATGGTGACAGGGAGGCAATGACAACATGGTGACTTTTATTACGAAGTATAACAGCCAGTATAAGGGACTTGAACATATTGTAAGGAAGAATTGGGGACTGCTTCTTCAAGACCCTATACTGAAACAGTACATACCAAATAAGTCACGATTTATATATCGGAAGGCAGATAATTTACGGAAACAACTAGTAAAAAGCACATTGGAAGCTCCTAAGAAAACCACTGCAATTAAGAGCAAAGGCTTTTATAGATGTGGTTCATGCCAAATGTGCCGTAACTGCAAAAGCAGTACATCAGTCGTAACCAGCTACACATCCACCAGAAATATGATATTAGACAATTTATAACGTGCAACAGTAAAAATGTAGTTTACATTGTACAATGTAAATGCAATAAACAATACATGGGCAGAACAACTAGAAAATTGAAAGAAAGAATGAGCGAGCACCTTAGAAATATAAAGAAAGGTCTCCCAACACATGGAATCTCCGCCCACTTTAAGGAACACCACGACTGTAAACCATCGGAAATAGCCTTCTTCTGCGGCATCCAAACTGTATCAGCGAATTGGAGAAAAGGCGATGTGGAAGAAAGACTGGCACAAACCGAAATGAGGAGCATTTTTAAACCGAAGGGTCTTAATTTAGAATTTGAAACCAAATGGTTCCTCTGATGATTCTGTACCATTATTAGTTGCTTCTGCTCCATCATTCCCTTTCCCTACACTTTTTGTTTTTTATGTTTTTTCTTCATGACCAATGTAATTCATACTTTTTCATTATCTCATTCTTTACCATTATTATCTTTGAGAGTCGCATGTGCATTATCATTAACATATGATAGATATACATATTCAGCTTACATTTGTAGTTGGCAGATTAGTGTGATGTTCATTGTTTTATTCATTGTTTTATTTATGGATTTATGCATTTTATAATTTTTTTATGTTGTCTGCCTCTCTGTGTATAAATCATATCCATGAGAGTCTATATTGAGGGTGTATTACCCCCCTCCTTCCAATATACTGCAGGCACTTTCCTATTGGCCAATGGAACGCATGATCATTACTTTTATGACCTGCGTTCCACAGCCATACCCACACTTGAAAACTCCTGTTATGTGGAGCGCACACGTCCACTCCCCGCACTTCCGGGATCATGTGCACTCCAACAGCACTAGTTGGAATGCACAGCCGCTTCCGACCTACTGTGCGCTCCACCTACAGGATATGGATGGCCATTTCCGCTTCTGGAACGCATGACCGCTACTTCCGGGTCATGCGTTCCACTGTATGAGTAGCGGGGCGGACGGTCTCCTCTATTTTGGTTAGTGTGGGGACGTCCTCCTCCCCCGCTACTTAAGGAATTGAAAAGCGCCGGGCAACCTCACTCTCCTATTAAGGAGAGTTTTGTCATTTTCCCAATACACTATTCGCGCGTCACTTCCGGTACCATGTGCGTTCCAAATACCGGAAGTGACGCGTTAGACATTTGTTAAGCGCTGGACAACACCTAAAAAGATGTTTATTGTGTGTTTTTTTACCTTTACAGGTTTTATCTATCCTTGCCTACTGATATACTTGGCCATGTATAAGGCCCTATGCATTTTTTATATTATTTTAACTACAACTCTGTGTATCTGTAACCACACCCCCCATCACATGATTTCCTGTAGGGGGTAAAGATATTGGTACTGGTGCCCTCACTACACACCTTGAAAAAGACTTTCTATGTCGAAACGCGTTGGTTTGAGGGCCAGGACCATTAGGGACTGATTGGGACGGTATCCACTAAGGTGAGAGAAATCCAGACTTTAACATCTTACACTCATCTGTGTATACCCCCCATTCCTTACCTGGGGTCCTTTGGCAGCTTTTTTATGTTGTTTTAGAAGTTCCTTTAATACATTTTTTTGTATGTGTGTCACCACTTCGCCTCCTTATTTTTTGGCACCTTGTTTTTTTACACGCATTACGTGAGAGGAGTGGATTTTTTGACCAGGAGCCGTGCGGACTATTCCAAAGATACCTTTATATACAAGTCTTCGCATCATTAAGTGTGAGTTGGGTATGCCTATTACTCTTTCTATCTGTTTTACCTGTGTGAAAGTGGCCCTGTATGAGAATATCAGGATTAAGACACAGAGAAGAGGACCAAAGATACCTTTATATGAGAAACACATCACGTTTTAACGTGAGTACGGTACGCACCGAGTTATCTTCACCCTTCTTTGGAGTAAGGCCACTTTAAAAGATAACTTTATCCATGCACTTCTTTATGTGAGCTGGGTATGCTTATCATTCTCCTTCACCGGTTTGTGTACAGTATAATTCCCAGAATAACTTCTAGAAGCTAAGGATATTGATTACGAAGTACATACTACACTATTAGTCGTATTCCTGTTCTTTTTATTTCCTCGTCTGAGAATAAGAATCACTCAAGCCATCACCATTTCCCAAGACATACTTCATACCCCTGTCCCTACTGACCCGGCCTTTTGGTTGCTTTCCCACTCTTCTATATCACTGGCTCAGCATAAAACATCATTACTCCGCCACCTGTCTAATGCAGCACGGGCAGTTATTCCCACTCTATGGAGGTCTCCATCTCCACCCACAAGGAAAATATGGTTCACTAGAATCAATTATTACATGAATATGGAGAACATCCTCCTGGTTTCCAGAGATAAACTCCTAGAGTTCATGACCACTTGGTTACCTTGGATAGAATATACGTCCTCCTAAGAATATAAAGACTACATTTGCGCCACCAAATGATTTAGTTCTGCAATTGATCGATTAAAGAGATTGCATTACCCTTCCCCCTCAGTCCGAGGGCCCCCAGGCTTGGTCACACTATGTTTTTCTTCTATCCTTTCCTTCATTTCATACTTCACTTTTTTCTATAGCTTTTCTATTGCGTTACTTATGTTATTTTGATTACACTCTCTGTTTAGATAAATAGCGAGTAGGTATTGCGATGATTCCATTGATCACCCTACTAATGTCTGCATTTGCACCGACCTCCAGTGTCTAGGGTGGTAAGCTATCCTGCTCCTTATGGCTATACTGCAATTGACTTTAATTATGTGTCTTGAAGCTCTTTTGTCTAATGAGATGTAATCTTCATATTTTCCTAAATAAAAACAGATTATACAAAAAAAAAAAAGAATCACTCAAGCGTCCCGTTTGGAGGAATAGGAGGAAACACAGAGAAGGGATACCAAAGATACCTTTATATGAAAGGCACATCACGCTTCAACGTGAGTACGGTACGCACCTAGCTATCTCTACCATAATCCTTGGGATTAGGACCACCATAAAGATACCTCTACGTACAGGTCCACGCACTATTCTGTGTGAGTTGGGTACGCCCATCATTTTCATCACCGATATACTTATAGTATAACCCCCTGAGTCATCTTTAGAAGTCAAGGACACTTCTCCTCCTGCATATTAATGTAAAAGCACATACCCCCTCATTTAGAAAAAAAAGGGAACAGAAACTATACACCTTTTTACGAACTTACTGCACTATCAGTTGCCTCTCCCCTTTTTACTCCCGAGGATACGAATCCCTATTTGGAGAAACAGGAGAAAAAGACTGGAAGGAAGTTCTAAAGATACCTTTATAGGAGAGACACACTACGTATCAACGTGAGTACGGTACACGCCAAGTCAACGTGCACATTTCTATGAAAACCAACTGAGAAAAAGAACTGAGTGTCTATCAAAGACTGTGTATTGCAAATCTACTTCTTTATTTTGTTACATCATTTGAAGAGCGCAGACGTGATCTCTCATTTTTGTAGTATATTCACGTTGCAGACACCTGCAGACATGACCACTGCTGCTCTCTGGGGCGCAGCAGTCCTCTATAATCCATATTTAGGATTTTTTCACAGTTTGGCCTTACGCCTGCTCATTACGATCCGTATGCATGCGCAGTCGTTCGATAGTCAGACAGCGATCAGGTCTGAATTAGACCCATAGTGCATACACACTGGCCCTCATTCCGAGTTGTTCGCTCGTTAGCTGCTTTTAGCAGCAGTGCAAACGCTAAGCCGCCGCCCTCTTGGTGTGTATCTTAGCTTAGCAGAAGTGCAACCGAAAGGATCGCAGCATTGCTACAAAAAAAGATTGTGCAGTTTCAGAGTAGCTCGAGACTTACTCCTAGCTAGCGATCACTTCAGACTGTTTAGTTTCTGTTTTGACGTCACAAACACGCCCTGCGTTCGGCCGGCCACTCCCCAGTTTCCCCAGCCACTCCTGCGTTTTTTTCGGGCACGTCTGCATTTTTACAGACACTCCCCGAAAACGGTAGTGATGAGCGGGTTCGGTTCCGAGAAACCGAACCCCCCCCCAACTTTACCCTTTTTACACGGGTCCGAGCCATACTCGGATTCTCCCGTATGGCTCGGTTAACCCGAGCGCGCCCGAACGTCATCATCCCGCTGTCGGATTCTCGCGAGATTCGGATTCTATATAAGCAGCCGTGCGTCGCCGCATTGGAGAGGACGTGGCTGGCGTCCTCTCCGTTTATTGTAGAACACAGTTGACTTGATTGGTTGTTTTTTATTGCTTAATTGTGGGGAGGATTGGGGAGCAGCTGTTAGGAGTACAGTGCAGAGTTTTGCTGATAAGTGACCACCAGTTTTTTTAATCCGTTCTCTGCCTGAAAAAAACGCTCCATACCATATCTGTGCTCAGTGTGCTGCATGATATATCTGTGCTGAGTGCTCACACTGCTTAATTGTGGGGACTAGGGAGCAGCTATAGCAGGAGTACAGTGCAGAGTTTTGCTGACAGTGACCACCAGTATACGTTGTCTGCCTGAAAAACACTCCATATCTGTGCTCACAGTGTGCTGCTTTATTGTGGGGACCACCAGTATAATTAATATTATATAGGAGGAGAACAGTACGGTAGGCCACTGCTGTACCTACCTCTGTGTCGTCACTCGTCATCCATTAAGTATACTATCCATCTACATTGTATACCGGTGGTGCATTTTAGACTAGTTTAGCAGTTTGCTGACAGTGTCCACCAGTATACTATATATAGCAGTACGGTAGGCCACTGCTGTACCTACCTCTGTGTCGTCACTCGTCATCCATTAAGTATACTATCCATCTACATTGTATACCTGTGGTGCATTTTAGACTAGTTTAGCAGTTTGCTGACAGTGTCCACCAGTATACTATATATAGCAGTACGGTAGGCCACTGCTGTACCTACCTCTGTGTCGTCACTTGTCATCCATTAAGTATACTATCCATCTACATTGTATACCTGTGGTGCATTTTAGACTAGTTTAGCAGTTTGCTGACAGTGTCCACCAGTATACTATATATAGCAGTACGGTAGGCCACTGCTGTACCTACCTCTGTGTCGTCACTCGTCATCCATTAAGTATACTATCCATCTACATTGTATACCTGTGGTGCATTTTAGACTAGTTTAGCAGTTTGCTGACAGTGTCCACCAGTATACTATATATAGCAGTACGGTAGGCCACTGCTGTACCTACCTCTGTGTCGTCACTCGTCATCCATTAAGTATACTATCCATCTACATTGTATACCTGTGGTGCATTTTAGTTGTGCGCAGTATATATAGTAGTAGGCCATTGCTATTGATACTGGCATATAATTCCACACATTAAAATATGGAGAACAAAAATGTGGAGGTTAAAAAAATAGGGAAAGATCAAGATCCACTTCCACCTCCTGCTGAAGCTGCTGCCACTAGTCATGGCCGAGACGATGAAATGCCATCAACGTCGTCTGCCAAGGCCGATGCCCAATGTCATAGTAGAGAGCATGTAAAATCCAAAACACAAAAGTTCAGTAAAATGACCCAAAAATCAAAATTAAAAGCGTCTGAAGAGAAGCGTAAACTTGCCAATATGCCAATTATGACACGGAGTGGCAAGGAACGGCTGAGGCCCTGGCCTATGTTCATGGCTAGTGGTTCAGCTTCAAATGAGGATGGAAGCACTCATCCTCTCGCTAGAAAAAAGAAAAGACTTAAGCTGGCAAAAGCACAGCAAAGAACTGTGCGTTCTTCGAAATCACAAATCCCCAAGGAGAGTCCAATTGTGTCGGTTGCGATGCCTGACCTTCCCAACACTGGACGGGAAGAGCTTGCGCCTTCCACCATTTGCACGCCCCCTTCAAGTGCTGGAAGGAGCACCCGCAGTCCAGTTCCTGATAGTCAAATTGAAGATGTCAGTGTTGAAGTACACCAGGATGAGGATATGGGTGTTGCTGGCGCTGGGGAGGAAATTGACAAGGAGGATTCTGATGGTGAGGTGGTTTGTTTAAGTCAGGCACCCGGGGAGACACCTGTTGTCCGTGGGACGAATATGGCCATTGACATGCTTGGTCAAAATACAAAAAAAATCAGCTCTTCGGTGTGGAATTATTTCAACACAAATGCGGACAACAGGTGTCAAGCCGTGTGTTGCCTTTGTCAAGCTGTAATAAGTAAGGGTAAGGACGTTAACCACCTCGGAACATCTTCCCTTATACGTCACCTGCAGCGCATTCATCATAAGTCAGTGACAAGTTCAAAAACTTTGGGTGACAGCGGAAGCAGTCCACTGACCACTAAATCCCTTCCTCTTGTAACCAAGCTCCTGCAAACCACACCACCAACTCCCTCAGTGTCAATTTCCTCCTTACCCAGGAAAGCCAATAATCCTGCAGGCCATGTCACTGGCAAGTCTGCCGAGTCCTCTCCTGCCTGGGATTCCTCCGATGCATCCTTGAGTGTAACGCCCACTGCTGCTGGCGCTGCCGTTGTTGCTGCAGGGAGTCGATCGGCATCCCAGAGGGGAAGTCGGAAGACCACTTGTACTACTTCCAGTAAGCAATTGACTGTACAACAGTCGTTTGCGAGGAAGATGAAATATCACAGCAGTCATCCTGCTGCAAAGCGGATAACTGAGGCCTTGGCAGCCTGGGCAGTGAGAAACGTGGTTCCGGTATCCATCGTTAATTCAGAGCCAACTATAGACTTGATTGAGGTACTGTGTCCCCGGTACCAAATACCATCTAGGTTCCATTTCTCTAGGCAGGCGATACCAAAAATGTACACAGACCTCAGAAAAAGACTCACCAGTGTCCTAAAAAATGCAGTTGTACTCAATGTCCACTTAACCACGGACATGTGGACAAGTGGAGCAGGGCAGACTCAGGACTATATGACTGTGACAGCCCACTGGGTAGATGTTTTGCCTCCCGCTGCAAGAACAGCAGCGGCGGCACCAGTAGCAGCATCTCGCAAACGCCAGCTCGTTCCTAGGCAGGCTACGCTTTTTATCACAGCTTTCCAGAATAGGCACACAGCTGAAAACCTCTTACGGCAACTGAGGAAGATCATCGCAGAATGGCTTACCCCAATTGGACTCTCCTGGGGATTTGTGACATCGGACAACGCCAGCAATATTGTGCGTGCATTACATCTGGGCAAATTCCAGCACGTCCCATGTTTTGCACATACCTTGAATTTGGTGGTGCAGAATTATTTAAAAAACGACAGGGGCGTGCAAGAGATGCTGTCGGTGGCCCGAAGAATTGCGACCCACTTTCGGCATTCATGCACCGCGTACAGAAGACTGGAGCACCACCAAACATTCCTGAACCTGCCCTGCCATCATCTGAAGCAAGAGGTGGTAACGAGGTGGAATTCAACCCTCTATATGCTTCAGAGGATGGAGGAGCAGCAAAAGGCCATTCAAGCCTATACATCTGCCCACGATATAGGCAAAGGAGGGGGAATGCACCTGACTCAAGCGCAGTGGAGAATGATTTCAACGTTGTGCAAGGTTCTGCAACCCTTTGAACTTGCCACACGTGAAGTCAGTTCAGACACTGCCAGCCTGAGTCAGGTCATTCCCCTCATCAGGCTTTTGCAGAAGAAGCTGGAGACATTGAAGGAGGAGCTAAAACAGAGCGATTCCGCTAGGCATGTGGGACTTGTGGATGGAGCCCTTAATTCGCTTAACCAGGATTCACGGGTGGTCAATCTGTTGAAATCAGAGCACTACATTTTGGCCACCGTGCTCGATCCTAGATTTAAAACCTATGTTGTATCTCTCTTTCCGGCAGACACAAGTCTGCAGAGGTTCAAAGACCTGCTGGTGAGAAAATTGTCAAGTCAAGCGGAACGTGACCCGTCAACATCTTCTCCTTCACATTCTCCCGCAACTGGGGGTGCGAGGAAAAGGCTAAGAATTCCGAGCCCACCCGCTGGCGGTGATGCAGAGCAGTCTGGAGCGAGTGCTGACATCTGGTCCGGACTTTAGTGCAGCCGCTCACCTTGTCAGCAATCGGCGTACGAGGTTACTTCCAGAAAATGTGGAGAAGATGATGTTCATTAAAATGAATTATAATCAATTCCTCCGTGGAGACATTCACCAGCAGCAATTGCCTCCACAAAGTACACAGGGACCTGAGATGGTGGATTCCAGTGGGGACGAATTAATAATCTGTGAGGAGGGGGATGTACACAGTGAAAGGGGTGAGGAATCGGAGGATGATGATGAGGTGGACATCTTGCCTCTGTAGAGCCAATTTGTGCAAGGAGAGATTGATTGCTTCTTTTTTTGGTGGGGGCCCAAACCAACCAGTCATTTCAGTCACAGTCGTGTGGCAGACCCTGTAGCTGAAATGATGGGTTCGTTAAAGTGTGCATGTCCTGTTTATACAATATAAGGGTGGGTGGGAGGGCCCAAGGACAATTCCATCTTTCACCTCTTTTTTCTTTCATTTTTCTTTGCATCATGTGCTGTTTGGGGAGTATTTTTTTGAAGGGCCATCCTGCCTGACACTGCAGTGCCACTCCTAGATGGGCCAGGTGTTTGTGTCGGCCACTTGTGTCGCTTAGCTTAGTCACACAGCGACCTTGGTGCGCCTCTTTTTTTCTTTGCATCATGTGCTGTTTGGGGAGTATTTTTTTGAAGGGCAATCCTGCCTGACACTGCAGTGCCACTCCTAGATGGGCCAGGTGTTTGTGTCGGCCACTTGGGTCACTAAGCTTAGTCACACAGCTACCTCATTGCGCCTCTTTTTTTCTTTGCATCATGTGCTGTTTGGGGAGTATTTTTTTGAAGGGCCATCCTGCCTGACACTGCAGTGCCACTCCTAGATGGGCCAGGTGTTTGTGTCGGCCACTTGTGTCGCTTAGCTTAGTCACACAGCAACCTTGGTGCGCCTCTTTTTTTCTTTGCATCATGTGCTGTTTGGGGAGTATTTTTTTGAAGGGCCATCCTGCCTGACACTGCAGTGCCACTCCTAGATGGGCCAGGTGTTTGTGTCGGCCACTTGGGTCGCTTAGCTTAGTCACACAGCTACCTCATTGCGCCTCTTTTTTTCTTTGCATCATGTGCTGTTTGGGGAGTATTTTTTTGAAGGGCCATCCTGTCTGACACTGCAGTGCCACTCCTAGATGGGCCAGGTGTTTGTGTCGGCCACTTGTGTCGCTTAGCTTAGTCACACAGCGACCTTGGTGCGCCTCTTTTTTTCTTTGCATCATGTGCTGTTTGGGGACTATTTTTTTGAAGTGCCATCCTGTCTGACACTGCAGTGCCACTCCTAGATGGGCCAGGTGTTTGTGTTGGCCACTTGTGTCGCTTAGCTTAGCCATCCAGCGACCTCGGTGAAAATTTTAGGACTAAAAATAATATTGTGAGGTGTGAGGTGTTCAGAATAGACTGAAAATGAGTGGAAATTATGGTTATTGAGGTTAATAATACTATGGGTTCAAAATGACCCCCAAATTCTATGATTTAAGCTGTTTTTTAGGGTTTTTTGAAAAAAACACCCGAATCCAAAACACACCCGAATCCGACAAAAAAAATTCGGTGAGGTTTTGCCAAAACGCGTCCGAATCCAAAACACGGCCGCGGAACCGAACCCAAAACCAAAACACAAAACCCGAAAAATTTCCGGTGCACATCACTAGAAAACGGTCAGTTTCCGCCCAGAAACACCCACTTCCTGTTAATCACTCACCAATCAGCAGTGCGACTGAAAAGCGTCGCTAGACCTTGTGTGAAACTGCATAGTTTTGTGTGAAAGTATTTCGCGCGTGCGCACTGCGCACCATACGCATGCGCAGAAATGCCGCTTTTTGACCTAATCGCCGCGCTGCGACCGAAAACAGCTAGCGAACAACTCGGAATGACCCCTACTATACGATGTGAACAAGTTATCGTTACGAATCGCCTCATAACAATAAACTGTCTATAAGATCGCATAGTGTGTACCCAGCTTTAGAAAGTGTATGAGCTGGGGTTCTTCAAGAAAAGGAATTGTGATCCCACTCTAACAGCCATTTTATACAGCATAGTGCTATACAGTATAATGCAATACAGTTTGAGTAGGAGTTCCTATGTTTTATTTAAGCACTTTAAGAAAAAGACACAGAACTCACACTGTGATTCACTAATGTCTGCCCCAGCCTGCTCCTCACTATCCACTGGCCTGGAAGGTTCTGCTGCGTTGTTCTGATGGGGATGGATGGGGCTGTGCGGCGCTGGCAGGAACTCTCAGCTCCACTACAGTGTGCAGACTCCGGTCTCCTAGTGCGGGCCAGTCCAGCGTGTGACTTCAAGACATGGCAGTCGTCATGAAGCGGCATGATGTCCCCTCCCCCCCGCAGGGCTCCTCTGGGAATGGAGCCCGGAAAAGAAGTAAGATTCCGCTGCCCGGCTGAGGCCCTCACCCTCCGTGCCTGCAGCCGCCTGGTAAGTCAATAGCTGATGACTGCCTGGCTGCGGTAAAGAGCGGAAAACAATAACTGCCTGGCCGTGGTCGTCCGATAGGCCCCTCAAACAACAGTGGGATGACTATAAACCATCGGTACCCCGGCAGGCCAGTACGAGCCTGGCTGCGAGTGAGTCCTTGTCCACCCCGAAACTACCCAATCACAGTGACAGGGGTGTGATTTCATATGGACTGAAAGCACGCCCCTGTCAAAGAGGCACTTATACCAGGGTTCTTTTGAATGGGATTTTACTGCCCGATGCTTGGTTCCGTCCCCTCTTCTAGCCCTTTCACATCGACAGCGGGAGGCACCGAGAGCGGTACCACCTAAACACTTTTATAACAGTTTTTTACAGGGTACAAATTATTAAAATAATTTAAGGGTTAAAGCATATACTTATGACACAGAATAGGTGTCATAAGTATCTTTTTTGTATTATTTTAATCAGTAATGACAGGGGAGGCACTGCCTCCCCTGACTGCACGTCCTTGGTGGGCATTATGTGTATAAGTGGCATTACTACTGTGCGCATCATGTGTATAAGAGGCATTACTACTGTTGACATTATACATATAAGGGGCACTACTGTGGACATAATGTGTATAAGCAGTACTACTACTGTGGGCATTATTTGTAAGGGGCATTACAGCTGTGGACATTATGTATATGGGGCACTACTACTGTGGGCAATATGTGTCTATAAGGGGGCACTATTACTGTGGGGATTATACATATAAGGGGCTCTACTACTGTGGACATTAGGCATATAAGCAGCACTACTACTGTAGGCATTATGTGTATAAGTGGCACTACTACTGTGCGCATCATGTGTATAAGGGGCATTACTACTGTTGACATTATGCATATAAGGGGCACAACTGTGGGTATAATGTGTATACTCAGCACTACTACTGTGAGCATTATTTGTAAGGAGCATTACTACTGTGGGCATTATGTATATAATGGGCAGTTGGGCACTACTGTGTAGCATAACGTGGCTAGGGGGTGCTACTGTGTGATGTAATGTGAATAAGGGACACTACTATGTGGCGTACTATGAATCAGGGGCACTACGTGTGGTGTAATGTAAATAAGATTGTGATTTTGTGACGTAATTTGAATTTGGAGTACTATTGTGTGGTGATGCCCCTTCTTTGTGAGACCACACTTTTTTTTCCCAGCCAGCTAGTTGTCACTTTATAGGAGGGCTCAAATGTATAATTTGCAGGGGGGGCGCCAAACACCTTAACACCTGAGCTGCCCCCTTCTGCATGATTTGTATTGTCCAATCTCCCCCATAGTCTCTGTTTTGTACTGTGCTCTCAATACCCCCCACCACACACACACACACACACACACACACACACACACACACACACACAATTACCTCCTGCATGTTATCCTCCAGTCCTTACTGCCTCTGCGACCCCTCCCGTCATCTTCAACTGACACTTTGCAGATCTCTTTGCCGGTCACCCGACACTCTGCAAATCTCGTTACCAGAACATTGCCAGATGATAAAAAACACAAAAGACTATCCATAAGCATAGTACTAGTATAAGTACAATAAAATGTCCATGAGTCAACCACTTTCCCAATTTTCCTTAAACCAAACAACATAGTTTCAAATTTATCAATTTGCCATTTATCTATTTTATTTACTTTTCCATCCCAAAGCAAGATCCTGCCTCATAGAGACTTATCTGCATCCACTGCCCTCTTTATTTCTGTAACGCTACATTTGTATTCTTAAATATGTAATTCCTTCTTATGCTTCTCCTAATGTGCGCTTGTACCTATATTCCAGTGGCGTGCGGTGAGGTCAGTAGCTGGTGAGGCACTGCAGTCATAATGTTCGCTGATGCAGCAGCTTGTGCAGGTGAGGGATCTTTTCAGATCCCTCCCCGCTATTTCCCCCGCAAGGTCCCTGTCAGGTGGGCAGACTCAGCAGGGGTCACTGTGCCTGCAGACCTGCCTATCTCACGCTGCCAAGCAGCAGCGTACTGCATTTACAGCAATCCCTCTCAGCCCACGGGACTCCCAGTGACTGTACTGATCCCCGTGCCAGAAAGTCCTTTCATGGATCCATGACCCTCCTCTCCATGGCACTCCCTGCTCACCTGGACCCCTGACCAGCGCTCACCTGGACACCCGGCGATGATGCAGTGTAACTAGAGGATCCAGGTAGGGTGCGGGGACACTGGGGACCTATAGACAAGTAGCAAACAACTCTGTAATCCACTGCTGACAGTGCCGGCAGACACCATCTGACCTGACCCAGCTGGCTGTGGGGACATTAGGACACACACACAGTGGAAGTGGGAACACGGGGCAGTGCTGTAACTAGACATTTTAGCGGTGTGCAAGAAATGGCAGTGGCGCCCTCCACCTTATGTTAAAGAGGGACAGTGCGCGCCGTTGGCGCGCGCAAAAATATAGGGGCATGGCTTCATGGGGAAGGGGTGTGGCTACAAAATAATACCAATTCATATAATGGTGCACAGTAGTCTCCATTATTCAAATTACACCGCACAGTAGCACCACTACACCAGGTAGAGCCCCTTTTACACATTACGGCAGACAGGCCCCCTTTTTACACATTACGGCAGACAGCGTCCCCTTTTTACACATTACGGCAGCCAGTCCCCCTTTTTACACATTATGGCAGACAGCGGCCCCTTTTTACACATTACGGCAGACCGCGTCCCCTTTTTACACAGTACGGCACACAGCGTCCCCCTTTTTACACAGTACGGCAGCCAGTGTCCCCCTTTTTACACAGTACGGCAGACAGTGTCCCCTTTTTACACATTACAGCAGTGTCCCCTTTTTACGCAGTATGGCAGACAGAATAGATAGCTAGATACACGGGTAAAGTAAGACGGGGAGCATAGGGGTCAGTGTGTACTGACTGTGTCGGCAGCGGAGACACCGTGAGACATACGGGGAAAGAGAGGACGGGGGAGCACAGTGGTGCGCTGACAGAGCAGGGGCCAATGCAGGATTTCTAAGAGGGGGTTTTCAGATATATGCTATGTAGTTTTAGAACGTATATATATTTTATAGACGGAGACATTTATATGAATAATACAGCCAGGGGCGGATTGGGCTGGAAAACCAGCTCGGGAAATTTCAGGGAGCAGCCCTAATTATATATATATATATATATATATATATATATATATTTATTATAGTATATATATATATATATATATATATATATATATAGACAGATGAGGTCCCTGCACTTGCCCTTTGAAATCCACGTGATAATGCTCAGGTGCCATCCGAGGAATGAATCCGATGTAACAAACAAAATGGCGGCACTCCGAGACTGCTTAGTGTGAAGAAATGCTGCTTTATTAATAAAGCAGCATTTCTTTACACTCAGCAGAATAAAGTAGAATTTCTTTACACTCAGCAGTCTCTGAGTGCAGCCATTTCGTTTGTTATATAGCTCTGGTAAAATACACATTGAGAATATACACATGAGCAATTGCTTTGTATAACAACATTGGTTTCATAGAGTTAACTCACCAAGCCCTGAGCCCTGAACACAGGAGAACTCCCGTGCTTCAGCCTGTATAGGGGGAGGGAGAAACTCCAGTACAGGGAAAGCGTTTTACTTTCTGTTTCTGCTATCCCTGATAGCAGAAGTCCGTGCATGCAGGGAGAGGAACTTTTCTGCCTGTTGGTATGAGAGCACAGGAGTTTCCAGGATTCCCCTGCATGCCGTGGCTGACAAAGAGGACATCACTGCTGTGGGGGACACAGTCACTACAAAGCATACTGCCGCCCGGCTCCCTCTCCCTTCTGCCTGCTCACTGCTCAGTTCTGACAAGCAGCAGCATGACAGCTCGCCAGGAGGGAGGGAGGGAGGAGAGAGATCTCGATCTCTACCTACAAGACGCTGCTGCTCCTTCTTCCCTCGTCCAGCACTGACAGTGACAGCCGGATGCAGTCACTGTCAGTGCTCTATCTAATGCCCAATCACAGGGACAGGGGCGCTGCGGCACTTACACAGGTGCCGCTCCATGACATTTTTCAATGGTCTTTTCGGCCACTTTCCTTGGCCCCGCCCCCTGCCCAGCCCCTACCACTGCCCGATTAGAATGCACAGTGGGAGGCACCGTTCTCGGTGCCGCACAAGTGCATTTAAAGTCACCCATTTAACATCTAAAAACATTAACATAATATAAAGAAGATTCTTATGACACAGATTATGTGTCATAAGTATCTTCTTTGTATTATTTTAATCAGGAATGACAGGGGAGGCACTGCCTCCCCTGCCTCCCCTGACTGCACGTCCCTGCTATATTCCCTGTTCTGTCTATCTTGTCTTGCCTTTGAGCTGACTATACTGCACTCTGTGGGGGTCATTCCGACCTGTACGTACACTTCCGTTTTTCGCAGCGCAGTGATCAGGTCACTACTGCACATGCGTATGTACCGCAATGCGCAGGCGCGTCATATGGGTACAAAGCGGATCATTGCTGAGCGATGGAGTTAATGAAGAATCCATTCACACAGCCGATCCGCAAGGAGATTAACAGGAGGAGGGTGTTTGTGGGTGGCAACTGACCGTTTTCTGGGAGTGTTTGGGAAAACGCAGGGGTCTCCAAGCGTTTGCAGGGCGGGTGTCTGACGTCAATTCCCGGGACCAGACAGGCTGAAGTGATCGCAAGGGCTGAGTAAGTTCAGACCTACTCAGAAACTGCACAAAATGTTTTTGCAGAGCTCGGAGGCACAGGCGTTCGCACACTTGCAAAGTGAAAATACACTCCCCTATAGGCGGCGACTATCTGATCTCAGCACTGAAAAAAGTAGCTAGAGAGCGATCAACTTGGAATTACCCCCGGTATTCCTTACCCCCTCCTTCATACCCTGCTATGTAGGACTCACCTCCTCCTACCTGTCCACCTGCATGGTAACTGGAAACTACTGCAGCTGTAGATAGAATGTTACAGGAAGAAGCATTATGATGTCACAGGCTAGTGATGTCACAGGCTAGGTGTGATGTCACAGTAACCAGCAGCAGCAAAGCTACTAAGTTACAGCTTTCTTACATATACATTTTATACATGAATTATAACTGGATTTACATGAATTTCTAGTTTTAAAAAAAATGTAGACTAGTGTAGAAAATTAACTATTGTACAGAGTGCCTCAATATATAGGTAAAGGGAAAACAGAAGTGAGAGGCATTTCTAGACTAAATCGCAACTAATATTTTATAAGGAAATAAAGCTCTTTATCTAGCAGGCTGATTAATAATTTTTCATTATATGAGTGTGTGTATATATATATATATATATATATATCCTTTCTTATGGGCGGCACTCAGAGACTTGTATCAAACGAATTAAGTGAAAAAAAGACCCCACCGGGCCGTTTTATTGGTGACGTTTCGGGGTATAATCCCCTTCCTCAGACAATCAAATAGTGAATAACAGTGACATTTATAGCAAAAAATAACCTGTGACCCTCCTGTGCAACCTCCGTGTGTGTCCCATGCTCCCGGCCGCCGTCCCGTAGTGGCACTTCCGGTCGCGGGTCTCCCGTCGCGCCGGAAGTGACGTCACCCCGTCCGGCCCCGGTTGCTATGGGAACACACTGTAATAGAAAACAGTGTGTAAATACAAAAATATTCGTATCGTTATAACACCTTGTGCGGGCACCTGAGTGCCCCTACTGAAAACAAATCATGTAAACATGTTCAGCTGTAAAAAAACTTTGTGCACACAAATACATCAATAAATATCACTAAGTAAATACTGCATAATAATTAATAAATACCAGTGTTAAGCTGAACTAACATTTTGAAAAATATATGTATATATAGAAAAAGTGCAATATCCTAAAAATTGGTTAAAATCTATCATTACTCCTGTGTCGAAATCACCATCTGTTTATCAGTCACTCACATATATACTGTAAAATGGCTCAACTGACATACTGCATAGAGTTGCTGCCATCTACTGGCCAAAAATCTTAACTACACTCAATGGATTGATAAAGCTTATAATTGAAGGGTTCTTTTAGAAAATTAATCCCTAAGAGTGATTGTTAAGAGTGAGAAGTCCATTGGACCTGCCTTAGAGGACACAGAGATTGTTGATGCATTGTTTATTTATTTTCGCTATATTGATGATCTGTTAATTTTTTGGAAAGAAGACATAGGTAAACTTGAGGCCGTTGTCAAATCCCAAAATTTGTCAACCAGTCCCATTAAATTCACAATGGTGAGTAATACCAGTGAAATTTGCTTTCTGGATATTAATATACAGATCAGAAACATTCTGATTCAGACCTCTTTGTATGCGAAACCCACGGATCGGAACACGATCCTACATGCAGATAGTTTTCACCCTAAAAATACCATTCGGGGATTGCCCTACTCACAGTTTGTTCGAGTGTGTAGAACAAACAGTGATCAGGATGTGATGCTTAGACAACTTGATAATATGTTGGAGAAATTCAAGGCAAGAGGATACGCTTTGGGGGAATTGAAAAAAGCCCGAGACAAAGCCCTAAGGGTGACTCAACAGAACCCCAATAGCTGGCTATCTGTAAATAATAAGAATAATAAGAAAATGAGTGACACCATTGCTTGGGTAAATGAGTACAACACACAGAGTCCCCAAACAACCAGCAAAGCGAAGGAGTTGTGGCGAATGGTGAACACGGACCCTGAGCTAAAATGTTTTCAGAAAACCAGGTTGATGCCTAGCTATTCCCGGGGGAGGAATTTAAAGGACCTGCTGGTCAAAACAGATGTGACTGGCTTCCTGGAATCCAGCGCATCACAGAATTTCTTAAGTCGCAAAAATGGGTGCTATAAATGTTTGGGCTGTACGACGTGTTCGTACATGCTCATAGGGGACACTATCCCTCACCCACATACCGGCAAACGATTTCAGATCAAATGGCCTCTGACATGCACCAGTCGGTTTGTAATCTATGTCATAGTATGCCCATGCGGCTTATACTACGTAGGCAAAACTGAGTGCCAACTTAAGGTTAGGTTGACCCAACACAGATCGGCCATACGGAACGCTCTTTTGACTGGTACAAGCGAACAACCGGTGGCACGACATTTCTCGCAAGCTCGACACAATCTGGCTAGCCTGAAATATAAAGCAATTGATTGCGTACCAGCCTCCCGCCAAGGCGGCAACCAGGGCCGGATCTGGGGGGGGGGGGGGGGCGAAGGGGGCGACCGCCCCCCCCTAACACAGTCATAGCCACACCCACTTTTGAGCAGAAGAGAGCTCTCCTAGGAGAGCCCGAGGCAGAACGATCGGCTGCAGCTTATACCACAGCACCACAGAGGAGCCAGGAGAGCAAGGGTTACAGAGCATTTGCCCCTCACTTGCTGGTGTGTGGGTACTAGGGCTAATAAATACAATTACCCCATAGCACAGTCACATGTACATAGAACAATCACAAAGCTCTATCTCAGTCTCACTCAAAAAGTCCAGTCAGAATTGAGAGAGGAGGAGTTAGGATTGCAGATGGGAGGAGTTGGGACTGTAGAGGGAGGAGTTAAGATTAAACAGTAAACCGCCCCCCCTAAAGAAAAGTCTAGATCCGTCCCTGGCGGCAACTGGGACACAGAGCTGTTACAATTAGAGTCCCGGTGGATTTTCAGACTGGATTGTTTAGCCCCGAAGGGCTTAAATGAGACCCCAGGGTTATCTCATTTCCTCTAAGGCAGGTCCAATGGACTTCTCACTCTTAACGATCACTCTTAGGGATTAATTTTCTAAAAGAACCCTTCAATTATAAGCTTTATCAATCCAATGAGTGTAGTTAAGATTTTGGCCAGTAGATGGCAGCAACTCTATGCAGTATGTCAGTTGAGCCATTTTACAGTATATATGTGAGTGACTTTGATCAACATATGGTGATTTCGACACAGGAGTAATGATAGATTTTAACCAATTTTTAGGATATTGCATTTTTTCTATATATACATATATTTTTCAAAATGTTAGTTCAGCTTAACACTGGTATTTATTAATTATTATTATTATTATGCAGTATTTAGTGATTTTTATTGATGCATTTGTGTGCACAAAGTTTTTTACAGCTGAACATGTTCACATGATTTGTTTCAGGAGGGGCACTCAGGTGCCCGCACAAGGTGTTAGAACGATACGAATATTTTTGTATTTACACGCTGTTTTCTATTACAGTGTGTTCCCATCGCAACCGGAGCCGGACGGGGTGACGTCACTTCCAGCGCGACGGGAGACCCGCGACCGGAAGTGCAACTACGGGACGGCGGCCGGGAGCATGGGACACACACGGAGGTTGCACAGGAGGGTCACAGGTTAGTTTTTGCTATAAATGTCACTGTTATTCACTATTTGATTGTCTGAGGAAGGGGATTATACCCCGAAACGTCACCAATAAAACGGCCCGGTGGGGTCTTTTTTTCACTTAATTCGTTTGATACAAGTCTCTGAGTGCCGCCCATAAGAAAGGAGATATCTACAGATGCTGATCTGAGGGGAGGGCACCGGAGCAAGATATACGTAAGACCGGAGTGCCAGGGACCCTGTATGCATTGCTATATATATATATACACACACACACCACCCAACTGTCCCGCTTTTTGTGGGGCATCTCTGTTTTTGGGGGGAGTCCCGCTGTCCCACCTGCAGGCCGCAGTGTCCTGCTGTGGGGGGGGGGGGGAGTTGGGGGGCTTCTATCAATCGCCGCTCTGCTGTAGAGCAGCGGTGATTAGACGCTGTGCGCATGCGCTGTACAACATGCCCCATTTTCTGCAACGCTGCCTGTTGCCGCAGTATCGCACTCCCTGATCTGCACATGCGTATATATCTAAAAACGGGTGGTATTCATGTGACCGCCGGTCAGCTGACCGACAGTCACATGACCTCCTCCACCAGCCCGACGGCTCACTATCCTGATGGTCGGCATGCCGACCAACAGGGACTATTTCCACTCGTGGGTGTCCACGAGGGTTTAGTATGGTATGCCGGCGCTCGGGCTCCCGGCGACCAGCATACCGGCACCGGGAGCCCGACCGCCGGCTTACCGACAGTGTGGCGAGCGCAAATGAGCCCCTTGCGGGCTCGCTGCGCTCGCCACGCTACGGGCAAGGTGGCGCGCTACGCACGCCACGCTATTTTATTCTCCCTCCAGGGGGGTCGTGGACCCCCACGAGGGAGAATAAGTGTCGTATGCCGGCTGTCGGGATTCCGACGCCGGCATACTGAAGACCACCCGTCCACGACACCCATAGAGTGGGAATAGAACCCGTGGCGACCGCAGGTCGCCACCGAGCCCACAAGGGGCTTGCTGCACTCGCCCCTCCCCGCCGGGATCCCGGCATCGGTATGCTGCCGGGATCCAGGCATCGGTAAGCTGACCGGCGGTCTCCTGACCGCCGGTCAGCAGTACTACACCCCTAAAAACATCAGAGATGTATGTGTGGTGCCCTGGCTCAGATGAGGCCCCATTTTGTGGGCCTGGACAGAATATCACAGTCAGGGTTGCCTATGAAGCCTTGCCATATAGAGACGGCGGGGGTTAAAACTCCTTCCCTGGTTGCTAGGCAACCCGCAGTGCAGGGGTAAAGGAACCCGGATAGCTTTGGGACCCAGGAACAAGTGATTCGTGTCCCTACAGAGCGGGAAGCCCAACAGTCACTCTGATTGGGGAGCGAGACGCAGCAAAGGGAGGAGGACGTGCCTTTTAAAAAGAGAGGAGAGGAGCAGCGCGCGTGGTGTGCTGAGCCGAGTGTGAGGAGGACGGAGAGCGCCGTGGAGGATCAAGCGTCAGCCTGCAGAGAGAGACGGGACCCGCCAGCCGTAACCCGCCCGTCAGCCTGCAGAGGGGAAGAGCCGGGACCCGCCAGCTGCAGCCCGCCTGCCAGCCGCACAGAGAGAGCCGGGACCCGACCGTTGCCAGCCCCTGTCACCCCTAAGAGAGTACCGCGTCAGATGCCTGGGACCATGTACAGCTTCTCACCTACCCAAGACTGAGGGTAAGCCACAAGGGACACACAGTGTAACACACACACCTGGATAGTTAATCCCTCACCTCCCTGCCTTTCGGCTCCAACTGAGTTAAAAGACTTCTGACCTGGTCAGCATTCGGCAGAGGCAGAATAATACAGGCACTGCAGGAACACTCACAAACCTCACTCCAGCTAGCTGTTAATGTTTTGTACACCGCCACTCCCACGGAGATATATTAGTACTGTGGAGTTCCCCATCAGCTGTGTTGTATACGGAATAAGGGGGACGCCCCTGACCCCAAATATTTGAGTGCAAAGTTCACAGTCAAAAGTGCTTCACCCAGCCAGCCAGAACAGTGGTGACCTACTAGTTTACCCTATGCCAGTGGTGGCCAAACAGTCGATCGCGATCGACTGGTCGATCGCGGACATGCGACCAGTCGATCGCGATCCGCCGCCCAGCCACCCGAAGCCGCGCCTCTCCTGCCCTCCGCTCCCGCTCTGTCTCCTCACAGTCTGACGGCCGAGTGTATAGCTCAAATCAGGTGCCGGTTCGTTAGCCAATGAGAGCTCGCGGACCGGCACCTGATTTGAGCCATACACGCTGCCGTCAGACTGAGGAGGCAGAACGGGAGCAGCAGGCAGGAGAGGCGCGCGCTGCGCTCACCACACACCAACGGTGAGCTGTTCTATAATCTATACATGTCTGGCACTGGGGGAATATCTGGCTCTGCAGACACATGGCACTGTGGGGGCATATCTGGTACTGTTGGGGCATATCTGGCACTGTGGGGCATGTCTGGCACTGTGGGGTCATGTGTGGCACTGGGGGCATATCTGGCTCTGCGGGCACATGGCACTGTGGGGGCATATCTGGCACTGGGGGCATATCTGGCACTGTGGGGCATGTCTGGCACTGTGGGGTCATGTGTGGCACTGGGGGAATATCTGGCTCTGCGGGCACATAGCACTGTGGGGGCATATCTGGCACTGGGGCATGTCTGGCACTGCGGGGTCATGTGTGGCACTGGGGGCATATCTGGCTCTGTGGGCACATGGCACTGTGGGGGCATGTCTGGCACTGTGGGGTCATGTGTGGCACTGGGGGAATATCTGTCTCTGCGGGCACATGGCACTGTGGGGGCATATCTGGCACTGTGGGGCATATCTGGCACTGTGGGGCATGTCTGGCACTGTGGGGTCATGTTTGGCACTGGGGGCATATCCGGCTCTGCGGGCACATGGCACTGTGGGGGCATGTGTGGCACTGTGGGGTCATGTGTGGCACTGGGGGAATATCTGGCTCTGCGGGCACATGGCACTGTGGGGGCATATATGGCACTGGGGGCATATCTGGCACTGTGGGGCATGTCTGGCACTGTGGGGTCATGTGTGGCACTGGGGGCATATCTGGCTCTGCGGGCACATGGCACTGTGGGGGCATGTCTGGCACTGTGGGGTCATGTGTGGCACTGGGGGAATATCTGGCTCTGCGGGCACATGGCACTGTGGGGGCATATCTGGCACTGGGGGCATATCTGGCACTGTGGGGCATGTCTGGCACTGTGGGGTCATGTGTGGCACTGGGGGCATATCTGGCTCTGCGGGCACATGGCACTGTGGGGGCATGTCTGGCACTGTGGGGTCATGTGTGGCACTGGGGGAATATCTGGCTCTGCGGGCACATGGCACTGTGGGGGCATATCTGGCACTGGGGGCATATCTGGCACTGTGGGGCATGTCTGGCACTGTGGGGTCATGTGTGGCACTGGGGGCATATCTGGCTCTGCGGGCACATGGCACTGTGGGGGCATATCTGGTACTGTGGGGGCATGTCTGGCACTGTGGGGTCATGTGTGGCACTGGGGGAATATCTGGCTCTGCGGGCACATGGCACTGTGGGGGCATATCTGGCACTGGGGGCATATCTGGCACTGTGGGGGCATGTCTGGCACTTTGGGGTCGTGTGTGGCACTGGGGGCATATCTGTCTCTGCGGGCACATGACACTGTGGGGGCATGTCTGGCACTGTGGGGTCATGTGTGGCACTGGGGGAATATCTGGCACTGCGGGCACATGGCACTGTGGGGGCATATCTGGCACTGTGGGGGCATATCTGTAATCTGGCGCTGTGGGGGCATATCTGTATCTGGCACTGTGGGGTCATATGTGGCACTGGGCATATCTGGCTCTGTGGGCACATGGCACTGTGGGGGCATATCTGTATCTGGCAGTGTGGGGGCATATCTGGCACTGTGGGGTCATATGTGGCACTGGGCATATCTGGCTCTGCGGGCACATGGCACTGTGGGGGCATATCTGGCACTGTGGGCACATGGCACTGTGGGGGCATGTGTATCTGGCACTGTGGGGGCATATCTGGCACTGTGGGGGCATGTGTATCTGGCACTGGGGGCATATGTGTTTGAGGTTTTTACCTGTGGGGGCCAATGTGTTATTTTGCGTGAGGTAGTCATTACACTCTGCGCAGCAAGGCTACGTCCCTTTTTTTTTGTTATACCACGCCCATTTTTAGTTATAGCACGCCCACTTTTTGTTATGCCACGCCCCTTTTTTTGCGCGCGCGCCTGCGGCGCGCGCTATTATTCCTCCTAGGTAGATCACAAAAGCTTTTTAGCTTTCACAGTAGATCACCGACTCCAAAAGTCTGGCCACCCCTGCCCTATGCAGTTGTATAATAAAATTAACTTACCTTTCCGTGGATACAATCGCCCTTAGGAACTTCAAGGTGTGTAATTGTACTAACCGACTTACCTTTCCGTGGATATAAATACCCTTAATACTGTTAGTCTTTGTGGTCGTGTTACTTTCCAATGCACCCATCCTGCACACCTGTCCACTGATACCTTCTCAGGAAAAACACCCTTGCCGTGCAGGCTTTATTAAATTCGAGACACTGATTACCCGGGTGTAAGAGGTACGGGGGTGGGGCCCTGGGGAACAAAGTTCGGATCGCTCACTTACCAGCCTACGTACCTCACGCCTCCCGTCCTCCACCTTCAGTCCGTCGAGGTAGCTCAGACGATACTGGCACACGTTCAGACACCGAGAAGAACTTCCTGGGTCACCTGAAACGAATGGGGGGGGGGACACTGCTGGGGTGGCCTACACTGGGCTCAGTGAAGGGTCATCATTGGCACTTGTGGCCTCAGACTGGGTGCCCCCGTAGTGGTGCGGAGCACCAGGGGCGACCCTGAACGAAAACGCCCAAAGGGGAAGTGGGGGAGGGGCAACATACACCACGAACACACACGAAACACCTTTCTCTATCGTCCTAAGTGGATGCTGGGGTTCCTGAAAGGACCATGGGGAATAGCGGCTCCGCAGGAGACAGGGCACAAAAAAGTAAAGCTTTTACCAGATCAGGTGGTGTGCACTGGCTCCTCCCCCTATGACCCTCCTCCAGACTCCAGTTAGATTTTGTGCCCGAACGAGAAGGGTGCAATCTAGGTGGCTCTCCTAAAGAGCTGCTTAGAGAAAGTTTAGCTTAGGTTTTTTACTTTACAGTGAGTCCTGCTGGCAACAGGATCACTGCAACGAGGGACTTAGGGGAGAAGTAGTGAACTCACCTGCGTGCAGAGTGGATTTGCTGCTTGGCTACTGGACACTAGCTCCAGAGGGACGATCACAGGTACAGCCTGGATGGTCACCGGAGCCGCGCCGCCGGCCCCCTTGCAGACGCTGAAGAGAGAAGAGGTCCAAAATCGGCGGCTGAAGACTCCTGAGTCTTCATAAAGGTAGCGCACAGCACTGCAGCTGTGCGCCATTTTCCTCTCAGCACACTTCACACAACAGTCACTGAGGGTGCAGAGCGCTGGGGGGGGCGCTCTGAGAGGCAAATAAAAACCTTATTAGAGGCAAAAAATACCTCACATATAGCCCACAGAGGCTATATGGAGATATTTAACCCCTGCCTAACTTCAAAAATAGCGGGAGACGAGCCCGCCGAAAAAGGGGCGGGGCCTATCTCCTCAGCACACAGCGCCATTTTCTCTCACAGAAAAGCTGGAGAGAAGGCTCCCAGGCTCTCCCCTGCACTGCACTACAGAAACAGGGTTAAAACAGAGAGGGGGGGCACTGATTTTGGCGATATTGTATATATATAAAAGATGCTATAAGGGAGAAACACTTATATAAGGTTGTCCCTATATAATTATAGCGTTTTTGGTGTGTGCTGGCAGACTCTCCCTCTGTCTCCCCAAAGGGCTAGTGGGTCCTGTCCTCTGTCAGAGCATTCCCGGTGTGTGTGCTGTGTGTCGGTACGTGTGTGTCGACATGTATGAGGACGATGTTGGTGAGGAGGCGGAGAAATTGCCTGTAATGGTGATGTCACTCTCTAGGGAGTCGACACCGGAATGGATGGCTTATTTAGAGAATTACGTGAGAATGTCAACACGCTGCAAGGTCGGTTGACGACATGAGACGGCCGACAATCTATTAGGACCGGTCCAGGCGTCTCAGAAACACCGTCAGGGGTTTTAAAAACGCCCATTTACCTCAGTCGGTCGACACAGACACAGACACGGACACTGAATACAGTGTCGACGGTGAATAAACAAACGTATTTCTCATTAGGGCCACACGTTAAGGGCAATGAAGGAGGTGTTACGTGTTTCTGATACTACAAGTACCACAAGAAAGGGTATTATGTGGGAGTGAAAAAACTACCTGTAGTTTTTCCTGAATCAGATAAAATAAAATGAAGTGTGTGATGATGCGTAGGGTTACCCCGATAGCAAATATTGGCGTTATACCCTTTCCCGCCAGAAATTAGGGTACGTTGGGAAACACCCCTTAGGGTGATAAGGCGCTCACACGCTTATCAAGTGGCGTTACCGTCTCCAGATACGGCCGCCCTCAAGGAGCCAGCTGATAGGAAGCTGGAAAAATATCCTAAAAAGTATATACACACATACGGTGGTTATACTGCGACCAGCGATCGCCATCAGCCTGGAGATGCAGTGCTGGGTTGGCTTGGTCGGATTCCCTGACTGAAAATATTTTATTCATGTAGAGCATTTAATAGGATGCATTCTATATATATATGTATGTGAGATGCACAGAGGGATATTTGCTCTCTGGCATCAAGATAAGTGCGTTGTCCATATCTCCCAGAAGATGTCAGGGACACGACAGTGGTCAGGTGATACAGATCCCATACGGCAGATGGAAGTATTGCTGTATAAAGGGAAGGAGTTATTTGGGGGTCGGTCCATCGGACCTGGGGACCACAGCAACAGCTGGGAAATCCAACCTTTTTTACCCCAAGTTACATCTCAGCTAAAAAAGACACCGTCTTTTCAGCCTCAATCTTTCCTTTCCCATGAGGGCATGCAGGCAAAAGGCCAGTCATATCTGCCCAGACATAGAGGTAAGGGAAGTAGACTGCAGCAGGCAGCCCTTTCCCAGGAAAAGAAGCCCTCCACCGCGTCTGCCAAGTCCTCAGCATGACGCTGGGGCCGTGCAAGCGGACTCAAGGTGGGGGGGTAGTCTCAAGAGTCTCAGGGCGCAGTGGGATCACTCGCAAGTTGACCCCTAGATCGTACGAGTATTATCCCAGGGGTAAAGATTGGAGAGTCGAGACATCTTCTCCTCGCAGGTTCCTGAAGTCTGCTTTACCAACGGCTCCCTCCGACAGGGAGGCAGCATTGGAAACAATTCACAAGCTGTATATCCAGCAGGTGATAATCAAAGTACCCCTCCTACGACAAGGAAAAGGGTATTATTTTTCCACACTATATTGTGGTACTGAAGCCAGACGGCTTGGTGACACATAGTCTAAATCTAAAATGTTTTGAACACTTACATAAAAGGTTCAAATCGAGATAAAGTCACTCAGAGCAGTGATAGCGAACCGGAAAAAAGGGGACTATATGGTGTCCCTGGACATCAAGGATTACCTCCATGTCCAAATTTTGTCCTTCTCATCAAGGGTACCTCTGGTTCGTGGTACAGAACTGTCAATATCAGTTTCAGACGATGCCGTTTGAATTATCCACGGCACCCCGGGCCTTTTTACCAAGGTAATGGCCGAAAAGATGTTTCTTCAAAGAAAAAAGGCATCTAAATTATCCCTTACTTGCACGACCTAAAAAGGGCAAGTTCCAGAGAACAGTTGGAGGTCGGAAGAGCACTATCTAAAGTAGTTCTTCGACGGCACGACTGGATTCTAAATATTCCAAGAATCGCAGCTGTTTTCCGACGATACGTCTGCTGTTCCTAGGGATGATTCTGGACACGGTTCAGAAAAAGGTTTTTCTTCCCGAGGAAAAAGCCAAGGAGTTATCCGACCTGTCAGGAACCTCCTAAAACCAGGAAAGGTGTCTGTACATCAATGCACAAGAGTCCTGGGAAAAATGGTGGCTTTTTACGAAGCAATTCCATTCGGCAGATTCCATGCAAGAATTTTCCAAAGGGATCTGTTGGACAAATGGTCAGGGTCGCATCCTCAGATGCACCTGCGAATAACCCTGTCGCCAAGGACAAGGGTATATCTTCTGTGGTGGTTGCAAAAGGCTCATCTATTGGAGGGCCGCAGATTCGGCATACAGGATTTGATCCTGGTGACCACGGACGCCAGCCTGAGAGGTTGGGGAGCAGTCACACAAGGAAGAAACTTCCAGGGGGTATGGACGAACCTGGAAAAGTCTCTTCACATAAACATTCTGGTACTAAGAGCAATCTAAAATGCTCTAAGCCAGGCGGAACCACTCCTGCAAGGAAAACCGGTGTTGATTCAGTCGGACAACATCACGGCGGTCGCCCATGTAAACAGACAGGGCGGCACAAGAAGCAGGAGTGCAATGGCAGAAGCTGCCAACATTCTTCGCTGGGCGGAGAATCACGTAATAGCACTGTCAGCAGTGTTCTTCCCGGGCGTGGACAACTGGGAAGCAGACTTCCTCAGCAGACACGATATTCACCCGGGAGAGGGGGGTCTTCATCCAGAAGTCTTCCACATGCTAATAAACTGTTGGGAAAGACCAATGGTAGACATGATGGCGTCTCGCCTCAACAAGAAACTGGGCAAGTATTGCGCCAGGTCAAGAGATCCACAGGCAATAGCTGTGGACGCACTGGTAACACCTTGGGTGTACAAATCAGTATATGTGTTTCCTCCTCTGCCTCTCATACCAAAGGTATTGAAGATTATACGGTGAGGAGGAGTAAGAACAATACTAGTGGCTCCGGATTGGCCAAGAAGGACTTGGTACCCGGAACTTCAAGAGTTGGTCACGGACGACCCGTGCCCTCTACTTCTGAGAAGGGACCTGCTACAACAGGGTCCCTGTCTCTTTCAAGACTTACCGCGGCTGCGTTTGACGGCATGGCGGTTGAACGCCAGATCCTAAAAGGGAAAGGCATTCCAGAAGAAGTCATTCCTACCTTGATTAAGGCAAGGAAGGAAGTCACCGCGAAACATTATCACCGCATTTGGCGAAAATATGTCGCGTGGTGCGAGGATCGGAGTGTTCCGACGGAGGAATTTCAACTGGGTCGTTTCCTACATTTCCTACAATCAGGATTGTCTATGGGTCTCAAATTGAGATCTATTAAGGTTCAAATTTCGGCCCTGTCAATATTCTTCCAAAAAGAATTGGCCTCAGTTCCTGAGGTACAGACTTTTGTTAAAGGAGTACTGCATATACAGCCTCCTGTGGTGCCTCCGGTGGCACCGTGGGATCTAAATGTAGTTTTAGATTTCCTCAAATCCCATTGGTTTGAACCATTGAAAAAGGTGGATTTTAAATATCTCACATGGAAAGTGACTATGTTACTGGCCCTGGCTTCCGCCAGGAGAGTATCTGAATTGGCGGCTTTATCTTATAAAAGCCCTTATCTAATCTTCCTTTCGGATAGGGCAGAACTGAGGACTCGTCCGCATTTTCTCCCTAAGGTGGTATCAGCGTTTCACCTGAACCAACCTATTGTGGTGCCTGCGGCCACTGGCGACTTGGAGGACTCCAAGTTGTTGGACGTTGTCAGAGCCTTAAAAATATACATTTCAAGGACGGCTGAAGTCAGAAAATCTGACTCGCTGTTGATACTATATGCACCCAACAAGTTGGGTGCCCCTGCTTCTAAGCAGACGATTGCTCGTTGGATTTGTAACACAATTCAACTTGCTCATTCTGTGGCAGGCCTGCCACAGCCTAAATCTGTTAAGGCCCATTCCACAAGGAAGGTGGGCTCATCTTGGGCGGCTGCCCGAGGGGTCTCGGCATTACAATTCTGCCGAGCAGCTACGTGGTCGGGGGAAAACACGTTTGTAAAATTCTACAAATTTGATACCCTGGCAAAAGAGGACTTGGAATTCTCTCATTCGGTGCTGCAGAGTCATCCGCACTCTCCCGCCCGTTTGGGAGCTTTGGTATAATCCCCATGGTCCTTTCAGGAACCCCAGCATCCACTTAGGACGATAGAGAAAATAAGAATTTACTTACCGATAATTCTATTTCTCGGAGTCCGTAGTGGATGCTGGGCGCCCATCCCAAGTGCGGATTATCTGCAATACTGTACATAGTTATTGTTAACAAATTCGGGTTATATTGTTAAGGAGCCATCTTTAAGAGGCTCTTTCTGTTATCATACTGTTAACTGGGTTTAGATCACAAGTTGTACGGTGTGATTGGTGTGGCTGGTATGAGTCTTACCCGGGATTCAAATTGCCTCCCTTATTGTGTACGCTCGTCCGGGCACAGTACCTAACTGGAGTCTGGAGGAGGGTCATAGGGGGAGGAGCCAGTGCACACCACCTGATCTGGTAAAAGCTTTACTTTTTTGTGCCCTGTCTCCTGCGGAGCCGCTATTCCCCATGGTCCTTTCAGGAACCCCAGCATCCACTACGGACTCCGAGAAATAGAATTATCGGTAAGTAAATTCTTATTTTATGCTATATACTCGGCTTCCGCCAGACGACTGGCCCTTCTTCTTTGCTCCTGGAAGAGAACACACAATACAGCCCACAGGACGTGGCGCTGCTTTCGCTTTATGACGGAGAGACACTTATACAGAGGTTATAGCATGACACCGTAATACTGTTTCAACCTTGTGGTACTCACCAACGCGTACTTACGACAGCCTACCTTGCATGGGGGCCTGGCTGTGGGGAAAACTGAGAACTCATCACACATATGCGGCGTAGCGCCAACTTATGCAAACCGCGGCCTAGCACCGACTTAAGCAACCTGCGGCGTATCGCCGACTTACACACCCTGCAGCCTAGCGCCGGATTCAGGGATACCACGGCCTAGCGCCGACTTACCACACCTGTGGCGTATCGCCCACTTCTGCGACCTGTGGCGTATCGCCCACTTCTGCGACCTGCGGCGTATCGCCGACTTCAGCAACCTGCGGCGCATCGCCGACTTCAGCAACCTGCGGCCTATCGCCGACTTCAGCAACCTGCGGCCTATCGCCGACTTCAGCTGCACAATTGTGTTGGGCTTCCTTGCCCTGGAGGCCCCCTACCTATGGCTTCCTATCTGGGGGGTAATGGGGCCTTGCGCCCTCTGCTGCTCAGGCCACGGGCCTGCCTATGTTGCCTCAGGCCTAGTGCCTGTTTTGCCCCACGGGCCTAGTGCCCGCCTACTGGTGCCACAGGCCGGTGGCCTGACTATCCCTATGGGCCTAGTGCCCATTATGTGCCCTCGGGCCTAATGCCCGCTCAACTGTGCCACGGGCCAGGAGGGCCCGTCCAGAAATGCCCACGGGCCGGGAGGGCCCGACTTTATGCCCACAGGCCGGAAGGGCCTGACTATGCCCACGGGCCTAATGCCCGATCCCTGGTGGTCTAGGGGTGGGGGTGGGCACCTGCACTTACCCGTCCAAAGGGCCACAGCTGGACAAAGCCTGGTCCGGCGACGCCCACCGCGTTGTCTTCGCCGGAGGCAGGATGGCTCCCACCACCTCCGGGCTTCCTGGAGACTTCACCTGGGCAGCGGTGGCCGGTGCAAGCTCTTTTGCGTTGCACGCCGCTGGCCCAGGGCTTCCGATGACTTCACCCGGCGGGCGGCGGCGTGTAGCAGCTCTTTTGCACGTGCCGCCGCCCTCCAGGACTTCCGGCGCCGTCGTCTCGGTTCCGTCTTCAGGAGCTCTTCGCTGCTCCCTCCCAGCCGACGACTCTGAGCCCTCGCGCCCGGCGCTGGCTAATACAAGCCAGTGCCGGGGGCGGGGCTATGACGCGGCGAGCCGGGATTGGCTCGCCGCCGCCACTCTCGATTGGCGCCAAATTCAAAATGCCGGGCGGCGATTGGCGGGGTCTGTGTCCCGGAGGATGCAGGCCCGCCGCCGTCACCCGCGTGGAGCGGCGGTGGATATGCACCGCCGCCCCCACGCCCGCTGCCGAACTCTGCATTCAGCGGGGCAGGTGGAGACCGGACCAGATCCGGTCCCCAGCACCGCCCGAAGCCCGCGCTACCTCCGGCCACATGGGACGGCGCCGGGCCGTCCCAGGTGAGGAGGGACGCGCATGCTAGTAGCAGGGCCAGTGACCGCACGAGTACACTGGCCCTTGCTACACGGGGACCACGGGGCAGGAACTGAATGTTATCGCTTGGTGTACGGCGCCACCATGTGGACAGTCTAGACGATTGTGTAAATTTATTGCCAAACCAGATTTTACTTGACAGTTCTTAAAATTGATAATTATATTGTAATGGTTGATGTTTGATGTTACCACTTGCCTTCATACTAACGTTTATTACGCTGATACATAGTGTATGTGTTTTGCTCTAAAGCAATTGACCTTATAGCGGTGACTAATCGTCTTCCTACAAATAAAATTGTTGTCACCGTCGAATTGTCTTATCCTTTATTTGCGGGGTCCTCTTTGGGGTGTCCATTCGTCTGCCACAGGCTCCGACGGAAGAAGTCGTGAGAGGTATAGAGCTAGCCAGTGTCATCGGGAGAAAGCAGGTACGTCTCTACACCATCACAGGGTCTGACATTACAACTGTACACACCGGGTTTACTTTTTGGGCAATGCAGTAAATTAATCGTTAAATCTCTTTTAGGGTGAACTGCGTTGACAAAAGACTTAAAAAATAAGAGAAGGCATTCAAAATAAGAAGTCACCTTAAGCACTGCTGTTTCATAACTCATCCCCAGATATGCGGGCACAGATAGTTATTATTGGTAGCATCAGCAAAGGCTACAGTTATAAATTGGATTAAATGGGTTTTGTACAATGCTCCTTAATCTATTCTCACAGAGAGGGGCGGTGAAACCATCCTGCAGCCGGAGTCAGAGGGTTGTAAGGGGTATATTTATTAATGTGTGTTTTTTGGGGGTACCTGCAAATGTAATGGATCCAGTAAAGAAATAGGGTGATTCTGCACAAGATCATTCCATACATTCAGTAAGTGCAATGATAGGACTTCCGAGTTTAGGACCCAGGAGTCCTTCTGCTCCCGCACAGAATGATGCTCGCACCACAGGGGGCACTGGGAGGGATCCATTTAGATCCCTCTCAGGAATCAATAAGAAGCCCATAGACTTCTATTAGGTAAGGCTACCTACAGATGGCATTGCCTACTGGGTGCAAGCTCTTTCCAGAGCTTGGTACATATGGGAATCACTTTAGTACATCCCGTCCAAAGTCCTTTATGGGTTTTAAAGGGAGGCAGAGTATTATTTGTATTGTAGCAATCATAGATTATGATATATTTATTATATTGTCATAATTCGGATAAGTACATAAGGCCTGATTATGACTGGGGCGATGGGTTGTCTACTGATACGCCCACCAGCTCCGGCTGTAACCCACTGCACTGTGCAAACAGTCGCACCATCGGACTTTGAGTAACCCCATAGGGTCAAACCACTCGCCCTCTGTGGGGAGAATGAGAAAAAGTCCAGCACTCCACTCTTCCAATTACCGTACTTGCCCTGGCGCCCTCCGAGATGTCCAAGCATCAGAAATTACACAATATGGAACAGCACTACTCATGGTCACACACAGAATAGATAACTGAAAGGCGGCCTCTGTCCTTTATGTAGCCCACAGGAGATAGAAGGGTATATGGGGAGAAGCAGACGGCTGATTATTTGATCCTGCTCCAGTTATCAGGGCCGGCGACAGGGGACGGTCAAAGGGGACACCTGTACCAGGCCCCAAGGATCAGAAAGGCCCCAAGGATATGACACTTATTGCCCGGCAGGGATGTGAGCCGTCTTGTACAAATAGGGCAGCGAGCTGTAGGCTGTGTGGGCGCAGAGTGACAGGAGCCTCTCACACATACTAACTGTGCGGCACAAGTGTGTGCCTGCTCTTCTGGGTCCAGCTCTGTTGCAGACAGTTACAGGACATGGCAGCAGTTCCCCTGGCCAGGATTCATGTGCTCTGTGCTGGCCTCTTCTGGTGGGGTATGAGGGCCGCATGGTACCTGCTGTGTAGTGTTCAGGTCTGGATACTGGGGAGTGTAGCGCAGGTTAGTCTATTCCCAGGGTAAGAGTGGATTGGTGAGGGGATACAGGGCTTTGGGATGGGATGAGGGGAGGGAGGGAGGGGGGCTAGGAATGCAGCACAGAATCATTTGGGAGAGACAGACTGTGGGGTGTGTGGGGTGAATGAAAGAGGTAGACAGACTGTGGTGTGTGTGTGTGGGGGAGGAAGGAGAGACCTACATACTTTTATATATTTATATATATATATATATATATATATATAAATATACTGTGTGTGTGTGTGTGTGTATATATATATATATATATATAATATATATATATATATATATATATATATATATATATATATATATACACAAATATATATCAGTGACGTGGGGTGAAGTGAGGCAGAGTTTTTCCTGTCATACGAACGTTTGTACCAGAGTTTTGATGGTATAAAGTATATGAAAAATACAAAGAATATGTTAGAAATATCTTCTATGCATTATTCTAATCATTTTTATAGCCAAAACTCTGGAGTAAAAAGTCTATGGCAGGTGAGGCAGTGCCTCTCCTGCTGACCTTTTCCGCACTTCTCAGATCAAAACTCACGAAATTTCCAGAAGTTTATACTACTGCACCTGTGTATAATGCCCAGATGTACGCTTTGGCTCATATATTGCGTTTAAATCTGGCTCTGGTGCTAGCCAGTGCCTCCTGAGCCATTTAGCTCACCGCATGTCCCTGATTTTTTATATATATATATATATATATATATATAATCTATCATAGGTGCCTACCTTGCTGCACCATCTTCCGGGAGGCTGCAGCGTAGTAGGCTAATGGGGGAGTGTCCAACGCCAATGTGGGCAGTCCAAGGGCATAACCGATGGGGAAAGTGAGCGATCTAGGGGCGTGGCACCATATTTGCATCATTTTGGCCCCGCCCCCGCTAGACAGTGCTGAGAAAACAGGCACTGTACAGCAGGGGGTGGAGCTACGATGATGCAAATCGCGTCAGCCTATCCCCCTCGGACCGCCCACTTGTTCCCTGCTGTGGGCGGCCGAGGGGGAGTGCGGGGGCTGCCAGAAATAGCGGGACACTTGCCGGGGGTCCGGGAGAGCCACCCGATTTTCGGGAGCCTCCCGGCCTTTCCGGGAGGGTAGGCAAGCATGATATATATATATATGTATGTATGTATGTATGTATGTATGTATGTATGTATATGTATATGTATATATATATATGTATATATATATATATATATATATATATATATATAATATACATATATGTGTGTGTGTTTTTTCCTGGTTCGCTATATCCACTCCCAAACTGTACAGAACCAGTTTAAACAGACTTTGTCCTTGAGATGTGGTTTCGAGGTACCTATGTGAAATCACTCTCATACCAAATAATCACCCAACAGATAATGGGGCAAATTCAGTAAGAATCGCAAGTAGCAATTCGTACGGAATTTTTGCTGAGGTGGTGTGGGCGCATGCGCAGCGGGACCTACTGTGCATGCGCCTGCATTTTCTGCGGGGGGCCACAGAAAATGCGATTGCCTCTGCCTGTCAATCAGGCAGAGGTGGTCACAGGGCGGGAGGGGGGCGGCAATGCTCCATTTTCTGGGAGGAAACGGAGCGTTGTGGGGGGCGCCAGCCGAAATGGTGGTCTGGTACGCGCGAACGGGGGCGTGTCAGGGGTGCGGTCGTGGCGGCTGCGTGACATCACATGCAGCGCTGCAACAGGAAAAATGGCGCCGGGACTCCTGCGGCTGCAGCTAAACTGCGCTGGCAGGAGTCATCCTTAATTTCTCTATCGTCCTAAGTGGATGCTGGGGTTCCTGAAAGGACCATGGGGAATAGCGGCTCCGCAGGAGACAGGGCACAAAAAAGTAAAGCTTTACTAGGTCAGGTGGTGTGCACTGGCTCCTCCCCCTATGACCCTCCTCCAGACTCCAGTTAGATTTTGTGCCCGAACGAGAAGGGTGCAATCTAGGTGGCTCTCCTAAAGAGCTGCTTAGAGAAAGTTTAGTTTAGGTTTTTTTTTCTTTACAGTGAGTCCTGCTGGCAACAGGATCACTGCAACGTGGGACTTAGGGGGAAAGTAGTAAACTCACCTGCATGCAGAGTGGATTTGCTGCTTGGCTACTGGACACCATTAGCTCCAGAGGGATCGAACACAGGCCCAGCCGTGGAGTCCGGTCCCGGAGCCGCGCCGCCGACCCCCTTGCAGATGCTGAAGCGTGAAGAGGTCCGGAAACCGGCGGCTGAAGACTCCTCAGTCTTCATAAGGTAGCGCACAGCACTGCAGCTGTGCGCCATTTTCCTCTCAGCACACTTCACTGGGCAGTCACTGAGGGTGCAGAGCGCTGGGGGGGGGCGCTCTGAGAGGCAAATATAAACCTTATACAAGGCTAAAAATACCTCACATATAGCCCATAGGGGCTATATGGAGATATTTAACCCCTGCCTGACTGGAAAAATAGCGGGAGAAGAACCCGCCGAAAAAGGGGCGGGGCCTATCTCCTCAGCACACGGCGCCATTTTCTGTCACAGCTCCGCTGGTCAGAACGGCTCCCAGGTCTCTCCCCTGCACTGCACTACAGAAACAGGGTAAAACAGAGAGGGGGGGCACATTAATGGCTATATATATATATATTAAAGCAGCTATAAGGGAGCACTTAATATAAGGATATCCCTTGTATATATAGCGCTTTGTGGTGTGTGCTGGCAGACTCTCCCTCTGTCTCCCCAAAAGGGCTAGTGGGTCCTGTCTTCATTAGAGCATTCCCTGTGAGTTTGCGGTGTGTGTCGGTACGTGGTGTCGACATGTATGAGGACGATATTGGTGTGGAGGCGGAGCAATTGCCAAATATGCAGATGTCACCCCCCAGGGGGTCGACACCAGAATGGATGCCTTTATTTGTGGAATTACGTGATGGTTTATCTTCCCTTAAACAGTCAGTTGAGGACATGAGGCGGCCGGACAATCAATTAATGCCTGTCCAGGCGCCTCAAACACCGTCAGGGGCTGTAAAACGCCCTTTGCCTCAGTCGGTCGACACAGACCCAGACACGGGCACTGATTCCAGTGACGACGGTAGAAATTCAAACGTATTTTCCAGTAGGGCCACACGTTATATGATTTTGGCAATGAAGGAGACGTTACATTTAGCTGATACTACAGATACCGTAAAACAGGGTATTATGTATGGTGTGAAAAAACTACAAACAGTTTTTCCTGAATCAGAAGAATTAAATGACGTGTGTGATGAAGCGTGGGTTGCTCCTGATAAAAAGTTGATAATTTCAAAAAAGTTATTGGCATTATACCCTTTCCCGCCAGAGGTTAGGGCGCGCTGGGAAACACCCCCTAAGGTGGACAAGGCGCTCACACGCTTATCCAAACAAGTGGCGTTACCCTCTCCTGAGACGGCCGCACTTAAGGATCCATCAGATAGAAAGATGGAAGTTATTCAAAAGAATATATACACACATGCAGGTGTTATACTACGACCAGCTATAGCAACTGCCTGGATGTGCAGTGCTGGAGTAGTTTGGTCAGAATCCCTGATTGAAAATATTGATACCCTAGATAGGGACAATGTTTTACTGTCGTTAGAACAAATAAAGGATGCATTTATCTATATGCGTGATGCACAGAGGGATATTTGCACACTGGCATCTCGGGTGAGTGATATGTCCATTTCAGCCAGAAGAGCCTTATGGACACGACAGTGGACAGGCGATGCGGATTCAAAACGTCACATGGAGGTTTTGCCGTATAAAGGGGAGGAGTTATTTGGAGTTGGTCTATCAGACTTGGTGGCCACGGCTACTGCCGGGAAATCCACTTTTTTACCTCAAGTCACTCCCCAACAGAGAAAGGCACCGACCTTTCAACCGCAGCCTTTTCGCTCCTACAAAAATAAGAGAGCAAAGGGCTTGTCGTACCTGCCACGAGGCAGAGGAAGAGGGAAGAGACACCAACAGGCAGCTCCTTCCCAGGAACAGAAGCCCTCCCCGGCTCCTGCAAAAACCTCAGCATGACGCGGGGGCCTCTCAAGCGGACTCGGGGACAGTGGGGGGCCGTCTCAAAAATTACAGCGCGCAGTGGGCTCACTCGCAGGTAGACCCCTGGATCCTGCAGATAATATCTCAGGGGTACAGGTTGGAATTAGAGACGGATCCTCCTCATCGTTTCCTGAAGTCTGCCTTACCAACCGTCTCTTCCGAAAGGGAGAGGGTGTTGGAAGCCATTCACAAGCTGTACGCTCAGCAGGTGATAGTCAAAGTACCCCTATTACAACAAGGAAAGGGGTATTATTCCACTCTATTTGTGGTACCGAAGCCGGATGGCTCGGTAAGGCCTATTCTAAATCTGAAGTCCTTGAACCTCTACATAAAAAAGTTCAAGTTCAAGATGGAGTCACTCAGAGCAGTGATAGCGAACCTGGAAGAAGGGGACTTTATGGTATCCTTGGACATCAAGGATGCGTATCTACACGTTCCGATTTACCCCGCACACCAGGGGTACCTCAGGTTCATTGTTCAAAACTGTCACTATCAGTTTCAGACGCTGCCGTTCGGATTGTCCACGGCGCCTCGGGTCTTTACCAAGGTAATGGCCGAGATGATGATTCTTCTTCGAAGAAAAGGCGTATTAGTTATCCCATACTTGGACGATCTCCTAATAAGGGCAAGGTCCAGAGAACAGCTGGAGACAGCTTTAGCACTATCTCAAGAGGTGCTAAGACAACACGGGTGGATTCTGAATATTCCAAAATCCCATTTAATCCCGACAACTCGTCTGCTGTTCCTAGGAATGATTCTGGACACGGTTCAGAAAAAGGTTTTCCTTCCAGAGGAAAAAGCCAAGGAGTTATCCGATCTGGTCAGGAACCTCCTAAAACCAGGAAAAGTGTCAGTACATCAATGCACAAGAGTCCTGGGAAAAATGGTGGCTTCTTACGAAGCAATTCCATTCGGCAGATTCCATGCAAGAATATTCCAAAGGGATCTGTTGGACAAATGGTCAGGGTCGCATCTGCAGATGCACCTGCGAATAACCCTGTCACCAAAGACAAGGGTGTCACTTCTGTGGTGGTTGCAGAAGGCTCACCTATTAGAAGGCCGCAGATTCGGCATTCAGGATTGGATCCTGGTGACCACGGACGCCAGCCTGAGAGGCTGGGGAGCAGTCACACAAGGAAGAAACTTCCAGGGAGTATGGACGAGTCTGGAAAAGTCTCTTCACATAAACATTCTGGAACTAAGAGCAATCTACAATGCTCTAAGCCAGGCGGAACTTCTCCTGCAAGGAAAGCCGGTGTTGATTCAGTCGGACAACATCACGGCGGTCGCCCATGTAAACAGGCAGGGCGGCACAAGAAGCAGGAGTGCAATGGCAGAAGCTGCCAAGATTCTTCGCTGGGCGGAGAATCACGTGATAGCACTGTCAGCAGTGTTCATCCCGGGCGTGGACAACTGGGAAGCAGACTTCCTCAGCAGACACGATCTTCATCCGGGAGAGTGGGGTCTACATCCAGAAGTCTTCAACATGTTAATAGACCGTTGGGAAAGACCAATTGTAGACATGATGGCGTCTCGCCTCAACAAGAAACTGGACAAATATTGCGCCAGGTCAAGAGATCCACAGGCAATAGCTGTGGACGCACTGGTAACTCCTTGGGTGTACCAGTCAGTGTATGTGTTTCCTCCTCTGCCGCTCATACCAAAGGTATTGAAGATCATACGGCAAAGAAGAGTAAGAACAATACTAGTGGTTCCGGATTGGCCGAGAAGGACTTGGTATCCGGAACTTCAAGAGATGCTCACGGACGAACCGTGGCCTCTACCTCTGAGAAGGGACCTGCTACAGCAGGGTCCCTGTCTTTTTCAAGACTTACCGCGGCTGCGTTTGACGGCATGGCGGTTGAACGCCAGATCCTAAAAGGGAAAGGCATTCCAGAAGAAGTCATTCCTACCTTGATTAAGGCACGGAAGGAAGTCACCGTGAAACATTATCACCGCATTTGGCGAAAATATGTAGCGTGGTGCGAGGATCGGAGGGTTCCGACGGAGGAATTCCAACTGGGTCGTTTCCTACATTTCCTGCAATCAGGATTATCTATGGGTCTCAAATTGGGATCCATTAAGGTTCAAATTTCGGCCCTGTCAATATTCTTCCAAAAAGAATTGGCCTCTGTCCCTGAGGTCCAGACTTTTGTCAAGGGAGTACTGCATATACAGCCTCCTGTGGTGCCTCCGGTGGCACCGTGGGATCTAAATGTAGTTTTAGATTTCCTCAAATCCCATTGGTTTGAACCATTGAAAAAGGTGGATTTGAAATATCTCACATTGAAAGTGACTATGTTACTAGCCCTGGCCTCTGCCAGGAGAGTATCTGAATTGGCGGCTTTATCTTATAAAAGTCCTTATCTAATCTTCCATTCGGATAGGGCAGAACTGCGGACTCGTCCGCATTTTCTCCCTAAAGTGGTATCAGCATTTCATCTGAACCAACCTATTGTGGTGCCTGCGGCCACTAGCGACTTGGAGGACTCCAAGTTGTTGGACGTTGTCAGAGCCTTAAAAATATACATTGCAAGGACGGCTGGAGTCAGAAAATCTGACTCGCTGTTTATATTGTATGCACCCAACAAGTTGGGCGCACCTGCTTCTAAGCAGTCGATTGCTCGTTGGATTTGTAACACAATTCAACTTGCACATTCTGTGGCAGGCCTGCCACAGCCTAAAACTGTAAAAGCCCACTCCACAAGGAAGGTGGGCTCATCTTGGGCGGCTGCCCGAGGGGTCTCGGCATTACAACTCTGCCGAGCAGCTACGTGGTCGGGGGAGAACACGTTTGTAAAATTTTACAAATTTGATACCCTGGCAAAGGAGGACCTGGAGTTCTCTCATTCGGTGCTGCAGAGTCATCCGCACTCTCCCGCCCGTTTGGGAGCTTTGGTATAATCCCCATGGTCCTTTCAGGAACCCCAGCATCCACTTAGGACGATAGAGAAAATAAGAATTTACTTACCGATAATTCTATTTCTCGGAGTCCGTAGTGGATGCTGGGCGCCCATCCCAAGTGCGGATTATCTGCAATACTTGTACATAGTTATTGTTAACTAATTCGGGTTATTGTTAAGGAGCCATCTTTAAGAGGCCCTTTCTGTTGTCATACTGTTAACTGGGTTTAGATCACAAGTTGTACGGTGTGATTGGTGTGGCTGGTATGAGTCTTACCCGGGATTCAAAATGCCTCCCTTATTGTGTATGCTCGTCCGGGCACAGTACCTAACTGGAGTCTGGAGGAGGGTCATAGGGGGAGGAGCCAGTGCACACCACCTGACCTAGTAAAGCTTTACTTTTTTGTGCCCTGTCTCCTGCGGAGCCGCTATTCCCCATGGTCCTTTCAGGAACCCCAGCATCCACTACGGACTCCGAGAAATAGAATTATCGGTAAGTAAATTCTTATTTTCTACTAACAAGCAGTCAGCATGCTGGGCGGCCTTGCCCAGCCCTGGGCGGCCCCCAGCATGCATGCTAAAGGTTTGCAAATTCTGCTGATTACCAGAATTTGCTAACCTTACTGAATTGGCCCCAAAAGCACAAAGGCTATAAATGGTACTTTTTAGTTGCTTTAAAGCGATTTCAGCTTGTTTGAAAGCCATAGATCTTATTGAATTAGATTTGTAGTCGGATGGTACCAAATTAGAACATTTAATTGGTATCTATTCTAAATTGGTTTCTAAATAAGAGATTCTCTCATCGAAGAGATCCTCGTTTCGATACTAATAGAGAAAACGAGCCATCTTAATGCAGCGATTCTCATACAGAATTTTTGTTGTTGAATCTTATTCTACTGGTATCAGTATTTCAGGTAGACAAAAAATTGTCCTCAGTTTCTCCAGGAAAATTTAAGGATTATTTGTTAATAATGCGGTCCTCCGTATCACAAAAATGTCAAAGATGGTTCCAGAGTCCTATAGTGTCTGTATGTTTCTCTCTCCAAATTGGAATGCACATAGTAAGAAGCCGCCATAATCAGCACTTACTGGACCAGTGCCAAGAAACGCCACCTAACCGCTAACTGAGGCTAATATTTTCATCTATTATGTAATCTAATACAGAGAGCTTTCTACAGTAATAGCTATTGTTGCAAGTCAGCTCTGTCTCCCCAACTAGGTATTCAGCTTTAATTTTTAATGTGGTGCAGCTAAAAAGTGTAAAGCCCTCTCTACTGGGCATGAAAATCTTCCTAGTAAGGTCTTAAGCAGCTTCTTGCTGTAATCAGATGTTCTAATGGGTCCTACACACTTACAGATCTCACTGCACAATATGAACGTTCTCGTTCATTAATGAACGAGAACTCGTTCATATCGTGCAGTGTGTAGGCCCCAATGATTAATGATGCGCGGCCCCGCGCTCGTTAATCGTTGGTGCCGGGTCGCTTATGCATGCAGGCCAATATGGACAATCTCGCCCATATTAGCATGCACTGCTATGGAGCCGGGTGACGGGGGAATGAAGAAACTTCACTCCCCCAGTCACCTCCCCCCGCCGCCGGATCGCCTGTCGGCCGTATCTGCCGTCGGGAGCTCGGCGGCGGATCACAGAGTGTGTTGGTCCCTAAGTTTAGATATTGAAATTATCTAAGAGCAGGAGTGCCAGATTTTTTTACCAGCTCAGAAATAAAGACAATAGACCATATATAAGAAAATGGCAGTGAAAGTAAAATATTTAATTCACTGCTGAAGGAAGAATATACTACAGTAACTTTTCATTACTGATATATTACATTCAGGAAAACTATTACATCAATACCCTTGTTATATTCTTTGAAGCCACTAGAGTGCATCACAGACCCAGACTGAAGACATCTGCTTTCTAACATAGGTCTGCAAATCTATCCTCCATGTGATTGGCAACAGACAGTATAAACAACTTTTATGGAATCTGTTGTAATGACTATATATTACCAATATTTAATGCAATTTAGATAATGCTGATTGAACCAAAGCCAAGTTCTATATGGTCAACATCCTTATGCAGAAATAGAAATAAAAATTCCTATTTATGGCGATTCTCCGTGATGCAAAGGACAGCTACACAAATTCAAACAACATACTTCTCCAAAATACAAAGATTTTAGTGGGTCCTAAGATATAGGGTAAGGCATTGCTGCTAAGCAATTAAGTTTTCATACAACAATTTCTTAAAAGACCAGTGTAAAAGGAAAAAATAAACATATGCGTGTGATGCATGGGACTTTATGTTCACTTTCTGAAGAATCACCCTTCTACAAGGGGCATGGCAACAGACCTCCCTTTTACACATTACGGCAGGCATAGCTCTCCTTTACACATTACTGTAGGCTGTCAAAGTCGAAAAATATCGTAATGCATATGCCTTATACTAACCCCATGCACATGCCCGCTGCTCGTGCACTCAGTCCGCCGTGCGTGCACATATCCGCAATTTGCGTAGGATCGCTCCGGCGATCATGCGCGTGATATGGGTATTTACGGCGGAGCTGGTGAGCGCGTAGAGGGTGATTAGAACATTACACATTTAACCCAAATAGTGTACATTTTAGATATAACTCCCCTACACCACATCAGCGAGTATTAATAGTTTAAACAGTTCCTGGACTAAGAGGTTCGCCTTTGCATGATAGGAAGGGTCAGATAAAGGTTGGAAGGTGATGTCTAGTATCCAGCTGTAGGGTATTTTGAGGGTAACATTCCGGTGTTGGTTAGAGAAAGATTGCTTGTTCCTGCGTATAGTTATGTGCAAAAGTAGAATATGAACATTAACTGTATTTACTGTATATTATGTATGCGGCGGGAATCCAAAGGATACCACCCACAAGAGCAGTTGGGGAAAGACATCGCCCACCTATTCAAATCCACCTATGACCTCTTCTGTAATGTAAAGACACATCCCTGTGTCCAATGGACAATGAGATTACAGTGACCATTGTATTGTGTATGCATGTTGTGTATAAAAAGCCCATTGTTGCCTGGCCGGACTCTGAACGCTATCTGTATGACCAGAGGAGGACCGGCCGGGTTGCGCTTGCGAACATTCTCGCGTATGTACATTCTCTGTAGCCATTGTTCTGTTTAGATTTACTTGTTAGCCTGTAGTGTATGATTTGTACTGTTTTACCTTTTGGAATTAATCCACGGTGGCCTTAGAACCCTGTGGTTTCAACTACAAATCAGTGTTGTGTCTTCACTTTCCTGCAAGGGTTTTAGAGTGTATTTATCTGTATAAGGTGTATAAGTATTGATAAGGTGTATGCACTGCGGTTACTTTATACCTTCAGCGCTACTTAAGGTTTAAGGTATAACATTGTTGCAGTACTTTGCTGCTAAGGGTTTAAAGTATAATCATATCATTGCATTGTATCATTAACAAGGTTTCTCTGACGTCCTAGTGGATGCTGGGGACTCCGTAAGGACCATGGGGAATAGCGGCTCCGCAGGAGACTGGGCACAAAAGTAAAGCTTTAGAACTACCTGGTGTGCACTGGCTCCTCCCCCTATGACCCTCCTCCAAGCCTCAGTTAGATTTTTGTGCCCAAACGAGAAGGGTGCACACTAGGTGGCTCTCCTGAGCTGCTTAGTGAAAAGTTTAGTTTTAGGTTTTTTTATGTTCAGTGTGACCTGCTGGCAACAGGCTCACTGCATCGAGGGACTAAGGGGAGAAGAAGCGAACTCACCTGCGTGCAGAGTGGATTGGGCTTCTTAGGCTACTGGACATTAGCTCCAGAGGGACCGATCACAGGCCCAGCCATGGATAGGTCCCAGAGCCGCGCCGCCGGCCCCCTTACAGAGCCAGAAGACAGAAGAGGTCCGGAAAATCGGCGGCAGAAGACGTCCTGTCTTCAACAAGGTAGCGCACAGCACTGCAGCTGTGCGCCATTGCTCTCAGCACACTTCACACTCCGGTCACTGAGGGTGCAGGGCGCTGGGGGGGGGGCGCCCTGAGACGCAATAAAAACACCTTGGATGGCAAAAAAATGCATCACATATAGCTCCTGGGCTATATGGATGAATTTAACCCCTGCCAGAATACACAGAAAAACGGGAGATAGGCTCCGCCCCCTTCTCGGCGGCCTTATCTCCTCAGCACACTGGCGCCATTTTCCCTCACAGCTCCGTTGGAGGGAAGCTCCCTGGCTCTCCCCTGCAGTCACTACACTACAGAAAGGGTTAAAAAAGAGAGGGGGGGGGGCACTAATTACGCGCAGTATTAAAGATACAGCAGCTATAAGGGGAAAAACACTTATATAAGGTTATCCCTGTATATATATAGCGCTCTGGTGTGTGCTGGCAAACTCTCCCTCTGTCTCCCCAAAGGGCTAGTGGGGTCCTGTCCTCTGTCAGAGCATTCCCTGTGTGTGCTGTGTGTCGGTACGTTTGTGTCGACATGTATGATGAGAAAAATGATGTGGAGACGGAGCAGATTGCCTGTAATAGTGATGTCACCCCCTAGGGGGTCGACACCTGAGTGGATGAACTGTTGGAAGGAATTACGTGACAGTGTCAGCTCTGTATAAAAGACAGTGGTTGACATGAGACAGCCGGCTACTCAGCTTGTGCCTGTCCAGACGTCTCATAGGCCGTCAGGGGCTCTAAAGCGCCCGTTACCTCAGATGGCAGATATAGACGCCGACACGGATACTGACTCCAGTGTCGACGGTGAAGAGACAAATGTGACTTCCAGTAGGGCCACACGTTACATGATTGAGGCAATGAAAAATGTTTTACACATTTCTGATAATACGAGTACCACCAAAAAGGGGTATTATGTTCGGTGAGGAAAAACTACCTGTAGTTTTCCTGAATCTGAGAAATTAAATGAGGTGTGTGATGATGCGTGGGTTTCCCCCGATAACAATTGATAATTGCTAAAATGTTATTGGCATTATATCCTTTCCCGCCAGAGGTTAGGGTGCGTTGGGAAACACCCCCTAGGGTGGATAAAGCGCTCACACGCTTGTAAGAACAAGGGCTCTACCCTCTCCTGAGATGGCCGCCCTTAAGGATCCTGCTGATAGAAAGCAGGAGGGTATCCTAAAATGTATTGACACACATACTGGTGTTATACTGCGACCAGCAATCACCTCAGCCTGGATGTGCAGTGCTGGGTTGGCGTGGTCGGATTCCCTGACTGAAAATATTGATACCCTAGATAGGGACAGTATATTATTGCCTATAGAGCATTTAAAAGATGCATTTCTATATATGCGTGATGCACAGCGGAATATTTGCCGACTGGCATCAAGTCTAAGTGCGTTGTCCATTTCTGCCAGTAGAGGGTTATGGACACGACAGTGGTCAGGTGATGCGGATTCCAAACGGCATTTGGAAGTATTGCCTTATTAAGGGGAGGAGTTATTTGGGGTCGGTCTTTCAGACCTGGTGGCCACGGCAACAGCTGGGAAATCCACGTTTGTACCCCAGGTCGCCTCTCAACATAAGAAGACGCCGTGTTATCAGGCGCAGTCTTTTCGTGGGCAAGCGGGCAAAAGGTTCCTCATTTCTGCCCCGTGACAGAGGGAGAGGAAAAAGGCTGCAGAAATCAGCCAGTTCCCAGGAACAGAAGCCCTCTCCCGCCTCTGCCAAGCCCTCAGTATGACGCTGGGGCTTTACAAGCAGAATCAGGCACGGTGGGGGCCCGTCACAATGAATTTCAGCGCGCAGTGGGCTCACTCGCAAGTAGACCCCTGAATCCTTCAGGTGATATCTCAGGGGTACAAATTGGAATTCGAGACGTCTCCCCCTCGCCGTTTCCTAAAGTCGGCTTTACCGATGTCTCCTTCTGACAGGGAGGCAGTTTTGGAAGCCATTCACAAGCTGTATTCCCAGCAGGTGATAATCAAGGTACCCCTCCTGCAACAGGGAACGGGGTATTATTCCACACTGTTGTGGTACCGAAGCCGGACGGCTCGGTGAGACCGATTCTAAATCTAAAATCTTGAACACTTACATACGGAGGTTCAAATTCAAGATTGAGTCACTCAGAGCAGTGATTGCGAACCTGGAAGAAGGGGACTACATGATGTCTCGGGACATCAAGGATGCTTACCTTCATGTCCCAATTTACTCTTCTCACCAAGGGTACCTCAGGTTTATGGTACAGAACTGTCACTATCAGTTTCAGACGCTGCCGTATGGATGGTCCACGGCACCCCGGGTCTTTACCAAGGTAATGGCCGAAATGATACTCCTTCGAAGGAAGGGAATTTTAGTTATCCCTTACTTGGACGATTCCCTGATAAGGGTAAGATCCAGGGAACAGTTGGAGGTCAGTGTAGCACTATCTCAGGTAGTGTTGCGGCAGCACGATTGGATTCTCAATATTCCAAAATCGCAGCTGATTCCGACGACTCGTCTTCTGTTCCTAGGGATGATCCTGGACACAGTCCAGAAAAAGGTGTTTCTCCCGGAGGAGAAAGTCAGGGAGTTATCCGAGCTAGTCGGGAACATCCTATAACCGAGCCAAGTCTCAGTACATCAATGAAATGGTTCTGGGAAAAATGGTGGCTTCCTACGAAGCAATCCCATTCGGCAGATTCCACGCAAGAACTTTCCAGTGGGACCTGCTGGACAAATGGTCCGGGTCGCATCTTCAGATGCATCAGTGGATAACCCTGTCACCAAGCACAAGGGTGTCTCTCCTGTGGTGGTTGCAGAGTGCTCATCTTCTAGAGGGCCGCACATTCAGGACTGGGTCCTGGTGACCACGGACATAAATATCCTGAAGCTAAGGGCCATTTACAATGCTCTAAGCTCAGCAAGACCTCTGCTTCAAGGTCACCCGGAGTTGATCCATTCGGACAACATCACGGCAGTCACCCACGTAAACAGACAGGGTGACACAAGAAGCAGGAGGGCAATGGCAGAAGCTGCAAGGATTCTTCGCTGGGCGGAAAATCATGTGATAGCACTGTCAGCAGTATTCATTCCGGGAGTGGACAACTGGGAAGCAGACTTCCTCAGCAGACACGACTTCCACCCGGGAGAGTGGGGACTTCACCCAGAAGTCTTCCACATGTTTATAAAACTCGACAAGTATTGCGCCAGGTCAGGGGACCCTCAGGCAATAGCTGTAGACGCTCTGGTAACACAGTGGGTGTACCAGTCAGTGTATGTGTTCCCTCCTCTGCCTCTCATACCCAAGGTACTGAGAATTATAAGATGGAGAGGAGTAAGCACTATATTCGTGGCTCCGGATTGGCCAAGAAGGACTTGGTAACCGGAACTTCAAGAGATGCTCACGGAGGATCCGTGGCCTCTACCTCTAAGAAGGGACCTGCTCCAGCAAGGACCCTGTCTGTTCCAAGACTTACCGCGGCTGCGTTTGACGGCATGGCGGTTGAACGCCGGATCCTGAAGGAGAAAGGCATTCCGGATGAAGTCATTCCTATCCTGATCAAAGCCAGGAAAGATATAACCGCAAAACATTATCACCGCATTTGGCGAAAATATGTTGCGTGGTGCGAGGCCAGTAAGGCCCCGACGGAGGTATTTTCAACTAGGTCGATTCCTACATTTCCTGCAAACAGGAGTGTCTATGGGCCTGAAATGGGGGTCCATTAAGGTTCAAATTTCGGCCCTGTCAATTTTCTTCCAAAAAGAACTAGCTTCAGTCCCTGAAGTTCAGACGTTTGTGAAAGGGGTACTGTATATACAGCCTCCTTTTGTGCCTCCAGTGGCACCTTGGGATCTAAATGTAGTTTTTGGGTTCCAAAAGTCACGTTGGTTTGAACCACTTAAATATGTGGAGTTAAAATATCTCACATGGAAAGTGGTCATGCTGTTGGCCCTGGCCTGGGCCAGGTGCGTGTCAGAATTGGCGGCTTTATCCTGTAAAAGCCCTCATCTGATTTTCCATTCGGACAGGGCGGAATTGAGGACTTGTCCTCAGTTTCTCCCTAAGGTGGTTTTCAGCGTTTCACCTGAATCAACCTATTGTGGTGCCTGCGGCTACTAGGGACTTGGAGGACTCCAAGTTGCTAGACGTTGTCAGAGCCCTGGAAATATAGGTTTCCAGGACGGCTGGAGTCAGAAAATCTGACTCGTTGTTTATTCTGTATGCACCCAACAAGCTGGGTGCTCCTGCTTCTAAGCAGACTATTGCTCGTTGGATTTGTAGTACAATTCAGCTTGCACATTCTGTGGCAGGCCTGCCACAGCCAAAATCTGTAAAAGCCCATTCCACAAGGAAGGTGGGCTCATCTTGGGCGGCTGCCCGAGGGGTCTCGGCTTTACAACTTTGCCGAGCAGCTACTTGGTCAGGAGCAAATACGTTTGTAAAATTCTACAAATTTGATACCCTGGCTGAGGAGGACCTGGAGTTCTCTCATTTGGTGCTGCAGAGTCATCCGCACTCTCCCGCCCGTTTGGGAGCTTTGGTATAATCCCCATGGTCCTTACGGAGTCCCCAGCATCCACTAGGACGTCAGAGAAAATAAGAATTTACTTACCGATAATTCTATTTCTCGTAGTCCGTAGTGGATGCTGGGCGCCCATCCCAAGTGCGGATTGTCTGCAATACTGGTACATAGTTATTGTTACCAAAAAATCGGGTTATTGCTGTAGTGAGCCATCTTTTCTAGAGGCTCCTCTGTTATCATGCTGTTAACTGGGTTTAGATCACAAGTTATATGGTGTGATTGGTGTGGCTGGTATGAGTCTTACCCGGGATTCAAAATCCTTCTTTATTGTGTACGCTCGTCCGGGCACAGTATCCTAACTGAGGCTTGGAGGAGGGTCATAGGGGGAGGAGCCAGTGCACACCAGGTAGTTCTAAAGCTTTACTTTTGTGCCCAGTCTCCTGCGGAGCCGCTTTTCCCCATGGTCCTTACGGAGTCCCCAGCATCCACTACGGACTACGAGAAATAGAATTATCGGTAAGTAAATTCTTATTTTAAAGGTTATCAATTGTGTGTGCGCACGCTGTGTGTACTGTGTATACTCAGCGCGGCGTGTGTACGCCAAGTACGTACCACGTGCAGGACTCTGTACGCAAATAGCGTACAAAGTGCGTAGCACGTGTATTCAGTCTAGCGGCCATAGCGGCTCCACGGTAATAGTGTATCTAGAGGTATAGCTTTACGGTCTAAGATAATATCGACATTATCAAGGCAGCCCCCCTCCCAAAAAAAAAACAATTTGGTCACCATAATAGCAGTTCCTCAGTAGATACTGGGGCATTCATATATATGAATAGAAAGTGCTTCATCAATTAGATAGTCAATAAAGTGCGCTGACGTGCAGATACGTAATGTAGTAAAAATAAAAATAAGTGTAATTGACATAAGTAGAATTAATTGTGGTGCTTAGTGCAATTAATGATAAAGTGCAGACAATATAATCATGTTTATAAGTGCAGACGTTAACATAGGGCTAGTGATAGGTTCATATATGTTTTTATAGAGCAGTTGCAATAATGACTAGCTCATGTAGGCTTTTTTATATATAGGTTTTGGTTACAGGCACTGTATAAACATGATTATGACTAATTGATGAAGCACTTTCTATTCATATATATGAATGCCCCAGTATCTACTGAGGAACTGCTATTATGGTGACCAAATTGCTTTTAATCACCTACTAATTAAACTTCTCTTTCTATTTCCATGTTTCACGGAGGATCAGTATAATAATATCCCTGATTATGGCCTCCACTAACATGGCCGCCGCATGAAATGCCTATAAGAAAAACAACACAAAGATGGCCGCCGATGGAGCTCTTTGTATGAATACTCCTGGCCTCTAGGAAGAACAGAATCTGTGGAAACCGCGGGCGCATGCGCGGTCGCGTCTCCGGAAGTGGGGCGGAAGTGACGCGACGTCAGAATACCGGAAGTGTGGCGGAAAAGCCGCCAGCGCTTCTTAATATGACTTTTTCTCGACCTCTCTTGCTCCAAATCTGCATTTTAAGTATTTATTACACATTGTACTGATATATAACATTTGATCATGATATATAAGAACTCTAACTACTAGATTATAGTCTGTTCTGCAACACCATGTGCAAACAGGAAGTGATGTCATAATTGCTACTAGATGAGTACTGGTATAAATAGAAGCCTGGTCCCACTCTGCCAACACCCCTTGATGAAGTTTGAATGACGAAACGCGTTGGGCAACCTGGCAGTGACCATATACCCAGTTAAGCAATAATCTTCTTATCCATATTTTTAACTAGTAATATATTTAATATTTGTGTAAATTGTTTTTATCCCATCTTTTAAAGAGACCTGTTATTAAGAAAATTTTTATATGAAAAACTTTTTATGTGAAAACTTCTTATGTGAATAAATTGTATTTTATTATATATTTATTTACTTTTAGTGTGAGTTTTTAAAGACACCGTTGGTCGCTATATCCCCCCCCCCCCCCCCCTTTTTGTGCATTCTTTCATATCGCAGGGAACCACCATCCCTGTTTGGGGGTCAGCTGACGCCCTTTTGAATCTTTAGGGAGTGTCTATTTTAAACTTAATTTTTTATGTTACATTCTATTTCTTAGCCTTAATAATTGTTAAGCACAAGTGGCACAATAACTCCCCCCCCTATCTATTTATCCTCTGGTAACCATTTTTTATTGCGGCCTGGTGTATTACAATATTATTTAAAAATGTGGAGGAATTCAGATCGGGCAACCAAACGACAAAATTGGTGCCAAAAAATATTTAATGAAAAAGAGCAATCCAATGAAACCCCCCCACCATGCGATTTGGATGATCTATTTTGGGGTATTGAAAGACTCCTCACCAAAGAAGTAAAAACATGGTGGGATATTAAGGGCCTAGAACATTATATTATGGTTAATAAAATTCCTAGGGGGCTTAGACTCCTAAAACAACCTACATTCTGCAACCTTGATGCAGCCTTTTTAGAAAAATGGGATAAAACATTGCACAACTGTTCCATTGACCTAATGAAGCTTTTGATTGAGGAAAAGAAGAACTCCCTCCTAGAATTGGAGAAGAATATCAAGTGCAAAGAAACAGAACTTGAACCTTTTAAAGATAAAGAGGACTATAAAATTAATGAAAAGGTTCTTAACAGGAAAATGGAACACATTGAAGAAGAGGTCACCAAGAATAAGGAGAAAAAGTTTCTCAGGGACAAAACAGACTATGAACACGGAAAAATAAAACATTGGAGCAGGTTTGGAACCATCAATCAACAATCTAACCGAACAGACAGACCGTATTGGAAAACAGTACCAGTTAAAGGGAAATCATCACGAAATAAACACACCATCTCCTACCTTAAGGATGCAGAACAGATTCACACTTTCACAACACTACAAAGATTGAACTCTAACAATGACCAGACTTTTTTGGCCCAAAGAACAGGAACAAGACCCAAAGAAGCCCCAAGAAACTCCCTGAAGGAAGACATTCGCCTCGCATCACCTCTCAAAAGAAGGTACACAGAGGAAGAGGAAAACGGGGCAGCAGGAGGGAGAGAGAACAAAAAAAGAGCATTACACTGACGGACACAAAGGAAAAAGGAATCTTTAATCTCTCACAACATACATTGTCGAAACCAGAATTATCTTTACTTAATAAAGGCCTCACATTCGCACCCACTGGGGGTCTCAACAAATTTGAAACCTTTATTGATCTAAATAAATTCATTAGAAAACTAATATTAAAAAGACATTTTCTAAGGAAAGAGGATGCTGTTATTAGTAACTATGAAAATCAATCAAAGTTAGGTCTAAAACCGACCTCAAAGTTTTACCCTCTGGATTCAAAGGGAAGTAATATTAGTATCTTTTATGAGATGGTAAAAAAGGATCTATGTGAAACTAACTTGGATGCAATTAAAGAGAGGAACATCACAAACCGAGAAAAAGAAGCTCTTAAGAAATTACAGAAGAATCAAGAAATCATGATAAAACAAGCTGACAAAGGGGGGGGTCTGGTTATCATGGACCGCAAAAAATACATCAATGAAGCTCAGACTACTTGAAGATGAGGCTTCATACACTAAATTATCTGGTGACCCCAAAGATATCTTCGTTGATGAACTAAGAACACTCCTGGTGCGCGGTCTACGCACAGACGTCATTACTAAGGAAGAATTCCAATTTCTGATGAAATCAGACCCCATTACCCCTATTTTTTATTTCTTGCCCAAAATTCACAAAAACCTGGAAAACCCGCCCGGAAGACCTATTGTGGCGGGTATTGATTCACTCACATCAAATTTATCGGAATACGTAGATGTTTTCCTCAAAACCTATGTGAAAGAGCTACCATCATACCTGAAGGACACTACCGCTGTGTTGAACTCCTTAAAAGACCTTGAATGGAAAGACACTTTTAGGTGGGCGACAATAGATGTTCAGTCGTTATACACTTGAATAAACCACGAAAAAGGAGTAACAGCATGCAGAGAATTCATGGAGAATGATACCACACTAACAGCCACCCACAAAGATTTTATTTGTGATGTTATGTTTTTTATTCAGCACAACTATTTTACATTTTTAGATCATTTTTATTTACAGCGATGTGGAACCGCTATGGGTACGATTTTTGCACCGAGCTTCGCAAATCTATTCATGGGCAGTTGGGAGAAGAATTTTATCTATGGTAACCATGATTTTAAGAACCATTTGATTTTTTATCGTCGCTACATAGATGACATTTTAATTATCTGGGACGGCACAGAAGAATGTTTTTATAAGTTCGTTGAATTCCTGAGCAGTAACGAGCTAAATCTTGTTTTTACATCAAAGATCAATAAAGAATCTATTGAATTCCTCGATCTGATTTTAGAGGGGATGGATGGAAAAGTTGAAACCAAGAACTTCATTAAGCCAGTTGACACAAATAGTTACCTTCACTACAAAAGTAACCATTTAAAGAAATGGAAAAACAACATCCCCTTCTCCCAATTTAACAGAATAAAGAGAAATTGCAGTAACCAGGAAGAATGCGAAGCCCAAATTGAGAAGTACAAAAGCAGATTTGAGGATAAAAAATATCCAATCAACATCTTGGAAGTAGCGGCTACTAAAGCAAGGCACTGGAGATATCAACATTACTAGAATACAAGCCCAAAGAAATCAAAAAAGATTCCGTTTCGTTTATTACAACATATAATCGCCATGAAAAATCCATCAGAGACTCACTTAGTAATCATTGGGGTATCATATTAATGGACCCGGTCCTTAAGGAAATCCTGCCTACTCGCCCCGAGATCATCTTCAGAAAATCAAAGAATCTTAAAGACGTTTTAGCACCAAGAATGCTACGAAAGGAACCTGAAGAAAGTACACAAATGCCAAAATGCACTGGATCCTTTAAATGTGGCCGATGCAACATTTGCAGGTACCTACACCCAGTGAGGAAAACATTCACAGACACAAAGAAAAAGGAAATGTACAAAATCAAAGATTTTATAAACTGCAATACCCAATCAGTGATCTATCTATTGGAATGTGAATGTGGAAAACAATACGTGGGAAAAACAAAGAGACCACTAAAAATAAGGATCCAAGAACATATCCGCAATATAAAAAATAAAATGGAGAACCACGCTGTATCCAAACATTTCAAGATAGCACATAACTCCAATCCGGAGGCTTTGACTTTTAAAGCAATTGAATTAGTGAAGCTGGGAGAAAGAGGCGGTGACCTGGCAAATAAACTTTCACGTAGAGAAATGTATTGGATTTTCCAATTACAGACACTCCACCCTAAGGGATTCAATGACTATTATGAAATCGCTCCGTTCCTGTGAACCCTTTGGTGCCATCATTACGGTTGGATTCCAATCCCCTGTTCTTCATCCACCCCGTAACACAACCACGGCATAGCCAATCTTACCCAATATCACCTCCTTCACTCCAATCCCCCTCCTATCATCTACTTTCCCATCCCCCTCCCCCACTTCCATAGTGACCACCTCCTCTGCCACCCCCACCCCCACCACCACTCCCCCCCCACCCCCTCTGATCTGATATATGTTTATATTAATATTATGCTTATAATTGTAATATGACACATGTATGGTAAGTAATTATTACAGTCAAACCACACTGGAAATGCCCAATCTCGCCCGATCTTGGAAGCGAAGCAATGTTGGGCCTGATCAGTACCAGACTAGGGAGACCACCTGGGAATATCAGGTACTGTAACCAAAACCTATATATAAAAAAGCCTACATGAGCTAGTCATTATTGCAACTGCTCTATAAAAACATATATGAACCTATCACTAGCCCTATGTTAACGTCTGCACTTATAAACATGATTATATTGTCTGCACTTTATCATTAATTGCACTAAGCACCACAATTAATTCTACTTATGTCAATTACACTTATTTTTATTTTTACTACATTACGTATCTGCACGTCAGCGCACTTTATTGACTATCTAATTGATGAAGCACTTTCTATTCATATATATGAATGCCCCAGTATCTACTGAGGAACTGCTATTATGGTGACCAAATTGCTTTTAATCACCTACTAATTAAACTTCTCTTTCTATTTCCATGTTTCACGGAGGATCAGTATAATAATATCCCTGATTATGGCCTCCACTAACATGGCCGCCGCATGAAATGCCTATAAGAAAAACACAAAGATGGCCGCCGATGGAGCTCTTTGTATGAATACTCCTGGCCTCTAGGAAGAACAGAATCTGTGGAAACCGCGGGCGCATGCGCGGTCGCGTCTCCGGAAGTGGGGCGGAAGTGACGCGACGTCAGAATACCGGAAATGTGGCGGAAAAGCCGCCAGCGCTTCTTAATGACTTTTTCTCGACCTCTCTTGCTCCAAATCTGCATTTTAAGTATTTATTACACATTGTACTGATATATAACATTTGATCATGATATATAAGAACTCTAACTACTAGATTATAGTCTGTTCTGCAACACCATGTGCAAACAACAGGAAGTGATGTCATAATTGCTACTAGATGAGTACTGGTATAAATAGAAGCCTGGTCCCACTCTGCCAACACCCCTTGATGAAGTCTGAATGACGAAACGCGTTGGGCAACCTGGCAGTGACCATATACCCAGTTAAGCAATAATCTTCTTATCTACATTTTTAACTGGTAATATATTTAATATTTGTGTAAATTGTTTTTATCCCATCTTTTAAAGAGACCTGTTATTAAGAAATTTTTTATATGAAAAACTTTTTATGTGAAAACTTCTTATGTGAATAAATTGTATTTTATTATATATTTATTTACTTTTAGTGTGAGTTTTTAAAGACACCGTTGGTCGCTATATCCCCCCCCCCCCCCTTTTGTGCATTCTTTCATATCGCAGGGAACCACCATCCCTGTTTGGGGGTCAGCTGACGCCCTTTTGAATCTTTAGGGAGTGTCTATTTTAAACTTCAATTTTTATGTTACATTCTATTTCTTAGCCTTAATAATTGTTAAGCACAAGTGGCGCAATAACTCCCCCCCTATCTATAGATATATATATATATATATATATATACACACACACACACACAACGTGCAATGAGGCGGCACTCGGAGACTTCTTAATGTGCAATTTTATTTGTGCATCAACGTTTCGGGGACGCAGCCCCTTCGTCAGGATAAATGTGAAACAAACCAAACAGTGTTTAAACACTGTTTAGTTTTCGTTGTCTGAACTACCTTCATAAACTGGCATTCTGGTCCGCATCCCGCAAAGTGAAGGATATCCAATGGGAGGGTAATAAGCTTTTCATATTCCAGGATTATTTGGTGGAATTGACCCGGGCCCGTAAAGCTTTTTCCCCCATTTGCACTCAACTTGTATCAGAGGGTCGCAAGTTGGCCTACTCTACCCCGCACGCTTGCGCATTTATGAGGGTACCTCCCACAAAGACTTTCTATCGCCTGCTGACGCTGTGGCCTACCTCCGTAAAATCTCCAGAGAAAACAACACAGATATTACTGACCTCCCCTCAGCTCCAACTTGATCATATTTCACAAGTTCTCCCCCTGCGGTCTCGTCATTTCTTCCACATGGACTGCCTTGGTTCTTTTTGTTATTGCAGCGACTACTCCCTTACACTGCACTGGCTGCTGCTGCTCCGTATTTGATTCTGCTTTGATCTATCTTTGATATGTTCTCATATATAAGTGTATTCTACAATTGCTCACCATGTTATCCACACAGGCTGGGGGCTACCCCACTATCATGGACTTCCGTGGTTATGTTTGCTTATTCACAAATTTTAACATAGGTTTTCTACTATATTCTGCTCACTGCATCTCGCCTATGATATGTTGTTCTTCAGAGTATACTGTTATCTTGTTTATTTTTTAGGTTTTCTTGGTGGGTATTGTTACCAGTAGCGAATCTTGCCACGGGCAAGCAGGACTTTTGCCCAGGGCGCTGCCTTCCGGAGGGTGCCAGCGCCATCCGGAGGGTGCCGGCGCCATCCGGAGGGCACCGCACCAGGGCAAGATCCGCTGCTGCTGTGCCCCCCGCTGCCCGCTGTGTCTTGCTGCCGCTGCCTGCTGTGAAGGGAAACTAGACGCATAGCGTCTAGTTTCCCTTCGTGGAGAGGACCTTATATGCCTTGTACTAACCTCATGCACATGCCCGCTGCTCATGCACTCAGTCCGCCGTGCGTGCACATATCCGCAATTTGCGTAGGATCGCTCCGGCGATCATGCGCGTGATATGGGTATTTACGGCAGAGCTGGTGAGCGCGTAGAGTAGGGGTGGGCAACGTGCGGCCCGCGGGCCGGATGCGGCCCGCGAACCGATCCTGTCCAGCCCCGCTTTCCCATACCACTGTGCAATGACAAGCGGCCCGACTGGCTGAGCCGCTCGTCATTGCGCTACCTAACTCCAAGAAGCGGCGCCGCAGAGGAAATCCCGGTCACGTCACTGGGTCTGCTGACCGGGATTTCCACTGTGAGGTCAGGCGCTGGGCGGCACTGGGGGCGGGGCCACCGCAGGAGCGGGCAGCAGGCAGTAGCAGCAGGGACTCCGTGCGGGGCAGCGGGGATCAGGCAGCGGGCCCCGGATCTGCCACTGTGAAAAAAGGTAAAGGAATAAATGCTCAACTTTAAAAGCTGCTATATAGGTTCAGGGGAGGGGAGGGTTGGTTAGGAGGGGAGGGACTGCTATATGGGTTTAGGGGAGGATAGAGACTGCTATATAGGTCCAGCAGAGGGGGGGAGAGGGAGGAAGGAGGGAAGGGTAGAGACTGCTATATAGGTCCAGCGCTATTTTTTTTATTACTGGATTTTTTATTACTGGATTACTTTTTTTTTTAGACATTTTGTTTTTTGCCCGTAAAAAACGACGTATTTAATGTATATTGTGGTGTATGTTTTTATAGTGTTATATATATATATATATATATATATATGATTTTACTCACCGGTAAATCTATTTCCCGTAGTCCGTAGTGGATGCTGGGAACTCCGTAAGGACCATGGGGAATAGACGGGCTCCGCAGGAGACTGGGCACTCTAAAAGAAAGATTAGGTACTATCTGGTGTGCACTGGCTCCTCCCACTATGACCCTCCTCCAGACCTCAGTTAGGATACTGTGCCCGGAAGAGCTGACACAATAAGGAAGGATTTTGAATCCCGGGTAAGACTCATACCAGCCACACCAATCACACCGTATAACTCGTGATACTACACCCAGTTAACAGTATGAAATATAACTGAGCCTCTCAACAGATGGCTCAACAATAACCCTTAGTTAGGCAATAACTACATACAAGTATTGCAGACAATCCGCACTTGGGATGGGCGCCCAGCATCCACTACGGACTACGAGAAATAGATTTACCGGTGAGTAAAATCTTATTTTCTCTGACGTCCTAGTGGATGCTGGGAACTCCGTAAGGACCATGGGGATTATACCAAAGCTCCCAAACGGGCGGGAGAGTGCGGATGACTCTGCAGCACCGAATGAGAGAACTCAAGGTCCTCCTCAGCCAGGGTATCAATTTTGTAGAATTTAGCAAACGTGTTTGCCCCTGACCAAGTTGCAGCTCGGCAAAATTGTAAAGCCGAGACCCCTCGGGCAGCCGCCCAAGATGAGCCCACTTTCCTCGTGGAATGGGCTTTTACTGATTTAGGATGCGGCAATCCAGCCGCAGAATGCTCCAGCTGAATTGTGCTACAAATTCAGCGAGCAATAGTCTGCTTAGAAGCAGGAGCACCTATTTTGTTGGGTGCCCACAGGATAAAAAGCGAGTAAGTTTTCCTGACTCCAGCCGTCCTGGAAATATAAATTTTTAAGGCCCTGACTACGTCCAGTAACTTGGAATCTTCCAAGTCCCTAGTAGCCGCAGGCACTACAATAGGTTGGTTCAAGTGAAAAGCTGATACCACCTTAGGGAGAAACTGGGGACGAGTCCTCAATTCTGCCCTATCCATATGGAAAATCAGATAAGGGCTTTTACATGACAAAGCCGCCAATTCTGACACAAGCCTGGCCGAAGCCAAGGCCAATAACATGACCACTTTCCACGTGAGATATTTCAAATCCACAGTTTTAAGTGGCTCAAACCAATGTGATTTTAAGAAACTCAACACCACGTTGAGATCCCAAGGTGCCACAGGAGGCACAAAAGGGGGCTGAATATGTAGCACTCCCTTTACAAATGTCTGAACTCCAGGCAGTGAAGCCAGTTCTTTCTGGAAGAAAATCGACAGAGCCGAAATCTGGACCTTAATGGAACCCAATTTTAGGCCCATAGTCACCCCTGACTGTAGGAAGTGCAGAAAACGACCCAGATGAAATTCCTCTGTTGGGGCCTTCCTGGCCTCACACCACGCAACATATTTTCGCCAAATACGGTGATAATAGTTTGCGGTTACTTCTTTCCTGGCTTTTATCAGCGTTCTAATGACTTCTTCCGGAATGCCCTTTTCCTTTAGGATCCGGAATTCAACCGCCATGCCGTCAAACGCAGCCACGGTAAGTCTTGGAACAGACAGGGCCCCTGCTGTAGCAGATCCTGTCTGAGCGGTAGAGGCAATGGGTCCTCTGATATCATTTCTTGAAGTTCCGGGTACCAAGCTCTTCTTGGCCCATCCGGAACCACGAGTATCGTTCTTACTCCTCGTTTTCTTATTATTCTCAGTACCTTTGGTATGAGAGGCAGAGGAGGGAATACATAAACCGACTGGTACACCCACGGTGTCACTAGAGCGTCCACAGCTATTGCCTGAGTGTCCCTTGACCTGGCGCAATATCTAGTTTTTGTTTAGGCGGGACGCCATCATGTCCACCTGTGGCCTTTACCAACGGTTTACCAACAGTTGGAAGACTTCTGGATGAAGTCCCCACTCTCCCGGGTGTAGGTCGTGTCTGCTGAGGAAGTCTGCTTCCCAGTTGTCCACTCCCGGAATGAACACTGCTGACAGTGCTAAGACGTGATTTTCCGCCCATCGGAGAATCCTTGTGGCTTCTGCCATCGCCATCCTGCTTCTTGTGCCGCCCTGTCGGTTTACATGGGCGACTGCCGTGATGTTGTCTGATTGGATCAGTACCGGCTGGTTTTGAAGCAGAGGCCTTGTCAGACTTAGGGCATTGTAAATGGCCCTCAGTTCCAGAATATTTATGTGTAGGGACGACTCCTGACTTGACCAAAGTCCTTGGAAATTTCTTCCCTGTGTGAATGCCCCCCAGCCTCGAAAGCTGGCATCCGTGGTTACCAGGACCCAGTTTTGTATGCCGAATCTGCGGCCCTCTTGAAGATGAGCACTCTGCAGCCACCACAGTAGAGATACCCTGGTCCTTGGAGACAGGGTTATCAGCCGATGCATCTGAAGATGCGATCCCGACCACTTGTCCAAGAGGTCCCACTGAAAGGTTCTTGTATGGAACCTGCCGAATGGAATTTTGATTCGTAAGAAGCTACCATTTATCCCAGGACTCGTGTGCAGTGATGCACCGATACCTGTTTTGGTTTCAGGAGGTCTCTGACTAGAGATGACAGCTCCTTGGCTTTCTCCTGCGGGAGAAACACTTTTTTCTGTTCTGTGTCCAGAACCATCCCCAGGAACAGTAGGCGTGTGGTAGGAACCAGCTGTGACTTTGGAATGTATAGAATCCATCCGTGCTGTTGTAGCACTTCCCGAGATAGTGCTACTCCGACCAACAACTGCTCCTTGGACCTCGCCTTTATAAGGAGATCGTCCAAGTACGGGATAATTAAAACTCCCTTTTTTCGAAGGAGTATCATCATTTCTGCCATTACCTTGGTAAAGACCCTCGGTGCCGTGGACAGTCCAAACGGCAGTGTTTGGAATTAATAATGGCAATCCTTTACCACAAATCTGAGGTACTCCTGGTGAGGATGGTAAATGGGGACAAGTAGGTAAGCATCCTTGATGTCCAGGGATACCATGTAATCCCCCTCCTCCAGGCTTGCAATAACCGCCCTGAGCGATTCCATCTTGAACTTGAATTTTTTTATGTATGTGTTCAAGGATTTCAAATTTAAAATGGGTCTCACCGAACCATCCGGTTTCGGTACCACAAACAGTGTGGAATAGTAACCCTGTCCTTGTTGAAGTAGGGGCACCTTGACTATCACCTGCTGGGAATACAGCTTGTGAATTGCCTCTAGCACAGCCTCCCTGCCTGAGGGAGTTGTCGGCAAGGTAGATTTGAGGAAACGGCGGGGGGGGGGGAGACGCCTCGAATTCCAGCTTGTACCCCTGAGATACTACTTGAAGGATCCAGGGATCCACCTGTGAGCGAGCCCACTGATCGCTGAAATTTTTGAGGCGGCCCCCCCACCGTACCTGGCTACGCCTGTGGAGCCCCCGCGTCATGCGGTGGACTCAGAGGAAGCGGGGGAAGAATTTTGATTCTGGGAACTGGCTGACTGGTGCAGCTTTTTCCCTCTTCCCTCGTCTCTGTGCAGAAAGGAAGCGCCTTTGACCCGCTTGCTTTTCTGAAGCCGAAAGGACTGTACCTGATAATACAGTGCTTTCTTAGGCTGTGAGGAAACCTGAGGTAAAAAAATTTCTTCCCAGCTGTTGCTGTGGATACGAGGTCCCAGAGACCATCCCCAAACAATTCCTCACCCTTATAAGGCTCTATGTGCCTTTTAAAGTCAGCATCACCTGTCCAGTGTCGGGTCTCTAATACCCTCCTGACAGAATGGACATTGCATTAATTCTGGATGCCAGCCGGCAAAATATCCCTCTGTGCATCCCTCATATATAAGACGACGTCTTATGTTCGCAAAATAGTATCCCTGTTTTACAGGGTTACAGACCACGCTGCAGCAGCACTATCTGCAGGTCTCAGTCTAGTACCTGAGTGTGTAAATACAGACTTCAGGATAGCCTCCTGCTTTTTATCAGCAGGTACCTTCAAAGTGGCCGTATCCTAAGACGGCAGTGCCACCTTTTTTGACAAACGGGTGAGCGCCTTATCCACCCTAGGGGATATCTCCCAGCGTAACTTATCCTCTGGCGGGAAAGGGTACGCCATCAGTAACTTTTTAGAAATTACCAGTTTCTTATCGGGGGAACCCACGCTTTTTCACACTTCATTCACTCATTTGATGGGGGAACAAAACACTGCCTGCTTTTTCTCCCCAAACATAAAACTCTTTTTTAGTGGTACTTGGGTTAATGTCAGAAATGTGTAACACATTTTTTATTGCCGGGATCATGTAACGGATGTTCCTAGTGGATTGTGTATATGTCTCAACCTCGTCGACACTGGAGTCAGACTCCGTGTCGACATCTATGTCTGCCATCTGAGGGAGCGGGCGTTTTTGAGCCCCTGATGGCCTTTGAGACGCCTGGGCAGGCGCGGGCTGAGAAGCCGGCTGTCCCATAGCTGTTACGTCATCCAGCCTTTTATGTAAGGAGTTGACACTGTCGGTTTATACCTTCCACCTATCCATCCACTCTGGTGTCGGCCCCACAGGGGGCGACATCACATTTATCGGCATCTGCTCTGCCATCACATAAGCCTCCTCATCAAACGTGTCGACACAGCCGTACCGACACACCGCACACACACACAGGGAATGCTCTGACTGAGGACAGGACCCCACACAGCCCTTTGGGGAGACAGAGAGAGAGTATGCCAGCACACACCAGAGCGCTATATAATTTTGGGATTAACACTATATTGAGTGAATTTTTCCCAATAGCTGCTTGTATATACAATATTGCGCCTAAATTTTGTGCCCCCCCCCCCCCTCTCTTTTTAACCCTTTGAGCCTGAAAACTACAGGGGAGAGCCTGGGGAGCTGTCTTCCAGCTGCACTGTGAAGAGAAAATGGCGCCAGTGTTCTGAGGGAGAAGCCCCGCCCCTTTTTCAACTGACTTTCTCCCGCTTTTTCTGGAATACTGGTAGGGGTAATTTTACATCTATATAGCCTCTAGGACTATATATGATGTAGATTTGCCAGCCAAGGTGTCATATATTGCCCTCAGGGCGCCCCCCCCAGCGCCCTGCACCCTCAGTGACCGGAGTGTGAAGTGTGCATGAGGAGCAATGGCGCACAGCTGCAGTGCTGTGCGCTACCTTGGTGAAGACCGAAGTCTTCTGCCGCCGATTTTCCGGACCTCTTCTTGCTTCTGGCTCTGTAAGGGGGACGGCGGCGCGGCTCCGGGAACGAACACCAAGGCCAGTTCCATGCGGTTGATCCCTCTGGAGCTAATGGTGTCCAGTAGCCTAAGAAGCCCAAGCTAGCTGCAAGCAGGTAGGTTCGCTTCTTCTCCCCTTAGTCCCTCGATGCAGTGAGCCTGTTGCCAGCAGGTCTCACTGTAAAATAAAAAACCTAAAATAAACTTTCTTTCTAGGAGCTCAGGAGAGCCCCTAGTGTGCATCCAGCTCGGCCGGGCACAGAAATCTAACTGAGGTCTGGAGGAGGGTCATAGTGGGAGGAGCCAGTGCACACCAGATAGTACCTAATCTTTCTTTTAGAGTGCCCAGTCTCCTGCGGAGCCCGTCTATTCCCCATGGTCCTTACGGAGTTCCCAGCATCCACTAGGATGTCAGAGAAATATATATATTTTTATATATATATATTTATATATATATACACACTATGTTTTTATTGTTATATACATAACTATAGGCCTAATTCAGACCTGATCGCTAGCAGGCGATTTTTGCACTGCTGCGATCAGGTAGTCGCCGCCTACAGGGGTGGGGGTAATCGCTGTGCAGGGGTGTGATCGCATCTGCAGAGAGCTGCACAAACAAAAGTTTGTGCAGTCTCTGCACAGCCCAGGACTTACTCTTCCAGTGCGATGATCGAGACCGGAGCGGACGTCAGAAACCTTCCCTTCAAATGCCAGGTCCCGCTTGCGTTTTTCCGGACACTCCTCTAAAACGGTCAGTTGCCACCCACAAACGTCCTCTTCCTCTCAATCACCTTGCGATCGCCCGTGCGATCGCTTTGTTCGTACCATCCCGTCGCTGCGGACCGACGCGCCTACACATTGCGGTGCAGTTCAGACCCGATTTACAAGATATTTTGTGTGTGGCCCTCGACTATTCACTGGAAGTGTTAAGCGGCCCCCCAGCTGAAATAATTGCCCACCCCTGGCGTAGAGGGTTATTAGAACATTACACATTTAACCCAAATAGTGTACATTTTAGATATAACTCACCTACACTACATCAGCGAGTATTAATAGTTTAAACAGTTCCTGGACTAAAGGGCCCTACACACTAGCCGATCCGCCGCTGAGCTGCCCGACGGCGGATACGGCCGACCCGGCGGCGGGGGGGGGGGGGCAGTGATGGGGGGAGTGAAGTTTCTTCACTCCCCCCGTCACCCGGCTCCATAGAACTGCAGGCAAATATGGACGAGATCGTCCATATTGGCCTGCATGCACAGCCGACGGGGGACCAGCGATGAACGAGCGCGGGGCCGCGCATCGTTCATCGCTGGAGCCTCCACACTGAAAGATATGAACGAGTTCTCGTTCATTTATGAACGAGATCGTTCATATCTTTCAGAAAATCGGCCAGTGTGTAGGGCCTTTAAGAGATTCGCCTTTGCATGATAGGAAGGGTCAGATAAAGGTTGGAAGGTGATGTCTAGTATCCAGCTGTAGGGTATTTTGAGGGTAACATTCCGGTGTTGGTTAGAGAAAGATCGCTTGTTCCTGCGTATAGTTATGTGCAAAAGTAGAATATGAATTGTAACTGTATTTACTGTATATTATGTATGCGGCTGGAATCCAGAGGATACCACCCACAAGAGCAGTTGGGGAAAGACATCGCCCACCTATTCAAATCCACCTATGACCTCTTCTGTAATGTAAAGACACATCCCTGTGTCCAATGGACAATGAGATTACAGTGACCATTGTATTGTGATTGCATATTGTGTATAAAAAGCCCATTGTTGCCTGGCCGGTCAGAAGACTCTGAACGCTATCTGTATGACCAGCGGAGGACCGGCCGGGTAGCGCTTGCGAACATTCTCACGTATGTACAGTCTCTGTAGCCATTGTTCTGTTTAGATTTACTTGTTAGCCTGTAGTGTATGATTTGTACTGTTTTACCTTTTGGAATTAATCCACGGTGGCCTTAGAACCCTGTGGTTTCAACTACAAATCAGTGTTGTGTCTTCACTTTCCTGCAAGGGTTTTAGAGTGTATTTATCTGTATAAGGTGTATAAGTATTGATAAGGTGTATGCACTGCGGTTACTTTATACCTTCAGCGCTACTTAAGGTCTAAGGTATAACATCATAACATCATTGCAGTACTTTGCTGCTAAGGGTTTAAAGTATAATCATATCATTGTATTGTATCATTAACAAGGTTTAAAGGTTATCAATTGTGTGTGCGCACGCTGTGTGTACTCTGTACACTCAGCGCGGCGTGTGTACGCCAAGTACGTACCACGTGCAGGACTCTGTATGCAAATAGCGTACAAAGGGGGTCATTCCGAGTTGTTCGCTCGTTATTTTTTCCTCGCAACGGAGCGATTAGTTGCTAATGCGCATGCGCAATGTCCGCAGTGCGACTGCGCCAAGTAAATTTGCTATGCAGGTAGGTATTTTACTCACGGCATTACGAGGTTTTTTCTTCGTTCTGGTGATCGTAATGTGATTGACAGGAAGTGGGTGTTTCTGGGCGGAAACAGGCCGTTTTATGGGAGTGTGTGAAAAAACGCTACCGTTTCTGGGAAAAACGCGGGAGTGGCTGGAGAAACGGAGGAGTGTCTGGGCGAACGCTGGGTGTGTTTGTGACGTCAAACCAGGAACGACAAGCACTGAAATGATCGCACTGGCAGAGTAAGTCTCGAGCTACTCAGAAACTGCACACAGGGGTGTATCTTCCTATTGGCCAGGATGGCACTTGCCAGGGGCGCCGGCCAAGAGGGGGGCGCCGCCCGGCAGTGCCACCCGCGCCAGGGGGTAGAATTACATAGTAGTTTTCACTGAGTACATCCGTTAGCTAGCAGTGCTCATCCACTGCCGGACTCTCAGAAGCGTATTGCACTCTGACACTCTCTGTGACTACAGTCACAATGATGGTGAATATAGCCGGGGAGCGGGGCACTTCCAGGTATGGGGAGGGGCGAGGCACCTCCTCTTCCTCATCCGCTCCCCTTCTCATTGGTCCCACGCGGTCTGTCACCAAACACCAGCCACTACAATCAGCACCAGTCAGCAGTGCAGCATGAGCATACCTGTACATTTTCTGGGGGTACCATAGCTGCACTGCATGGTCTATCCTGGCAGTCTGGATCACAGGTTACAAAGAGCTCTGTATGGAGAGGTATCTAGACCAGTGACTGCCTGTCCAGCTGTGTTGAGACTACAAGTCCTAGCACACCTTGTCAATTGGATTTGCTGGGACATGTAGTGAAATCACACCTAGAGAGGGGTTTTTAACTGTATGTATGTGTGCATATATCCCCTCGGTGTCCCTGTCCGCACCCTCCTTGTAATTCCCCCTTAGTGTCACTGCCCGCACCATCCCTGTAACTGCCCCCTCAGTGACCCTGCCCATGAACTCCCGTAATTCCCTCTCAGTGTCCCTGCCCGCACCCTCCCCATAATTCCCCCTCAGTATCCCTGCCTGCACCCTTCCCGTAATTCCCTCTCAGTGTCCCTACCAGCACCCTAACCGTAATTCACCTTCAGTGTCCCTGTCTGCACACTCCTTGTAATTCCCCCTCAGTTTCCCTGCCTGCACCCTCCCCATAATTCCCTCTCAGTGTCCCTGCCCGCACCCTCCCCGTAATTTCATCTCCGTGTCCCTGCTCATACACCTGTAATTCCCCCTCAGTGTCCCTGCCTGCTCACTCCTCGTAATTCCCCCTCAGTCTCCCTCCCTGCACCCTCCCCGTAATTCCATCTCCGTATCCCTGCCCGCACCCTCCTCAGTGTCCCTGCCTGCGCCCTCCCCGTAATTCCATCTCAGTGTCCCTGCCCGCACCCTCCTCGTAATTACTCCTCAGCAGGGCCGTAACTAGGTGTGTGCCAGCGGTGCCTGGCACACAGTGCCCATGCACTGTTGACGCAGTACCGCTGGTAACACCCGTAGTTCCGCAATGCAATGTGAGCCTGCGGTAGTTAAAGTGCAGCCCGCGGGCAGTAAAGCCCTGCCCCCACCCTTGGAAACCTGAGCTTACAGTTCAGCCAGACCACTCACCCCTTCCACCAGAGGTTATAATGAGCCGTGGCAATACTGCCTGGGCCCCTCCGCCGCCGCAACCACCGTAGGTTAAAGTGAGCTGCGGATTGCTGTAGTGCCTGATCCTCCCCTCACCTCACACCCACTCCTGCCAGAGTTACAATGCAGTGCATACAACGGCAACCCGGCAGTCATGTCCTCCCCCTCCTGCCTGGAGGTTACAGTGACTATTTTCTGCACTCCTGTAGACCTGTACTCCCAGGGGACATGCCGGCTGAAAATCTCTAGATCTAAAACCACACACAGCGGCAGTGAGCGGCGGCCAGCGAGCTCCTGGACTGCATCTAAGCAGCCTCTCTGCCCCAGCCTGTGCTTGTCAGTGAGCGGCCTGGTCTCTGGGCAATGGATTGACAGTGTCCCATGAGATCAGGATCATGCAGTAGCCACACAACTACAACTGGGTGAGCAGAACAGCAGCAAGTGGTGGGGACACTTCATGCCAGCCCTTAGAAAGGTGAGAGGAGAGAAGTGCCTGGGTCCTGATGCTGTGGAACCACAAGTCCCATCATGCCCTGACAGACATTACATGATAGAGCATGTTTGGACTTGTGGTTCCATCATAGCTGGAGAGCAGACATTACCTACCTCCGAGTTCTCATGATCTTTGTACAGGGCCGTAGCTAGGTGTGTTCAGAGTGTTCTCGGCCCACAGTACATAGGCATTGAGGACAGAGAACCGGCACGTAATGTGTAAAAGGGAGCTCTCCCTGCCGTAACGTGTAAAAGGGAGCTCTGCCTGCCATAATGTGTAAAAGGGAGCTCTGCCTGCCGTAACGTGTAAAAGGAAGCTCTGCCTGACGTAACGTGTAAAAGGGAGCTCTGCCTGCCGTAATGTTTAAAAGGGAGCTCTGCCTGCCGTAATGTGTAATAGGGGCTCTACATGGTGTAATGTGTAAAATGGGGCTCTGCCTGGCGTAATGTGTGTAAGTGGCGTCATTTGATTAATGGAGACCACTGTTAAGCGTGATATGAATTGGTATTATTTTGTTGCCATGCCTCTTCCACATAAAGCCACACCCTTATAGTTTTGGCGTACACCTACAGCGCGCACTGGCCCTATTTTAAATATGGGGGTGGGGGGGCGATGAAGCTGTTTCTTGCACGGCACTGCTCCTCAGTGTCCCTGCCTGCACCCTCCCCGTAATTCCGTCTCAGTGTCCCTGCCCGCACCCTCCTCGTAATTCCTCCTCAGTGTCCCTGCCTGCACCCTACCCGTAATTCCATCTCAGTGTCCCTGGCCGCACCCTCCTCGTAATTCCTCCTCAGTGTCCCTGCCTGCACCCTACCCGTAATTCTCCCTCAGTGTTCCTGACCTCAGCTTCCCTGTGACTCCCCCTCAGTGTCCCTGCTCGCACACTCCTGTCATTCCCTCTCAGTGTCCCTTCCCGCACCCTCCCTGTAATTGCCCCTCAGTGTCCCTGACCTCAGCCTCCCTGTAGCCCCTCCCTCTCATTTTCCCTACCCAAACCCTCTTGTAATTCCCCCTTAGTGTCCCTGACCACCGTCTTCCTGTGACTCCCTGCTCAGTGTCCCTGCCCACACCTTCCTGTAATTCCACCTCAGTGTTCCTGCCTGTACCCTCCCCGTAATTCTCCCTCAGTGTCGCTGCCTGCACACTCCTGTAATTCCCCCTCAGTGTCCCTGACCACACCCTCCCTGGAATTGCCCCTCAGTGTCCCTGACCTCAGCCTCCCTGTAAGCCCTCCACCTCATTGTCCCTACCTGCACCCTCCCTGTAATTCTCCCTCAGTGTCCCTGACCTCAGCCTATCTGTAACTCCTCCTTCTGTTTTCCTTGGATGGGGGAGGTCCCTGGGTGGGGGAGGTGGGGGGCACCGGTTCCTTATTTTGCCAGGGGCGCTCAGACCCCTAGATACACCCCTGACTGCACATAGTAGTCTTTTCGCAATATTGCGAATCTTTCGTTCGCAATTTTGCTATGCTAAGATTCACTACCAGTAGGCGGCGGCTTAGCGTGTGCAATGCTGCTAAAAGCAGCTTGCGAGCGAACAACTCGGAATGAGGGCCAAAGTGCGTATATTCAGTCCAGCGGCCATAGCGGCTCCACGGTAATAGTGTATCTAGAGGTATAGCTTTACGGTCTAAGATAATATCGACATTATCAAGGCAGCCCCCTCCCAAAAAAAACACACCCAACAACCAAATAAATGAATTAAAAATAGTTTTTATAATACATACACATACAAACATAAAAAATGTATTATATATATATATATATATATATATATATATATATATATACACACACACACACAAACAGAAAACCCTGCACTCTCCGTCCTGAGCAGCTTCATTCACTTTAATGCTTTAATATACATCTGAATAAACAATGGGGTTTTGGTTTATGAATTGTACAATGCATGTAAGCTTGCGGCCCACTCCACGGGACCCCTTTTCACCGCAAGTCCTTCTCTATCATATAAACTTTCACATAGATTTTATAGAAACCTGCCAACTGCTGTCTCATAGGGGAAAAAATGTGTGTATATATATATATATATATATATATATATATATATATATATATATATATATATATATATACATATACACACACACAACGTGCAATGAGGCGGCACTCGGAGACTTCTTAATGTGCAATTTTATTTGTGCATCAACGTTTTGGGGACGCAGCCCCTTCGTCAGGATAAATGTGAAACAAACCAAACAGTGTTTAAAAACACTGTTTAGTTTTCGTTGTCTGAACTACCTTCATAAACTGGCATTCTGGTCCGCATCCCGCAAAGTGAAGGATATCCAATGGGAGGGTAATAAGCTTTTCATATTCCAGGATTATTTGGTGGAATTGACCCGGGCCCGTAAAGCTTTTTTCCCCCATTTGCACTCAACTTGTATCAGAGGGTCGCAAGTTGGCCTACTCTACCCTGCACGCTTGCGCATTTATGAGGGTACCTCCCACAAAGACTTTCTGTCGCCTGCTGACGCTGTGGCCTACCTCCGTAAAATCTCCAGAGAAAACAACACAGATATTACTGACCTCCCCTCAGCGCCAACTTGATCATATTTCACAGGTTCTCCCCCTGCGGTCTCGTCATTTCTTCCACATGGACTGCCTTGGTTCTTTATGTTATTGCAGCGACTACTCCCTTACACTGCACTAGCTGCTGCTGCTGCTCCGTATTTGATTCTGCTTTGATCTATCTTTGATATGTTCACATATATAAGTGTATTCTACAATTGCTCACCATGTTATCCACACAGGCTGGGGGCTACCCCACTATCATGGACTTCCGTGGTTATGTTTGCTTATTCACAAATTTTAACATAGGTTTTCTACTATATTCTGCTCACTGCATCTCGCCTATGATATGTTGTTCTTCAGAGTATACTGTTATCTTGTTTATTTTTGAGGGTTTCTTGGTGGGTATTGTTACCAGTAGCGAATCTTGCCACGGGCAAGCAGGACTTTTGCCCGGGGCGCCGCCTTCCGGAGGGTGCCGGCGCCATCCGGAGGGTGCCGGCGCCATCCGGAGGGCACCGCACCAGGGCAAGATCCGCTGCTGCTGTGCCCCCCGCTGCCCGCTGTGTCTTAGTTTCGTATCACAGGCTACTATATGTTATATGTTGTATGTATGTATGTATGTCTGTTATATATTGTTGAAGTATACCGGTATTAGGACTCACGATTAGTTATCAATTGTACATGTTCTATTGAGCAGGAGAGGGGATCAAATCCATTTCTGCAATTAATTTTAATGTTTTATTTCAAATAAAAAAGATATGTTAATTTATATATGTATTTGTATTAGCATTATTTTTAGATACTTGTGTGTTATAGGGGAAGATTTATATAGTGCACTTGATAAAATTAGCGCTGGGAGGCACCCCCATTATTCTATTCGTATTAACTGAGAGGAGTGTGGAATCCTTTTATCCCTCCATAGCAGCTTTACCTATCAAGTGAGGCAATAAGCGCAGCCCTCGACCCTCCCCCCTTGTTAGCAAAAAGCCCCTGAACCGGCCCTGATTGTTACCTACATTGTGACGGTGGGGAGGGGCTCCTCCTTTCCTGTTGGTGTCCACCACTCAACACCCGTGTGCGGGACCGCTATCATTGGTGCTCGCCCATGCTCGTTGGCCGGAGGTCGCTGGCCATTGGTGTATTGGCTATTCTTAATGTAATAATTCTCCGATTGTACAGCCTGTTATTCACTATTGCTTCCTATTTCTCTTTTTCTCCTCTTGTTTTGTCGCTTCCCTCCCCCCTCTCTCCCACTCCCCCTCCGACAGGATGTGATTATGTCAATGCTTCGTGTGAAGATGGTAAAGAGTACATCCGTTTTGCCTTTTCCTCTGAAATATGCCTGATCTAACGGTGGGATCTTGGAATGTTGGGGGTTTTAATTCCCCAGCAAAGAGACGGAAAGTGCTCCTCTATCTTAGTAAACAACGGGTAGACCTGGCATTCCTCCAGGAAACACACCTGACTCCAGAGGAGACGGCAAAATTAAATGCTTTAAACTGGCGGGTATTGGGTTTTAGCTCTTTCAATTCTAAGGCCAGAGGGGTTGTTATATTGATCAAACGTCCTATCCCCACAGAAGTCCTATCCACTGTTATTGACCCTGATGTGATAATATCTGCTAAGATTAATGGTAGAATTTATTCAATGTGTAATGTATATGCACCTAACGTTTACTCTAAGAATTTTTTTCAGTCCTTACTTGCTAAACTGACTCCCCTCCTCACAGACCCCTTGATCCTTTGCGGAGATTTAAACCTTATCTCCTCTTCCTATTTAGATAGCTCTCATTTGCCAGCGAGACCTCTTTACTTGCCCAAATTTGGGGTCCCTCTACTGGCTGAAAGACTGCAGGTGGTGGATATTTGGAGAGCCTTACATCCCACAGAGAAGGAATACACCTGCCTCTCTGCGGCCCATCATACACTATCAAGGATAGACTATATTTTATTATCCCATTCTCTCTTACCGCATGTATCAGACTCTCAAATTGAGGCAATATCCCTATCGGATCATGCCCTAGTCACTGCGACCCTTCACTTTCCAGACATTTCCTCCTCTCCTAAACTGTGGAGATTTCCCTCATATCTCGCAAACTCCCTGAAATTTCAAAAAAGACTAGAATCTTCTTGGGAATCTTTTAAAACTAACAATGCATCCCATTTGGATGAGGATCCTATACTGTTCTGGATGACCGCAAAATCAGTCCTCCGGGGTGATATTATATCCTATGTCTCAGCCACTAACAAGAAATATGCCTCTCAGTATCTAGAGTTTCAGAGGCCCCTGTCGACAGCCTATCAGCAATACAAATCTCTTCCCACTCCACACAATCGTCTTATATACATGGAGGCCAAAACGTATTTCGATGAATTCATGTCTTCCATGGGTAATAGATTCTCTTTTTCGGTGAATTATAGGTTTTATAAGTTTGGCAATAGAACTGGAAGATTGTTAACGACACTTCTCACTGGTTCCCGCCCTCCCATGGTTACTCACCCTTTAAGTACCTCCACTGGCACATTAACTACTAATAATCAGGAGATCTCTGATGTAATGAAATCCTTTTACAAGGACATGTATTCCTCTTCCTCACGCTCCTCCCCTGCCACATCTCCCACCCCTTCGCCATGGCCCAATGAATTTTGGGACAATCTTCCTGTCCCTCAACTTCATTCCTCCATGGTTCAATCATTGCTCGATCCTATTTCGTTAGAAGTTCAGAGTGTCATTGGTCAGTTTGGTAGGGACACAGCACCAGGCCCTGATGGCTTTAGTGCCGATTTTTATAAAATTCTATTGCCCCGAATGGGGGACACCCTGGTGTCTGTCCTAAATGCGACATTGTCATCTGACACTCTTCCCAGACATTTTAATACTGCTGTCCTCAAAGTCCTTCCCAAACCTGGTAAAGACCTGTCCCAACCGGGATCGTATCGTCCAATTTCGCTGTTAAATCTTGATAACAAGTTACTCACTAAAACATTGGCAAACAGAGTTAAATTATTGCTCCCCCATATCATACATAAGGATCAAACTGGATTCATCTGGGGTAGACACTCAGAGATTAACGTACGGAGAGTATTAACAGTCATTTATGCTTCTTCTTCTCCTTTACTCTCTTCCAGTTATTCTCTCCCTTGACGCTGAAAAGGCGTTCGACCTGGTGGATTGGGACCATCTTTTCTCTACTCTCTTACACTTTGGTTTTCCTGCTGATTTTGTGAATCTTCTAAAACTTCTTTACACAGTTCCACAAACTCAGATATCCTGTAATGGGGTACTCTCCTCATCCTTTGAGATTCAGCGCGGTACCAGACAGGGCTGCCCCTTATCACCCCTACTATTTGCAATAGCACTGGAGCCCTTGGCGATAGCCTTACGCCAATCGAGCGTGTTTAAGGAAATTAAAATTGGAGACATTGACCTCCGTCTTGCTCTTTTTGCCGATGATATGCTATTATTTGTTTCAGATCCGTCGACCTCCATCCCGGAGATCCTTGGATTGATACAAGCATTCAGAATTAGGGCGGGATATAGGATTAATGTGGCCAAGTCAGAACTTTTACCCTTAGGTCCCTCTACCCGTACCATTTCCAAGCTCCTCCCATCTCTTTCTTTTAAAATTGCCCACACGAAGATTACCTATCTGGGGATTCAAATCCCAGCGAATTTCTCCAGACTATATGAGGAAAACTACACTCCTGCCCTGGCACGTGTAACCTCGTTGCTGGATAGTTGGAAACTGTTACCTCTGTCTCTGTTGGGGAGAATAGCTGTTTTATAAAGCATAGTCTTTCCAAAATTATTGTATCTTATGCAGATGCTTCCGGTCCGCCTTACTAACCATGACATTCAATACTAACGGAAGAGTATGTCAAAATTGTTATGGCAGGGGAAAAAAGCATTTATTGCTTTAGATAAATTGATGGCCCCTAAGTCTGCAGGTGGCTTTGGTGTTCCTGATTATACGTCCTACTCAATGGCGTCTTTATTCCGATGTACTGCTGACTGGCTGTTTGACAGGGAACTCTTTACGGACTTTGCTCTGGATGAGGTCTTATTTACTCCCTACTCTCCGGGGGGCATTGCTGCTGTCTAAACCCTCCCTGATCCCAACTCATATTCTCAACAACCCCCTTTTTCATGATGTTTATTACAACTGGCGCTCCTTACATAAGAAATTTAAATGTAACCCTGAGGTGTCCATATGCACTCCACTATGGGGTAATCCCGCCTTTCCCCCATCTCTCATTAACTCCAATTACCGGCTCTGGAAAGAGAAGGGTCTATCTAACTTAGGGGTGGGCAACAGGCAGCCCGCGGGCCGGATGCGGCCGCGGACCGATCCTGCCAGGCCCGCTGTGTCCCACCACAGTGCAATGACAAGCGGCCCGACAGGCAGCTTGTCATTGCACTGCTCTCAGATGCGGCGCAGCTGAATAAATCCCGGTCACGTCACAGGGTCAGCTGACCGTGATTTCCTCTGTTATCATGCGCTGGGCGGCTCGGGGAGCGGGCACTGCAGTGAGCAGGAGCGGCTGCCGAGAAGCGGCGGCTAGTGAGGAGTAGAAGAAGCGGTGGCCAGTGAGGAGAAGCGGCGGGCAGCGAGCAGGAGCAGGAGAGGCCACATCAGTGGTGACTCCGGGTGGCAGCAGCAGCAGCGCGGATCATCGGACAGCGGGGATCGTCTGCCACTGTGACAAACAGGTAAACCCCCTGTCCAGACAGCCCCTGGATCAGTGCTTAAGCTGCCATATAGATTTAGGGGTGGGGAGGGAGGGGAGTTAAAACTGCAATATGGGTTTGGGGGAGGGAGGGAAAGGGGGGTAGGGACTGTCTGCTTTAATGTGTAAAAATGGGGGATGCTGTCTGCCGTAATTTGTAAAAAGGGGACGCTGTCTGCCTTAATGTGTAAAAATGGGGGATGCTGTCTGCCGTAATGTGTAAAAAGGGGACGCTGTCTGCCGTAATGTGTAAAAACGGGGGCACTGTCTGCTGTAATGTGTAAAAAGGGGATGCTGTCTGCCTTAATGTGTAAAAAGGGGGACGCTGTCCGCCGTAATGTGTAAAAAGAGCACACTGTCTGCTGTATTGTGTAAAAAAATGGGGACACTGTCTGCCGTAATGTGTAAAAAGGGGACGCTGTCTGCCGTTGTGTAAAAAGGGGACGCTGTCTGCTGTAATGTGTAAAAAGGGGACGCTGTCTGCCGTAATGTGTAAAAAGGGGACTCTTTTTGAATATTTTGTGTGTGGCCCTCGAATATTCGCTGGAAGTGTTAAGCAGCCCCCCAGCTGAAATAATTGCCCACCCCTGATCTAACTCCTCCAAAGTGTTTGACCCGGGAGGCTCTATGTATTCATTCTCATTAAGTATACAGATGTGGATAAATCCACAGGGAACCAGCGCTCAAACCCTATTTGTAGTGGTGAATGATACGGTTATAAAGTGAAACTAAAATCAATAATGAAAAAGCAGGTAATATACTTAAGGTTGTTTATTCTAAGATGCTGAGATACTTTCTTTCCCAACAGGTATAAATTCGGTTTAAAAGTCAATCAGTGATTGGGGCACGCTCCTGGTTTGAGCTTAAATTCTGAAGTGCAAGGTTCAATTGAAAGAACAAATGCTGTAATCTTTGTAAAGTCGAAAAAAAGAAAAAGAAAAATGCCACAAAAAAATATTAATGATAATATGTACTAAAGTCCAAACGGTTTACAAGTCTATACAGACAGCGGCGTCCCGCTAATCTGTGCTCTGAAGTGAAGGATTCTCTTGTGAAGTGATGAACAGTTGACAGCGGTAGTGTATGCTTTGGTTAGAGTGGAGAATAAGGACCCTGGACTGGCGCTATTCCTCCTGCAGCACGTCCCACAGTAGAGCGCCCGAATCAGGCCCGCTCTGTGGGGCCGCTGACCTGGGGTGTGCGCCTGTCACAGAGGCGAAGTGGACCCGGCCGGAGCTCTCCGAGCGGCTGGCCGTGCCTCTCCTCCTCCTACAGGGACTTACCTTCTCCCTTCCCCTCCGCCTTCCACTCTCCGCTGTCTCGGGCTTCTTCCGTCGCCTGGCAACCGGTTGCTTCCGGAACTCCGGATCACGTGACCGGATGGTTTGCGGAAAGGATTAGCAGTACTGTCCTTCTTTGTAGTGAATATTCGTCCTCAGTCCAATGTAGTATAGATGGGTAGCTCCAACGCGTTTCGACCTGTTAGGGTCTTCCCAGAGGCCCTAACAGGTCGAAACGCGTTGGAGCTACCCATCTATACTACATTGGACTGAGGACGAATATTCACTACAAAGAAGGACAGTACTGCTAATCCTTTCCGCAAACCATCCGGTCACGTGATCCGGAGTTCCGGAAGCAACCGGTTGCCAGGCGACGGAAGAAGCCCGAGACAGCGGAGAGTGGAAGGCGGAGGGGAAGGGAGAAGGTAAGTCCCTGTAGGAGGAGGAGAGGCGCAGCCAGCCGCTCGGAGAGCTCCGGCCGGGTCCACTTCGCCTCTGTGACAGGCGCACACCCCAGGTCAGCAGCCCCACAGAGCGGGCCTGATTCGGGCACTCTACTGTGGGACGTGCTGCAGGAGGAATAGCGCCAGTCCAGGGTCCTTATTCTCCACTCTAACCAAAGCATACACTACCGCTGTCAACTGTTCATCACTTCACAAGAGAATCCTTCACTTCAGAGCACAGATTAGCGGGACGCCGCTGTCTGTATAGACTTGTAAACCGTTTGGACTTTAGTACATATTATCATTAATATTTTTTTGTGGCATTTTTCTTTTTTTCGACTTTACAAAGATTACAGCATTTGTTCTTTCAATTGAACCTTGCACTTCAGAATTTAAGCTCAAACCAGGAGCGTGCCCCAATCACTGATTGACTTTTAAACCGAATTTATACCTGTTGGGAAAGAAAGTATCTCAGCATCTTAGAATAAACAACCTTAAGTATATTACCTGCTTTTTCATTATTGATTTTAGTTTCACTTTATAACCGTATCATTCACCACTACAAATAGGGTTTGAGCGCTGGTTCCCTGTGGATTTATCCACATCTGTATACTTACCATTTAAGGGGGGGTGGGACACCCCTCATTACCAGCAGCACAGCCCGCCTCAGACTAACACCTCAGTGCGCAGAGAACCCATTTCTGTATATTCATTCTCATTACTCCGAGAGAAATTTGACCTGCCTCATTTTTTCATGCATCTCCAGACCCGACATTACTTAGACTCAATCACCCATATGCGCACTATACCACGTGACACACACCCTTCTTCTCACCCATTATTAGTCTCGCTTAATATCCATAGGGATGGCCCAACACGCATTAGACAGATTTATACCATCCTGACATCTAGTACAACAGAGTGTAGATGGGATAGACTACTTACCCAATGGCATAAAGATATACCTAGCCTGACTGGTCATCATCAACTTAGTGATCATTACGTTTCTACCCTAAAAGCCCTGGCTTCGCCTTACTTACAGGAGGTCCACCTCCGTACTTTGCAGAGAACCTATATCTCCACAATTCAGCATGCTAGGTTTAATCCCACGGAAATGGGGTAATGCCCTAAATGTCATATTCGTACGGCTTTCTTCTACCATATATTTTGGGAGTGTGGTCTGATCCGGCGTTTCTGGCACAAATTAATGGCCTACATTAATCAGCTGTTGCAGATACGTGTATCAGCAACACCCCTTTCTTGTTTATGTGCACATTTTTCTGAATGGAATTTAGGGCCTGAGAAACAGCGAATTATACAGTTTCTCACTATTTTAGTAACAGTCGCAAAGAAAATTGTTCTATCCCACTGGTTATCGTCCTCTTCCTTTACATTAGTAGAAGTTCATGGTAAGTTATTGCAGATATTATATTATGACAGGAAATCGGCTCAAGTCAATATAGAGTTGGGTGTTAAATCTTTTTACAAAAAGTGGGGCCTTTACATTGATTCGCGGGATCGGACCACACAGGCCCAAATATTTAAGGTGTTTGAACACACTGAATGGTTCCTCCACAGGAAGATACTGGAAGAGTCCATGTTATGAAAATCATTATCCTTACCTTATGATAAGCCCTAGGGTTGAGATCTTATGCTCTCCGACCTGATATTGATGTATCAATTGCTATCTTTCCTCGCTTTTATGAATAAGAACATCCTTACCCTCCTTCCCTATTTACCCTTATGTGTATCCCTACCCCCCTCTTTCTCTCTATAACTCTCCTTTCTCCTCTTTTCTTATTGATATGTGCTTTATATGATGTTTCTAATGTTATACTCCAGGGAGTGACTTCTTGAGGGTTACTATAGTTCACTTTCATGAATCTGTCATGAGATTATATATACCTTATCCTATTTCCATATTCATATATCTTCGAGGGTAGTTCTTTTTTTGCTTCAACCCCATGATTTTATAGCTAATTCTTGGAGTACTAGATATACCAATTTTTTCATATCATTGACAATTATATGACTCCAGTGCATGGTGTAATTACTGGTGCATCACGTCTGCCCCACTACTCCGAAGATGTCGTATGTTCACTTGCTGATATAGATTGGTGTATACACCTATGTTGTTTCACTACTTTATTCATCAAATACTTGCTATTTGTTTATGTTTTGCATTGTATTCCATGAAAATCATAATAAACAGATTTAAAAAAAAAAAAACACTGTTTGGTTTGTTTCACATTTATCCTGACGAAGGATTTAAAAAGTGTAAACACAGTTGTTTGACAATAAATGGCTTCACTCAACCACTAACCATGAGTGAAAGAAAAGTTTGTGAGTTATCATTCATATTCTCTGACAAATGGCCAGAAAATCACAAATTCTGCTAGGGTATGTAAACTTATGAGCACAACTGTGTGTGTATATAATATATATATATATATATATATATATATATATATATATATATATATATATATATATATATACACACACACACACACACACACTTTCTCTCTCCCACTCATTCTCAACTTACCTATCACAGGCTGGCCGAAGCTGCAGCAGATGTGGTAGCAGCCTAGTCCCGTGTAGCCCCACCCCTTTTTCATGACTGAAACCTGGCACTGTCACAGGAGGGGGAGAGTACGCTGCAAGCTTCTATTGAAGAGTCACTGCCAATATGGCCGCCGCCTCAGAGGAGACAGTTATTTAAGATACTAGAGGAACCTCCTCTTGTATCTTTAATAACATCTCCTCTGAGGCGGCAGCCATTTTTGGAGGGACGTTTACAACAGAAGCTTGCAGCGTCCTCTCCCCCTCCTGTGACACGGCTAGAACTCGATCGTGAAAAGTGGACGAAGCATCGCGGCTGTGCCCGCAGCACCCCCCTGATGGTGGGCCTGACTGTAGGCAGAGTCTCCTTTTTACACATTACGGCAGCAGAGTCCCCTTTTTACACATTAGTCAGGCAGAGTCCCCCTTTTTTACACATTATGGCAGCAGAGCCCCGTTTTGTTTTTTTGTTTTTGTTTTTACACATTAGGCAGGCAGAGTCCCCTTTTTACACATTACAGCAACAGAGTCCCCCTTTTTTACACATTACAGCAACAGAGCCCCCCTCTTTTACACATTAGGCAGGCAGAGTCCCACTTTATTTATTTTTTTACACATTATGGCAGGCAGTTCCCATTTTTAACACATTATAGCAGGCAGTCCCCCTTTTTACACACATTATGGCAGGCAGTCCCCTTTCTACACATTATGGAAGGCAGTCCCCCTTTTTACACATTATAGGAGGGAGGAAGAGGAGAGAGAGACAGACAGACAGAGTGTGTGGTGTTATACTCACCTGCAATGAGCCGGCATGCGTCTCCTCTGTCCTCTCCCTGCCCTACGCTGTGCTCTTCGCATCGGAGGGCATTGTGGGTGGGTTAGGGGCGTGCTGGGAGAGACGGGGATGAGCTGCAGCGCTGCCTGAATAACTATGTGAGAGGTAGCCAGGGGGCGCGCCGGCCCGTGATGGCGGGCAGAGGCGGAATGCGGGTGGCGACTGCAACGGAGGTCTTGCCGGTGGTCCTGCGCCTCCAGTGCATCTGCGCTGTGTGCCAAGCACCACTGGTCGACACCTAGTTATGGCTGTGGTGGTGTATACAATGGTTATGGAGTCAGAGTCATGGAGTCGGGGTTGGAAACAATTTGGAGAGGAGGTGTAGGTGGTAGACATGTTCCAACTGAAACTCCAGCTTCAAAAATCAAGCCACAAATCAATATAATTATTCTGCAAATATCTTTAGATCTATTTGCGCAGTAGGAGTGGTGGCATGTGCTTGCATCATACGTCCCCCTTCTCTGCCAACAGCTCCCATATAAATATATTGTATCTTTACATTTTTTGAATGCTACAAAAACAGACCTTTCTGCAGCAGGGTACATTGGTTTCCACAGGGAAACATCATGGTGTACAGTGGATCTTGATCCAGAGGCACCAACAGGCTAAAGCTTTAGGCTGTCCCAGGATGCATTGGGGCCTCCTCTATAACCTCACCTCCAGGCACTGAGAGCTCAGTTTCGAGTTGGTGCCTGCAGCAGCAGGTCACCTAACAGGAGGGCTGCACTGGTGAAAAAGCTTCTGACTGAATATTTCTTCTCTGGGTTGGCAGCGCTGTATGTCAAGGTGATACTTCAGCGCTGCAGCTCCATCACCTCCCAAACGGCATCGCATACTCCTGCGAATCAGTTCCCGGGTACTTGCGGCGGAGGCATCCCGGCTTAGGCACACTGTCACAGACTGCTCTTCTGGTTCACGTGGATGCTACGTGGAGGAGGTAAGAGGGTCCCCCAGGCGGGCCCCACAATTATTTCGGGTTCCGTCCATGACCTAGGGAGATTGGTCGCAGCGCTGGCGTGGACACTGTCACTGAGCAGGGACCCCACTAGACCACCGGGGAGTCTGAGTACAGGTACCAACACCCTATTTAATAAGGCTCACAGTACCCTGGCTGGAAGTCCAGCATAGGGGAGGTGGCGCTTGACCTGTAGCCTCTCCCCGTCCCAGGGCACCATCTCCTTGAAGATTTCTCACAATGGAGCTGCCTCACACACTCCCTCACTCCCTGACTGAGACCCTGGGCACAGCTACTTAAGTATCCTACATGTCTTTATACAGACAGCGTTAGTTGAGAAAGAGTGTACTGTTTCCAGAATATATTGTACGAGTATTCTGATATATCCTCCGGTCACTGACCCCGCTGTGATGATATATACAGGTTGAGTATCCCATATCCAAATATTCCGAAATACGGAATATTCCGAAATACAGACTTTTTTGAGTGAGAGTGAGATAGTAAAACCTTTATTTTCTGATGGCTCAATGTACACAAACCTTGTTTAATACACAAAGTTATTAAAAATATTGTATTAAATGACCTTCAGGCTGTGTGTATAAGGTGTATATGAAACATAAATGAATTGTGTGAATGTACACATACTTTGTTTAATGCACAAAGTTATAAAAAAATTAGCATAAAATTACCCTCAGGCTGTGTGTATAAGGTGTACATGTAACATAAATGAATTCTGTGCTTAGATTTAGGTCCCATCACCATGATATCTCATTATGGTATGCAATTATTCCAAAATACGGAAAAATCCGTTATCCAAAATACCTCTGGTCCCAAGCATTTTGGATAAAGGATACTCAACCTGTATATATATATATATATATATATATATATATATATATATATATATATATATATATATATATAATTAGTGATGTGCACCGGAAATTTTTCGGGTTTTGGTTTTGGATTCGGGTCCGCGGCCGTGTTTTGGATTCGGACGCATTTTGGCAAAACCTCCCTGAAAATTTTTTGTCGGATTCGGGTGTGTTTTGGATTCGGGTGTTTTTTTACAAAAAACCCTCAAAAACAGCTTAAATCATAGAATTTGGGGGTCATTTTGATCCCATAGTATTATTAACCTCAATAACCATAATTTTCACTCATTTTCAGTCTATTCTGAACACCTCACACCTCACAATATTATTTTTAGTCCTAAAATTTGCACCGAGGTCGCTGGATGGCTAAGCTAAGCGACACAAGTGGCCGACACAAACACCTGGCCCATCCAGGAGTGGCACTGCAGTGTCAGACAGGATGGCACTTCAAAAAAATAGTCCCCAAACAGCACATGATGCAAAGAAAAAAAGAGGTGCACCAAGGTCGCTGGATGGCTAAGCTAAGCGACCCAAGTGGCCGACACAAACACCTGGCCCATCTAGGAGTGGCACTGCAGTGTCAGGCAGGATGGCACGTCAAAAAAATTAGTCCCCAAACAGCACATGATGCAAAGAAAAAAAGAGGTGCACCAAGGTCGCTGGATGGCTAAGCTAAGCGACACAAGTGGCCGACACAAACACCTGGCCCATCTAGGAGTGGCACTGCAGTGTCAGGCAGGATGGCACTTCAAAAAAATTGTCCCCAAACAGCACATGATGCAAAGAAAAAAAGAGGCGCACCAAGGTCGCTGTGTGACTAAGCTAAGCGACACAAGTGGCCGACACAAACACCTGGCCCATCTAGGAGTGGCACTGCAGTGTCAGACAGGATGGCACTTCAAAAAAATTGTCCCCAAACAGCACATGATGCAAAGAAAAAAAGAGGCGCACCAAGGTCGCTGTGTGACTAAGCTAAGCGACACAAGTGGCCGACACAAACACCTGGCCCATCTAGGAGTGGCACTGCAGTGTCAGGCAGGACGGCACTTCAAAAAAATTGTCCCCAAAGAGCACATGATGCAAAGAAAAAAAGAGGCGCACCAAGGTCGCTGTGTGACTAAGCTAAGCGACACAAGTGGCCAACACAAATACCTGGCCCATCTAGGAGTGGCACTGCAGTGTCAGGCAGGATGGCACTTCAAAAAAATTGTCCCCAAACAGCACATGATGCAAAGAAAAAAAGAGGTGCACCAAGGTCGCTGGATGGCTAAGCTAAGTGACACAAGTGGCCGACACAAACACCTGGCCCATCTAGGAGTGGCACTGCAGTGTCAGGCAGGATGGCACTTCAAAAAAATAGTCCCCAAACAGCACATGATGCAAAGAAAAAAAGAGGTGCACCAAGGTCGCTGTGTGACTAAGCTAAGCGACACAAGTGGCCAACACAAACACCTGGCCCATCTAGGAGTGGCACTGCAGTGTCAGGCAGGATGGCACTTCAAAAAAATTGTCCCCAAACAGCACATGATGCAAAGAAAAAAAGAGGTGTACCAAGGTCGCTGGATGGCTAAGCTAAGCGACACAAGTGGCCGACACAAACACCTGGCCCATCTAGGAGTGGCACTGCAGTGTCAGACAGGATGGCACTTCAAAAAAATAGTCCCCAAACAGCACATGATGCAAAGAAAAAAAGAGGCGCACCAAGGTCGCTGTGTGACTAAGCTAAGCGACACAAGTGGCCGACACAAACACCTGGCCCATCTAGGAGTGGCACTGTAGTGTCAGGCAGGATGGCACTTCAAAAAAATAGTCCCCAAACAGCACATGATGCAAAGAAAAAAAGAGGCGCACCAAGGTCGCTGTGTGACTAAGCTAAGCGACACAAGTGGCTGACACAAACACCTGGCCCATCTAGGAGTGGCACTGCAGTGTCAGACAGGATGGCACTTCAAAAAAAATAGTCCCCAAGCAGCACATGATGCAAAGAAAAAAAGAGGCGCACCAAGGTCGCTGTGTGACTAAGCTAAGCGACACAAGTGGCCGACACAAACACCTGGCCCATCTAGGAGTGGCACTGCAGTGTCAGGCAGGATGGCACTTCAAAAAAATAGTCCCCAAAGAGCACATGATGCGGTCCCTGGCGTCGCTTGGTCCATCTCCGAGCGACGACCGCGGCCGCTGCACCCTCCTCCTTGCCCGCCCGGCGCCTAGCAACTAGGGACGCCGTGCGTGCTGAGCCGCCGGGTCCCTAGCAATGCTAGGACGCTGGGCGTGCTGAGCCGCCGGGTCCCTAGCAACGCTAGGACGCTGGACGCGCCGAGCCGCTGGGACCTTAGCAACGGGGACGCCACAGGCGGACCGCGTTCCCCGTTGCAGAGTTTGATTAATTAAAGTGTTCACACATGTTCTCTGGTCGTGCAGCAAGGCAGCTGCACGACATTTTTTGTAATTAGGCTCTGTGCTCTTATTGGAGGGTTCCCTGTTAAATGCCTCCTCAGTGCTTCACACAGACGCCGGTGATAGCTTCCTGCATGCTGCTCATGTTTGGTGAACGTCTGTTCCTGGTCTTCTGTGTCCGGTCTCTCTAGTTCTCTGAGTCCCTGAATCCTGGAGTTTGTCATCTGGTCCCAAGGAGTTCTCCTGGTCCTCATTTACCTGTGGCAGTCGATTTAGGTTCCCACATGGTTTCGTGAGTGGCGGCCCTGCCACGTGTTACGGCCTAGGCCGCTTTAGTATTATTTTCTTGCATTGGAGCATTTGCGGAGGTTTACGCTTCCATAGTCCTCTCCGGTACTCGGCGGTGCCGTGTAGGAGAGTGGACAAGTGGATTATTTTGGTTGTTCTTTTCCTTGGCGGTAAGCCGCGCATACTTTTAGTTTCAGGTTAGCCAGTAGCCCCTGGCCTTGTTGTTTAGTTAGAGGGCCCCTTGTTATTTCCCTGCCTCGGTTCACTCTTTGTCTCTCCTTAAGACCTGAGGGGGCATCGGAGTTGGGCAGACGTAATCCGCCCTTCAAACGCGGCTGCCATGGGCCCAAGAAACCATAGTCTCGCAAGAGTGAACTGACAGCACGGGTAAGACAACGGAGGTAGGGCGCCAGGGGCTATTCCCATTCCGTTTCCCCTTTCCAGCATTACATCCTGGTACTCAGGTCTCACAGTATAAGATCTCCCCTGACCTGAGTGTCTGGATCATAACATTATCACCGGCCCAAAACATAAAAAAAAAAAAGGGGGGTTTATTTTTTCCATTTTTTGTTTTGGTGAGAGTAAAATTCGGCCTCGTGAATCCGGCAGGGTTAGGGCCAAATCCCGGTCAGCTTTTGGTTAACCAAATTCATGAACTAACTCAGATGGTTCAGTACCTTACTCTTCGGGTGAAATCGCAGGAAGATCTTTTGCGAGCCTCCCCGAGTGTGGTCCCAGAGCCAAAGATGCATTTACCCGACCGTTTTTTGGGTAACCGAAAAGATTTTTTTAATTTTAAGGAAGCTTGTAAGCTTTATTTTCGTTTAAGGCCTCGTTCCTCTGGTACTGAGTCTCAGCGGGTTGGGATAGTTATGTCGTTGCTCCAGGGTGATCCACAGACCTGGGCGTTTGGGTTAAGAACAGATGATCCTGCTTTGTTATCTGTAGACGCCTTTTTTAAATCGTTAGGCCTGTTATATGATGACCCAGATAGAGAGGCATCAGCTGAGAGTCACCTGCGTGCCCTTAAACAAGGTAAAAATCCAGCAGAGGTGTATTGTACCGAATTTCGTCGTTGGTCAAACGACTGTGGCTGGAATGACCCAGCCCTGCGCAGTCAGTTTCGCCTCGGTTTGTCTGAACTTATTAAAGACAGTCTCCTTCAGTACCCCGCTTCTGAGACTCTCGACAAACTCATGGAGCTTGCTATTAAAATAGATCGTCGTCTCCGAGAGCGGAGGGCTGAAAGAGGAACAACTTTTAGGCCTAATTCTTGTGTTTATACCTTTCCTGAGGACGTCGAGGAGCCCATGCAGATGGGTCTCTCCCGGCTGTCTCCAGAGGAAAGAACCAGAAGATTAAGTTCTGGTCTTTGTTTCTATTGTGGTGGAAAGGGACATATTGCTCGCAACTGCCCGAACAAGTCGGGAAACGCTCTGACCAAGTGAATTGTGAGGGGGTTCACTTGGGTCTGCAGCTAATCTCCTCAAATGATTCTCTGTTAGTTCCTGTTAAGATTTCCTTTGGCAGCCTCAGTTCATTGGTGTCGGCCTTCGTCGACAGTGGAGCTGCAGGAAATTTTATGGATTTGGCTTGGGCTAAGGCTTTAGGCATTCCACAGATACCAAAAGACAACCGTATCACCATGCACGGCTTGGATGGGGGTCCGCTTTCCAATGGGATAATTACTCACCGCATACCTCCAGTATTACTGACAGTAGGGGCCTTACATTCTGAAGACATAGAATTTTACCTTACACATTGTCCGGCAGTTCCTGTACTTTTGGGTCACCCCTGGCTTCGCTTTCATAATCCCACCATAGATTGGCGGTCTGGGGAGATTTCCCAATGGGGTCCTTTTTGTGTTAAGGAATGTATTTCCCATCCAGTCCGGGTTGCGGCAGTCGTCCCAGAACTTATTCCTGTAGAATATCAAGATTTTGCCGATGTGTTCTCCAAAGGCAATGCGGACATTCTGCCTCCCCATCGGTCCTATGACTGTGCGATAGAGTTAGTACCAGGTGCCACTTTGCCTAAGGGGAGATTATATGCCCTGTCTGGGCCAGAAACCACAGCCATGAATAATTACATTCAGGAAAGCCTGAAAAAAGGCTTTATTAGGCCTTCGAAATCTCAGTTGAGTGCAGGTTTTTTCTTTGTCGAGAAAAAAGATGGGTCACTCAGACCATGTATTGATTTTCGGGCTTTGAATAAGATTTCGGTTAAAAACACCTATCCTTTGCCATTGATTTCTGTGCTTTTTGATCAGTTACGCTCCGCCATGATCTTTTCAAAAATCGATCTTAGGGGAGCTTACAACCTCATCCGAATAAGATCTGGGGATGAGTGGAAGACGGCTTTCAGCACTCAGTCAGGTCACTATGAATACCTGGTGATGCCGTTTGGCCTGTCAAATGCTCCTGCGGTGTTTCAGGACCTCATCAACGATGCTCTCCGTGACTTCCTTGGGAAGTTCGTGGTCGTTTATTTAGACGACATTTTGATTTACTCTGAGTCTATGGAACAACATGTTACCCAGGTGCGTCTGGTTCTTCAAAAACTACGAGAGAATCATTTATACGCTAAGCTTGAGAAATGTGATTTTCACATCACAGAAGTGTCCTTCTTGGGGTACATTATTTCTCCCCAGGGATTTTTTATGGAACCGAAAAAACTTCAGGCCATCCTTAATTGGGCGCAACCCACTAATTTAAAAGCAATTCAGCGCTTTTTAGGGTTTGCAAATTATTACAGGCGGTTCATTCATACCTTTTCTGACCTGGTCGCTCCTATAGTAGCCTTGACTAAAAAAGGAGCGGATCCTTCCAATTGGTCGCCTGAAGCTGAGTCTGCCTTTCGGGCCTTGAAGCAGGCCTTTGTCTCGGCTCCTGTCCTCAGACACCCTAATCCGGAGCTCCCCTTTATTGTTGAGGTTGATGCCTCAGAGGTTGGAGTGGGGGCTATCCTTTCTCAGGAAGATCCGGAGTCTCAGGAATTACATCCTTGTGCCTTCATGTCCAGGAAATTCTCCTCCGCAGAATCCAACTATGACGTTGGTAATCGGGAATTACTGGCAGTAAAATGGGCTTTCGAGGAGTGGAGGCATTGGCTGGAGGGAGCTAGGCATACTATTACAGTATTTACTGACCATAAGAACCTGCAATATATTGAGTCAGCTAAACGGCTTAATGCTCGGCAGGCACGTTGGGCATTGTTTTTTACTCGTTTCAGGTTTATTATCACCTTCAGGCCTGGTTCCAAGAATACGAAAGCTGATGCCCTGTCACGTTGCTTTCTTCTGGTTCACAATAGCAATCCTGTTACTACCCCCATAGTTCCATCTTCAGTCATCCGGGCAGGTCTCACACAGGATTTATTTACTCAGTTAAACCAGCTTCAACACCAGGCTCCTAGACTTACTCCTGCTGGTCGTCTTTTTGTTCCTGAATTTTTGAGAGGCACTGTTTTAGCTGAATTTCATGACAACAAGGTCTCTGGTCATCCAGGTATCACTAAGACCTTGGAACTGGTCTCTCGCTCGGTGCGGTGGCCTAGTCTTTCTAAAGACGTAAAAGAATTTGTCCACTCCTGTCAGGTTTGTGCACAGCATAAGGTCCCTCGTTCGTTGCCGATCGGGCAACTCATACCTTTAGCCGTTCCTCTCAGGCCATGGTCTCATATATCCATGGATTTCGTGGTGGACCTTCCCCTTTCAGCCGGATGTCGAGTCATTTGGGTGGTAGTGGACCGTTTTAGTAAAATGGCTCATTTCATTGCTCTTCCCCGATTACCCTCTGCTCAAGGGTTGGCAGTTTTGTTCCTCCGCCATGTGTTCAGGCTCCATGGTTTGCCCACTGATATTGTCTCTGATCGGGGTCCGCAATTTATCGCACGATTCTGGAAATGTTTTTGTGCCTCATTGAATATGAAACTGTCTTTAACATCTGGTTACCATCCACAGTCTAACGGGCAAACCGTACGAGTCAACCAGTCATTAAAACAATATTTACGCTTGTATTCGGCCAAACTCCAGAATGATTGGTCTGAATTTCTTCCTTTAGCTGAATTTGCTTATAATAGCTCCTGTCATTCCTCCACCAAGGAGTCCCCATTCTTTTCAGTCTTTGGTTTTCATCCTAGAGCCAACTCTTTTTTCCATCATTCTCCAGTCTTAACCACCTTAACCTCCCATCTCAGAGCAATTTGGAGAAAAGTGCACCTTGCCCTGAGAAAAGCTGCCTTCCGAGAAAAGAAATTTTCTGATAGGCTCCGACGTCCTTGCACTTTTAAGGTGGGAGATAAGGTGTGGCTGTCAACTCGCAACATCAAGCTCCGACAACCTTCGGCTAGATTGGGACCCAAATTTATTGGACCATTCCTTATCATTAAAAAGGTCAACCCAGTTGCTTTTCGGCTACGCTTGCCAAGATCTCTCAGAATTGGAAATACTTTCCACTGTTCCCTTATTAAACAGTATTTTTCTTCCAGGAGATTTCCTCGGAGGACTTCCCAGGGTAGATCTCCGGTGGATGTTCAGGGGCAACAGGAGTTCTTGGTAGAGAGGGTTTTAGATTCAAAAATTTCTCTGGGCCGGCTTTATTTTTTTGGTTCACTGGAAAGGCTAAGGTCCGGAGGAAAGATCTTGGGTCTTGGATAGAGATCTTCATGCCCCTAAACTCAAGAGATTATTTTTTCAGGAGTTTCCTCAGAAGCCGGGCTTTAGGGGTTCTTTGACCCCTCCTCAAGGGCGGGGTACTGTTAGGCGCCGCGGTCCCTGGCGTCGCTCGGTCCATCTCCGAGCGACGACCGCGGCCGCTGCACCCTCCTCCTTGCCCGCCAGGCGCCTAGCAACTAGGGACGCCGTGCGTGCTGAGCCGCCGGGTCCCTAGCAACGCTAGGACGCTGGACGTGCTGAGCCGCCGGGTCCCTAGCAACGCTAGGACGCTGGGCGCGCCGAGCCGCTGGGACCTTAGCAACGGGGACGCCACAGGCGGACCGCGTTCCCCATTGCAGGGTTTGATTAATTAAAGTGTTCACACATGTTCTCTGGTCGTGCAGCAAGGCAGCTGCACGACATTTTTTGTAATTAGGCTCTGTGCTCTTATTGGAGGGTTCCCTGTTAAATGCCTCCTCAGTGCTTCACACAGACGCCGGTGATAGTTCCTGCATGCTGCTCATGTTTGGTGAACGTCTGTTCCTGGTCTGCTGTGTCCGGTCTCTCCAGTTCTCTGAGTCCCTGAATCTTGGAGTTTGTCATCTGGTCCCAAGGAGTTCTCCTGGTCCTCATTTACCTGTGGCAGTCGATTTAGGTTCCCACTTGGTTTCGTGAGTAGCGGCCCTGCCGCGTGTTACGGCCTAGGCCGCTTTAGTATTATTTTCTTGCATTGGAGCATTTGCGGAGGTTTCCGCTTCCATAGTCCTCTCCGGTACTCGGCGGTGCCGTGTAGGAGAGTGGACAAGTGGATTATTTTGGTTGTTCTTTTCCCTGGCGGTAAGCCGTGCATACTTTTAGTTTCAGGTTAGCCAGTAGCCCCTGGCCTTGTTGTTTAGTTAGAGGGCCCCTTGTTATTTCCCTGCCTCGGTTCACTCTTTGTCTCTCCTTAAGACCTGAGGGGGCATCGGAGTTGGGCAGACGTAATCCGCCCTTCAAACGCGGCTGCCATGGGCCCAAGAAACCATAGTCTCGCAAGAGTGAACTGACAGCACGGGTAAGACAACGGAGGTAGGGCGCCAGGGGCTATTCCCATTCCGTTTCCCCTTTCCAGCATTACATCCTGGTACTCAGGTCTCACAGTATAAGATCTCCCCTGACCTGAGTGTCTGGATCATAACAGTCACACCAAGGTCGCTGTGTGACTAAGCTAAGCGATACAAGTGGCCAACACAAACACCTGGCCCATCTAGGAGTGGCACTGCAGTGTCAGGCAGGATGGCACTTCAAAAAAATTGTCCCCAAACAGCACATGATGCAAAGAAAAAAAGAGGTGCACCAAAGTCGCTGGATGGCTAAGCTAAGCGAAACAAGTGGCCGACATAAACACCAGGCCCATCTAGGAGTGGCACTGCAGTGTCAGGCAGGATGGCACTTCAAAAAAATAGCCCCCAAATAGCACATGATGCAAAGAAAAAAAGAGGCGCACCAAGGTCGCTGTGTGACTAAGCTAAGCGACACAAGTGGCCGACACAAACACCTGGCCCATCTAGGAGTGGCACTGCAGTGTCAGGCAGGATGGCACGTCAAAAAATAGTCCCCAAACAGCACATGATGCAAAGAAAAAAAGAGGCGCACCAAGGTCGCTGTGTGACTAAGCTAAGCGACACAAGTGGCCGACACAAACACCTGGCACATCTAGGAGTGGCACTGCAGTGTCAGGCAGGATGGCACTTCAAAAAAATAGCCCCCAAACAGCACATGATGCAAAGAAAAAAAGAGGCGCACCAAGGTCGCTGTGTGACTAAGCTAAGCGACACAAGTGGCCGACACAAACACCTGGCCCATCTAGGAGTGGCACTGCAGTGTCAGGCAGGATGGCACGTCAAAAAATAGTCCCCAAACAGCACATGATGCAAAGAAAAAAAGAGGCGCACCAAGGTCGCTGTGTGACTAAGCTAAGCGACACAAGTGGCCGACACAAACACCTGGCACATCTAGGAGTGGCACTGCAGTGTCAGGCAGGATGGCACTTCAAAAAAATTGTCCCCAAACAGCACATGATGCAAAGAAAAATTAAAGAAAAAAGAGGTGCAAGATGGAATTGTCCTTGGGCCCTCCCACCCACCCTTATGTTGTATAAACAGGACATGCACACTTTAACGAACCCATCATTTCAGCGACAGGGTCTGCCACACGACTGTGACTGAAATTACTGGTTGGTTTGGGCCCCCACCAAAAAAGAAGCAATCAATCTCTCCTTGCACAAACTGGCTCTACAGAGGCAAGATGTCCACCTCCTCCTCATCGTCCGATTCCTCACCCCTTTCACTGTGTACATCCCCCTCCTCACAGATTATTAATTCGTCCCCACTGGAATCCACCATCTCAGGTCCCTGTGTACTTTCTGGAGGCAATTGCTGGTGAATGTCTCCACGGAGGAATTGATTATAATTCATTTTGATGAACATCATCTTCTCCACATTTTCTGGAAGTAACCTCGTATGCTGATTGCTGACAAGGTGAGCGGCTGCACTAAACACTCTTTCGGAGTACACACTGGAGGGTGGGCAACTTAGGTAAAATACAGCCAGTTTGTGCAAGGGCCTCCAAATTGCCTCTTTTTCCTGCCAGTATACGTACGGACTGTCTGACGTGCCTACTTGGATGCGGTCACTCATATAATCCTCCACCATTCTTTCAATGGTGACAGAATCATATGCAGTGACAGTAGACGACATGTCAGTAATCGTTGCCAGGTCCTTCAGTCCGGACCAGATGTCAGCACTCGCTCCAGACTGCCCTGCATCACCGCCAGTGGGTGGGCTCGGAATTCTTAGCCTTTTCCTCGCACCCCCAGTTGCGGGAGAATGTGAAGGAGGAGCTGTTGACGGGTCACTTTCCGCTTGACTTGACAATTTTCTCACCAGCAGGTCTTTGAACCTCTGCAGACTTGTGTCTGCCGGAAAGAGAGATACAACGTAGGTTTTAAATCTAGGATCGAGCACGGTGGCCAAAATGTAGTGCTCTGATTTCAACAGATTGACCACCTGTGAATCCTGGTTAAGCGAATTAAGGGCTCTATCAACTAGAGATGAGCGCCGGAAATTTTTCGGGTTTTGTGTTTTGGTTTTGGGTTCGGTTCCGCGGCCGTGTTTTGGGTTCGACCGCGTTTTGGCAAAACCTCACCGAATTTTTTTTGTCGGATTCGGGTGTTTTTTCCAAAAAACCTAAAAAACAGCTTAAATCATAGAATTTGGCGGTCATTTGATCCCAAAGTATTATTAACCTCAAAAACCATAATTTCCACTCATTTTCAGTCTATTCTGAATACCTCACACCTCACAATATTATTTTTAGTCCTAAAATTTGCACCGAGGTCGCTGTGTGAGTAAGATAAGCGACCCTAGTGGCCGACACAAACACCGGGCCCATCTAGGAGTGGCACTGCAGTGTCACGCAGGATGGCCCTTCCAAAAAACCCTCCCCAAACAGCACATGACGCAAAGAAAAAAAGAGGCGCAATGAGGTAGCTGTGTGAGTAAGATTAGCGACCCTAGTGGCCGACACAAACACCGGGCCCATCTAGGAGTGGCACTGCAGTGTCACGCAGGATGTCCCTTCCAAAAAACCCTCCCCAAACAGCACATGACGCAAAGAAAAAAAGAGGCGCAATGAGGTAGCTGTGTGAGTAAGATAAGCGACCCTAGTGGCCGACACAAACACCGGGCCCATCTAGGAGTGTCACTGCAGTGTCACGCAGGATGTCCCTTCCAAAAAACCCTCCCCAAACAGCACATGACGCAAAGAAAAAAAGAGGCGCAATGAGGTAGCTGTGTGAGTAAGATAAGCGACCCTAGTGGCCGACACAAACACCGGGCCCATCTAGGAGTGTCACTGCAGTGTCACGCAGGATGTCCCTTCCAAAAAACCCTCCCCAAACAGCACATGACGCAAAGAAAAAAAGAGGCGCAATGAGGTAGCTGTGTGAGTAAGATAAGCGACCCTAGTGGCCGACACAAACACCGGGCCCATCTAGGAGTGGCACTGCAGTGTCACGCAGGATGTCCCTTCCAAAAAACCCTCCCCAAACAGCACATGACGCAAAGAAAAAAAGAGGCGCAATGAGGTAGCTGTGTGAGTAAGATAAGCGACCCTAGTGGCCGACACAAACACCGGGCCCATCTAGGAGTGTCACTGCAGTGTCACGCAGGATGTCCCTTCCAAAAAACCCTCCCCAAACAGCACATGACGCAAAGAAAAAAAGAGGCGCAATGAGGTAGCTGTGTGAGTAAGATAAGCGACCCTAGTGGCCGACACAAACACCGGGCCCATCTAGGAGTGGCACTGCAGTGTCACGCAGGATGTCCCTTCCAAAAAACCCTCCCCAAACAGCACATGACGCAAAGAAAAAGAAAAGAAAAAAGAGGTGCAAGATGGAATTGTCCTTGGGCCCTCCCACCCACCCTTATGTTGTATAAACAGGACATGCACACTTTAACCAACCCATCATTTCAGTGACAGGGTCTGCCACACGACTGTGACTGATATGACGGGTTGGTTTGGACCCCCACCAAAAAAGAAGCAATTAATCTCTCCTTGCACAAACTGGCTCTACAGAGGCAAGATGTCCACCTCATCATCATCCTCCGATATATCACCGTGTACATCCCCCTCCTCACAGATTATCAATTCGTCCCCACTGGAATCCACCATCTCAGCTCCCTGTGTACTTTGTGGAGGCAATTGCTGCTGGTCAATGTCTCCACGGAGGAATTGATTATAATTCATTTTAATGAACATCATCTTCTCCACATTTTCTGGATGTAACCTCGTACGCCGATTGCTGACAAGGTGAGCGGCGGCACTAAACACTCTTTCGGAGTACACACTTGTGGGAGGGCAACTTAGGTAGAATAAAGCCAGTTTGTGCAAGGGCCTCCAAATTGCCTCTTTTTCCTGCCAGTATAAGTACGGACTGTGTGACGTGCCTACTTGGATGCGGTCACTCATATAATCCTCCACCATTCTTTCAATGGGGAGAGAATCATATGCAGTGACAGTAGACGACATGTCCGTAATCGTTGTCAGGTCCTTCAGTCCGGACCAGATGTCAGCATCAGCAGTCGCTCCAGACTGCCCTGCATCACCGCCAGCGGGTGGGCTCGGAATTCTGAGCCTTTTCCTCGCACCCCCAGTTGCGGGAGAATGTGAAGGAGGAGATGTTGTTGACAGGTCGCGTTCCGCTTGACTTGACAATTTACTCACCAGCAGGTGTTTGAACCCCAGCAGACTTGTGTCTGCCGGAAAGAGAGATCCAAGGTAGGCTTTAAATCTAGGATCGAGCACGGTGGCCAAAATGTAGTGCTCTGATTTCAACAGATTGACCACCCGTGAATCCTTGCTAAGCGAATTAAGGGCTCCATCCACAAGTCCCACATGCCTAGCGGAATCGCTCCGTGTTAGCTCCTCCTTCAATGTCTCCAGCTTCTTCTGCAAAAGCCTGATGAGGGGAATGACCTGACTCAGGCTGGCAGTGTCTGAACTGACTTCACGTGTGGCAAGTTCAAAGGGCATCAGAACCTTGCACAACGTTGAAATCATTCTCCACTGCGCTTAAGACAGGTGCATCCCACCTCCTATATCGTGCTCAATTGTATAGGCTTGAATGGCCTTTTGCTGCTCCTCCAACCTCTGAAGCATATACAGGGTTGAATTCCACCTCGTTACCACTTCTTGCTTCAGATGATGGCAGGGCAGGTTCAGTAGTTTTTGGTGGTGCTCCAGTTTTCTGTACGTGGTGCCTGTACGCCGAAAGTGTCCCGCAATTCTTCTGGCCACCGACAGCATCTCTTGCACGCCCCTGTCGTTTTTTAAAAAATTCTGCACCACCAAATTCAAGGTATGTGCAAAACATGGGACGTGCTGGAATTGGCCCAGATTTAATGCACACACAATATTGCTGGCGTTGTCCGATGCCACAAATCCACAGGAGAGTCCAATTGGGGTAAGCCATTCCGCGATGATCTTCCTCAGTTGCCGTAAGAGGTTTTCAGCTGTGTGCGTATTCTGGAAACCGGTGATACAAAGCGTAGCCTGCCTAGGAAAGAGTTGGCGTTTGCGAGATGCTGCTACTGGTGCCGCCGCTGCTGTTCTTGCGGCGGGAGTCCATACATCTACCCAGTGGGCTGTCACAGTCATATAGTCCTGACCCTGCTCTGCTCCACTTGTCCACATGTCCGTGGTTAAGTGGACATTGGGTACAACTGCATTTTTTAGGACACTGGTGAGTCTTTTTCTGACGTCCGTGTACATTCTCGGTATCGCCTGCCTAGAGAAGTGGAACCTAGATGGTATTTGGTAACGGGGGCACACTACCTCAAGAAATTGTCTAGTTCCCTGTGAACTAACGGCGGATACCGGACGCACGTCTAACACCAACATAGTTGTCAAGGCCTCAGATATCCGCTTTGCAACAGGATGACTGCTGTGATATTTCATCTTCCTCGCAAAGGACTGTTGGACAGTCAATTGCTTGGTGGAAGTAGTAAAAGTGTGCTTACGACTTCTCTTCTGGGATGACCATCGACTCCCAGCAGCAACAACAGCAGCGCCAGCAGCAGTAGGCGTTACACGCAAGGATGCATCGGAGGAATCCCAGGCAGGAGAGGACTCATCAGAATTGCCAGTGACATTGCCTGCAGGACTATTGGCATTCCTGGGGAAGGAGGAAATTGACACTGAGGGAGTTGGTGGGGTGGTTTGCGTGAGCTTGGTTACAAGAGGAAGGGATTTACTGGTCAGTGGACTGCTTCCGCTGTCACCCAAAGTTTTTGAACTTGTCACTGACTTATTATGAATGCGCTGCAGGTGACGTATAAGGGAGGATGTTCCGAGGTGGTTAACGTCCTTACCCCTACTTATTACAGCTTGACAAAGGGAACACACGGCTTGACACCTGTTGTCCGCATTTCTGGTGAAATACTTCCACACCGAAGAGCTGATTTTTTTGGTATTTTCACCAGGCATGTCAACGGCCATATTCCTACCACGGACAACAGGTGTCTCCCCGGGTGCCTGACTTAAACAAACCACCTCACCATCAGAATCCTCCTGGTCAATTTCCTCCCCAGCGCCAGCAACACCCATATCCTCCTCATCCTGGTGTACTTCAACACTGACATCTTCAATCTGACTATCAGGAACTGGACTGCGGGTGCTCCTTCCATCACTTGCAGGGGGCGTGCAAATGGTGGAAGGCGCATGCTCTTCACGTCCAGTGTTGGGAAGGTCAGGCATCGCAACCGACACAATTGGAGTCGGACTCTCCTTGTGGATTTGGGATTTCGAAGAACGCACAGTTCTTTGCGGTGCTACTGCTTTTGCCAGCTTTAGTCTTTTCATTTTTCTAGCGAGAGGCTGAGTGCTTCCATCCTCATGTGAAGCTGAACCACTAGCCATGAACATAGGCCAGGGCCTCAGCCGTTCCTTGCCACTCCGTGTGGTAAATGGCATATTGGCAAGTTTACGCTTCTCCTCCGACAATTTTATTTTAGGTTTTGGAGTCCTTTTTTTACTGATATTTGGTGTTTTGGATTTGACATGCTCTGTACTATGACATTGGGCATCGGCCTTGGCAGACGACGTTGCTGGCATTTCATCGTCTCGGCCATGACTAGTGGCAGCAGCTTCAGCACGAGGTGGAAGTGGATCTTGATCTTTCCCTAATTTTGGAACCTCAACATTTTTGTTCTCCATATTTTAATAGGCACAACTAAAAGGCACCTCAGGTAAACAATGGAGATGGATGGATTGGATACTAGTATACAATTATGGACGGGCTGCCGAGTGCCGACACAGAGGTAGCCACAGCCGTGAACTACCGCACTGTACTGTGTCTGCTGCTAATATATAGACTGGTTGATAAAGAGATAGTATACTCGTAACTAGTATGTATGTATAAAGAAAGAAAAAAAAACCACGGTTAGGTGGTATATACAATTATGGACGGGCTGCCGAGTGCCGACACAGAGGTAGCCACAGCCGTGAACTACCGCACTGTACTGTGTCTGCTGCTAATATATAGACTGGTTGATAAAGAGATAGTATACTCGTAACTAGTATGTATGTATAAAGAAAGAAAAAAAAACCACGGTTAGGTGGTATATACAATTATGGACGGGCTGCCGAGTGCCGACACAGAGGTAGCCACAGCCGTGAACTACCGCACTGTACTGTGTCTGCTGCTAATATAGACTGGTTGATAAAGAGATAGTATACTCGTAACTAGTATGTATGTATAAAGAAAGAAAAAAAAACCACGGTTAGGTGGTATATACAATTACGGACGGGCTGCCGAGTGCCGACACAGAGGTAGCCACAGCCGTGAACTACCGCACTGTACTGTGTCTGCTGCTAATATAGACTGGTTGATAAAGAGATAGTATACTCGTAACTAGTATGACTATAAAGAAAGAAAAAAAAACCACGGTTAGGTGGTATATACAATTATGGACGGGCTGCCGAGTGCCGACACAGAGGTAGCCACAGCCGTGAACTACCGCACTGTACTGTGTCTGCTGCTAATATATAGACTGGTTGATAAAGAGATAGTATACTCGTAACTAGTATGTATGTATAAAGAAAGAAAAAAAAACCACGGTTAGGTGGTATATACAATTATGGACGGGCTGCCGAGTGCCGACACAGAGGTAGCCACAGCCGTGAACTACCGCACTGTACTGTGTCTGCTGCTAATATATAGACTGGTTGATAAAGAGATAGTATACTCGTAACTAGTATGTATGTATAAAGAAAGAAAAAAAAACCACGGTTAGGTGGTATATACAATTATGGACGGGCTGCCGAGTGCCGACACAGAGGTAGCCACAGCCGTGAACTACCGCACTGTACTGTGTCTGCTGCTAATATAGACTGGTTGATAAAGAGATAGTATACTCGTAACTAGTATGTATGTATAAAGAAAGAAAAAAAAACCACGGTTAGGTGGTATATACAATTATGGACGGGCTGCCGAGTGCCGACACAGAGGTAGCCACAGCCGTGAACTACCGCACTGTACTGTGTCTGCTGCTAATATAGACTGGTTGATAAAGAGATAGTATACTCGTAACTAGTATGACTATAAAGAAAGAAAAAAAAACCACGGTTAGGTGGTATATACAATTATGGACGGGCTGCCGAGTGCCGACACAGAGGTAGCCACAGCCGTGAACTACCGCACTGTACTGTGTCTGCTGCTAATATATAGACTGGTTGATAAAGAGATAGTATACTCGTAACTAGTATGTATGTATAAAGAAAGAAAAAAAAACCACGGTTAGGTGGTATATACAATTATGGACGGGCTGCCGAGTGCCGACACAGAGGTAGCCACAGCCGTGAACTACCGCACTGTACTGTGTCTGCTGCTAATATAGACTGGTTGATAAAGAGATAGTATACTCGTAACTAGTATGACTATAAAGAAAGAAAAAAAAACCACGGTTAGGTGGTATATACAATTATGGACGGGCTGCCGAGTGCCGACACAGAGGTAGCCACAGCCGTGAACTACCGCACTGTACTGTGTCTGCTGCTAATATATAGACTGGTTGATAAAGAGATAGTATACTCGTAACTAGTATGTATGTATAAAGAAAGAAAAAAAAACCACGGTTAGGTGGTATATACAATTATGGACGGGCTGCCGAGTGCCGACACAGAGGTAGCCACAGCCGTGAACTACCGCACTGTACTGTGTCTGCTGCTAATATATAGACTGGTTGATAAAGAGATAGTATACTCGTAACTAGTATGTATGTATAAAGAAAGAAAAAAAAACCACAGTTAGGTGGTATATACAATTATGGACGGGCTGCCGAGTGCCGACACAGAGGTAGCCACAGCCGTGAACTACCGCACTGTACTGTGTCTGCTGCTAATATATAGACTGGTTGATAAAGAGATAGTATACTCGTAACTAGTATGTATGTATAAAGAAAGAAAAAAAAACCACGGTTAGGTGGTATATACAATTATGGACGGGCTGCCGAGTGCCGACACAGAGGTAGCCACAGCCGTGAACTACCGCACTGTACTGTGTCTGCTGCTAATATAGACTGGTTGATAAAGAGATAGTATACTCGTAACTAGTATGACTATAAAGAAAGAAAAAAAAAACCACGGTTAGGTGGTATATACAATTATGGACGGGCTGCCGAGTGCCGACACAGAGGTAGCCACAGCCGTGAACTACCGCACTGTACTGTGTCTGCTGCTAATATAGACTGGTTGATAAAGAGATAGTATACTACTAATATTATATATACTGGTGGTCAGGTCACTGGTCACTAGTCACACTGGCAGTGGCACTCCTGCAGCAAAAGTGTGCACTGTTTAATTTTAATATAATATTATGTACTCCTGGCTCCTGCTATAACCTATAACTGGCACTGCAGTGCTCCCCAGTCTCCCCCACAATTATAAGCTGTGTGAGCTGAGCACAGTCAGATATATATATACATTGATGCAGCACACTGGGCTGAGCAGTGCACACAGATATGGTATGTGACTGAGTCACTGTGTGTATCGTTTTTTTCAGGCAGAGAACGGATATATTAAATAAAACAAACAACTGCACTGTCTGGTGGTCACTGTGGTCGTCAGTCACTAAACTCTGCACTCTCTTCTACAGTATCACAGCCTCAGGTCAATCTCTCTCTCTCTCTCTCAACCCTAATCTAAATGGAGAGGACGCCAGCCACGTCCTCTCCCTATCAATCTCAATGCACGTGTGAAAATGGCGGCGACGCGCGGCACCTTATATAGAATCCGAGTCTCGCGAGAATCCGACAGCGTCATGATGACGTTCGGGCGCGCTCGGGTTAACCGAGCAAGGCGGGAGGATCCGAGTCTGCTCGGACCCGTGAAAAAAACATGAAGTTCGTGCGGGTTCGGATTCAGAGAAACCGAACCCGCTCATCTCTACTATCAACAAGTCCCACATGCCGAGCGGAATCGCTCTGTTTTAGCTCCTCCTTCAATGTCTCCAGCTTCTTCTGCAAAAGCCTGATGAGGGGAATGACCTGACTCAGGCTGGCAGTGTCTGAACTGACTTCACGTGTGGCAAGTTCAAAGGGTTGCAGAACCTTGCACAACGTTGAAATCATTCTCCACTGCGCTTGAGTCAGGTGCATTCCCCCTCCTTTGCCTATATCGTGGGCAGATGTATAGGCTTGAATGGCCTTTTGCTGCTCCTCTCCTCCATCCTCTGAAGCATATAGAGGGTTGAATTCCACCTCGTTACCACCTCTTGCTTCAGATGATGGCAGGGCAGGTTCAGGAGTGTTTGGTGGTGCTCCAGTCTTCGGCACGCAGTGGCTGAATGCCGAAAGTGGCCCGCAATTCTTCGGGCCACCGACAGCATCTCTTGCACGCCCCTGTCGTTTTTTAAATAATTCTGCACCACCAAATTCAATGTATGTGCAAAACATGGGACGTGCTGGAATTTGCCCAGATGTAATGCACGCACAATATTGCTGGCGTTGTCCGATGTCACAAATCCCCAGGAGAGTCCAATTGGGGTAAGCCATTCTGCGATGATGTTCCTCAGTTTCCGTAAGAGGTTGTCAGCTGTGTGCCTTTTATGGAAAGCGGTGATACAAAGCGTAGCCTGCCTAGGAACGAGTTGGCGTTTGCGAGATGCTGCTACTGGTGCCGCCGCTGCTGTTCTTGCTGCGGGAGGCAATACATCTACCCAGTGGGCTGTCACAGTCATATAGTCCTGAGTCTGCCCTGCTCCACTTGTCCACATGTCCGTGGTTAAGTGGACATTGGGTACAACTGCATTTTTTAGGACACTGGTGACTCTTTTTCTGAGGTCTGTGTACATTTTCGGTATCGCCTTCCTAGAGAAATGGAACCTAGATGGTATTTGGTACCGGAGACACAGTACCTCAATCAAGTCTCTAGTTGCCTCTGAATTAACTGTGGATACCGGAACCACGTTTCTCACCACCCAGGCTGACGAGACCTGAGTTATCCGCTTTGCAGCAGGATGACTGCTGTGATATTTCATCTTCCTCGCAAAGGACTGTTGGACAGTCAATTGCTTACTGGAAGTAGTACAAGTGGTCTTCCGACTTCCCCTCTGGGATGCTGATCGACTCCCAGCAGCAACAACAGCAGTGGCAGCAGCAGTAGGCGTTACACTCAAGGATGCATCGGAGGAATCCCATGCAGTAGAGGACTCGACAGACTTGCAAGTGACATGGCCTGCAGGACTATTGGCTTTCCTGTGTAAGATGGAAATTGACACTGAGGGAGTTGGTGGTGTGGTTTGCAGGAGCTTGGTTACAAGAGGAAGGGATTTAGTGGTCAGTGGACTGCTTCCGCTGTCATCCAAAGTTTTTGAACTTGTCACTGACTTATGATGAATGCGGACCAGGTGACGTATAAGGGAGGATGTTCCTAGGTGGTTAACGTCCTTACCCCTACTTATTACAGCTTGACAAAGGCAACACACGGCTTGACACCTGTTGTCCGCATTTGTGTTGAAATAATTCCACACCGAAGAGCTGATTTTTTTTGTATTTTGACCAGGCATGTCAATGGCCATATTCGTCCCACGGACAACAGGTGTCTCCCCGGGTGCCTGACTTAAACAAACCACCTCACCATCAGAATCCTCCTTGCCAATTTCCTCCCCAGCGCCAGCAACACCCATATCCTCATCCTGGTGTACTTCAACACTGACATCTTCAATTTGACTATTAGGAACTGGACTGCGGGTGCTCCTTCCAGCACTTGCAGGGGGCGTGCAAATGGTGGAAGGCGCAAGCTCTTCCCGTCCAGTGTTGGGAAGGTCAGGCATCGCAACCGACACAATTGGACTCTCCTTGGGGATTTGTGATTTAGAAGTACGCAGAGTTATTTGCTGTGCTTTTGCCAGCTTAAGTCTTTTCATTTTTCTAGCGAGAGGATGAGTGCTTCCATCCTCATGTGAATCTGAACCACTAGCCATGAACATAGGCCAGGGCCTCAGCCGTTCCTTGCCACTCCGTGTCGTAAATGGCATATTGGCAAGTTTATGCTTCTCATCAGATGCTTTCAATTTTGATTTTTGGGTCATTTTACTGAACTTTTGTTTTTTGGATTTACATGCTCTCTACTATGACATTGGGCATCGGCCTTGGCAGACGACGTTGATGGCATTTCATCGTCTCGGCCATGACTAGTGGCAGCAGCTTCAGCACGAGGTGGAAGTGGATCTTGATCTTTCCCTTTTTTAACCTCCACATTTTTGTTCTCCATTTTTTAATGTGTGGAATTATATGCCATTATATATATCAATAGCAATGGCCTACTACTATATATACTGCGCACAACTGAAATGCACCACAGGTATGGATGGATAGTATACTTGACGACAAAGAGGTAGGTAGAGCAGTGGCCTTCCGTACCGTACTGCTATATATACTGGTGGTCACTGTCAGCAAAACTCTGCACTGTACTCCTCCTATATAATATACTTGTGGTCCCCAGTGCCCACAATAAAGCAGTGTGAGCACAGATATATGCAGCACACTAAGCACAGATATGGAGTGTTTTTCAGGCAGACAACGTATACTGGTGGTCACTGTCAGCAAAACTCTGCACTGTACTCCTCCTATATAATACAGCTGCTCCCCAGTCCCCACAATTAAGCAGTGTGAGCACAGATATATGCAGCACACTGAGCACAGATATGGAGTGTTTTTCAGGCAGACAACGTATACTGGTGGTCACTGGTCAGCAAAACTCTGCACTGTACTCCTCCTATATAATATACTGGTGGTCCCCAGTGCCCACAATAAAGCAGTGTGAGCACAGATATATGCAGCACACTGAGCACAGATATGGAGTGTTTTTCAGGCAGACAACGTATACTGGTGGTCACTGGTCAGCAAAACTCTGCACTGTACTCCTCCTACTGGTGGTCCCCAGTGCCCACAATAAAGCAGTTTGAGCACAGATATATGCAGCACACTGAGCACAGATATGGAGTGTTTTCAGGCAGACAACGTATACTGGTGGTCACTGTCAGCAAAACTCTGCACTGTACTCCTCCTATATAATACAGCTGCTCCCCAGTCCCCACAATTAAGCAGTGTGAGCACAGATATATGCAGCACACTGAGCACAGATATGGAGTGTTTTTCAGGCAGACAACGTATACTGGTGGTCACTGGTAAGCAAAACTCTGCACTGTACTCCTCCTATATAATACAGCTGCTCCCCAGTCCCCACAATTAAGGAATAAGCACAAATATTTTTGCATCAAGATTAATAAAAGGAGAGGACGCCAGCCACGTCCTCTCCCTAACATTTCCAATGCACGAGTGAAAATGGCGGCGACGCGCGGCTGCTTATATAGAATCCGAATCTCGCGAGAATCCGACAGCGGGATGATGACGTTCGGGCGCGATTGGGTTAACCGAGCTATTTGGGAGAATCCGAGTATGCCTCGGACCCGTGTAAAATGGGTGAAGTTGGGGGGGGGTTCGGTTTCCGAGGAACCGAACCCGCTCATCACTAATAAATATATATATATATATATATACACTGCTCAAAAAAATAAAGGGAACACTAAAATAACACATCCTAGATCTGAATGAATGAAATATTCTTATTAAATACTTTGTTCTTTACATACTTGAATGTGCTGACAACAAAATCACACAAAAATTATCAATGGAAATCAAATTTATTAACCCATGGAGGTCTGGATTTGGAGTCACACTCAAAATTAAAGTGGAAAAACACACTACAGGCTGATCCAACTTTGATGTAATGTCCTTAAAACAAGTCAAAATGAGGCTCAGTAGTTTGTGTGGCCTCCACGTGCCTGTATGACCTCCCTACAACGCCTGGGCATGCTCCTGATGAGGTGGCAGATAGTCTCCTGAGAGATCTCCTTCCAGACCTGGACTAAAGCATCCGCCAACTCCTGGACAGTCTGTGGTGCAACATGGCGTTGGTGGATGGAGCGAGACATGATGTCCCAGATGTGCTCAATTGGATTCAGGTCTGGGGAACGGGCGGGCCAGTCCATAGCATCAATGCCTTCATCTTGCAGGAACTGCTGACACACTCCAGCCACATGAGGTCTAGCATTGTCTTGCATTAGGAGGAACCCAGGGCCAACCACACCAGCATATGGTCTCACAAGGGGTCTGAGGATCTCATCTCAGTACCTAATGGCAGTCAGGCTACCTTTGGCGAGCACACGGAGGGCTGTGCGGCCCCCCAAAGAAATGCCACCCCACACCATTACTGACCCACTGCCAAACCGGTCATGCTGGAGGATGTTGCAGGCAGCAGAACGTTCTCCTTGGCGTCTCCAGACTCTGTCACGTCTGTCACATGTGCTCAGTGAGAACCTGCTTTCATCTGTGAAGAGCACAGGGCGCCAGTGGCGAATTTGACAATCTTGGTGTTCTCTGGCAAATGCCAAACGTCCTGCACGGTGTTGGGCTGTAAGCACAACCCCCACCTGTGGACGTCGGGCCCCCATACCACCCTCATGGAGTCTGTTTCTGATCGTTTGAGGGGACACATGCACATTTGTAGCTTGCTGGCTCCTCCTGTTCCTCCTTGCACAAAGGCGGAGGTAGCGGTCCTGCTGCTGGGTTGTTGCCCTCCTACGGCCTCCTCCACGTCTCCTGATGTACTGGCCTGTCTCCTGGTAGCGCCTCCATGCTCTGGACACTACGCTGACAGACACTGCAAACCTTCTTGCCACAGCTCGCATTGATGTGCCATCCTGGATGAGCTGCACTACCTGAGCCACTTGTGTGGGTTGTAGACTCCGTCTCATGCTACCACTATAGTAAAAGCACCGCCAGCTTTCAAAAGTGACCAAAACATCAGCCATAAAGCATAGGAGCTGAGAAGTGGTCTGTGGTCACCACCTGCAGAACAACTCCTTTATTGGGGGTGTCTTGCTAATTGCCTATATTTTCCACCTGTTGTCTATTCCATTTGCACAACAGCATGTGAAATTGATTGCCAATCAGTGTTGCTTCCTAAGTGGATAGTTTGATTTCACAGAAGTGTGATTGACTTGGAGTTACATTGTGTGGTTTAAGTGTTCCCTTTATTTTTTGTGAGCAGTGTATATATATATATATATATATATATATATATATACCGGAGAAGAGTAATTTATTGCTTTTTTTTTTTTTTAAACAAACCTCTCCATCTCTTAATGGTGATAACGAGACTTTCCCCTTTAGTAACTGCACTCCTGTACATACATACTGGGCCTGATTCAGCGCTGGATGCAGCGTTGATGTCAGACGCAAGTAGACAATGTTTTACATCTGCCCATGCGTCTGATTCGTAATGTGTATGCATCCCGATAGTAACTGCCAGCAGACGTAGAACAAATTGGGATGCAGAGGCAAATTTGGTGGGTGCAGGTACAGAGGGATGGCTAGTCAGATGCGGGCTTGTCCAAAGATTCAGCAGCCATGTTCTGACAGACATTCTATGGAGGGGGCCCACACCCGGAGACTTCACACGAGTCCCCTTCTCTCTAAAGACGCCCCTGGCGCCCACCTTCTTTTCCTTGCTGTACATTTTTAAGGACATAAACAGCGGGCTCCTTTGCCAGATGCTAGCTGCATCTAAATGATTGTTTTTTATTCAAACAACTTTATTTAATAAGAAAAAAAAATAACAGCAAAAAAGAAACAGGACTGAGGACTCTACTATAAAGAATGAAGATACCAGCACTGGCGATAAGAACAAACGGTAAGTGATGAAAACCTTTAGTGACATCTGAAACAGATATCGCAGCAATAGGATCCTATGTCAGCACACAGGTAAAACCTTAACTTAGCCCAGGCACAGCAGTGAAAATCTTTTAGTACATATTGAGAAGCGATATGTACACTTTTTAATTTTTCAGCCTCTTCTAACATTTTCTCACGTCAGTAATAGACCCCTTAGATCTACTATGTGACGGACCTATGTAAAATAAATCTTTATGATAATAACAGATAGACTGACTGCTTGCTTATTTGATTATTATCATTATAGTATTAAGCATTCATCAGTGATACATTACAATTGCTTTAAACAGTGATATTACAATGGCAATGGATGTTTGCTGAATTCACATATACTGTATAGAAGCAAAGAACATTGTTTTTGCACCTATGACTCCATCAATTTCTATGATCTGAGACACTTGACAGGGCATACATTGCCTAATTCATTACTGACTCTCTCACTCCTATGATTGCCTTACAAATCTTTTGGGGATCTTTGGAACATGTTTTATTCAGTTTTTACTGTCTAATTCTCACAATGTTGTTTTAAATATTTTGCTTACAGTATGAAGTACTCAGATACCAATTTTATCATTTGATTACAATAAAAGTTAAGTTTTAAGTAGTGATGAGCGGGTTCGGTTTCTCGGAAACCGAACCCCCCCGAACTTCACCCTTTTTACACGGGTCCGAGGCAGGTTAGAACCTTCCCGCCTTGTTCGGCTAACCCGAGCGCGCCCGAACGTCATCATTCCGCTGTCGGATTCTCGCGAGATTCGGATTCTATATAAGCAGCCGCGCGTCGCCGCAATTTTCACTCGTGCATTGGAGATGATAGGGAGAGCACGTGGCTGGCGTCCTCTCCGTTTATTGTAGAAGTTGATTGGTTTATTTCTTATTTGTGGGGAGGACTGGGGAGCAGCTGTTAGGAAGAGTACAGTGCAGAGTTTTGCTGATAAGTGACCACCAGTTTTTATCCGTTCTCTGCCTGAAAAAAACGCTCCATACCATATCTGTGCTCAGTGTGCTGCATAATATATCTGTGCTGAGTGCTCACACTGCTTAATTGTGGGGACTGGGGAGCAGCTATAGCAGGAGTACAGTGCAGAGTTTTGCTGACAGTGACCACCAGTATACGTTGTCTGCCTGAAAAACACTCCATATCTGTGCTCAGTGTGCAGCTTTATTGTGGGGACTGGGGACCACCTGTATAATTAATATTATATAGGAGGAGTACAGTGCAGAGTGCACTGCTGTACCTACCTCTGTATCCATTAAGTATACTATCCATCTACTGTCAAAGTCAGAAAAATATCACTATGCACACTGCCATATTTGCACCTCATACATGTCCGCTCTGCGCATGCGTACGCTCTCCCGTGCGTGCGCATACCCGCTGTTACGTGCACCCGCAGGCGCACGGGATGTGCATTTACGGTAGAGTTTATGTGTGCGTAGCGTGCGACTCAATCGTTACATATTTTAACCATATAATGTATTTTGTAGATTATGGTCCCTTTGATAGAATCTGAAAGTTTAGTTAATGTAGCATGTTCATGGACAGAGAGATCCCTCTTTGTCTGATACAAAGGGTCAGACAAGGATCATAGAGTGGTGTTTAGTATCCATCGGAAGAGTATTTAATTAGCAATATTCCGGTGTTGGTTTGAAGCAGATTAATCGCTCGTGCGAATAGTTATGGACATAAGAAGTTTATGTCCATTTACTATTATTTGCACTTACTTATCCATGCGGCGGGAAACCTAGTTTCCCACCCACCTGAGCAGTTGGAAATAGTCTCAGCCCACCTGTATGAATCAACCTATGACCTCTTGTTTTAGTGCGAAGACGAATTCCTGTGTCCAATGAACAATGAGATTGTAGGGACCATTGAATTGTATTGTGTGTGGGGCATAAATAGACAAGCCGATCACATCCAGCTCTCACTCTTCAACGGTTCTCATTGCTGATAATCGGGAGCTGGATGTCCAGAGGCGCATGCGATTGTTCCCCTTTGTGCGTAAGTTTTTCTCCGCAATCATATTGTCTTTCTTGTTATTGTGAGCCGTATCTCTCTCTCT